>NC_053027.1:263263773-264463773 GCF_003073215.2 Triticum urartu
GTAGCACACAGCAGTTTGAATCGCGTTGTCTTAATGCAGTAAACAAGAGCAGAAGCGAGAACATGGGTTTGTATCGGAATGATCAATGGTTGCTTGCCTGATGGAGTGGTAGTGGGATACTGCCCTTCAGTTGGATACTCGTGGATATCCTCGGAGGCAGAACCTACCACGAAGAACACATCGTAATACAATCAACACATGACGATATGCAACAATATGATGCATGCTATGACATGGCAATATGAATGTGTCTTGGCCTAATGCAAGTTATATTAGAAAGGAATGAACTCATTTGAATCAAAGATTCAAATATTAGCTCATTAAACATGGCCTTAATAGTGCTTTTCCTTATTCTTCCTAAACATCAAGGTAACTTGTTTTGTCATGCATGAAACCATTACAGTTGGATAGATTGAATTTTTTTGATAATTTTTCATATATAATTTATCTCGTTTGGAGCTATGGTTGAATTTCTATGAATTTTTGAAGTTTGAACTATTTTCTGAAATTTCCTGAGTAAGAATAAATCCAGAAAATCAATTACTGCGTCAGCATTGCGTCAGGGTGACGTTAGCAGGTCAAAGGCACCAGCCCAGGTCAAACCTGACTGGTGGGCCCCTTCTGTCAGCCTCTCAGCTAATTAGCAAAATTAGATTAACACTAATTAGTTGTCAGTGGGGCCTGGGCCCACATGTCAGTGACTGATTTAATTAAAATTAATTAAGACTAATCCTAATTTAGTTAGCCGAGACACATCAAGGGGGTCTTCCTGGGCCCACCCAGGGGTCAAACTGGGTCAACTCGCCGGCGGCTCGACACCGGCGAGGCTCGAGACGGCGGAGGGCTTCGGATTTGGTCCTCCGGTGACCAAATCGACGGCGGAGACGTGCTACGCGTAGCTGGGGCTCGTTCGTATCTAGTGGGGCAAGTGGGAGGAGCTGGGGTGGAGCGAGATCGCCGGAATCGAGCTCGTGGCGGCGACCGGAGCTCGGACGAGGTCGGTTTCGAGGCTACGGTGCATGGGAGGAAGATCTAGTGGTGGCTACGGGTCCCTGGTGCTGCGCTGAGCACGGTGAGGCGCTCGGACGCGTGCTTGCATGGCCGTAGCCACGACGGCGGCATGGCCGGCGACGAGGAGCGCTCGGGCTCGGAGGGGGCGGTGGCTACGAGGCGTAATCGAGCACGGGAACTAGGGGGAAAGGAAGAGGAGCTCACAGCGGAGTCAGAGAGGGGGTCAGCGGGCTCGGGGAGGTCCTGGCGGCGGCGAATTCGACCGGAGATGGCTCGGGTGCCCGAGGTTGAAGACGAGGGTGAAGGCGGCGATGCAGGGCCTCCGGCGATGCGTGGCTCGGTGGGGAGGACGAGGGAGTCGAGGCAGAGCTAATGGGCTCGTCGGAGGGGCGAGGGGGTGTCTGTGGTGGCAACTACGGCGATTGGCGGCGAGGTACGCGCTCGGCCGTCGCGGGAGAGAGAGAGGGAGACGAGGGGGAGAGTGAATGAGTGCGAGAGGGACACGTGGGGGGTCGCGTGGCACTTCAGGGCGTCTCTCGGGCGCCGGCGGAAGCAGGAGGTGGCCGGTGTGTGGCCGCGGGCGCCGGCCACGCGCTCCGCGTCCTTCTGGCACGAGGAGGACGACGACTGGCAGCGCCAGCAGGCTGGGCCGAGCCAGGTGGCTGGGCCAGCACAGGTAAGGCCCAGGTGGGCTTCTTTCTCCTCTTTTTTTATTTAGTTTCTGTTTTCTATTTAACTGCAACTATTTAGCTTTAAATAAAATACTAAAACATTTCCAGAAATCCTGAAAATAAATGTGGCCTCTGTTTAGATTATTTCCAACAGGAAACATTTATTCCCAGAGTTATTTGAGCATTTAGATTATTTTATAGCATTTAAATGCCCAAATTCAAATACTTATGATTTAATTCAATGACCTTCTGTTGACCTAGAAAATTGTGCACCAATTTTGCCAGAGGTTCTAACCTAAGACAAAGAGGGTGAACTTTTTAGAAGGGCATTTCAGGTTCATTGAAAATATTTTTAGTAAACCCTAGTTGTTTCCAAGGGGGGGCGTGTTGGGGGTTCTGTCTTCCCCAATTCAAATTTAAGAGGAATTTAAACATGATGCACATTCTAATGCTTGAACTAGCTAGGGTGTGACAACTCACCCCCACTCAAAAGAATCTCGTCCTGAGATTTAGGATCCTCCGGGAAGAAGGTGGGGTACTCAAGTCGAAGACGATCCTCCCTTTCCCAAGTGGCTTGTTCCTCGGAATGGTGTGACCATTGAACATTGAGAAACTTGATATTATGACGTCGAGTGGTACGCTCGGCTTGATCAAGGAACGAACGGGATATTCCCGATAAGAAAGGTTATCTTGTAGATCAAGCGTTTCGTGATCCACTCCACGGATAGGATCCTCGAAGCAATGCCTGAGTTGTGAAACGTGGAAGACATCATGAACTCTGGAAAGATGCGGAGGTAGTTCCAATTGGTAGGCAACTTCTCCTCGTTTGGCAAGAATGCGAAAGGGTCCAATGTAACGAGGAGCCAATTTGCCTTTGATACCGAAACGATGGGTTCCCTTTAACGGAGTAACCCAAAGGTAGGCCTTCTCGTCGACTTCATAAGTCATAGGTTTATGTTTACGATCATATTGACTCTTTTGACGAGATTGGGCTGTTTTCAATTTCTCACGAATAACGCGAACCTGCTCTTCTGCTTCCTGAATCATATCCGGGCCAAAGAGCTGTCTTTCCCCGGTTTCTGACCAGTTAAGAGGCGTTCGACATTTTCGTCCACAGAGAACTTAGAAAGGAGCTTTCCCCAAACTAGCTTGATAACTATTGTTATAGGCAAACTCCGCGAATGGAAGGCATTTCTCCCAACTCATTCCGAAGGAGATAACAGAAGCTCGGAGGATATCTTCCAGAATTTGATTGACTCGCTCTACTTGACCACTTGATTGAGGATGGAAGGCGGTACTAAAAGAGAGACGAGTTCCCATAGTATTTTGGAAGCTTTCCCAAAATCGAGAGGTGAAGAGACTCCCACGGTCTGAGTTAATTTCCAATGGAACACCATGAAGAGATACTATTCGGGAGATGTATAGATCAGCTAGTTGTCTAGCAGTGATACTCTCACGAACAGGTAGAAAGTGGGCTACTTTGGAAAGTCGGTCGATCACAACGAAGATGGCATTATTCCCTCTCTTGGTCCTGGGAAACCCAGTGATGAAATCCATACTGATTTTATCCCATTTCCATTCAGGAATAGCCAAAGGTTGAAGGGTGCCAGCAGGCAGTTGATGCTCTGCTTTAACACGATGACAGACGTCGCAGCTAGCAATGTATTGAGCGATTTCTCTCTTCATCCTAGTCCACCAAAACCTCTGGCGTAGGTCTTGATACATTTTAGTACTACCGGGATGAATGGTGAGAGGGGATTCATGAGCTTCCTTAAGGATCAACTAGCGTAGATGTTGTTTCTTGGGAACCACCAAACGGTTCTCGAAAAAGACAGCACCTCGCTCATCCATGGAGAAACATTTAGCAACTCCGCTAGCGATGTTTTCCTTAATCCGGGATATGCCCTTATCACGCTTCTGGGCAGCTATGATTTGATCCATAAGGGTAGGATTCACCACCAGGGTGGATAGGAATCCTCGAGGAACAATGTGAAGATTATGCTTATGAAATTCCTCATGGAGAAGTGGTTGACTTTGTTGTAACATCAGGTTGTTACAATAGGACTTATGGCTTAGCGCATCAGCCATGACATTGGCTTTGCCTGGGGTGTAAGTTATTCCTAAGTCGTAATCCGAGATAAACTCGACCCAGCGTCTTTGCCTGAGATTCAAATCTGGTTGGGTGAAGATATATTTCAAACTTTGGTGATCGGTGAAGATCTCGCAACGATTACCGAGAAGGTAATGTCGCTAGGTTTTAAGTGCATGGGCTACAGCTGCAAGCTCTAGATCATGTGTGGGATAATTTTCCTCATGTGGGTGTAATTGCCGTGAAGCATAGGCAATTACCTGACGATCTTGCATGAGTATGCAACCTAGTCCTTGTCGCGAGGCGTCGCAACAGATAATAAAGTCCTTGGAGAAATCTGGTGGTACCAGTACGGGAGCAGATGTCAGGCGTCTTTTCAGTTCCTGAAAATTGAACTCGCACTGTGGAGTCCACTCAAACTTTTTATCCTTCTTGAGGAGTTCAGTTAGAGGTTTAGCAACCTTGGAGAAATTTTTGACGAAGCGGCGGCAATAGCTCGCTAAGCCAAGGAAGCTCCGAACTTGCTTAACCGTCTCAGGTGGAGTCCAATCAAGGACGGCTTGAACTTGCTCGGGATTGACAGCAATACCCTTACCAGAAATTACATGGCCTAGATAGGTCACTTCTGGCAACCAAAATTCACACTTGGAGAATTTGGCATAAAGGCGATGCTCTCGAAGTTTCATCAATACCAGCCTTAGATGTTTGGCATGTTCTTCTTCATTCTTGGAGTAGATGAGTATGTCATCGAGGTATACTACGACAAATTTTTCCAAGTACTCCATGAAAACCGAGTTCATTAACCGGGAAAAGGTGGCTGGGGCATTGGTTAAACCGAAGGACATCACGGTGTACTCGTATTGGCCATAACGAGTAACAAAGGCCGTTTTGGGAATGTCTCCGTTTCTGATTTTGATTTGATGGTAGCCCAACCTCAAATCCATCTTGGAAAAGACTGAGGATCCAGCGAGCTGATCATACAGATCGTTGATCCTGGGAAGCGGATATTTGTTCTTGATGGTGACCAAATTGACAGGTCGGTAATCCACAACCATTCGATCCGTTCCATCCTTCTTCTTGACGAAGAGGACGGGGCAAGCCCAAGGAGAGGAACTAGGACGGATGAAACCCTTTTTCAAGGACTCATCGAGTTGGTTCTTAAGCTCGGCTAGTTCTAAGGGTGCCATCTTGTAGGGTCTTCTAGAGATTGGAACGGTTCCTGGGACAAGGTCTATCACGAACTCAACATCCCTGTCAGGTGGAACACCTGGCAGTTCTTCTGGAAAAACATCCGGAAAGTCTCGGACTACCGGAACATCCTCAAGGTCTGGAAGAGGGTTAGCATTTAGAGAGTAAAGCTAGCGCTTGGCCACTCGAGTTAAGACATTGACTGTCTTGCCCGATGGGTGAGTAAGTTGAACGGTTCTAGTGGCACAATAGATCTTAGCATAATGAGCTGACATCCAGTCCAGACCCAAGATGATATTTATGTCGGAGGACTTGAGAGCTATTAAGGATGCAAGGAAGACAAGTCTGTCGACAAGAATTTCGTTCCCATGGCTTACTCTAGAAGTTTGCCGTTTGGAACCCGGGGTTTGAATTACCATGGAAGTGGGCATGTCACAGAATGTCGTGTTATGCAATCGAGCATAGCTCTCGGATATGAATGAATGAGATGCTCCAGTATCGAAAAGAACGGATGCCGGATGGCAGTTAACAAGGAGCGTACCAAGGACGACGTTGGGATCCTCATGAGCCTCCTCGGCTGAAACATAGTTGACATGGCCACGTGCAGTGGTGGCCGGCTTGGCGTAAAATGTTTTCCCCGCTGGCTTACCACGGCCAACGGACTTCCCAGTTTGATTGGAGTTGTTGTTCTGGGGACACTCTCGGCTATAGTGACCCGGCTCTCCACACTTAAAGCATGTCACCACATTGGGGCGTGGAGAAGCATTAGCAGCGGGGCCACCATAGGGCTTGGACGGTGCAAATTGCTGGTTGGGACGAGGCGCCTCAAAGGATGGCCTCGGGATGAACCTGGGTGGCAGTGCCGTGCTTGGGATCCACACCCGGCGCTTCTGAGCTCCCGAGCCGGATGAAGAGCCAAAATCACGGGAGTGCTTGCGTGAAGCGTCATAATCAGTCCGGCCTGTCTCAGCGCTGATGGCTTTATTGACCAGCTTTTGAAAAGATGTGCACTCATGCAGACGGAGATCGCGGCGAAGCTCAGGCTAAGTCCCTTGCGGAACCTTGCCTGCTTCTTAGCGTTAGTAGAAACCTCTTCAGGGGCATAGCGTGCTAGATTCCCAAATTCATGACTATATGCATCCACAGTCAGTCTTCCTTGGGTGAAGTTGCAGAACTCCTCCCTCTTGCGATCCATGAGACCTTCCGGAATGTGATGCTCACGGAAAGCCTCACTGAATTCAGCCCAAGAAGTGATTTGGCCGACCGGGCGCATAGCTTCGAAGTTTTCCCACCAAAGGCTAGCAGGGCCTTCGAGGTGATAGGCAGCATAGGTAACCTTGTCGGCTTCGGCTACGTTGGCAGAACGTAGCTTGTGGGTGATGCTGCGAAGCCAGTCATCCGCGTCGAGGGGCTCGACAGAGTGATTAAACTTTGGCGGGTATAGCTTGATAAAGTCATTGATTGACACCAAGTCATTTCGCGGGTGGCATGCAGTGTTCTGCTCAATCCGCTCTAGCAGGCAGTTAGTCTCACGCTTGTTTCTTTCCGCCTCTAGCATCACTTCGGCTAGAGAAGGCGGGTGAGGCAGATTCTCACCTCTAGTTGCACTGGCTTCCCCCTGCTCCGGGGCAGCAGGGTTGCTGCGGGTGTTGACCATCCTAAGAGGAAACAAGACAACGGTTTAGACAAGGATGGCTCAAACTTAGCAAGGAAGTGCAGAATGTAATGGATAACACAGAATGCCGAGATGTTCATCCGTATGTCATGGTAATATAAAACTGCCATATATATACCAACGGTCATACACATCATACATAGTTCAGTACAAGCCCAGGCTACAGTACAACTATGATGAAAGACATTACATCTCATCAGAGGCATTCCAAGCTCCTATACATTATTTGTCTACACCTCCGGAATTGATTACACACAAAGTCATATTCCACAAGTCACTCAGGACAGTGGAGATACAACTAATACAATACTAGTGGTACTACTACTGACTCAGACAGCTCCGTAGTAGTTCTCATAGAAGTCGCCTCCGTATCCTAGAAGTTCAACATGACCATCCAGGAACAGACAGTCCTGAGGAGCCTGTGGACCAAAGGGGCTAGGATGAGGTCTTGGACCAACAAACGGTGGCCTGCGGGGACCACGGGGTGGGGTGATGCCTCCCACATCACGCCAATCCACCATGTCTGGCAGAGCTGATCTCACAGGATACAGTTCCCTTGTATCCATACATCCAGCTTGCACCGCAGGTGCAAACCGAGTCAATGTGGCCCAATGATCAGCACGGGTATTAAAAAGCTCCAACCTCAAGGCCCGATTCTCTCGGTCCTTATCTTCGAGCATCTCGGCAGTGCTACGAGTTAATGAGCCCTCCTGAGTGCAGTCGGCATAGATAGCCTGAAGATACCCTTGCGCTCCCGGAAGTGAAGCTGGCATGTAACGGAAGTCGGTGTTCCGAAGCAGGCCAGTCCGGACTCGCAAGATGGTCATCATGGAATAGGCAGCATCCTGCACAGCCATCTCAACAGTAACCCCGAGTCCATAGGAACAGTGAAGGGGCTCGGTAGATCCAGGATAAGAAGGAAATATCCTGACGGTGCAGAGATATTGGCTTTGATTAAAGTCGCGGAACTGCTCTTCGACAGTGTATTCGGGATACCAACGGTAGCCCGTCTCGATCATTACCCGGACTAACATAGCAGTATGACCGGGCACGTCGAGGCACCGGGTCAGGCGAACCACTTTATTTTGAACATGGTTGGCCATCTGAAAGCACAACCACAATGCAAAGGCATCAGAATTTCTAGGGAAAATTGGACAGCATAACAGCTGTAAATGCTCAGAAAAAGATTTGAGTCATCCACAACAGTTCGCAATACCACTCAACAACATCATATCAAGATTCTGATCCAATTAGCAACATACTATAGTAGTAGAACTGAACTGGGGCTTGTAACAACAATCCTATAAGCTACTACGGATTAGTAACACGTGAACCTGATAGAAGAAGAGAGCCTAGTCCTTAACCCACGTTAAATGAGAAGAGAATGACTCAGATCAGAGGCATAGGTAAAGGAGTAAAAGAACCTTACGTTCCCTCCCACAATCAATTCCCCTACATATAACTAGAGCATTTCTAGACTCGACATCGACCAGTTTGGCTCAACGAACCTACAGGCAGTCCGGCTCTGATACCAACGCTGTCAGGACCACGATTCCAAGTCACATCGATCTAGCCAGTAACACCTCATATCACTTTGCGGCCTCACGCACGGTATCCCACGGGTGACGCCTTACCATGGCCCGGGACCGTTTGCGCCTTTTGGCTCACGTATATGACAGTGTCGCTAGCATCCATATGACAGAGAACCCAGGCCGACATGGCTAGTCGTGAACCCAAAGCGGCACAGACCTATGGAGACAGGCATACATGAATCACATCGAACATGTCGGTCATCAACGAGTGATTCCGGGCTGTAGCACTGGGCTAACAAGACTCCGGGGAACCCCGGGCTGTAGCAGGCTAGGCAGGACTCCGGAAGTCACCGTGTGACATTTCCCCGAAGGGACAGACATAGGGACGAAGTGAAACACATGCCGGCCAGTCAAGTGTCCTGAGCAGTAGTGCTGGGCTAGCAGGACTCCGGTGAACCGGGCTGTAGCGGACTACTATGGCTCGAGGAACACTAGACTGCATTTCCCCATAAGAAAGGCTGTCAAGGATAAACAACTAGATTGTCGGATCCCACTCATACCAAGCATTTCAATCATACACACAATATGCCTGATATGAGTACATACAACATGGCATCACAACAAAACTCTACAACTCAAGTACTTTATTTAAAGGCTCCAGAGAGCCATACATAACATGTTCATACAGATAGGGGTCACATGACCCGACACTCAAGTCATACAAACATACAAGCACATGCGGAAGCAACTAGTCTGGGTACAGACTCTAGAAAGAAAGAAGGCATCTCGAAGCCTGTCTATCTACATAGGCCCTCCATGGCCAGGGTCACCACCTGGGTGGCTAGTCACTCGTCGACGTCAAGGTCTACATAGAACCCATCGGAGGGGGCAGTGTTGTCGTCTGAAAACAATAAATAAGCAAAACATGAGTACAAAGGTACTCAGCAAGTCTTACATCAGAACCTACTATACATGCTTATTCTCAAGAAGGCGGTGGGGTTGATGCAGCAAGCCAGCTTTGACTCTTGGCTAAGCTATCCTACGGAACTTCACCAGTAAAATAGTTTTCGCACACGAGTCCACTACTCACCAACACAATACTCCACCGGGGATCCTCCCTCATCATCCTACGAGAGGGCCATCCTCGGTACTCACACTTTATCTTGAGTCTTTTAGTAGTATCCATTAACTTGTCTATGAACTGTATATGCAACCAAGTAGTCCTTTACCGCGGACGCGGCTATTCGAATAGTTTTATACCCTGCAGGGGTGTACTTCGTCACACATGTTTCCACCACTTAGCGTCTGCACACGACATGTGCTCGGCAGACTTCAAGCGAAAACCGACGTGGGTGTAGACCACGACCTGACTAACCTCACAAGTCTCTAGTCCAGGTTTATCGCCTATTCAGGTTCCATCCGCAAGGAAATCCGGCCGGGGTGTCCTCAACGGCCCCAAACGATGTGAACAGGGTTCTCGCGACACCAAACGGGTGACTCGGTACACCGTGCCACGGTGTATCTACCGCAACATAGCCCACCCCTAGGTTCAGCGCTACGCACGGCCGCCAACACGTGTCCTACAAACACCAGAAACTAGTTGCAACTCCTGGACAGAGGCGAGAGGGGTCAGTAAGTCGAGCGGGGTCATATTTCAGGGCCCAATGTGTGGTAGTAGCTGAATCTTAAATCACGCATACAGATCTCAGTGCTTAGGGACGGCCTCAATGAAACAACCCACCATGTACTCCTACATGGCCTCTCATCGATACCTTTACCAAGACATGTTCAACGCATCCCTCACATTACCGGCATAAGCATTTCACTCTAGCCCATCTCCCAGATGAACCAGACCTGACACAACTCTAAGCATAGCAGGCAATGCAAGGTAAGAATCACATACATGGCTCAATCAACTCCAACACATGCTAGTGGGTTTCATCTAGTTACTGTGGCAATGACAGGTCATGCAGAGGATAAGGTTTCAACTACCGTAGCACACAGCAGTTTGAATCGCGTTGTCTTAATGCAGTAAACAAGAGCAGAAGCGAGAACATGGGTTTGTATCGGAATGATCAATGGTTGCTTGCCTGATGGAGTGGTAGTGGGATACTGTCCTTTAGTTGGATACTCATGGATATCCTCGAAGGCAGAACCTACCACGAAGAACACATCATAATACAATCAACGCATGATGATATGCAACAATATGATGCATGCTATGACATGGCAATATGAATGTGTCTTGGCCTAATGCAAGTTATATTAGAAAGGAATGAACTCATTTGAATCAAAGATTCAAATATTAGCTCATTAAACATGGCCTTAATAGTGCTTTTCCTTATTCTGCCTAAACAGCAAGGTAACTTGTTTTGTCATGCATGAAACCATTACAGTTGGATAGATTGATTTTTTCTGATAATTTTTCATATATAATTTATCTCATTTGGAGCTATGGTTGAATTTCTATGAATTTTTGAAGTTTGAACTATTTTCTGGAATTTCCTGAATAAGAATAAATCCAGAAAATCAATTACTGCATCAGCATTGCGTCAGGGTGACGTCAGCAGGTCAAAGGCGCCAGCCCAGGTCAAACCTGACTGGTGGGCCCCTTCTGTCAGCCTCTCAACTAATTAGCAAAATTAGATTAACACTAATTAATTGTCAGTGGGGCCTGGGACCACATGTCAGTGACTGATTTAATTAAAATTAATTAAGACTAATCCTAATTTAGTTAGCCGACCGGCCCCACCTGTCATAGACTCAGGGGGGGGGTCTTCCTGGGACCACCCAGGGGTCAAACTGGGTCAACTCGCCGGCGGCTCGACGCCGGCGAGGCCCGAGACGGCGGAGGGCTTCGGATTTGGTCCTCCGGTGACCAAATCGATGGCGGAGACGTGCTACGTGTAGCTGGGGCTCGTGCGCATCTAGTGGGGCAAGTGGGAGGAGCTGGGGTGGGGCGAGCTCGCCGGAATCGAGCTCGTGGCGGCGGCCGGAGTTCGGGCGAGGTCGGTTTCGAGGCTACGGTGCATGGGAGGAAGAACTGGTGGTGGCTACGGGTCCCTGGTGCTGCGCTGAGCACGGTGAGGCGCTCGGACGCGTGCTTGCACGGCCGTAGCCACGACGGCGGCATGGCCGGCGGCGAGGAGCGCTCAGGCTCGGAGGGGGCGGTGGCTACGAGGCGTAATCGAGCACGGGAACTAGGGGGAAAGGAAGAGGAGCTCACGGCGGAGTCGGAGAGGGGGTCAGCGGGCTCGGGGAGGTCCTGGCGGCGGCGAATTCGACCGGAGATGGCTCGGGTGCCCGAGGTTGAAGACGAGGGCGAAGGCGGCGATGCAGGGCCTCCGACGATGCGTGGCTCGGTGGGGAGGACGAGGGAGTCGAGGCGGAGCTAATGGGCTCGTCGGAGGGGCGAGGGGGTGTCTGTGGTGGCAACTACGGCGCTCGGCGGCGAGGTACGTGCTCGGCCGTCGCGGGAGAGAGAGAGGGAGACGAGAGGGAGAGTGAGCGAGTGTGAGAGGGAGACGTGGGGGGTCGCGTGGCACTTCAGGGCGTCTCCCGGGTGTCGGCGGAAGCAGGAGGTGGCCGGCGTGTGGCCGCGGGCGCCGGCCACGCGCTCCGCGTCCTTCTGGCACGAGGAGTACGACGACTGGCAGCGCCAGCAGGCTGGGCCGAGCCAGGTGGCTGGGCCAGCACAGGTAAGGCCCAGGTGGGCTTCTTTCTCCTCTTTTTTTATTTAGTTTGTGTTTTCTATTTAACTGCAACTATTTAGCTTTAAATAAAATACTAAAACATTTCCAAAAATCCTGAAAATAAATGTGGCCTCTGTTTAGATTATTTCCAACAGGAAACATTTATTCCCAGAATTATTTGAGCATTTAGATTATTTTATAGCATTTAAATGCCCAAATTCAAATACTTATGATTTAATTCAATGACCTTCTGTTGACCTAGAAAATTGTGCACCAATTTTGCCAGAGGTTCTAACCTAAGAAAAAGAGGATGATCTTTTTAGAAGGGCATTTCAGGTTCATTGAAAATATTTTTAGTAAACCCTAGTTGTTTCCAAGGGGGGGGGTGTGTGTTGGGGGCTCTGTCTTCCCCAATTCAAATTTAAGAGGAATTTAAACATGATGCACATTCTAATGCTTGAACTAGCTAGGGTGTGACAACTCACATCCCTTGCATGCGACCTAGAAATTCACCCAACGAAAGACATGTGATTTTTCAAACAACTTTGGTGCACTAGAGCATGTCCTTGTAGTTCAAATTTTAATTATGCACATTAAATGCCCAGAAACTCAATTAATGTATAAAAAAGGTGAAACGAGCCCGGAATAATTCCAAAATTTAGCACGGTACATCTATTTGGTCTAATCTGGCTATGTAAAACAATAAGGCAGGAGAAGGCAGTGTACGTATGTCGTTTCGCACACGGAGGTGACCTGTTCCCTCTCGGAACCACGAGCCTTCTTGAGGGAAGCTCCAGTTTGCAAGAAGCTTACACCAAAGCTTGTCGCAATTCGGCCAAAAATATTACCGCAGCATGTTGGTGCCATGTCATGAGACCGTGCCAAGTTTCATGATTTTCAGGCATGTTTTCGAATTACAAGAATTGAAAAACCAAGTTTCTCAATCTTTCTGGCCGAGCCATGACGCCCAGATGTTTGAATTTCACTCCCATCTCTTCCATGGGACCAGAAATTCAGCCAGGGACACACATGTGATTTTCCAAACAACTTTGGTGCACTAGAGCATGTGCTTTTAGTTCAAATTTGAATTATGCACATTAAATGCCAGAAACTGAATTAATGTATAAAAAAGGCCAAACGAACCCGGAATAATTCCAAAATTTAGCACAATACTTCTATTTGGTCTAACCTGGCTGTGTAAAAAAATTAAGGCGGGAGAAGGCAGTGTACGAATGTCGTTTCGCACACGGAGGTGACACGTTCCCTCTCGGAACCGCAAGCCTTCTTGACAGAAACTCAGGTTTGCAAGAAGCTTACACCAAAACTTGTCCCAATTCGGGCAAAAATATTACCGCAGCATGTTGGTGCCTTGTCATGACACCATGCCAAGTTTCACGATTTTCAGGCGTATTTTGGAATTATAGGAATTAAAAAACCAAGTTTCTCAATCTTTCCGGTCGAGCCACGACGCCCAGATGTTTAAATTTCACTCCCATCTCTTGGATGGGACCTAGAAATTCACCCAAGGATACACATGTGATTTTTCAAACAACTTTGGTGCACTGGCGCATGTGCTTGTAGTTCAAATTTTAGTTATGGAAATTAAATGCCCAAAAACTCAATTAATGTATAAAAAAGGCGAAACGAGCCTGAAATAATTCCAAAATTTAGCACGATACTTCTATTTGGTCTAATCTGGCTGTGTAAAAAATAAGGTGGGAGAAGGCAGTGTACGTATGTCGTTTCGCACACAAAGGTGACACATTCCCTCTCGGAACTACAAGCTTTCTTGAGGGAAGCTCCGGTTTGCAAGAGGCTTAAACTAAAGCTTTTCCCAATTTGGCCAATAATATTACCGTAGCATTTTGGTGCCATGTCATGAGAGCATGCAAAGTTTCATGATTTTCAGGCGTGTTTTGGAATTATAGGAATGAAAAAACCAAGTTTCTCAATCTTTCCGGCCGAGCCATGACGCCTAGATGTTTGAATTTCACTCCCATGTCTTGTATGGGACCTAGAAATTCACCCAAGAACACATATCTGATTTTTCAAACAACTTTGGTGCACTGGAGCATGTGCTTGTAGTTCAAATTTGAATTATGCACATTAAATGCCCAGAAACTGAATTAATGTATAAAAAAGGCCAAACGAACCCGGAATAATTCCAAAATTTAGCACGATACTTCTATTTGGTCTAATCTGGCTGTGTAAAAAAATTAAGGCGGGAGAAGGAAGTGTACGTATATCGTTTTGCACACGGAGGTGACACGTTCCCTCTTGGAACCACGAGCCTTCTTGAGGGAAGCTCGATTTTGCAAGAAGCTTACACCAAAGCTTGTCCCAATTCGGGCCAAAAAATTACCGCAGCATGTTGGTGCCATGTCATGACACCATGCCATGTTTCATGATTTTCAGGCGTGTTTTGGCATTACAGAAATTAAAAAACAAGTTTCTCAATCTTTTTGCCCAAGCCACGACGCCGAGATGTTTGATTTTCACTCCCATCTCTTGCATGGGACCTAGAAATTCACCCAAGGACACACATGTGATTTTTCAAACAACTTTGGTGCACTGGAGCACATGCTTGTAGTTCAAATTTTAATTATGCAAATTAAATGCCCAGAAACTCGTATAAAAAGGCAAAACGAGCCTGGAATAATTCCAAAATTTAGCATGGTACTTCTATTTGGTCTAATCTGGCTGTGTAAAAAAAATAAGGCGGGAGAATGCAGTGTACGTATGTCGTTTTGCACACGGAGGTGACAGGTTCCCTCTCGGAACCACGAGCCTTCTTGAGGGAAGCTCCGGTTTGCAAGTAGCTTACACCAAAGCTTGTCCCAATTCGGCCAAAAATATTACCGCGGCATGTTGGTGCCATGTCATGAGACCATGCCAAGTTTCATGATTTTCAGGCGTGTTTTGGAATTACAGGAATTGAAAAACCAAGTTTCTCAATCTTTCTGGCCGAGCCATGACGCCCAGATGTTTGAATTTCACTCCCATCTCTTCCATGGGACCAGAAATTCAGCCAGGGACACACATGTGATTTTCCAAACAACTTTGGTGCACTAGAGCATGTGCTTTTAGTTCAAATTTGAATTATGCACATTAAATGCCAGAAACTGAATTAATGTATAAAAAAGGCCAAACAAACCCGGAATAATTCCAAAATTTAGCATGATACTTCTATTTGGTCTAATCTAGCTGTGTAAAAAAATTAAGGCGTGAGAAGGCAGTGTACGTATGTCATTTTGCACACGGAGGTGACACGTTCCCTCTCGAAACCACGAGCCTTCTTGAGGGAAGCTCCGGTTTGCAAGAAGCTTACACCAAAGCTTGTCCCAATTCGGCCAAAAATATTACCGCGGCATGTTGGTGCCATGTCATGAGACCATGCCAAGTTTCATGATTTTCAGGCGTGTTTTGGAATTACAGGAATTGAAAAACCAAGTTTCTCAATCTTTCTGGCCGAGCCATGACGCCCAGATGTTTGCATTTCACTCCCATCACTTCCATGGAACCTAAAAATTCACCCAAGGACACACATGTGATTTTTCAAACAACATTGGTGCATTAGAGCATGTGCTGTTAGTTCAAATTTGAATTATGCACATTAAATGCCCAGAAACTAAATTAATGTATAAAAAAGGCCAAACGAACCCGGAAAAATTCCAAAATTTAGCATGATACTTCTATTTGGTGTAATCTAGCTGTGTAAAAAAATTAAGGCGTGAGAAGGCAGTGTACGTATGTCATTTTGCACACGGAGGTGACACGTTCCCTCTCGAAACCACGAGCCTTCTTGAGGGAAGCTCCGGTTTGCAAGAAGCTTACACCAAAGCTTGTCCCAATTCGGCCAAAAATATTACCGCGGCATGTTGGTGCCATGTCATGAGACCATGCCAAGTTTCATGATTTTCAGGCGTGTTTTGGAATTACAGGAATTGAAAAACCAAGTTTCTCAATCTTTCTGGCCGAGCCATGACGCCCAGATGTTTGCATTTCACTCCCATCACTTCCATGGAACCTAAAAATTCACCCAAGGACACACATGTGATTTTTCAAACAACATTGGTGCATTAGAGCATGTGCTGTTAGTTCAAATTTGAATTATGCACATTAAATGCCCAGAAACTAAATTAATGTATAAAAAAGGCCAAACGAACCCGGAAAAATTCCAAAATTTAGCATGATACTTCTATTTGGTGTAATCTAGCTGTGTAAAAAAATTAAGGCGTGAGAAGGCAGTGTACGTATGTCATTTTGCACACGGAGGTGACACGTTCCCTCTCGAAACCACGAGCCTTCTTGAGGGAAGCTCCGGTTTGCAAGAAGCTTACATCAAAGCTTGTCCCAATTAGGCCAAAAATATTACCGCAGCATGTTGGTGCCATGTCATGAGACCATGCCAAGATTCATGATTTTCAGGCATGTTTTGGAATTACAGGAATGGAAAAACCAAGTTTCTCAATCTTTCTGGTCGAGCCATGACGCCCAGATGTTTGAATTTCACTCCCATCTCTTCCATGGGACCTAGAAATTCACCTAAGGACACACATATGATTTTTCAAACAACTTTGGTGCACTAGAGCATGTGCTTTTAGTTCAAATTTGAATTATGCACATTAAATGCCCAGAAACTGAATTAATGTATAAGAAAGGCCAAACGAACCCGGAATAATTCCAAAATTTAGCACGATACGTCTAGTTGTTCTAACTAGGTGTGTAAAAAATTTAAGATGGGAGAAGGCAATGTACGTATGTCGTTGCGCACACGGAGGTGACACGTTCCCTCTCGGAACCACGAGCCTTCTTGAGGGAAGCTCCGGTTTGCAAGAAGCTTACACCAAAGCTTGTCACAATTCGGGCCAAAAAATTACCGCAGCATGTTGGTGCCATGTCATGACACCATGCCAAGTTTCATGATTTTAAGGCGCGTTTTGGAATTATAGGAATTAATAAACCAAGTTTCTCAATCTTTCCAGCCGAGTCACGACTCCCAAATGTTTGAATTTCACTCCCATCTCTTGCATGGGACCTAGAAATTCTCCCAAGGACACACATGTGATTTAATAAACAACTTTGGTGCACTGGAGCATGTGCTTGTTGCTCAGATTTGAATTGTGCATATTAAATACCCAGAAACTCAACTAATGTATAAAAAAGGCGAAACGAGCCCGGAATAATTCCAAAATTTAGCACGGTACTTTTATTTGGTCTAATCTGGCTGTGTAAAAAAATAAGGTGGGAGAAGGCATTGTACATATGTCATTTCGCACACGGAGGTGGCACGTAACCTCTCGAAACCACAAGCCTTCTTGACGGAAGCTCCGGTTTGCAAGAAGCTTATACCAAAGCTTGTCCCAACTCGGCCAAAAATATTACCGCGACATGTTGGTGCCATGTGATGACACCATGCCAAGTTTCATGATTTTCAAACATGTTTTGGCATTACAGGAATTAAAAAAAGCTAGTTTCTCAATCTTTCCGGCCGAGCCACTATGCCCATATGTTTGAATTTCACTCCCATATCTTGCATGGGACCTAGAAATTCACCCAAATACACACATGTGATTTTACAAACAACTTTGTTGCAATGGATCATGTGCTTGTAGTTCAAATTTGAATTATGCACATTAAATGCCCAGAAACTCAACTAGTGTATAAAAAAAGGAAAAACGAGCTTGGAATAATTCGAAGATTTAGCACGGTAATTATGTTTGGTCTAATCTGGCTGTGTAAAAAAATTGAGGCAGGAGAAGGCAGTGTACGTATGTCGTTTCGCACACGGAGGTCACACGTCCCATCTCGGAACCACGAGCCTTCTTGAGGGAAGCTCCGGTTTGCAAGATGCTTGTCCCAATTCGGCCAAAAATTACCGCAGCATGTTCGTGCCATGTCATAACACCATGCCAAGTTTCATGATTTTCAGGCGTGTTTTGGAATTATAGGAATTGAAAAACCAAGTATCTCAATCTTTCCAGCTGAGCCACGATGCCCAGATGTTTGAATTTCACTCCAATCTCTTACATGGGACCTAGAAATTCACCCAAGGACACACATGTGATTTTTCAAACAACTTTGGTGCACTGGAGCCTGTGCTTGTAGTTCAAATTTGAATTATGCACATTAAATGCCCAGAAACTGAATTAATGTATAAAAAGGCCAAACGAGCCCCGAATAATTCCAGAATTTAGCACGGTACTTGTATTTGGTATAATATGCATGTGCAAAAAATTAAGGCAGGAGAAGGCAGTGTACATATGTTGTTTCGCACACGGAGGTGACACATTCGCTCTCAGAACCACAAGCCTTCTTGAGGGAAGCTCTACTTTGTAAGAAGCTTACACCAGAGCTTGTCCCAATTCGGCCAAAAAAATTACCACAACATGTCCGTGCCATGTCATGAGACCATGCCAAGTTTCATGATTTTCAAGCGTGTTTTGGAATTACAGGAATTAAAAAACAAAGTTTCTCAATATTTTCGGTCGAGCCACGATGCCCAGATGTTCGAATTGCACTCCTGTCTCTTGCATGGGACCTGGAAATTCACCCAAGGACACACATGTGATTTTTCAAACAACTTTGGTGCACGGGAGCATGTGCATGTAGTTCAAATTTGAATTATGCACATTAAATGCCCAGAAACTCAATTAATGTATAAAAAGGCAAAACGAGCCCGAAATAATTCCAAAATTTAGCACCGTACTTCTATTTGGTCTAATCTGGCTGTGTAAAAAAATAAGGTGGGAGAAGGCAGTGTACGCATGTCGTTTCGCACACGGAGGTTTCACGTTCCATCTCGGAAACACGAGCCTTCTTGAGGGAAGCCCGGTTTGCAAGAAGCTTACACCAAAGCTTGTCCCAATTCAGGCAAAAAATTAACGCAGCATGTTCGTGCCATGTCAAGACACCATGCCTAGTTTCATGATTTTCAGGCATGTTTTGGAATTACAGGAATTAAAAAACCACGTTTGGCAATCTTTTCGGCCGAGCCACGACGCCTAGATGTTTGAATTTCACTACAATCTCTTGTATGGAACCTAGAAATACATCCAAGGAAACACATGTGATTTTTCAAACAACTTTGGTGCACTGGAGCATGTGCTTGTAGTTCAAATTTGAATTATGCACATTAAATGCCCAGAAACTCAATTAATGTATAAAAAAGGCGAAACAAGCACAGAATAATTCCGAAATTTAGCACGACACTTCTATTTGGTCTAATCCGGATGTAGAAAAAAATTAAGGAGGGAGAAGGCAGTGTACGTATGTCGTTTCACACACGGAGGTGACACGTTCCCTCTCGGAACCACAAGCCTTCTTGAGGGAAGCTCCGGTTTGCAAGAAGCTTACACCAGAGCTTGTCCCAATTCGGCCAAAAAAATAATCGCAGCATGTTCGTGCCATGTCATAAGACCATGCCGAGTTTCATGATATTCAGGCATGTTTTGGAATTACAGGAATTAAAAAACCAAGTTTCTCAATCTTTCCGGTCGAGCCACGATGCCCAGATGTTTGAATTTCACTCCCATCTCTTGCATGGGACCTAGAAATTCACCCAAGGATACACATGTGATTTTTCAAACAACTTTGGTGCACTGGCGCATGTGCTTGTAGTTCAAATTTAAATTATGGAAATTAAATGCCCAGAAACTCAATTAATGTATAAAAAAGGCGAAACGAGCCCGGAATAATTCCAAAATTTAGCACAGTACTTCTATTTGGTCTAATCTGGTTGTGTAAAAAAATTAAGGTGGGAGAAGGCAGTGTACGTATGTCGTTTCGCACACGGAGGTGACACGTTCCATCTCGGAAACACGAGCCTTCTTGAGGGAAGCTCCGGTTTGCAAGAAGCTTACACCAAAGCTTGTCCCAATTCGGGCAAGAAAATTACCGCAGCATGTTCGTGCCATGTCAAGACACCATGCATAGTTTCATGATTTTCAAGCGTGTTTTGGAATTACAGGAATTAAAAAACCACGTTTGGCAATCTTTTAAGCCGAACCACGACGCCCAGATGTTTGAATTTCACTCCAATCTCTTGTATGGGACCTAGAAATTCACCCAAGGACACACATGTGATTTTTCAAACAACTTTGGTGCACTGGAGCATGTGCTTGTAGTTCAAATTTGAATTATGCACATTAAATGCCCAGAAACTCAATCAATGTATAAAAAAGGTGAAACAAGCACAGAATAATTCCGAAATTTAGCACGACACTTCTATTTGGTCTAATCCGGATGTACAAAAAAATTAAGGCGGGAGAAGGCAGTGTACGTATGTCGTTTCTCACACGGAGGTGACACGTTCCCTCTCGAAACCACGAGCCTTCTTGAGGGAAGCTCCAGTTTGCAAGAAGCTTACACCAGAGCTTGTCCCAACTCGGCCAAAAAAATAACCGCAGCATGTTCGTGCCATTTCATAAGACCATGCCAAGTTTCATTATTTTCAGGCATGTTTCGGAATTACAGGAATTAAAAAACCAAGTTTCTCAATCTTTCTGGCCGAGCCACAACGCCCAGATGTTTGCATTTCACTCCCACCTCTTGCATGGGACCTAGAAATTCACCCAAGGACACACATATGATTTTTCAAACAACTATGGTGCACTGGAGCACGTGCTTGTAGTTTAAATTTGAATTATGTACATTAATTTCCCAGAAACTCAATTAATTCCAAAAATTAGCATGATACTTCTATTTGGTCTAATCTGCCTGTGTTAAAAAATTAAGGCAGGAGAAGGTATTGTACGTATGTCGTTTCGCACACTGAGGTGACACGTTCCCTCTCGAAACCAGGAGCCTTCTTGAGGGAAGCTCCAGTTTGCAAGAAGCTTACACCAAAGCTTGTCCCAATTCAGCCAAACAAATTACTACAGCATGTTGGTGCCATGTCATGACACCATGCCAAGTTTCATGATTTTCAGCCATGTTTTTGATTTACAGGAATTAAAAAACTAAGTTTCTCAATTATTCCGGCTAAGCCACGACACCCAGATGTTTGAATTTTGTTCCCATTTCTTGCGTGGGACCTATAAATTCACCCAAAGACACACATGTGATTTTTCACACAAACTTTGGTGCATTGGAGCATGTTCTTGTAGTTCAAATTTGAATTATGCATAAAAATGCCAAACGAATCAGGCATAATTCCAAATTTAAACACGACACTTATGTACTAGTTGCATGGTCACTGTACATAAATGTTCTAGGAATTCAAACACCATCCTTTCCTTCCGTAACACCATTTTGTCTTTCAAAACATAATGAAAAAAATCAGGTATACCACAAACAATTTACTAGAAAGAATCGTGTGGGATGCGATATAAAATATCTTGGCGCATTGTCTAGTCTGGCTTACACAGGAAGCTTCGTCGTCTACAGTCCACCGCCCCCGCTTGAACCACACTTGCGCGCTAGTTTCTCGCGGCACCGAGTGAAATTTTTTTGTCACCGCGGAAATATCTATCTGCCCGCCCCTCCCTCCTACCAAAAGCCTCATTTCCACTGTTCCTCCTTGCTTTCCACGTTCAAACCTTCACTGCTGCTTACTGGCAGCTCAGCCTCCTCGCCGGCGACCCTTCTTCTTGCAACACCACCTCCTCGCCGGCTACCCTTCTTCTTGCAGTGCTGCCTCCTCGCCGGCTACCCTTCTTCTTGTAGCGCCGCCTCCTCGCGGCGACCCTTCTTCTTGCTCCGCCGCCTCCTCGCCACCGACCCTTCTTCTTGCTACGCGGCCTCGTAGATATGGTCAGGTAATCCACAACCCATCCACACCATCCTCCTCCTTTCCCATCCCACATGCCCCGACTGACGGAGCGACACCTTCCACAAAAATCACTTCCCCCTCCTCCAATTAAGCGCTGCCCACATGCATTTTGCACGCAGTATAACATGGAGCTAAGTAGCATGCGGCCGCACGCACGAACAAGGTCGCTATAGCTGACATGCGTGTCGACCGCCAGATCTTGGAGGAGCACCTCGTCTTCGAGGCCACCGTCGACACCGTCGTGCGTTTGTCTACTTTAAAATACAGTTCGTGATGTTATCTTGAGGCCACCGCCTGTGCCTTCTAGTGATTTGTCTTCTGTAATGTTAATATGTAATCTGATGTTCAGTTAACAGTTTGGTCCTCTAAAATGTAATGTTCAGTTAACACTTTGGTCCAACAATTGCTACATTTCGTAGTACTATTCTCAAGAATTCTTTGTTTTGTTAACTGTCTTAACTTCTAGTACATGTTTCTGTTATGCAATGTTGTTCTCAGTTAACTATTTATTTTCATTTGGTCTGCTGTCCATTTAACTATTTGGTTCAGTTCTGCAATTTGATTTTCATTTGTTGTGTGTACAATTTTCTATTGTTATGCATGTGATACCAATCGAATTTGGTTGTACTCAATACATATTCTACTGATAGTATGGCAACTCTCAGTTAACCTGATCAAGATCTTCCTTATGTGTGTTGCAGGGAAACAATGGGAGACACTGCGGTTTACCATCGAGGTTTGTTCAAGCTGGGTCCTTTGGCTAATAGCACATTATTGTGCAGTTGTAGGAATCATTATAATATTTAGGTTTCTTACAATTTGGTCATGCACATGTAGGTCCTGCTGTCAGAGGCTTAGACCCACTGTTCGACCCATTTTGCATATGGGCAAATGAGATATCCATGAATATCAGTCAAGTCAAGAAACTCAGAAAGATTATTAGGATGAAGAAACTTGCGACGAATAACAACAAGATCTTTGTTTGCACAATGAAGAAGACATCAGTCAACTATAGGATGGCACCAACTCTTTTACCTTGTTTTTACCGCTTGCGCCATTTCAAAATTTACAACAGTGATTTATGCATAGGTTTGTTTTCAGTACTTTTCAAAGAAGTTCACCGATGATTACCTCTCGAACAACCTGCATAATCAAGAGTCGAGGAAGGTATTCATTCAACACCCATGGTACAA
The DNA here is from genome assembly GCF_003073215.2 of Triticum urartu. Lineage (NCBI taxonomy): Eukaryota > Viridiplantae > Streptophyta > Magnoliopsida > Poales > Poaceae > Triticum > Triticum urartu. The sequence goes on from NC_053027.1 coordinate 263,286,597, forward strand.
TATTGAAGTCTTGCTGAAGAGGATGAAGGTTGGGCGGGCAATTATCCATAGCCACTAGCTAAAGTTGCAAGGACATTCAACATCACTGAAGGCTCAATATTCGCCTTCCGCTTCTGCATTTGTCTTTTTACTGTGTATGATGCTACTTTCCAAAGGTTTTTGATGCTGCAGGTGAAACTTGGTGCTGTTGTGTAATGGCGTAACTGAGTGCCGAAGCTATCTGATGTAATTCGATTATGAAATCTTGGTTGCTTTTATACGGATATGAAATATCTAGCGTGTTTTATAAGAAATAGCTCCTTGATTAGTACATGGATTATCAATAATAGGCTAATTACCCTGCAAATGGTTACTCAGACAGCACCGTGGGCAATTAACTCAGACAACCCACACAGTTTCTGGAAAGTAGGCGTGTTCGATCAACTAACAATCAAACATGGCTTCTGGCAGCAAAATGTTTGCGTTAGGCCACCTTGCATACACGTTTCCACACAAAGAACTGTGTGGGATGTACATACCTACGGAAATGATTTTCTGGGATTCACCGCGTGGGATGTTACGGAAATGATTTCTCGGATTCACCGTGTGGGATGAACATACCTACGGAAATGATTTCTGGGATTCACCGTGTGGGGCATACATACCTATGGAAATGATTTCTGGGATTCACCGTGTGGGATGTACATACCTACGGAAATGATTTCTGGGATTCACCGTGTGGGATGTACATACCTACGGAAATGATTGGGGTTCCATGCCTCGGCCGATCGCACATGGCCCCAGCCTGGGTCCCACGAGGGCATATCCCTGATGATTTCTGGGTCGTGTGGGAAGGACCCCCCTATCGCCCACACTCACTTGGCAACGGTTCCAAATGCCATCGCGGAAAGGGGTTTAAACCATTTGTTTAGTACGTTGTTGTACCAGTGGAGGGACACACATGAATCGTGAATTTATTAGAATACTCTATGTTCTTCACTTATATCTTTTGCAATTTTCTCTAGTGCTTCACTTATATCTTTTTAGAGAATAGCGGTGGCTTTATTTGTTAGAAATAGTTGAACTCTCATGCTTCACTTATATTATTTTGAGAGTCTCTAAATAGCATAGTAATTTTCTTAGGTTGTGAATTAGGCCTAATATGATGGGCATCCAACAGGGATATCATAAAAACTTTCATATAAAGAGCATTGAATACTATGAGAAGTTTGATTCCTTGCATTTGTTTTGAGATATAAAGATGGTGATATTAGAGTCATGCTAGTGAGTAATTATGAATTGGTAGAAATACTTGTGTTAAAGTTTGTGATTCCCGTAGCATGCACATATGGTGAACCATTATGTGATGAAGTCAGAGCATGATTTATTTTTTGATAGTCTTCCTCATGAGTGGCGGTTGGGGATGAGCGATGGTATTTTCCTACCAATCTATCCCGCTAGGAACATGGGAGTTCTTTATGACCAATGTTGAGTCCATGGATTCTACGCACTCTAACTATTCCACCATTGCTAGCCTCTCTAGTTCCTCGCAACTCTCGCCGGTGGATTACACCCACCATATACCTTCCTCAAAACAGCCACCATACCTACATATTATGGCATTTCCATAGGCATGACAAGATATATTTCCATGCAACTTACACAATTCTGTTTTATTATGACACATACCATGATTTTCATATTGCTTTGCATGATCATGTAGTTGGCATAGTATTTGTGGCAAGGCCACCGTTCATATTTTTTATACATGTCCCTCTTGATCATTACACATCCCGTTACATCATGGGGGGCATTCATATAGAGTCATATTTTGTTCTAGTATCGAGTTGTAGGTAAATACAAGTGTGATGATCATCATTATTAGAGCATTGTCCCATGTGAGGAAAGGATGATGGAAGCTATGATTCCCTCACAAGTTGGGATGAGTCTCCGGACTTTATAAAAAATAAAAGAGGCCATAGAAGCCCAAATAAAAAATAAAAGAGGCCAAAGAAGCCCAAAAAAATAAGGAAAAAATGGGAGAAAAAGAGAGAAGGGACAATCTTACTCCTTTTTCCACACTTGTGCTTCAAAGTAACACCATGATCTTCATGATAGAGAGTCTCCTATGTTGTCACTTTCATAAACTAGTGGAAATTTTTTCCTTATAAGAACTTGTCTTGTATATTCCAATGATGGGCTTCCTCAAATTACCCTAGGTCTTCGTGAGCAAGCATGTTGGATGCACACCCACTTAGTTTCTTTTTGAGCTTTCATACAATTATAGCTCTAGTGCATCCGTTGCATGGCAATCCCTACACACTCACATTCATATCTAATGATGGGCATCTCCATAGCCCATTAATACGCCTAGTTGATGTGAGACTTTCTCCTTCCTGTTGTCTTCTCCACAACCGCCATACTCTACACAACATATAGTGCTATATCCATGGCTCGCGCTCATGTATTACGTGAAAGTTGAAAAAGTTTGAGAACACCAAAAGTATGAAACAATTTCTTGGCTTGTCATCGGGGTTGTGCCAGACTATATGATTTTGTAGGGATAACTTTCTTTTGCCATGTTATTTTGAGAAGACACGATTGCTTTATTAGTATGCTTGAAGTATTATTTTTTATGTCAATATTAAACTTCTGTTTTGAATTTTATGGATCTGTATATTCATGCCACAATAAAGAATATTACATGGATAAATATGTTAGGTAGCATTCCACATAAAAAATTCTGTTTTTATCATTTACCTACTCTAGGATGAGTAGGAATTAAGTTTGGGGATGCTTGATACGTCACCAATGTATCTATAATTTTTTATTGATCCGTGCTATTATATTATTTGTTTTGGATGTTTTATATCCATTAATATGCTATTTTATATTATTTTTGGGACAAACCTATTAACCTAGAGCCTAGTGCCAGTTTATGTTTTTTCCTTGTTTTTGAGTTTTACAGAAAAGGAATATCAAATAGAGTCTAAAATGAATAAAACTTTACGATGATTTTTCTTGGACCAGAAGATCCACGGAGCTTGGAGAAGGGGTCAAAAGCTTCCCAAGGAGGCCACAAGCTTCCTAGGTGCGCCCCAGGGGGCGCCCTGAGGGCTTTTGGGCCCCTCGGGAGTCTTCTAACCCTAATTCTTGTGCTATAAATTTCCAAATATTCCCAAACCAATAGAAGCGTCCACCAAAATACTTTTCTGCTGCCGCAAGCCTCTGCTCCCATGAGATCCCATCTTGGGGCCTTTTCCGGCACCCTGCCAGAGGGGGATTTGATCACGGAGGGCATCTACATCAACTCTATTGCCCTTCTGATGAAGCGTGAGTAGTTTATGATAGACCTATGGGTCCATAGCTAGTAGCTAGATGGCTTATTCTCTCTCTTTTATCTTCAATACAATGCTCTCCTCAATGTTCTTGGAGTTCTATCCGATGTAATATTCTTTTGCGGTGTGTTTGTCGAGATCCGATGAATTGTGGATTTATGATCAGATTATCTCTGAATATTATTTGAGTCTTTTTGAACTCTTTTATGCATTATTAAATATCTTTTTATTTCTCTTCGAATTATCAGTTTGGTTTAGCCAACTAGATTGATTCTTATTGCAATGGGAGAGGTGCTTAGTTTTGGGTTCAATCTTGCGGTGTCCTCACCCAGTGACAAAGTATGGGTAGGAGGCACATATTGTATTGTTGCCATCAAGGGTAAAAAGATGGGGTTTTCATCATATTGCTTGAGTTTATCCCTCTACATCATGTCATCTTACTTAAGGTGTTACTCCGTTCTTATGAACTTAATACTCCAGATGCATGCTGGATAATGGTCAATGTGTGGCGTAATAGTAGTAGATCCAGGCATGAGTTGGTCTAGTTGACACGGATGTGATGCCTATATTCATAACCATTGACTTGAATATTGTCATAACTTTGTGATTTTCTATGAATTGCTCGACAGTAATTTGTTTACCCACTGTGTGTTTTCTTTCAAGAGAGAAGCCTCTAGTGAAACCTATGGCCCCCGGGTCTATTTCACATCATATATTTTCAGATATATAATCCAAAAAACCAAAAAATACCTTGCTGCAATTTATTTATATTTACTTTAGTTTGATCTTCTATTTATATTCTATACCTATCTCTTTTATATCTCACTCTTGTTCGCAACCATGAAGGGATTGACAACCCCTTTTTCACGTTGAGTGCAAGTGTTCGTTAGTTTGTGTAGGTACATAGATTAGAGACTTGCTTGTGCGTCCTAATGGATTGATACCTTGGTTCTTAACTGAGGGAAATACTTATCTCTACTTTGCTGCATCACCATTTCCTCTTCAAGGGAAAAATCAACGCAAGCTTAAGAAGTAGCAGGGATGCACTTGATGCTTTGTGTCCAAGCTGTGACACCAATATGTTTGAGAATCTTCCAATTTACTGCACATGGAATTAACTCTCACACAAGTACACAAATATGATTTTTCAAAACTGTTATGGTTAGCTGTTGCATGTACATTTAGTTCAAATTTGAATTACCGTCATTAAATAGCTAGAAATCACTTAAATGTCTTAAAAAGGTGAAATGACCCCTGAAATGTTCCAAATTTTGACATGACAGTTGTATTAGTGAACGTTAGCTGTAGAAATTTTTTAAAGGCCATAATAAGAGGAGGCTATCACTGGTTGGTCATCAAAGATGCATTGTGTCCTCTCGGAACCACGAGCCTTCTAGTGAGTAGCTCCGGTTTGTGAGGGGTGTGTGTCCAAAATTTTGTCAACCAGGCCAATTATTTTACCACAACATCCTGGTGGCATGCCATTACGTCAAGCAAGGTCTCATGTATTTATTATGATTTATTATTTTTTGGAATTTAAATTCCATGGCACTCCACGCTTGTGTCCAAGCTGTGACACCAATATGTTTGAAAATTCCTTCCAATGTGCTGCACATGGAATTAACTCGCACACAAGTACACAAATATGATTTTTCAAACTGTTATGGTTAGCTATTGCATCTACAGGTAGTTCAAATTTGAATTACGGTCATTAAATGGCTAGAAAATCACTTAAATATCTTAAAAAGGTCAAATGACCCCTGGAATTGTCCAAATTTTCACATGACAGTTGTATTTGTGCACATTAACTTTAGAATTTTTTTGCAGGCCATATGAGGAAGCTATCACCGGTTTGTCATCAAACATGCATTGTGCCCGCTTGGAACCGTGAGCCTTCTAGTGAGTTGCTCTGGTTTATGAGTTGTGTGTCGCCAAACTTTCGTCAAACAGGCCATTTTTTCCACGCCATCTTGGTGCCAAGCCATTACGTCAAGGTTTCATGTGTTTCTGATTATTTTTCATTTTTTTGGAATTTCAATGCCATGGCACTCGATGCTTTGTGTCCAAGCCGTGACACCAATATGTTTGAAAATTTCTTCCAATTTACTGCACATGGAATTAACTCGCACACAAGTATACAAATATGACTTTTCAAACCGTTATGGTTAGCTGTTGCATGTACATGTAGTTCAAATTTGAATTACGTTAATTGTATGGCTAGAAAATCACTTGAATGTCTTAAAAAGGTCAAATGACCCCTGAAAGTTTCCAAATTTTGTCATGATAGTTGTATTAGTACTCCAAATTTTCTCATACATTTTAAACACCATTGCCACTATACCCAAAATTCGTCTTTCACATCTAATACAAAATATCAACAACATCACACACAGTTTTTTGTAGGGATCGTTTGCGAGCAAAATTTGTGGGTCTACTTAAGTCTTCCTCCACAAGCTTCACCGGCTTCGTCTACTCTAGTGTCGGTCACCCCCGAATCCACAAATCCCAGATCCCCATTCCCGCAACCCCTTCTTGCTAAGAATGACGCCATGGAAACACTTCGTGAGGGCCCGTATGGTGGCCGCATCCTCCTCTAGCGCCGCCTCCTGCACCAAGAGTGCGACCCCATCCGCTGAGAGGGTGTCTACGGCAGCCGACAGGGCAGCTGCACCAACTGCGGCGATGGCAGCTAAAAACACCGAGAGAGCTCGAGCTACCGACTGCGCCGCCGATGTCGCACTGGCCCCGGTCGAGGACATCCACACCAAGATCGAGAATGCACACGTGAAGATATTCTGGGCCACCTCAGAATCTAGCATGCAACCCACGTCCGAAAAGGCAATGGAGGCCATGGAGCACCTGCTTCCTCATGAGATCACCGAGCGGGAGCTAGAGATGCAAGAGGCAGCGGAGATTGAGGAGCGCCGGGAGGAGGAGTTGCGCGTGGCTCGGGACGAGGTTGAGAAGAGCCTGTCCATGGAGGAATCGGCGATGGAGTACCATCGCGAGCTTTGGCGCAGCTACTACTACGAGTACTACAACCTTGAGGGCGGCACCGAGGATGAGGACGATGACGACGACGCGGTTGACTTCAGCCGGGGCGACGCGGAGTCCACCAACGGCGACATGTCGCCTGGATAAGTAGTCGGCGTCTCATCTTACATCGACGAGGCATAGTGCAGCGCAGTGGCGGATTTGTTAAAATTATGCGTACTTAGCCTTTGTTTATAACGTTGGTCTTTTGTTCGAGCAATGTTTAGGTCAATTGGCTCTGTTTAATTATTAAAATTGCTCGATTCAGTAACTTTGGTCTATGTGATGTAGGCTCTTTTGTGTGCCCAAATTAGCAAGCGATGTTAAATTATGCAATGACATTGATGAGGATAATGCCCAGGGAAATTTCCACCAATATTTGAATGATCAAACTCATCGCATGCGCGTAAAGCAGAAGAATTGTATGCGGTGTACACATTCGTTCAAAGTGAATGTTGTACGGCGGCACCGCGCGCAAAGTTTCACTCCACCTTTTGAAATTTTTGGCCTATCGCCGAAATATCTACCCCCTCCCCACCCCCTTTTCTCCCCAGCCACAAGTCACATTTCCCCTATTTCCTCCTTCCGTCCTTCCCAAGCTATAACCGCTTCCTCGCTTGCTTGCTCGCTCTTGGCATCTCGCATTCGACTGCCGCGGTCGCCATGGTCTTCTTCAATGACCTCGCCAGCGGTTCCTCCGACGACGATGACTCTTTAACCACCTCGGTATGCCTCTATTCTCTCTCTCGGGTTATGATTTGGAATGAAGGATTTTAACCCGACGGTCGATTTGAGCCATTTCTTCTGCTTGTAGCTCCCTAGGACCATTAGTTGCAACGAATAGAGTTGGTGGCTGAAGATCTTCCTGCTCATTGTCACCATCAATCTCCATGCATGAAGTTAGTTACGTTTGAATCTATGGACAGTGGGAGGAAGTTTCTGGCATGTGCTGAGAAGGTTAGCCCCACTTTCGTTGTTACAAATCATTTGTTAGATGTGATTCAGCCACTGTCACTATGCTATGTTATTCTAGATCTGGTTAAGAGTGTCACAGTTTCTACCTAGTATCTAAAAAATGTTGCCATGTCATCAGCGGTGCCATTAGAAAATTATTTTGCACCGCTTCAGCAGTTTTTGCAACCAACTTTGGTCCACACATCCGAGCAGCCAAGCAGTAGCATAACAAAAACTTTATGGCACGAAGGAACTGGGCATCGAAGCAACTAGGTGCTCTGGAGTCCAGTTCCCTGATTTTTTTCCTCTACATCGGCTCGCTAGAGCAGGGCACTGGTGCGAAATGTAGCAACAGTTGTCTTGACACCGGTTTTGGCATACATAGTAGACGATCTTAGTGCTATTAGTTCTATGTTACTAAATTTGTGCATGTACACACCTGTCAGTATCAATTTGATGTCATCCAATCACTGTCTCTATGTTGTTGCAGTTATATTCAGCTTCCTCATAAAATGTTCAATTTGTAATTTATAGTACATGACTAAGAACTTTTAGCGTTGTTGAAGTTAATTATAATTTGTGATGTTTCTGAATTTGGTTGTTGTCTCAGTAGCAATTAATTCATTTGCACATTGACCTTTTTGAGAAGATATGTCATAATTAACCTATTTCTTCAGTTTTTTAAAATATGTATTTGGTGATTTTTTATGTTTCTAGAAACCCATTTTCCCTACAATTGTTACTAGTTTAGTTTTAAATATTATAGGATGGACGGAAGTGTTCTTACCTGGAGTGGGTTGATCAAGAGTGGCCACAGTCTTTGAAGATGTGCCTAGCAAAGCTTTGGAGCATGTATGAGGAAGAGAACAGAGATAGCCTTAGATAAAGTGTTGTCAACGCTGAAGAATATTTCAAGATGCGGGAAAAAAGAGGAAGATGGAGAATGAGCTTAGATTTTTTAAGTTAGACTTTGCTAAGATGGTGTTGGCGAAGGAGGAGGCACTTTCCCAATTGGTAAGTGCAAAACACCTTCTTATTGAACTGAAAGTAGAGGTGGAGACTGGTTGATCATGCATCAGTCGATTTGGGAAATGAATATATAGTTCTAATATTATTCTTATGAAGGTGAACTAGCTATATGATGTCATGTGTTGTTTTCAGGTCGCTATCATACTGTAATGTTAAAATATATTTATGTGCCTGATATTAAATTGGCAAACAGGTGTTCAATATGAAATGTGAATTTGCATAATACTGGAATTATTAATTGTAAACTACTAAACCTGCTAAATGGGTCATGGAACTTTGCAAACAATTTTAGTAGTAAAAGCGGTTGCGATGGATAGCCCAATGCCATACAGTTTTCTTCATCAAATCGTGTGTGATATGGTTGAATAAAGAAAATAGTTAACAGAGGCAGAGCAAGTGTGATCATTACACCTATCACACACGAGGATATACATAAAACCATGTGGGATGTATATACAAACATAAACGTTCGTCTCAGATTCACTGGGTGGGATGTGGAGACGAACGGGAACCTTTCTCTAGGATTCACTATGTGGGGTATGCAGACGAACGGAAACTATGGCTAGCCCGATTGCACATGAGCTCATTTTGCACAGCGTGTGTGACCAGAGGGCCTATCCCCGACAGTTTCTGGGTCATGTGGGAATGACCCCCATATCGCCCACACCCACTAGGCGACGGTTTAAAATTTCATCGCAGAAAGGGTTTAAAAACTGTTTGTATATAGCACCTTGTTGTACCAGTATTAATTTCTATACAAATATACCTAGACATAACTCATTACATTGTCTACATTGTTCAACTTCAACTAATTTGCTCAAGTTTTAAAATAATTAATGGGGATCACAATCATAGAAGATGTCCAAGATAGTATATTAATATGTGAAATCTCTCTTCCTTTAATATTCTTTCATGAATTGTTCAAGTGACAAATGATGTGTTTGCTAACTTCCAACAAATTTTACCACCTATACTTCCTATATGTGAAGTCATTACTCCCCATCAGATAAGTGATACGTCTCCAACGTATTGATACGTCTCCATCGTATCTACTTTTCCAAACACTTTTGACCTTTTTTTGGACTCTAACTTGCATGATTTGAATGGAACTAACCCGGACTGACATTGTTTTCAGCAGAATTGCCATGGTGTAATTTTTGTGCAAAAATAAAAGTTATCGGAATGACCTGAAACTTCACGGAGAATATTTTTGGAATATATAAAATATGTTGGTGAAAGAGTCAACGTCAGGGGTCCCACACCCTGTCCACGAGGGTGGGCAGCGCCCCCCCTAGGGCCCTTGATGCTCCACCGACCTCAACTCCAACTCTATATATTCACATTCGGGGAGAAAAAAATTAGAGAGAAGGATTCATCGCATTTTACGATACGAAGCCACCGCCAAGCCCTAATCTCTCTCGGGAGGGCTGATCTGAGTCCGTTCGGGGCTCCGGAGAGGGGAATCCGTCGCCATCGTCATCATCAACCTTCCTCCATCACTAATTTCATGATGCTCACAACCGGGCGTGAGTAATTCCATCGTAGGCTTGCTAGACGGTGATGGGTTGGATGAGATTTATCATGTAATCAAGTTAGGTTTGTTAGGGTTTGATCCCTAGTATCCAATATGTTCTGAGATTGATGTTGCTATAACTTTGCTATGCTTAATGCTTGTCACTAGGGCCCGAGTGCCATGATTTCAGATCTAAACCTATTATGTTTCCATGAATATATATGAGTTATTGATCCTATTTTGCAAGTCAATAGTCACCTACTATGTGTTATGATCCGGTAACCCCGAAGTGACAATAATCGGGACCACTCCCGGTGATGACTATAGTTTGAGGAGTTCATGTATTCACTAAGTGTTAATGCTTTGTTCCAGTACTCTATTAAAAGGAGGCCTTAATATCCCTTAGTTTCCAATAGGACCCCGCTGCCATGGGAGGGTAGGACAAAAGATGTCATGCAAGTTCTTTTCCATAAGCATATGACTATATTCGGAATACATGCCTACATTACATTGATGAACTGGAGCTAGTTCTGTGTCACCCTATGTTATAACTTTTACATGAGGAATCACATCTGACATAATTATCCATCACTGATCCATTGCCTACGAGCTTTTCACATATTGACCTTTGCTTAGTTACTTTTCCATTGCTACTGTTAAAATTACTACAAAAACCAATACTATTACTTTTGCCACCATTACTGTTACTTCCATATTACTTTGCTGCTAAATACTTTGCTCCAGATATTAAGTCTTTTAGGTGTGTTGAATTGACAACTCAACTGTTAATACTTGAGAATATTCTTTAGCTCCCCTTGTGTCGAATCAATAAATTTGGGTTGAATACTCTACCTTCGAAAACTGTTGCGATCCCCTATACTTGTGGGTTATCAAGACAATTTTCCGGTGCTGTTGCTGGGGTCCATAGCTCTATTCTTTGAGTCACTTCGGATTTATATCTGTTGATCACTATGAGGAACTTAAAAGATGAAAGAACCAAGATTTTTCCCACAACTACGAGGGGAGGTAAGGAACTGCCATCTAGCTTTGCACTTGATTCACCTTCTATTTTGAGTAAACTTGCGACTCCTACACTTGCTATTCATTCTGATATGTCGCATGTTATTGATGATGCCACTTCTTCTTTGCATGATGCTTATGATGAAACCTCGTCTATGCTTGATAATACTCTGCCACTAGGTGAATTTCTTGATGAACAACTAGCTAGGGTTAGAGAGAATGAAATTATTGAAACTGATAATATTGATGAAAGTGATGATGAAGATTCTCCACCTAGATATGAATTGCATGTTGTGCTTGAGGGTTATGTTATGGATGAAGAAACTGCTAGAGACTTTTTAGCTTGCAACAATAGATATGATCTTAAGAAACTATTAGCTAAGCTGAAAGAAAAATCTTTGAATGCTATAATGAAATATGACCCTGCTTTTGCTACTTCACCCATCTCTATTTTCGATAAGGGTTATGATTTCTCTATCGACCCTGATTTAATTACTTTGGTTGAATCCGATCATTTTTATGGCTATGAATCTGAAACTGTTGTGGCACACCTTAATAAATGAAATGATATAGCCGCCCTGTTCACTAATGATGAGAAATCTCGCTATTACTTCATCCTTGAGTTGTTTCCGTTCTCATTAAAGGGTGATGCTAAAACTTGGTTTAATTCTCTTGATCCTGATTGTGTGCGTAGTCTCCAGGATATGATTTATTACTTCTCTGGTAAATATTTCCCCACTCATAAGAAACAAGGTGCCTTAAGGGAAATATATAATTTTGTGCAAATTGAAGAAGAGAGTCTCCCACAAGCTTGGGGGAGGCTTCTCCGATTATGTAGCGATCCGACCCCAAACGGTCAAATCTCTATGCATAAGTGTCATCCCTGGATCGGTAATGCAGACACACATAGTACTTGAAGAATTTATAACAGAGTGGCAATCACACACTTATTACATCGAATGTCTCAAAAGAGAACTTATTACAATAAATATGGCTTAAGGCCATCTAAATAAGATAACAGTGGAAGGCTTTGAAGATAAAGTGAGTCCATCAACTCCAACGGCATAGCTGAGTGCACGACAACAACCTAGCACACCTTACTCTTTGTCTGAAAAGTCTGCAACATGATACGTTGCAGCCCGAAACGGGTCAGCACATGCAATATGCTGGCAAGATAACACAGTAGAGCAATGAACAAGTAAAGACTATCACTACATGCATTTGAGGCTGGTGGAGGCTCTACGGTTTGAAAATGTTTTTGCGAAAACCCAATTTTTCCCTACAACAAAGGAATATATTTTATTTAACTATCATGGTAGTTGAAAGAACATTGAGAATGGTAAGTCCCCATCTCAATCCCAATTAGAAAGTAATTAATATCCCAACAAATTAATTTTAGAGTGATGAGATCAACATGATAATTCAAGAACCAGATACTCAAGATGTCCATAACCAGGGACACGGCTAACCATGATTAGTTTGTACACTCTGCAGAGGTTTTAGAAACGGATGATCGAGACACAGTTTTTCAGAAGCATTAACTCTAACCCTGGGTAGACCGTACCAACCTACATCCCCTACATCTGCTAGCCTACCACTGGAAGAGGTCATGCAACTTACTCCACTATGCTAGAGCCCATAAGATCTTGTGGCTTCACACGTAAGTTTCTAGCATGAATAATCTTATGACCCCTTTGAGCCTGGGTGGCGAACAAAAAAGGACAACACTGGTATATCCTTAGGTGCCCGCAACCAATCCACCCAGATGTGTGTTTAAGTAGCCACCTTAAGTTAACCATTAATTAACATTCTCACCTCTATCATGGATACACTCAAACCCAATCCACGTCTACGAGCATAGCATGGCGATATAAGCATAACATACAAGTAACTCCCAAGGGTTTGATAATAAAAAGGATAATACGTTCTGCCTCATCATCTACTTCCCAAAACCCACATGTTAAGAGATCCTACTCATGCAATGTTTGAGGGTTGTAACTAATGCATAAAACTAGGTAATAGAAGGGTATGATCAAAGTGTTACTTGCCTTGCTGATGACCCGCAAAACCTAGTGACTCATAGTAGCACGCAGCACACTCCGGGAATTCTATCGCAAACAAAGAATAGCATACATAAGCACTCAAGCAAAGATGCAAGGGGAAAACTTCAAATAAGAAGATCCAATCTAAAATTTCAACTAAAGAGGTTCGATTTGAAAAAAGAATCGATCAAATCGGAGGTACAGAACTAAAACTACGATCAAAAGAACTTCGAATTCAAAACTGCTTGAAACCAAAATTTTAAATTGTCAAAACCATGTTCAAGTTGATTAAGCAGAAAGAGGGATTCGATACGAAGATTTTGGCGTTGGTTTCACTGGATTTGGACAAACGATTTAAAACGGTGAGTGTTTGAAGATCAGTGGTTAATCTGCAATAAAAATAATCACGGATAGGTCCCTGGCCAAAAATAAAATAAAAATAAAAGATCAACGAACGAACGTTCGCTATCCGAACCTAAGCGGCGAACATCATTCGTTAAAATGAATGAACGGACGAATGTCTGCTAAATAACTAAACCGTATAAAAACCAGAAAAAACAGATCTAGGTTTTTAAAAGAAAACCGATCGGATTTTACCTAACCGAAAAAAACGACGGCGGCGGATCCGGCGAGATCCGCGGCGGCGGCGACGGCGATCGACAGTGGCGGCGGCAGCGGGCAGCGGCGGACGGCGCGTGCGGTGGTGGTCGGCGGCGCGGCAGCGGGTGACGGCACAGCAGCGGGCGACAGCGACTGGCGGGGGGCGCTATGGTTCGGGGGTGCGGGCGGGCTGGCGGCTTATAAGGCCTAAGCACGGACAGAGTCCGGCTCGGGCACGGCCCAAGGTCGGTTTGTTTTTATATATATAAGGTTCCACCGAGAAAAATCCGAAATAAAGAAAAATAAAAATCTAAAAATGCCAAAACAAATTTTCGCTGTCTAAATAAAATATTTAGAACAAAGTGAACATTTTCTTGGCCTAAAATGCAATTTTGAAAAATGCATATTTTTCTAATTCAAATAAAATAGCAATAAAATCCAAATAAAATAACTTATTTGATTTTAACATTTTTCCTCCCATATTTCTTTTGTTTTGGAGAAGTCATATTATCCCCTCTCATATATTTTGATATTGAAATATTTTCAGAGAGAAAATAATTAAAACCAAAGTGATCCCTTTTTCAATATTTGAGAAAATTCAAATATGAAAATAATACAATCCCCAACTCGCTCCGTGGGTCCTTGAGTTGCTTAGGATTTTTAGGATCACAAAACCAGAAAGCAAATAAAATATGATATGCATATGATGTCATATGTATAACATTCCAAATTGAAAATTTGGGATGTTACAAACCTACCCCCCCTTAAGGTGAATCTCGCCCTCGAGATTCGGGTTGGCTAGAAAATAGGTGTGGGTGGTCTTTCCGTAGATCATCCTCTCATTCCCAGGTGGCCTCATCCTCGGTATGGTGGCTCCACTGAACTTCACAAAACTTGATAACCTTGTTGCGCGTGACTCGGCTGGCAAACTCGAGAATCTTGACTAGTTTCTGCTCATAGGTCAGATCACTGTCCAACTGAATTGCTTCAAGGGGCACTGTATCTCTTAGAGGAATATCAGCCATCTCTACATGACACTTCTTCAACTGGGAAACGTGAAACACATCATGAACTCCTGACAGTCCTTCGGGTAAGTCCAACTTGCAGGCTACTTCTCCCATACGTTCCAAAACTCGGAATGGTCCTACAAATCTTGGGGCTAACTTTCCCTTAACTCCAAAATGTTTAACTCCTCGCAGGGGTGACACCCGAAGATATGCCCTGTCTTTGATTTCATAGACTACCTCATTGCGTTTTGAGTCTGCATAACTCTTCTGCCTAGACTGAGCTACCTTCAGTCTGTCTCGAATCAACTTAACCTTCTCTTCAGACTCTTTGATCAAATCTGGTCCAAACAACTGGTGGTCTCCAACTTCATCCCACATCAACAGTGCTCTGCACCTTCTCCCATACAAAGGTTCGAAAGGTTCCATCTTCAAACTGGCTTGATAACTGTTGTTGTATGAGAACTCCGCGTAAGGCAATTTATCATCCCAACTAGATCCATAATCTAGCGCACAAGCTCTCAACATGTCCTCCAGAATTTGATTGACTATCTTGGTCTGTCCATCTGTCTATGGATGAAAGGTTGTACTGAACTCTAGCCTGGTGCCCAAAGTCTGGTGCATCTGGTGCCAAAACTTTGAAGTAATCTGGGTTCCTCTATCTGATACGATGGTCCTCGGAAATCCATGCATACAAACGATCCTGGTCATATATATCTTGGCCAACTTCGCACTTGTATAGGTGGTCTTCACTGGGAAAAAGTGAGCCACTTTGGTCAAGCGATCCACTACTACCAAAATAGAATTGTATCCCGATCGGGTCCTGGGTAATCCGGTGATAAAATCCATGCCAAGTTGATCCCACTTCCATTCGGGTATAGGCATAGGATGCAGTAATCCTGCTGGCTTTTGATGTTCTACCTTCACTCTTTGACATACATCACATACAGCTGCATACTCGGCAATATCCTTCTTCATACCAGTCCACCAGAAATGCTCCTTCAAATCCAAATACATCTTGGTGTTTCTGGGGTGTATCAAGTATGGTGAGTCATGAGCTTCCTGAAGTATCAACTTCCTAATCTCTGCATTATTGGGTACATAAACATGGTCCTCAAACCACAAGGTGTCATGCTCATCCTCACGAAAACCCTTGGCTTTTCCTTTGCTCATCTTCTCCTTTATCTCAGCAATTTCCTTATCATCCTTCTGAGCTTCTCAAATTTTCCCAATAATGTCGACAAAATTTCTAATGTTGCAACAAAACCTCTAGGGACTATCTCCAAACATAGCTCCCTGAGTGTGACGCCCCAAGACCGGAGGTTCAGATGCCTTCCAGGGTTTTCGGGTTTCGTCATGTGATTTGTTTGGTTCTTTGCATTCATCATTGCATCGTGTGCATTGCATCATGTCATCATGCCATCATGTCATTTTTTAACTCAACTAAATAAATGGCATGGATCTTTGATCCATTTAAATCGAGGGAATTCACATGGTGAGTTCTCTTTATAACATATATCCTCCCAATATAATTATGGAGATATTATAAAATATTCCATTAACTTAGAACCACCCATAACCCAATTGCACTACTCTTCAACTCTTCCCTTACCCGACTCAACCTCCTATCCTTCCTTTTCGACCTTTTAAGTTAAATTGCAAATTGGGTTGCAATTTTACTTCCTCCATTAATGTCCCGAATCTTCCCATAAATCACATATATTGTGTAGGGTCACCTCCTATAATTTCAACCCATTTGGAGTTCATTTGAATGGGTTTCGAAATTCGAACTTGCCGAGTTAAATCCAACGCGTGTGGATTTTACTTCCTCTAAAAATCGTGAGGCCATTTTTGTCAAATTCCTCGTATTTTTGTGGCTCCGGAAAAAAATTGTCCGCGTGTCCAAGTTCTATCCCTAACTTTTCCTTTCTTCTCTTTTTCTTCTGTGTTATTTTCTGTTTATAGAAAATAAGAGAGAGAGAAAGGAGCCCAACCAGCCTGTCAGGCCACCTGGGCCTCCCAACCTCTCCGCAGTCCTCCAGGCCGGCCAAGTCCTTTGCCCCTCTACGCCCAGCTGGCTCCCGACCCTAGGCGATCGATCCCTCCTCACTCCCTCGTCTCCCCTTGCGCCGCCACAGGAGGCCCTCGCTCGCCCCAATCCCATCTCTCCCTTCGTTCTCCTCCCGCTATCGCCGCCAACCACACATGCCAGAGGAGTCCCGCTGGGTCCCCCTCGTCCTCCTCCTGCAGGTGCCCTCACAGTCGCGCCTGGCCGATGCCCTCCTTCCTCCTGGCGCCTTCCATCTCGCGACTCACCAGCGCCGCTGGCCTCCCCGCCTCTGGCAATGGTCGCCACCAGTCGCGCCATCTTCTGCGTCATCGCCTCGCCATGGCATCGTGCCTCGCCAACCTCGCTGAGACCCTGCCTCCGTCTCTGGTCGCCACCAGCGAGCGGCATCGCCAGAGCCATGCTCCCAGCGCCACCTCAAGCGCCTGCATCCGTCGTCCTCCGCGCCCGTGCCACCGTCTCCTCCACTAGCAGCCTGCAATGTCCAAGGGGAGCTGAGCTCCTCCCGGTCCCCTTAGTCACTGCTTCCCCTGCCCCGAGCATCCCTGCAACCGGCGTCCGAGTCCCGGACCCCCCATCTGACCCTTTCCTCCGCACCAAGTTCTGCCGGAACCATGACCGCCACCGCAACAGGAATTCCAGCGCCGTTGACCGTCGATCTTGCGAGCTTCTGATGCATCAGTCTCCCATCCCCTATGACCCGGCAACCGGACCCTTACCGGTGAGCGCTGCTTCGTCGTCCTGCTCGACTCCACCGCCTGGACCTGTTCGGATGTCCATCACTCCGTCGAGACTTGCTGCCCCTGACGAGTTCGGGTGGTCCCTACTCAAGCCGCCAAGACTTGTACGTGGACCGTCAAACGTCGTCTCCAAGATCTTTCACCAAGTACCTTTTGGATCCGACAAGTACCCCGATGATGCGAGTACCACTACCTTCGACCCTCAAAGACTCCATGGACGTCAAGATCCTCGCAGTGACCTCGAACATCTACAGAATGTGCACGACTACAAAATGGGTACCACTACTGTTGCCGAAGACCCGTGTAACGGTATCATCAAGTTCGACTACCGGCGCGTGAACAACTACTTCCAGTACCGCCGTTGCGAGAACGTCTACTTCCCTCTGCGAACTCGTTCTGCCCGAAATACATGCTCCAAAAGGTATAACCGCCGAGACGACCTTCCGAGAATGAATGCAAGTTGTATGAGATGCTCATCTTCTAACCGTGTCCGAATTGTTGATGCACGTTGCCCCTCTTTTGCCTTGTTACCGTCGTCTCGTGGGACACCCAGAATCTGGGAGCGCCCCACCATGTTTTGCACGCATCCGCGCACTTCTCCTTGCATCGGTATCTCAATCGAGTTACCGGAACCGGAACGTTGCCGCAGCATCGTTTTCGTTATCGTTGCCATGGCACCCCTTTCCTTTCCACCACGGTGACAAATGCTTCATAATGCTCTTGTCAAACTTTTAATAAAAATTGCATAAACTTGTTCATGTCATCCGCATCATGATAACACCAATTTAAATCTTTAAAATTGTTGTTGCACCAAATTGCTAAATGCATATGGAGATTTACCGGATTCGTTATTTGTTATATCCGTCCCCATTTAAATTGTTTAGATGGTGTAGTTTTGTTATGCCTCATCTCTTGCCATGTTTAACAACATTTAATATTGTTGGGTACCTAAACGAGATCGAACTAAATAACTTGAATGTGGTGTTTCGTCAATATGCAACGGAGTTACATGTTGAGCTCCACTTAATTTGTAGGATTGTTTGTGCATTTTGCCATGCCATGCCTTTTTAAACCGGACATGCATCATACTTGTTTGCGCATCGTGCCATGCTTATGTGATGTTTGTTTGCTATGTTGTTTGCTTCTTTCCGGTGTTGCTTCTTCGGGTTTGTTTCGATAACGTCGCGTTTGTGAGGATTCGTTCGACTATGTCCGTTTGTCTTCTTCATGGACTCGTTCTTCTTCCTTGCGGGATCTCAGGCAAGATGACCATACCCTCGAAATCACTTCTATCTTTGCTTATTAGTTGCTCGCTCTTTTGCTATGCCTATGCTGCGATACCTACCACTTGCTTATCATGCCTCCCATATTGTTAAGCTAAGCCTCTAACCACCTTGTCCTAGCAAACCGTTGTTTGGCTATGTTACCGCTTTGCTCAGCCCCTCTTATAGCGTTGTTAGTTGCAGGTGAAGATTGGAGCTTGTTCCTTGTTGGAACATGGTTATTTTGTTGGGATATTACAATATCTCTTATTTAATTAATGCATCTATATACTTGATAAAGGGTGGAAGGCTCGGCCTTATGCCTGGTGTTTTGTTCCACTCTTGCCGCCCTAGTTTCCATCATATCGGTGTTATGTTCCCGGATTTTGCGTTCCATACGCGGTTGGGTTATAATGGGAACCCCTTGACAGTTCGCCTTGAATAAAACTCCTCCAGCAAGGCCCAACCTTGGTTTTACCATTCGCCTCCTAGCCTTTTTTCCCTTGGGTTAGGCCAGCCCAAGGGTCATCTTTATTTTAACCCCCCCGGGCCAGTGCTTGTCTAAGTGTTCATCCGAAACAGAGCCACTTGCGGCGCCACCTCGGGGAAACTTGAGGGCTGGTTTTAGCTGTACGTAGTGTTCATCCGGTGTTGCCCTGAGAACGAGATATGTGAAACTCCCATCAGGATGTCGGCGCATCGGGAGGTCTTGCTGGACTTGTTTTACCATTGTCGAGGATGTCTTGTAACCGGAATTCCGAGCCTGATCGGGTCTTCCCGCTAGAAGGAATATCCTTCGTTGACCGTGAGAGCTTGTGATGGGCTAAGTTGGGACACCCCTGCAGGGTTATGAACTTTCGAAAGCCGTGCCAGCGGTTATCGGCAGATGGGAATTTCTTAATGTCCTATTGTAGAAAACCTGCAGATGACCTTAATTAAAATACATCAACCGCATGTGTAGCCGTGATGGTCTCTTCTCGGCGGAGTCCGAGAAGTGAACACGGTGTTGGAGTAATGCTTGACGTAGGTTGTTCTAGGATCACTTATTGATCATAGTTTCTCGATCGTGCTTTGCCTTCTCTTCTCGCTCTCATTTGCGTATGTTTAGCCACCAAATATACTAGTCGCTTGCTGTAGCTCCACCTCATACCTTTACCTTACCCATAAGCTTAAATAGTCTTGATCGCGAGGGTGGGAGATTGCTGAGTCCCCGTGACTCACAGATACTTCCAAAACCAGCTTGTAGGTGCCGTTGAATCATGCAGATGACGCAACTAAGCTCAAGGAGGAGCTCGACGAAGATCGTGTCCTTTGTATTGTTCCATTCTAGTTGATCAGTAGTGGAGCCCAGTTGGGGTCGATCGGGGATCTGTGTAGCATTTGGGGTAGTCTTCTCTTATTTTGGTTCTGTAGTCGGACCCTGATTGTATTTGGTTGATGTAATGCTTTATTCATGTAATTGTGTGAAGTGGTGATTATAAGCCAACTATGTATATCTTTCCCTTATGTATTACATGGGTTGTGTGAAGATTACCTCACTTGCGACATTGCTTTCAATGTGGTTATGCCTCTAAGTCATGCTTCAACACGTGGGAGATATAGCCGCATCAAGGGCGTTACAAGTTGGTAATCAGAGCCTTCCCCGACCTTAGGAGCCCCCTGCTTCATCGAATCGCTGGCGTTATTGAATCTAGAAATGTTTTGAGTCATTTAGGATTATATATATCGGAGAGTTAGGAATTCTTTTTACTCCTCAGTCCCTTCGTCGCTCTGGTGAGGCATCTTGACGTAGAGTTTTGACTCTTCTCTTCTCAAATTTTCACTAATTTTTTTTAGGATCACGCGAGTATCTTGGAATCGTTCCGATGGTTTTGTGACGAGAACATTGTTCTTCGTGCCTCCTAACATTTAGGGGTTGTGGCAGTGTCCCGGGGAGTTGAGCTCCGACGTGTTGTTGTCACAATTTTATCGTTGCAGTTCTGGAGTACCTGAGTTTAGTGTTCGCCGACATCGAAAATCTCTTTTATGCAGTTGTTGGTGAGATAACCTTGATGCCACCCAGTACTGGGGCGGGAGTTCGGGAGTATTGCCATAACTCGTTTAACGGATGCTTTTCGAAGGTTGAGGTAAACGATTTCCGAAGGTTTCTTGGTTATGTGTTGAAGGATGGATACAGCTGTATGAAGGATTTGCTAGTTTTGGGTGAGATATTATGCTTCCCCTATATCCTCAACACCTGATTGTAAAACTGGAAAAATTTGGGAGTTTATAAGTGGGAATTCAAGTAGCTCTTAGGATTTCTTTCCGACAGATGTATGATATGAAATTGGGGTTCGACGTCTAGTGGTCCTCCTATCCACGGTTGGTTTTACAATGGTCTCGTTGTGTCTTAAAGAGTCCTTGGCTATGCTGACTCGGGGACGCTTCGTATGTCATGTCCACTGCCTTGTACATGATGGTGATGTACGATCAAGCCCGTGTAGGCCCCACCACGAAAACTTCGGACGAAATCTCTATCATATGTTTGTTCTGGCTTATTCTGCCAGCCAATCCTTGTTTTGATTTGAGTTGTGGTATTCGAGTTGCTTCGAAGTCAAATGTTGATTCCATACCTTTTCCAAGCGGTGTTCTCATACTCCGATGTGAATACAAATCCTTCATGATAATCGAGATTGTCATGTCAATCCTTTTCAACTGGTGTGTTTCTCTTCAAGTGGATCTGATCATTTCAACATCCACAAGATCAACTCAAGCCTTCTCAATGGTGTTTGTTTCATTCGTCTCCAAGTTGCCTTTGTTTTCCCCCCCCCCCCCCCCTTTTTTTTCAAGGACTCAGATTTTTTTTTCAAGTATCCTTTTATTGATGGGAAATCTCTCCATTCTTTTCCGTCAATGTTCTTATCTGTTGATTCTCAGAACATGCTAAACAAGCTTCAAGTTCGTCTCTCATCACTCGTTTTCTTCTCCGGTGGATTCAATTCAAGCTTTCGGTGTTGATCATATTCTTTTCCTTGTTTCAAATACCTTCTCATGCCGGTGCACCTCATAATCATTCACTTCTTGCTATTCATTTGTTCGGGAGTGCTGAAGATATCTCAGAAGGCTCGTCTTTTCATTCAAGATACGTTCAACCTATTTCGAGGTTGTTATCTCATTCAATCCATTTATAGCAACCGGTGCAATCTCTCCTTCAAATCGTTCAACGGTGTATCTTTTGAGTGGGCCCTAACGCACAGGTCTTTTCCCAGGATCTTACCTGACTCTTCTCTTTTCCTGGCGTTACTCTCAAATTCTTTTCCAAGTTTGACGTAAGAATGAATTTTTCATCAGTCAAATGCTTTTCTCCAAGATCATTCAAATTCTTTTCATCGTTGGTTGCGACATTGCTTTCAATGTGGTTATGCCTCTAAGTCGTGCTTCGACACGTGGGAGATATAGCCGCATCAAGGGCGTTACAAGTTGGTAATCAGAGCCTTCCCCGACCTTAGGAGCCCCCTGCTTCATCGAATCGCTGGCGTTATTGAATCTAGAAATGTTTTGAGTCATTTAGGATTATATATATCGGAGAGTTAGGAATTCTTTTTACTCCTCAGTCCCTTCGTCGCTCTGGTGAGGCATCTTGACGTAGAGTTTTGACTCTTCTCTTCTCAAATTTTCACTAATTTTTTTTAGGATCACGCGAGTATCTTGGAATCGTTCCGATGGTTTTGTGACGAGAACATTGTTCTTCGTGCCTCCTAACATTTAGGGGTTGTTGCAGTGTCCCGGGGAGTTGAGCTCCGACGTGTTGTCGTCACAATTTTATCGTTGCAGTTCTGGAGTACCTGAGTTTAGTGTTCGCCGACATCGAAAATCTCTTTTATGGAGTTGTTGGTGAGATAACCTCGATGCCACCCAGTACTGGGGCGGGAGTTCGGGAGTATTGCCATAACTCGTTTAACGGATGCTTTTCGAAGGTTGAGGTTTCAACTTTTCCATTCATCTTTATTCCGGAGTATCTCAACAATTTGGTGGTGTTTCTCGTCGTAATTCTCAGATTTCGATGACCGAAGAAGAGTTTTCCTCAAAATCTCAACCATTCTCTCAGAGATGCGTAGTTCAAACTTGTTGCCATCCTCTCATAATTGTTTTCGATTGTGGGAATTCTTTTCACCTATCCGGTGCAAAATCAGGAGTCTTTTCAGTTTGATTCCCCGGAGGCCATCATCTCATTATTATTCATTTTAGTTGGCAGCTCTCATTCTCCAAATCTTATCGCTGCATCATTCAAATATTCTTTAATCAATTCATGATCTCTCCGTTCCCTTGTATCTAAATCCTCTCAAGTATCTTCGTGCTTTTTATAATTCTTCCCGGTGATTCATCCCTTTACTTCGTTCATTTTCAATTCTTACCGTGGTTCGTTCAAGAGTTCCTCTTCCTTCGTTTATCATATCAATTTATTCGATGTTCCAATCCTACCGGCGGTTCGTTGAAGACATTCTCAAGTTTATGTTATTTCTCTCTTAATCTTTTCTACGAGAATAAGTTGTATGCAATCTGTTTGCTCGTCATCAATTTAATTGGTGACGGAGGAGCATAACATAATTCTTATTCTTGATTCTCCCAGATGATTAATTCCTTATTCCGGAGGTTCATCAAATTCCTGATTTCAATTGTTCATCTTCTCTTTTCCCGGAGTTCCAATCTTTTTCAACTATTTCACCACGGAGATTCATCTAAATCGGTACAAGGATTCACCTTGTGTTTTCAACCTCTTTTTTCCTTCCGTTTGATCATCCTTTTGTTATGGGAGTTCTTCATGGATGTTCTACACGATGGTTCATCAAGGAAATAATCCCTTCTCCAAGTGTTCATTGAGATTCTTTTCTAAGGAGCTCAATCATTCTTCTACTTGCAATCCGGAGTGTAATTTCTTCTACAGTATCATCGGAGGTGGTATCATGTCATTCTTGATAATTTGAGTTCATGTTTCATCAGCCAACTAGTTGGAGCTATCTTGTGTCATTTTTCACCTAAAGCCTTCCCTAAGGATTGTTGCTATCTATGGTGCTTATAAATGACCTAAGTTCTTCATCTATCCTCCCGGTGAAATACTTTCTCGTCTCCTTGTTCATATCAATCCAATTCTTTTCCCGTGAGTGGCAGGGTGTCACCTCATAATTTGAGATGTATTCCACAAGACCATATTAAGCTTATCCTTTCGTTGTTGGTTTCCCAACAACTCCGTTCGACCCTTCTCCTAAAGATGCCTCTTCAAGCTCTTTTGTGGCAGAAGTTGGCATTTTCTTCTCCATTCTCCTATCTCAATTATCTATCTTCTATTCTTTTGTTCCGGAGGCATTGTGATGTTGCTCTCTTCTACCCATCTTCTTGTTTTGTCATGATAGTGTTCTTTTCCTTGCTTATCCATTCAACCGGAGTGTCGTGTTTTCTTTCAAGCTCTCTCATCTTATCAAATTTTGCATCCCTTCTCAACCGGAGTGCTATCCAAATTATATCATTCTTATTCCTTCTCTATCTCGTCTTAACCGGAGTGTTGTGACCTTTTTGCTCTAGTTCTTTTCGTGTTATCAAGTCTTTAATCTCTTTTCAACCGAAGTGCTACCCGAATCGGCTCTTTCTTTTCCTCTTTCTTAACTGAGTGTCTTCATCTTCGTTCATCTCTGTTTATTCTATTCTCGGAAATGGCTTAACCTTTCAAGGTTCCTTGGTCTCACTCGTTTGTCAAAGAAGCAACTTAGTTTTACCTCTTCTCTTCCTCTTCTTTTTCCCTCCGGTGCCATCCTAGATCTCGGGACGAGATCCTCTCATAGTGGTGGAGTGTTGTGACGCCCCAAGACCGGAGCTTCAGATGCCCTCCAGGTTTTTCGGGTTTCGTCATGTGATTTGTTTGGTTCTTTGCATTCATCATTGCATCGTGTGCATTGCATCATGTCATCATGCCATCATGTCATTTTTTAACTCAACTAAATAAATGGCATGGATCTTTGATCCATTTAAATCGAGGGAATTCACATGGTGAGTTCTCTTTATAACATATATACTCCAAATATAATTATGGAGATATTATAAAATATTCCATTAACTTAGAATCACCCATAACCCAATTGCACTACTCTTCAACTATTCCCTTACCCGACTCAACCTCCTATCCTTCCTTTTCGAACTTTTAAGTTAAATTGCAAATTGGGTTGCAATTTTACTTCCACCATTAATGTCCCAAATCTGCCCATAAATCACATATATTGTGTAGGATCACCTCCTATAATTTTAACCCATTTGGAGTTCATTTGAACGGGTTTCAAAATTTGAACTTGCCGAGTTAAATCCAACACATGTGGATTTTACTTCCTCTGAAAATTGTGAGGCCATTTTTGTCAAATTCCTCGTATTTTTGTGGGTCTGAAAAAAAATTGTCCACGTGTCCAAGTTCTATCCCTAACTTTTCCTTTATACTCTTTTTCTTCTTTGTTATTTTCTATTTATAGAAAATAAGAGAGAGAGAGAGAGAGAAAGGAGCCCAACCAGCCTGTCGGGCCACCTGGGCCTCCCAACCTCTCCGCAATCCTCCAGGCCGGCCAAGTCCTTTGCCCCTCTAGGCCCAGTTGGCTCCCAAACCCTAGTTGATCGATCCATCCTCACTCCCTCGTCTCCCCTTGCGCCGCCACTGGAGGCCCTCGCTCGCCCCAATCCCATCTCTCCCTTCATTCTCCTCCCGCTATCGCCACCAACCACACACGCCAGAGGAGTCCCGCTTGGTCCCCCTCGTCTTCCTCCCGCAGGAGCCCTCACAGCCGCGCCTGGTCGATTCCCTCCTTCCTCCTGGCGCCTTCCATCTCGCAACCCACCAGGGCCGCTGGCCTCCCCACCTCTGGCAATGGTCGCCACCAGTCGCGCCATCTTCTGCGTCGTCGCCTCGCCATGGCATCGTGCCTCGCCAACGTTGCCGAGACCCTGCCTCCGTCTCTAGTCGCCACCAGCGAGCGGCATCGCTAGAGCCACGCTCGCAGCGCCACCTCGAGCGCCCGCATCCGTCGTCCTCCGCGCCCGTGCCACCATCTCCTCCACCAGCAGCCTGCAATGTCCGAGGGGAGCTGAGCTCCTCCCGGTCCCCTTGGTCGCTGCTTCCCCTACCCCGAGCATCCCTGCAACCGGCCTACGAGTCCCGGACCCCCCATCTGACCCTTTCCTCTGCACCAAGTTCCGCCGGAACCATGACCGCCACCGCAACAGGAACTCCAGCGCCGTTGACCGTTGATTCTGCGAGCTTCTGAGGCATCAGTCTCCCATCCCCTATGACTCGGCAACCGGACCCTTACCAGTGAGCGCTGTGTCGTCGTTCTGCTCGACTCCATAGCCTGGACCTGTTCGGACGTCCATCACTCCCTCGAGACCTGCTGCCCCTGCCAAGTTCGGGTGGTCCCTGCTCAAGCCGCCAAGACTTCTACGTGGACCGTCAAACATCGTCTCCGAGATCTGTCACCAAGTATCTTTTGGATCCGACAAGTACCCCGATGATGCGAGTACCACTACCGTCGACCCTCGAAGACTCCGTGGACGTCAAGATCCTCGTTGTGACGTCGAACATCTACAGAATGTGCACGACTACAAAATGGGTACCACTACCGTTGCCAAAGACCCGTGTAACGGTATCGTCAAGTTCTACTGCCGCCGCGTGAACAACTACTTCCACTACCGCCGTTGCGAGAACGTCTACTTCCCTCTACGAACTCGTTCCGCCCGAAATGCATGCTCCGAAAGGTATAACCGCCAAGACGACCTTCCGAGAATGAATGCAAGTTTTATGAGATGCTCATGTTCTAACCGTGTCCGAATTGTCGATGCACGTTGCCCCTCTTTTGCCTTGTTACCATCATCTCGTGGGACACTCGGAATCCGGGAGCGCCCCACCATCTTTTGCACGCATCCGCACACTTCTCCTTTGCATCGGTATCTCAATCGAGTTACCGGAACCGGAACGTTGTCGTGGCAAATGCTTCACCATGGTGACAAATGCTTCATAATTCTCTTGTCAAACTTTTAATAAAAATTGCATAAACTTGTTCATGTCATCCGCATCATGATAACACCAATTTAAATCTTTAAAATTGTTGTTGCACCAAATTGCTAAATGCATATGGGGATTTTCCGGATTCGTTATTTGTTATATCCGGCCCAATTTAAATTGTTTAGATGGTGTAGTTTTGTTATGCCTCATCTCTTGCCATGTTTAACAACATTTAATATTGTTGGGTACCTAAACAAGATCGAACTAAATAACTTGAATGTGGTGTTTCGTCAATATGCAACGGAGTTACATGTTGAGCTCCACTTAATTTGTAGGATTGTTTGTGCATTTTGCCATGCCATGCCTTTTTAAACCGGACATGCATCATACTTGTTTGCGCATCGTGCCATGCTTATGTGATGTTTGTTTGCTATGTTGTTTGCTGCTTTCCGGTGTTGCTTCTTCGGGTTGGTTTCGATAACGTCGCGTTTGTGAGGATTCGTTCGACTACGTCCGTTTGTCTTCTTCATGGACTCGTTCTTCTTCCTTGCGGGATCTCAGGCAAGATGACCATACCCTCGAAATCAGTTCTATCTTTGCTTGCTAGTTGCTCGCTCTTTTGCTATGCCTATGCTGCGATACCTACCACTTGCTTATCATGCCTCCCATATTATTAAGCCAAGCCTCTAACCACCTTGTCCTAGCAAACCATTATTTGGCTATGTTACCGCTTTGCTCAGCCCACATTATAGTGTTGTTAGTTACAGGTGAAGATTGGAGCTTGTTCCATGTTGGAACATGGTTATTTTGTTGGGATATCACAATATCTCTTATTTAATTAATGCATCTATATACTTGATAAAGGGTGGACGGCTCGGCCTTATGCCTGGTGTTTTGTTCCACTCTTTCCGACCTAGTTTCCGTCATATCGGTGTTATGTTCCCGGATTTTGCGTTCCTTACGTAGTTGGGTTATAATGGGAACCCCTTGACAGTTCGCCTTGAATAAAACTCCTCCAGCAAGGCCCAACCTTGGTTTTACCATTCGCCTCCTAGCCTTTTTTTCCATTGGGTCATCTTTATTTTAACCCCCCCGGGCCAGTGCTTGTCTAAGTGTTCGTCCGAAACAGAGCCACTTGCGGCGCCACCTCGGGGAAACTTGAGGGCTGGTTTTAGTTGTACGTAGTGTTCATCCGGTGTTGCCCTGAGAACGAGATATGTGCAGCTCCCATCAGGATGTCGGCGCATCGGGAGGTCTTGCTGGACTTGTTTTACCATTGTCGAGGATGTCTTGTAACCGGGATTCCGAGCCTGATCGGGTCTTCCCGCTAGAAGGAATATCCTTCATTGACCGTGAGAGCTTGTGATGGGATAAGTTGGGACACCCCTGCAGGGTTATGAACTTTCAAAAGCCGTGCCCGCGGTTATGGGCAGATGGGAATTTGTTAATGTCCGGTTGTAGAAAACCTGAAGATGACCTTAATTAAAATACATCAACCGCGTGTGTAGCCGTGATGGTCTCTTCTCGGCGGAGTCCGGGATGTGAACACGGTGTTGGAGTAATGCTTGACGTAGTTTGTTCTAGGATCACTTATTGATCATAGTTTCTCGATTGTGCTTTGCCTTCTCTTCTCGCTCTCATTTGCGTATGTTTAGCCACCAAATATGCTAGTCCCTTGCTGTAGCTCCACCTCATACCTTTACCTTACCCATAAGCTTAATTAGTCTTGATTGCGAGGGTGTGAGATTGTCGAGTCCCTGTGACTCACGGATACTTCCAAAACCAGCTTGCAGGTGCCGTTGAATCATACGGATGACGCAACTAAGCTCAAGGAGGAGCTCGACGAAGATCTTTTCCTTTGTATTGTTTCGTTCTAGTTGATCAGTAGTGGAGCCCAGTTGGGGTCGATCGGGGATCTGTGTAGCATTTGGGGTAGTCTTCTTTTATTTTGGTTCCGTAGTCGGACCCTGATTGTATCTGGTTGAGGTAATTCTTTATTCATGTAATTTTGTGAAGTGGCGATTGTAAGCCAACTATGTATCTCTTTCCCTTCTGTATTACATGGGTTGTGTGAAGATTACCTCACTTGCGACATTGCTTTCAATGCGGTTATGCCTCTAAGTCGTGCTTCGACATGTGGGAGATATAGCCGCATCGAGGGCATTACACTGAGATCTTCAGCTAACTCCTTTGGCAATCATCTGCTTACGAAGGTATTGGCGTAACTCTTCCGGCTCAAAGCGTATGCTACAACATTGGCCTTGCCTGGATGATAGTGCAACTTCATATCATAGTCCTTTATAAGCTCCAACCATATCCTTTGCCTGAGATTCAACTCCTTCTGTGTGAAATGTACTCCAAACTCTTATGACCCGTGTACAGATCACAATGATTTCCAATAAGAAAATGTCTCCAGGTCTTGAGCGCATGCACTACAGTTGCTAACTCTAAATCATGCGTGGCATAATTCAACTCATGCGGTCGAAGCTGACGTGAGGCATATGAAACAACTCTTCCGTCTTGCATAAGCACGCCTCCAAGTCCGAAGCGAGATGTGTCACAATGCACTTGGAAATCCTTGCGTATATCCGGCAGAATCAGCACTGGGGCTGTAACCAAATGTTTCTTCATCTCCTGAAAACTTGCCTCACATTCATCTGGCCATATAAACTTGGTGTCCTTCTCCAACAACTCCGTCATAGGCTTCACAATCTTAGAGAAATTCTCGATGAATCTCCGATAATATCCCGTGAGTCCCAGAAAACTACGGATCTCTCCAACTGAGTTGGGTGCCAACCACTCAGTGACTGACTGAACCTTAGTAGGGTCTACTGCTATACCTTCTTCTGATATAACATGTCCAAGTAATCCAACTTCCTTCAACCAAAACTCACATTTGCTGAACTTGGCATATAACTTATGTTCTTGAGCTTCTCGAGAACTAAACGCAAATGTTCTTTGTGTTCTTCTTCATCCTTCGAGTATACCAAAATATCATTAATGAACACCACAACAAACTTATCCAAGAACTCCATGAACACCTTATTCATCAAACTCATGAAATAGGCAGGGGCATTTGTCAATCCAAATGACAAAACTGTGTACTCATATAGCCTGTACCTTATGGTGAAGGCTGTCTTAGGTATATCCTGTTCTCGGATCTTCAGTTGGTGGTATCCTGATCGAAGATCGATCTTCGAAAATACTTTA
This sequence comes from Triticum urartu, assembly GCF_003073215.2. Taxonomy (NCBI): domain Eukaryota; kingdom Viridiplantae; phylum Streptophyta; class Magnoliopsida; order Poales; family Poaceae; genus Triticum; species Triticum urartu. The sequence continues at coordinate 263,316,400 of NC_053027.1, forward strand.
GATCCTTGCAACTGGTCAAACAAATTATTGATCATCGGCAGTGGGTACTTGTTCTTGATCGTCACTTCATTCAATGCACGATAATCAACCACCATTGTCAGAGATTTATCCTTCTTCTCAACTGTAACGCCCTCGATGCTGCTATATCTCCCACGTGTCGAAGCACGACTTAGAGGCATAACCGCGTTGAAAGCAATGTCGCAAGTGAGGTAATCTTCACACAACCCATGTAGTACATAAGGGAAAGAGATACATAGTTGGCTTACAATCGCCACTTCACACAATTACATGAATAAAGCATTACATCAACCAGATACACACAAGGTCCGACTACGGAACCAAAAATAAAAGAAGACTACCCCAAATGCTACACAGATCCATGATCGACCCCAACTGGGCTCCAATACTGATCAACTGAAACAAGACAACACAAAGGACAAGATCTTCATCGAGCTCCTCCTTAAGCTTGGTTGAGTCACCTGCACGGTATCATTGGCACCTGCAAACTGGTTTTGGAAGTATTTGTGAGTCACAGGGACTCAGCAATCTCACACCCTCACGATCAAGACTATTTAAGCTAAAAGGAAGGGTAAAAGGTATGAGGTGGAGCTGCAGCAAGCGACTAGCATATTTGGTGTCTAACATACGCAAATGAGAGCGAGAAGAGAAGGCAAAAGCACGGTCCAAAAACTATGATCAAGAAGTGATCCTAGAATAACCTACGTCAAGCATAACTCCAACACTGTGTTCACTTCCGGGACTCCGCCGAGAAGAGACCATCACGGCGACACACGCGGTTGATGTATTTTAAATAAGATCATCTTCAGGTTTTCTACAACCGGACATTAACAAATTCCCATCTGCCCATAACCGTGGGCACGGCTTTCAAAAGTTCAAATCCCTGCAGGGGTGTCCCAACTTATCCCATCACAAGCTCTCACAGTCAATGAAGGATATTCCTTCTCCCAAGACAATCCGATCAGACTCGGCATCCCGGTTATAAGACATCATCGACAATGGTAAAACAAGTCCAGCAACACCGCCCGAATGTGCTGGCAAATCTCGATAGAAGCTGCACATATCTCGTTCTCAGGGTACACTCAGATGAGCCAGACGTCGGGTAGGCCAGCCCAGAGTTGCCCCTGGTAGCTCCGGACATCGCTCAGTTGGACCAACACTTAGAGAAGCACTGGCCCGGGGGGGAGGGTCAAAATAAAGATGACCCTTGAGCCGGACGACCCAAGGGAAAGAAAAGGCTAGGTGGCAAATGGTAAAACCAATGTTGGGCATTGCTGGAGCAGTTTTATTCAAGGCGAACTGTCAAGGGGTTCCCATTATAACCCGACCGTGTAAGGAACGCAAAAATTCGGGAACATAACACCGATATGACGGAAACTAGGGCGGCAAGAGTGGAACAAAACGCCAGGCATAAGGCTGAGCCTTCCACCCTTTACCAAGTATATAGATGCATTAATTAAATAAGAGATATTGTGATATCCCAACAAAATATCCATGTTCCAAACATGGAACAAACTCCAATCTTCACCTGCAACTAACAACGCTATAAGAGGGGCTGAGCAAAGCGGTAACATAGCCAAACAACGGTTTGCTAGGAAAAGGTGGGTTAGAGTCTTGGATTAACAATATGGGAGGCATGATAAGAAATTGGTAGGTATGGTAGCATAGGCATAGCAAAAGAGCGAGCAACTAGCAACCAAAGATAGAAGTGATTTCGAGGGTATGGTCATCTTGCCTGAAATCCCGCAAGGAAGAAGAACGAGTCCATGAAGAAGATAAACTGACGTTGTTGAACGGGTCCTCACAAACTCGACGTTATCGGAACCAACCCGAAGAAGCAACACCGGAAAGAAGCACACAACATAGTAAACAACCAACACATGAACATGGCATGATATGCGGGATGTGGTATGTGATGCATATGCATGATTTGGAAATAAATGAATGAACCTGGCCTCAACATGGAAATACAAGAGTGCCACTGGAAAGGGGAGGTGATTTTGGTTGAAATCGATATAAAGATCACCGAAATCGTATACACGGTTTGGAAATGGCCAGCAAAACAAATATGGCACCGGTCTGCGATAAACAGCAAGTGACCATCTAAATGCATCAAGATAAATATGCTACAGCACTCAAACTTAGCAACAAAATACATGGCAGGGATCCACTCATGAAGCTTGACAAAAGATGAACACCGAGCTACGGCTAATTCACTCAATAGCAAGCTCAAACAAGCATGGCAAAAGTGCAAAATATTACTGGTTATAGACTTTGTGAAATTATCAACATGGCGGGAATATATCAGCAGGAAGCAATGTTTAGAGCATGATAACTACATGCTACAGGAACATATAATGGCAAAGCAAGGCATGGAATGAAGCTACTCAAAGCATATAACAAAAGTACCTTAGTGACCATGAGCCAAAAGGGGTCAGAAAATACAATTGCAAGCATGTGAACATAGCTAAAAACATAAACAGATTCAGACTTAGTGAAAAACTGGAGCATGGCAAAACAGTTAACAAGTAGGAATGGTTACAAGCTCAATGCACTCACTAAAAAGCATGGCATGACAATCTGAGCATACACCAATCAAGAAGACATGGCATAGAAGCTAGACATGGCAAGAACAACAACATAGCATGCACAGATCAATAACAACAACCTCGGCAAAATCGCTAAATATGTCAACAATCTGCCAGGAACATTTTATAGCAAAAGTAGAGCTCGATTGACTCAATCTAGGGTGCTCCATAAATGCAAACAAAAACATGGATGGATAGAGCACCACAATATATCTACAAAACATCCTTACTGATCATCCTCAAAAGAGGCACGGATCACTAGGAAACAACATGAACATATGGCATAAAAATAAGGACAGGGCAAGGACTTAGTGAAATTATAAGTCCCTGAAATCAGCATCATCGAGTAAGATACTTTGCATGCTTGTGCTAGTCACCACAAAGATCACAAAAATACATGGCATACACTCCTGTAATGATGGCATGGCATTCTACAAAACACATGTAGAGCTCAGGATCGTAGTATGCACACATGACAAAAAGGCCATTTGCTGAAACAGATCTGACATAATCATCACATAGCCCTGGAGCTGGTGGGTCCCAGCAGTCAGGGGGGCAAATTGTTTTTCTTTTCCCAGACGCACTTCCTTGCATGCGAAGGTGTAGCTGGTGGGTCCCAGCAGTCAGGGGGAAACGTTTTTTTCGCGAAATACGGTGGCCCGTCCGGTGGGTCCCTGTTGTCAGGTGGAGGAATCATTATTTTCCACGTCATAAGGAGGCACTTCATTGCTGCCGCCGTGGACCCAGCTGTCAGCCTCTCCACATACAGTCCACGTCCGATGGAAGTCGTTCCTTGACCACGTTGACCACGCCGCGCCGAGAGCACCAGGGCGGTGGACGACGGCGAGGCCTAGGAAGGGGACGACGCAGAGCCGGTAAAGAAGCGGCAGTGGATACCCATGCGGAGAGGAGTATGAGGGTTCACTCGTTCGGCTGCGGTGTGAGGCTGCCGTCGCCGCAGGGCCTGGCCAGCGGTGGGAATAGTAGGGGGCGGTGAGGCCTCCGCGGTAGCACAGCCGGCCACGGGAGGCAGGAGCAGGCGGCACAACCGGCGCTGCTTTGGGCGGCTGGAGCAAGAAGACTAGAGGTTGAAGAAGCACTACGGCCGTTGGATGGACATCGTACAGTCACTGCAGCTAGAATCGTTTATATTTACTAAGTTGACAAAGCCCTTGGTACGTCCACTTAGTAGGCCCACAGGTCAGCTTCCGAAATGATGCGCCCCAGATGTCAGGGGGAGGAATCATTTTTTGGGCGGGTGAAGCTAGAATATCCGAGATTGAAGAAGAAGCACGGCATCCGTTGGACGGACATCCAACGGCCACTGCTGCTAGAACCGTGTGTTGACTATAAGTTGACAAAGCCTTGCATACGCGTCAACTCTGTTTTTTTAGGGGACGCGTCAACTTAGTAAGGCCAGAAGTGTGTGGCAGAGTACTTATAGCCCATTTGAGATTTGTAAGAATGTGTAGCCCATTTTTGAATTCTAATGGAATTTACTACAGCCCATTTACAGTTTGTTAAAAGTACAGCCCATTTCAACCAACCGTTCAAAACAAAATTCAATAAAATTTCCCACATTTTGATGGGATCCGAAATATTTTTATCCTGAAATTTCTAGTCAGATTAAATAAATTTATATTACATAAAAATCCAATGAAACATTGCGCTCGCAACAATTAATGAAATTAAAATTTTCAATATCCAAAAATAATATTTTATAAATTAATCACGTGTTTGGTGCATTTTTTATAGTTACTGTCCGATTTTTATAATTACATCCCATTTATTATTTCTTAAAGCCCATTTTCTTGTTAAGCCTAATGCATCCCTCCTAGGAAAGATTTGCAGCCCAGCGGGGCGGAGAATAACAACTTGACCTTGCCTGGGTTTTCCTAAAAAAAGGTATAGCTGGGCTAGCCATTTTCAGCTTGAAAAAATTTAATATCTGGGCTGGATATCTGGCCTGGGCTAGACGGGTCACAGCCCACAAAGTTAATACCTGTAGCGATGTTTTCGTTGTTGTTCAAAGGAGAAAAATTAATATCTGGGTTAAACATCAAAAAACTCTGCAATGCTCACACCTCAAAAACACAAATACTGCTCGAGCTGCTTGGTCCCAGCTGTCGGCCGCTTCTTGTGCAATTCTCTCGTTTATTGACTACTACATAGGTTGACAATGGTGTGGGACCGTGATGTCGGGAAACCAGGGGGAAGCAAAATAAATTATTCTAGCGAGCTCTTCCACCTTTGCCTCGTTGTCTCCCGTGGAAACCCCTTTCCTCCCTTTTTTTGCTTGGGCAAGGACCAATGCATGCAACACGTCCATGCGGTTATTAGGCAAGAAATAAAAGCACTTTGCATGCTATGAATTACGATGGCCTGCATGGGAAGCTAATAAGGCATCCTCTTAACTGCTGTGATTAAATGTTGTGTTTAGAAGAGAGAAATATTCTTCTTTTCCACCAATCTGCTTGCACCTAGGTCATGATGCACCTTCTAATACGACTTATTCACCTAGACGGAGGGAGTATAGTTTTATACATATATATATATATAATAAGGAGGAACTTGTGTACGTGAGGCTATGGACCTGGTGTGTCCCCATTGTCATCCTCTCCAAGTAAATTCATCTCCTCGCCCACGCACGCTTTCTGCCCGAAACAGTTAGCGCTGCCTGCCCCGCTTCCCGGTGCAGGCGATTGCTCTGCCTTCAAACGACACAAGTGCCGTCCGTCCATCCATCTGCCGCCCACATTAATGATATGCGGTTGCCGAGGCGGCTACTCCGGCGCCACACGTCCATCCCTCTGCCCGCCCACCATTGCTATATAAACTGCTACCACGGCCATAGCCGCAGTCATCCGCATCCATTCCCTTTCTCCTGTCACCACTACTGCCCACCATGGCTTCCTCGCGCTCCAGCGCTCTTCAGGACGGGTGGACGACGGACCACAAGGAGATGGCAGCCATTGCTTCCGACCGGCTGGCCGGCAGGCAGCCGGAGGACGACAACGTCCCAATGGAGAACATGGTAGTCGATGATCCGGCGCCAACCCCCTCCTCCGCGCATCCTCACCGGTGCATTGCACCATGACCATCAGCGAGGCACGTGCCCAATATATGGACAGTGTGAGGCAGATGCGTCAGGAGTAGTTCCGGGAGGCGCAGGCCGACGCCGCCTACAACCACCATCTCCTCCAGGAGCACCTGCAGGCGGAGGAGCAGATCGCCGCGGAGCAGGTAGAGCAGGAGGCACTGCTCGACTCGTACCGCTCCGAACGCAAGGGCCGCCTCGAGCGCTGGCGGTACAGCATGCGGGTGGCGGAGGCTGTGGCAGCCTACAAAGAGGCTAGCAAAGAGGGCGATGAAGCGGGCGAGGCGCTATTTGGCGAGACCGAGGACAAGGCAGAGGACAATGCCAGCTCCAACGAGTCCCCGCTCCACTGGCGTCGATGAGGCCCTGCTCCGCCGAGGCCCCGCGGCGCCAACAACGAGGCAGAGGACACCGCCGGCTCCGCCGAGGCCCCGCCCCGCCAACAACGAGGCAGAGGACATCGCTGGGTCAGCCGAGGCCCCACCCTGCCGGCAATGCGAGGGAGAATTTCCACCGCTCCGTTGAGGCGCCGCCCGCCGACAACGAGACAGAGGACATCACCGGCTCCACCGAGGCCCCGCCTCGCTGCCAACGAAGCCGCGCCACATAGAAAATGAGGAAGAGTAGAACATGGTAGGTCGTCGCCGCTCGGGTCCAAGTAAGGCCATCGCTGCTACCCTCCTGTTGAAGCCAAGCTAGGCGGGTTGACCATTGACGGCCGGTTAGCTTCTTGGTGGTGACGTGGAGTCGGGGAGTTCTGCTGGAGAATAACGCTTCTTCTACTTAACTGCTGGTGCAGTTGGCTGACTGACACGTGGGCCCAACAGGCCACATGTCAGTTACGCAACTGCACCTGCAGTTAAGTCACTGAAGCTTCTGTTCAGCTCAGCGGGACACAGGTGCGTAGCTTCGGTTAATTAATTATACCTCCTTCGTCACCAAGCTTCCTCGTTCGTGGATCTCATTGGCACTCTTGATGTGGAAGAAAAGGCGAGAGCAAAGGACACACATGCTTGAGGAATTGAGAGAGGATCTAGTGCCAATATGGTACAGAAGAACTTCCAGCCCCACAAGTTCAAGAACAAGGGCAAGTTTGATGGTAAAGCAAAGTTTGATGGGAAGAACAAGGCTGTGCAACACATGAACTTCAAGAAGAAGAATGACAAGAAGAAAGGTCTTTGTCATGTGGTGATCCTGATCATTGGGCTCCTAGTTGCCCTAATCGCTATGACAAGCTAGGCCGGTTAATTAATTATACATCCATCGCGCCCCTTTATAGTTGAAATGTAATGAAATCCGGCATGTTTATATGAAATCTGACCGTGTATGAATGAATTTATTTCGATTAGTTTGAATTCCTGTATCACTGGCATTGGATGAACATGCAAAACAATACGTACTAGCATTATTCCTAGGGTGATCACCTCGTCTGCAGCAGTTTCACATGTACTCCCTCTGGTCCTTTCTAGTCTGCATACAAGTTTTGTCTGCAGTCAAAGTATCTCTACTTTGACCAATCTTATACAAAAAATTATGCACTTACATAATGTGCGAAGTAAAAAGGAACAGAAGGAGTACAAAGAGTTTGAGCAGATTTTTAGCGTTTCTGTACATTGCAATCAAACACACAGGCCTGGCAATCCATAGAGAACATTCAAAACAATCGATGATTATGCATCTCAGCGACTCACATGTCAGAGGCAATATTTACTTCACAACTAAAGAATAAAGAAAAAATTGATCGACGCTGCTGACAGCAAAGGGCGTCCCATTCCAAAATATCAAACGCATGTCTTGCTAAAATCAATGAGCAAAATTTGACAAGGTTGTCCCATTCCAAAATATCAAATGCCTGCGATTGTGGAATGGACAAGGTTTTCCATCAGTTCGGACATTGACATGGCACCTCGTGCTAAATAAACCAGCTGTTCTTTTTGTGCAGTTCCACCAAAATCAACCAAATTCGCGCCTAGCTTGTATGATTTCGCCCTTATATGTTGCAATGCCTTGAACTTATCGGCACCTCCTTTCTCGTGGTGGAAATGAATGATTCGATGTATTCATGAACATTTTGTGCAGTTCCCATTGAAATCAAGCTGAGCACCCCTGTTTGCACAAATACAAAAAAGTGATTAGTATAGAGCAAACTGTACTATGAATTGACAGTTTCAACAGGCACATACATGGTCCATGTAGAGCACACTTTTAGAAAAATGGAACTCACTAGAAAGAATCCTAGAACAACAGCAAAAAAATGGAGATTTTGTCAGTCCTTCTGAGCTGAAGTTAGTTCGGTCTTGTGGGGAGTAATGTAACCATCCTTCAACTGCTCCTTCTGATGATAAGATATACATGGCTTCCTCATCCTGGCATAATCGGAACTAGTCACTTCACGTACTCCATATTCTTCTTCAGAGGAAGATGATCCTGTTGTGCAACGACAAGAGGACTACTAAATGCTAGCATCACTGTTTGCTCGAAAAAGGAAAGGAAATATTTAAAACAGCACAGATGAAGCACTTCTCAAGGACAATACCACTTTTTCATGACAGTATCTAAACAGTAGCACAACACCAATAGAGATGACAAAGCTCAATCATATGGATGAAATCAGTGGGCGAGTACCAACCTTTGTCAGGAGGCTTATTGTGTAGAGAATATAGATTAAGCATCTATGGTGGTGGCCAAGCTTACTATATACTCCTCGATTAGTTTAATGTTCCCAACATCTTCTTGTGCAGTTCCACTAAAATATATGGTATCTGCAAAGAAGATCCCTGTTTGCACAAGTAGAGATAATTACATATTACATTAAGAGTGGCATCAAATCTGTGGCAAAACAATTGATCGTTCCAGCAATAGCAATAAATTAAGATGCAAAACTATATCATTACTTGTGCCATCACAATTCCAATGCTTCATTACAGCACCGGGAGTTGATTTTCGTTTTTCTTCCCCTTGTTCTTCCCCTTCATCACTTGGTTCAATAACAAACAAGCTTCGCCTTCAATGTAAGATTTAGCATGTCAATTATGGACTACAAGTATAGTACTAAACTTAATTTTCTGATGAAAGTGGCAAAATACAGGCCATCAGCTGTGAAATATCCTTATCTTACCTCAATGGGATATTACGGTGCACATACAGATTGGAAGTCTTGTGTCCATTTGTGCATTTCACTAAAATCAAGCAACATTATCATACAAGTAGCACAACATATGAATGCACACTGCAGAATCATGTGAAAGAAGGCTAGTACCGACCTCTCATGATGTGGAATTCAAACAACTCACAAGAAGAAGATCTGAACCAAATTCGCCTTAATGGATAGGAAGTAAGATCTCCTCTTGTGCAGTTCCACTGAGATCAAGCAATCAAGCAACATTGTCGGTGTGACATTTTGGTTGAACTGCACACAACACTCTTAAAACAAAAGTGTTTTGTGCAGTGCAACGAAAGGTCACAATGGCAACGAGGTGAAGCAGATAACCCTGTTTACACAGAGGTGCAAAGGAAACAATTAGTGGTCAATAACGATGGATGACACAGAAGACAACAAAAAGAAGCATCTACCTTATCTAAATGGGAAAGAAAGCAAGACAGTAGCATTTCTCAAACGGTGGCATTGACTAATATTAACATAGAGATTATATTAACAATAAAATTCGTTAAACATGTAATTTGCTTTTAACTGTGGCATTGCATCAATTTTGTAGTGGCATTATTAGAGGGTGTTTGTTACAGGGACATTTTGGTGTAGGGGATAAAAAAACTCCGTGTCAGTCCGCGTTGGTCCCAGTTTTGTTATCAGACGCCTTTCCCTATGTGAGCGCAACAAATCTAGTCCTGCTCAAACTCTATAGCCTTGTCCCTTCCTTTCCTTTTTGAACTAGTACTTTCGCCCCTTCCTTTCCTTTTTGAATCACGTCCTAGATTTATGCAATACAACTTTCCCGACTACTTTCATCCATTCCTTTCCTCTTTGAACCATGTCCTAGATTAATGCTATACAACTTTCCCCCTTCATTTCCTCTTTGAACCACGTCCGAGATTCATGCTATATACAACTTTTCCCACTCCTTTCCTCTTTGAACCGCGTCCTAGATTCATGGTATACATGCAGCTAGAGAAATGCATGTCGAGTAAGTAAATTATACCTTAAGGTTCTTAGGGCGTGGTTCGGCGGGCGACGGGACGGCGGCGAAGAAGAAGGGGTCGGAGGCCCTCCCGCGCCGCCGCTGGGTGGAAAGTGAACAGCTGCGCCGGTAGTCCCTCACCGACAACGACAGCGTTAAGCCTCCTTTCCCTTCTCGGCGGACGGATCCTGCCGGCTCTTTGAGTAGCAATGAGGGGAGAGAGCGGCCAACGAAGTCTTGTTTAGATCTAGAGAGGGCGAGAGAGTGTGAAGAGAGCAACTACAAGTGCTGAGGCTCCAGCGGGAGAGGGCGAGAGAGTGTGAAGAGAGAAACTACAAGCGCTGAGGCTCCAGCGTGTATATGTATACTTGAGAGAGAGTGTGAAGCGTGCAAACCCTAGAAAACATTTTGACCAGTCAAAGAATCCTCCTGGCACAAATTATGCTCAAGTGTAGTTATCGAACCCAAGACCTCAAGTTTGATGAGCGAACAGGCTAACCAGCTACACAACCCTCCCGTTATGTTCAAAGAGAGGGAAATAACCTTTTATACATTCCTGAATCCTTAATATAACATGCACACAAATTTTGGGCACTTGTATTCGACTTAAGTCAGTGTGCCACCGTATCTCGTATACTTACTACTCCCTTCGTCTAGGTGTAATAAGTCACGTTAGAAGGTGCAACGGGACCAAGGTGCGTGCGTGTGCGCGTGTGTGTGTGTGTGTGCGAGTATGTTTAACACTATGTGTGTGTTAGAGAGAGCGACAGATCGACCTACTCCTACAGAGAGATGTTGTGTAGTGTACGATTTTAGCCGCGAGATTCGGTGCATCCTCTCTTTTTCGGGCGTGTCCAGTAGGGACATGCAGACAGCTGCCACGGCCGCTCCTGACCAGCCTGGCCCACACAAAGCCCCTCCATCGCCCGCGCGCGCTTCCCGCCCGAAATGGTCAGCGCCGCTCCAAAGAATCGGTGCGGCATTCATGCCCAAGCAGAGCAGACGCGACCTCTCACTAGCGCAAGAGTGATGGTTGCTTCGTTCGTCCAACTTACTGCTGGGTCTATGTGATTTGACGGCTCATTGGTCTTTATTACTGAGGTCGTAGGACTGCTGGATGTCCCACGCTTTTGGCAAAAGGAGGTATACCTACTAGATTAAAATTTTCTCCATTCTTACAGCGGAGGCGTGCAAGAGCAGTGAAAACACGCAGGCTCAGTGATCCGCATGTGGTTCATGGTGAAATCTCTACAAAGACTTATATTTAGGAACAGAGGAAGTACTAGTATAGTACGCACTGTAATTTATCAGCGAGATAAATTTGTACAATGCTATGAAGCTTCCAGCTTCTGTTACATGTATCTTGCATCCAAGGTTGCCTGTTGCAACATTTCATCAAATACAAAGGAGACTAACATGCATGCTATTGCATCTCAATGATTGACAGATCATAGAAAATATGTACTCCCTCCGTTCCAAAATAAGTTTCTCAACTTTGTGCAAACTTTGGTACAAAGTTGTACTACTACTAAAGTTGACACTTATTTTGAAACAGAGGTAGCTAAAGAAAAAAACGATCCATGCAGTCCCTAGCCCTTGAACTGTGAACCCTGACTAGGCTTCAATTTGCTGGCAACGTTCGAGCTTCCTAATAAATGAAGTTTGCAACCTTTTGACCATTGGATCATTTTGTGCAGTTTCACCAAAATAGGGATGAGCATCCCTGTGGCAAAGAAATTGAACAAGCGTGATTAGAATAAGATTACTGGGACTAGTTGATGAGACATAAACTCATCACAAATACAGTACGTAGAAGCCAGTAGAGGTATGTGCGGGGCAAAGAAGTAGAGAAATATCCACAGGGAGTGATGTGGGCAGCTGGAGCGGTGGTGCAAGCCGGCTGTAAAGGGAGTTGTACCTGAGGGACGTAACTCAACCTTGAGGAGGGCGGCGGGAGGCGGCAACTGCCCACGTCGCGGCAGTGAGCAAGGGACGAAGGCAACCTCACCGGCTTTGTGAGAGAGAACGGCGGGGACCCCTGATCGGGACGTGCCGACAATGGTTTTTCCCCGTCGGCGACGGCCACCGCATCTACACTAAGCATCCAACCCTTCCCCAAGAGGACGTGATCCGCCGGGATGTTAGAGATGTGGCCACAGCCGTTTTGTGCGAGAGAGTGTGAAGAGAGCAACCCCAGCAAGCAACCGTGTAGGCTGGCCCGTCCTGACTATGTATATAGTGGAGCGGTTTCCTTTTCTCTCCATATGAACCTATCATATTGTGTACGTTCCACTGAAGAAAAAAACTTTATTTATAAATGACGCGGCACCTACTACTCGTTCTCCTATAACCTTGCGCTTGGCATCTCCAAGATATTAACCTTGCGATTGGCTCTTCACCTCTTCGAGAAGTCGAGCAATAATGGTAGTGCAGTATATATCATTCTGGCTATATGAGACCGAATGAATTTCTGCACGTCCACCACGTGGGCGAGGGTCAAGGGGCGAGGGAGAGTGCTACATACGGAGCAAAATGAGTGAATCTACACTCTAAAATATGTCTATATACATCAGTGTTTGGAGTATGTACTAGTAGTTCATATTGAAATCTACTAAAGGACATATATATTCCAAACAATATGATAGTATAATCTCTATAACCAAGGTAGTAGGGACGAGGAGTAAATGGAGGGAGTAGTAAAATTTTCTCCTCGGGCTGCGAGACACCGCGCGCGTGGGCGAGGGAGCGGGCATAAGGCGTGGTAAGCAAGCTTCACCACAACCTGCGAGCCACCGCGCCCGTGGGCGGGGGAGACGGTGTACTAAGCAAGCTTCTCCTCGTTCTGCGAGTTGACAGGACACCTCAAAAGTACTCCAGTGTATAGAGCCTTGCCTCTAAGGTAGGCCCCACATGGTTTGCCTCTTTTTTTAACATAACACGTCAAGTCGCAATTTGTTTGTTCACCCGTGGTAGACGATCCTCCATCCACCAAGTGGACAACTAGTACACGTGCCAAATTACCACGTGGGCTGCCTTTTTCGTACAGAAATGAGCTCCACCGTGTACCCGCGCGGGTGTGGTTGGGAAAGAGACGGGAGTACATGCGCCGTGCATGCACCTCTTCTCTTCGTGCACGTCCCCCACCTACGTGGGGTGTGTGTGAGAGATACAAACTGCGTTCGTGAGTGTTTTTTGTTTTGGGGTGGGGGTGGGGTGGGGGGTTGATTTCGTGAATTATTTGTGGGAATATGTGTCGATGACATCTCAAAATTTTTTTTGCATGCAATGTGTGTGAAATGGAGGCCTATCCATATCATACATAGAGGGTCGGGCAATCCATGAGAAGAGAGGGAGGGGTCATAGCTATTGATAGAGTCAAACAGAGGATCAAGTGGGTGGGTGTGAGATCGGTGAAGAGAGCCATTGAAATTGTTTGTGTGTACAAGTCAAAGATATAGGACGACTAGCCTACCGGAACGTTAGAGGGCACACGTCAAGTTTGTGTGTGGCAGGGAGACATGACTAGAGCGCTCGATGTATCGGTGTGGGGGGGGGAGGGGGTGGTGGGAGGGGTAGTAAGAGGCCTAACTATAGAGGTAGAACGACTCGTATATGTGTTGAGAAGGAGAGACCCAGCTATGTCTTGAGGGAGATAGGTCAACATCCATACATAACTGAAGGACGGGAAATATGATGGGACAGAGAGAGAGAGAGGAGGGAGAGAGGGAGGGAGAGGGAGGGAGAGGGGTAGAGTGCTGGATGGGTGATGGAGTTGCTTCTCGAAGATGGTGGGAGAGGCCTACTAGACAAACTGAGGGTGGAACTGCAATGTTATCAATAAGAGTGGGGATGTGTTTCTGTGTGTGCCTATGCGTGATAGATCTGTCAGGACGCATCCATGGATGATGAAGGGGAACCATGTGTTTGGTAAGCAAACCTAACTAGATCGGTAGATCAATTGTTGTTTGTCGGAGGAAGGGAGAGACACAACTAATGAGGTAGATCGATTGACGTGTGGGTAAAAACGAGTTATAAGGACCTAGCTAGCTATATGTATAGCGAGAGATCGGTCGGTGTACGTCCATTTGTTAGAGGCAAATAAGGCCCAGCGAGATAGATAGACCGAGAGAATGGAGCTAGGAGGTGGTGCGAGAGGCCCAACTACTAGCTAGATAGGGGAGGAGTGTACGGTTGTGAGAGCGATGAAAAGAGGGGCGAGAGTTTACATGTGTGTCTGACCATATGTGAGACACGAGGCAAGGACACATAAAGGAGGAGATTGAAGGTGTGTTTGTATGTTGTAGGCAGGCACCGCTGGAGAGGTTTATCGATCGGTGTGTGTCGGAAAGGAGTTGTGGAGACTCTAGGAGAACGACCTAAAGAAAAGAATGAATGTGCCAGGTGGATAGAATGCCGAGGGAGGGGGAGGGCGAGGAGGGCATGTGCATGCACAAGAGAAAGTTAGTGGTAGCTACAAAGGTTACAGGATTGTGTGGGTGTAAGAGACTAACAAAGATCATAATTTGATATGAAAGCTGATTCATATATTTGAATAGGAGATCATAGTGTTTTAAACATTGCATGCATGAATATAGCAGTCATACACGTGATGTGCACATGTTATACCATAATATCATAATGTGTGGCGTTTGCAACTCACAGCTAAATGCCGAACAATCTAAACCATACTATACATCAAACAATCTCACATTTTATTTGAATTTGTGATAATGTGTGGCGTTCGCAGCTTACAACTAAATATCAAACAATCTAAACAATACTATATATCGAACATTCTCACATTTTATTTGAATTTGTGGTAATGTGTGGTGTTTGCAACTCACATCTAAATACTTGTAGGCGTAGGGGGCGGGGCACCATACATAATGTGATAAACACATTATACATATGAGACATGGTTTAGATTATGAAGATCTAGCTATAGCTAGAAATGTAATGTGATTTGAAAATCAAAATAAAGTGGATTCAAAAAATCTAACTTAGTTCATATGTAACTCGAGACTAATCATGTGGTGTGCTGTGAAGATAATACACAAACGATGGTTTAACTTGACAATAATGATGATTGTAGATCTTATTAAAACAGAGAAACGAATTCGAATGCTTTGACTTCACAACAATCTTTACTGTAGATCTTATTCAAATAGAGAAACGAATTCAAATATAGTTCATATTGAAGCGGTAGTATATACGTTTGGAATGCACTAAAACGTTCATTTGAGTAGTAGGTTGCATGCATTATACACGTAGCGAAATATTTTAATTGAACATAACATGAATTCAAAGTTTTGAATGACATTTGTAGGGCGCATTGATTTGTGACAGTACATGTTAGGCTTATCCGGAAATTTCAACCCGCGCCTTGTTAGCCCGAAATATTTAAGATATATCTTTGTCTCGTTGTGCTCCGACAACTCCCTCCATCTCAACCCGCGCCTTGCTATTCCGAAATTACAACGCGCGCGAAAACTCCCACCTCCTATGAAATCCAGACACGTGAAATGCCCGTGGTACCCCTGAACCGAAAGAACCGCCTCAAATCGGTGGGGGTACTTTTGTAACTCTCCCCACATTTCGGACAAGCGTGTCTCTAAGCCATGGTTCCCCACTGCCATCCCATCCTCCCACCCATTCGTACACCGAGGCCGCGAAAACCCGCGATGAAACCCCACACCCTGCTCCGTCCGCCACCCAGCCGGAGCCTCTTCCCCGATGACGTCGTCCACAGCAACACCTCGACGTCCCTCATCCATCGTACCGGATGAGGATCCGCCGTCGATCTCATCGTCCCGCCGGTTCAGCCACCCCATCCTCCACCTCCAAGGAGCTGCCCCGACGTTCCCCTCATCTTTCGCGGCACCTCCATTCCCACACTGCCGTCTTCACCTGCACCACCGGAAGAGCATCATCATCACCGTTTCCTCCAATGAAACTGCGGCCTAATCGGTGCCACCAAACAGGGTGTACACTAATCGCTGCATTTTCTTATTGATTCGATCTCACGGTGCTGCCGGCGCTCGGTCCCGAGCCGACACGGTGCGGCTCCATCCATGACGGCGTCGCCGGCCACTTCCTCCTCGGCGTCTCTCCCTCGGCGGCGATGTCCACATCAGTAGGACCTACTACTGCTTTAGCTCTCGCTCGCGCTGCTACTCTGCTCTTGCTCTCGGTCCCCTGCCTGGTCTGCTCTTGCTATTGCTCTTGCTCGTGCTGCTACTCTCGCTCTTGCTCTTGCTTGCGATGCTGCTCCGATTTAGCTACACTTCAGTCGACTGAATCGACTTTTGGGTCAGTCAATTTTCAGGTGGTGGGGGGCTCGCCGGGGTGAAGGAAGAACCAGCCGCAGCGGGGAGGGGGCTCGCCGGAGAGATATCCCGCTATCTATCTTAGGGTTCAAGATGGGGGCGGTGGTTGCCGGCGTTGGCGGGGCGGTGGCGTGGGGATTGCTGGAGAAAAAGCTCGGCACGGGGTGGCCTAGAGGGATGGCCGGGGCGGCGGCGGACCGGCGGTGGGGAGTATTTTCGGGGCGGCGCACCGCCGGCGGGGGGGGGGGGGGGGGGGGGGGCTGCTGTTTGGGCGGCTCAGGGGGGTGGAGGTTGAAGATGAACCGCAGGCCCTTGATTTCGTATCCAACGGCTGCAAAATCGACTGACCAGAGATGAAAAAGTCAGTCGACCGACGTGTAGCCTTACCTTGCTAGTGCGTTCAGTTTCGACAGCAAAATTCAGTTTTGACAGCAAAATTCAGTTTTGACAGTTAAGTTCAGTTTCGACAGTTAAGTTCAGTTTCGACAGTTAAGTTCAAAGATGAGCTGCTGATGTATTTCACATCTAGCACTTTGTGGTTATGTATTTTATGTCATGTATTGGAGATGCTATTAGAATTCCACTCAGGTTAACGTTCTTCGTTTTCTCTCTTGTCCTGCTTTAGTCTCGGCGTCGTACAACTCACCGGAGCTGCTCCAACGACGAAACCCTCCATCACATCGGAGCAGTACCTCAGGCTCCATCTCTAGACGCTTAAGATCTTCTTCCCCTCCTCCTACAGCCAAGTCTGCCGGAGCATCCTCACCGGCCAACCCAATCATGCTGAGATAGACATGGCTTCACCAAAGAGGTTCTACACTTGTTGCATCTCTTTTTTACTCTACATGTTATATATATTGTCCACTGAGCACAGGGATTTGTTCCTTTCATGTCTCCTTGAAAGAAAAAAAGTAGGAATTTTAATTTTCACTTGTCCTCCTTTTCAAATTCCTATTCATGAAGCACAAGACTAAGAGATAGTAGCCTAATAGCATTATAATCGTACATTTTCTTGTGGTTTGACTTAATGTCACCATGCTTCTTTGCATCCCGTGATCTTCCAATTGTTGTGAATCAAACACCCAGTTTGGCAGAAATCCTGTGTTTTTAAATTCTCTGTTTTGCACGTGTATTCCTATCCTATTCCTGTCTATTTCCTATCCCTGCATTGTTGGAATCCTCCAATTCAAACGAGCCCTTACGAATTACTTCTCTTACAGATAGTTGTCAAAGAAAACCTTGCGTGGTTTGTCCTGCTTCTGCTGTGCCATCGTCCACCCCAGCTCAGCTGCTCCAACGACAGAAGGGTCAAGCACAGCAGGGATCCGGCCTCCAGACTGTCTTTCGCCGCCTCAGATCTTCTTCCCCACCGCTGGCAGCCATGAAAACTGCACTACCATCATCAACCGAGCAGATGACCTCGAGGACTACACGGGTCCGCAAGAGAGGTCTCACTCTTTCGTGTCTGCTTATGTTATGCATCGCTTAATATACCATGCTACTTTATCATCCTGTTCACCGATTAGACTCTGAGTCAGCTCCAAACTAATGGTCAAACTTGAGTTTTTAAATGGTTGTGGGGTACATATCGGGGCCGCTATCAATAGTATCTATCTACTATCTGGTTAATCCCCGGTGTCTACTATGAGTTTCATGTTGGGTGGGAAACAAACATTAAAGAATCCATTATCTGTATTTTTTAACTGAAGCCATTATCTGCCTATTATTATTGGTTTTGGGTCTATCCACAGGTTGCTACCATAACTCTGGATTTCTGCATGCACTCCTTTCATAATCTCACTATGTTTTATTCCTATGCATGATAGTTATTGTAAACAATGGAACTGAACATGTAGAGAAAAAGAGACGAGCCTTGCGTGGCAATAAAATTTCATGCAGACGTCGCTTCATGGTAGGCGCAAAGGCAGCCCCCCCTCCATGCATTTCGGATTGTAATCGAGAGGAAGATATCTGTTCTAAGGGGGATTCAGAAGGAGAAGAAAACTCCTATTTACCCCCTGAGGTCTTTGCTCTAACTTGGCATGCTGATGTTGGTTATATCATGCATATGGTGTCTTGCATTGCTTACTTTATACATCAAACATGTCATCTGCTTAGTTTAGACATCCTTTGTGCGAATGCCATCTTTTTAGTTTATTCATCGTTTATGTGAATTATGCAACGCCATCTTGTTTAGCCAGGCATCATATATGTGAATTTTGCAATGCCATCCTACTTAGCCAGTCATCTTATATGTAAATTATATCAGACCATCCTTTTTTTGGTTACATATTACATTTGTCAAAAATGTTATTACATTCAACTGCTCTCCGTGTGCATAAGCCATTTGACAAGGTGATGGCAAATTCTGGAGTGAAAACAAGGTCTTCAGAGCAGACTATGCTATCTGACGAAGCGCATACCTCGCTGGTGACGGATAGCTCCTCAGAGGAGGATTCAGAGACAGATGACCAGTCCTATCCCCCCCCCGAGGTGTATGCTCTAACTTGGCAGGGTTATGTTGCTCATATCGTGCGTATGGTGTCTTGCATTGCTATGTCATTTGATAAGTTCGGACATGCTTTGTGTGAATGCCACCTGTTCAGTGTTTAATTACCATATATGTGAATTATGCATTGCCATCTTGTTGCAAGACATTATATATGTGAATTATGCAATGCTATATTGTTGCAAAGGCATTATATATGTGAATTATGCAATGCCATGCTATTTAGCCAATCATCATGTATGTGAATTATATCATGTTATCATTTTTTTGTATTACGTGTTCCATTTGTCGCCAATGTTTGTATATTCAACTACTCTTCCTGTGCATCAGCTATTTGAAGCGGTGATGGAAGTATCTGGAGTGAAAACAAGGTATTCAGAGCAGACAGTGCTAGCTGCTGAAGCAGACATCTTGCTGGTTACAGAGAGCTCCTCAGAGGAGGATTCAGAGACTGATGACCAGTCCTATTTCCCCCCTAAGGTCTATGCTCAAACTTGGCAGGGTTATATTACCCATG
Source organism: Triticum urartu (assembly GCF_003073215.2). Taxonomy (NCBI): domain Eukaryota; kingdom Viridiplantae; phylum Streptophyta; class Magnoliopsida; order Poales; family Poaceae; genus Triticum; species Triticum urartu. The sequence goes on from NC_053027.1 coordinate 263,335,591, forward strand.
TCATGCATGTTGTCTTGCATTGCTTAGTTTTTACATCATATATGGATTGCCATCTGCTTGCTTGTTACTATATAAATCATATATTTGAATTATATCATGCCATCATGTTTACATAGTACGTACACATCATCTATCTGAATTATGGCATGGCAACCCATTTAATAAAGATATCATATAGTTATATCATCTCATCATGTTTAGTGTTTACAGTCATCATATTTTGAGTTATGGCATTCTATCCGTGAATGTATGTGAATTATGGCATGCCAACCTATTTAATAAACACATTATATAGTTATGTCATGTCATCCTGTTTACATAGTCTCATATTTTGAACTATGTCTTTTCATCTTTTTTAGTTAGCCATCATAATGTGAAATTGTGTCATGCTATCCTGTTTAGTTAGCCACCATATATGTGAAATTGTGTCATGCTATCCTGTTTAGTTAGCCACCATATATGTGAAATTGTGTCATGTTATCCTGTTTGGTTAGACAACATAAATATGAATTATTTCATGCCCTCTTTTATTCCCCACTATCCATTGCACCTGTCTATCATACAATGTCTATACTTTCTATTACTTTTCTTGTTTATCAGCCATTTGAATTGGAGAGCGTGATGGCAGTATCTAAGGGAGTAACAACATGGTCTTCAGAAAAGATAGTGCTACCAGTTGATGCAGATAGAACCACGGTTGTACTTGCCCAAGGACCAGATCCACCACAGATAACCCAGACTCTCACAGATTGTACCCCTACCTAGTTGGACAGAGAACCAACTACACCCCTTCAACCCCAACCCCGGCAGATAGTAACCCAGTTCCAGTTGACATAGCACCGTCTCCACCACATAGCACCCAAACACGAGCAGTTAGTAAGGGAACTGCAGTGCCCAAAGCACGAGGACCACCACTCTGATTCCCAACTCAACGCTTAAAGGAGAAGAAGATTGGTTCTTAGGTCAGGTTCTGTAGCTATGGTTCATACCCCTTTGCTCTTGCATTACTGTCTTTACTCATACCAACTATTTTCAAATTTGAAGAATGGAATTGAAACTCCAATGACGCAACAGGTATATTTTAAACTTGTTTCTTTAACTGGTTTGCTGTTTTAACCTGCTCTATGTTGATTTCAGTTTCAATTGAATAATCAGTTAAGTTCTCATGTCATGCACATTACAAGTGTTGTTATTGCTCTATAGTTACCAACACTTATATTCTGTCTATTCTGCTTTGTCTTGAACAAATATTATTTGAACTGTGTCTCTATCTTGATTTGGCAACAAAAACTAGAATGATATAGACCATAAAGTGACCATGGTACATAGATATATGTTTGTTTCATGTTGTTATCCTGTCCACTTTACTACTAAACTCATTTAACCAAATGAGTTTCATATACAACATGGTAAACATGTGATGTGTCTACTTATTTCTCTTTTAGAATGCGGACAAAATATTGGAGAACAGTACCGCGTTATCCAATGGTAAAGGAAGTAATGCACATAAGGTTCAAGATAGTGAGACATCCCTTTTGGTCTCCAAGAAAGCTGATAAAAACTATCTTGACGACAGTGAGGGAACCCAAAAGTCCTGTCTTGATGTAGTGTTCGAGTTACTAGCCACTACTGCTGGCACAAGCTCTTCGAACTCGCTACCTGAATCAGTTCGTCTTCTTGAGTCTCAACTTCAAGTTGAAAGACATCAATCAGATGTGCTGTGACAGGAAGCTGAAGGACTGAGGAAGTTCCTACAGAATTCAGATGCATATTTTCTGGTGCAACAACAAGCGCTGGAGGATTTAAGCGCCAAACAAGAGAAAGTTAATAAGCTTGCTAAGCATCTTGCCAGCATTATGGGTACCCAGGATATTGTTTCTTGAGATCTTCTGAAGTGGTTTCAGTTCTGGATTTGTTTTGCTGTGGCATTTATTTGCGCTGGTCGCCAACTTTGACAACTAGTGTATATGATATGCTTCTTTGTTCCCTATATTTGCACTGGTGGCGAACTTTGATGCCAAGTGGATGTAATATGTGTAATAGCCGTGATAGCCTAGCGTTAGTTGCTTGCATATTTATTTCCTTGTTGTCTTGTTTATTTCTTTGCTTGTAGTCATTGTAGTTCTTTTTCTGCGGTTAGCTAGTGGCTGCAATAACCTATTTTTTAAAACTAGGCCACAATAACCATGGGCTAATATTTACTGTAGTGACACTGGGCCTCCTGCTGGCCGTAGAAACAGTGGGCCTTCTACGGGCCGTAGAAACAATGGGCCTTCTACGGGCTGTAGAAACAATGGGCCTTCTGCGGGCCGTATTATCAATACGGGCCGTATAATCGATTGGCCAAACATGGGCCAAACAGATCGCATTATGGCCGTAAACGAGCTAGAGTTTGAATCGTCCGTTCATGGGCCGACCATAACGGGCCATCATTAATAGGCCGTATTTGATGACGCTATGAAATCGGCCCAACGTATTCACGGACCACAAACGGGTCGACTGTAACCACGGGCTGAATTTGGCCCACAAGTAGAAAATGACAGTAACGGGCCATAAGTAAACGAATGCTGGAAATGAGCCCAAGAATAAATGGGCTCTGAGAAGGCCGAAAGATAACATGGGCTGGAAACGGCCCAACGGAATAACGGGCCGTTAATGGGTATAAAGTGATACACTATTGATTACGGCCCAGTTTCACCACGGGCCGTTAATGGGTGTAAACTGATACACTGTTCATTACGGGCCAGTTTCACCACGGGCCGTTAGTAGGCCAAGAGTTACATAGGGCCTCATATGGGCCGAAAGACGTCATGGGCCATACATGGGCCAGAAGTGAAAATGGGCTGGAATCATATTGGATGGCCCAGATGACGCTACTGGGCCTAATTCGGATAGGGCGTAACGGGCCTTGGGTTAGCGGGCTGTAAATGGGCTATATTCGAACAGGCCATTAACAGGCTTTCCATGGGCCAGCCCGCCAGCTTTTGACCAAGTCAAACGGGCCGGCCTCTTCACAGGAATGGGCCTCTGTTGGGCCGTGCCACGTGTCGACGTATCATAGGTGCCTATCTGACCCACTGACGAGCTGACATGTGTTTTGTCCGGCCAATAAGAATTTTACATGTGGAAATTTCCCATTGGTCGGGGCTGTTAACGGGTTATCGGATCCAAAACCCGACCCGATAGCTTAACGGTGTTCCATTACGGTGGATGCCACGTGTCGGTCACCCTTGATGAAAGCACTTCTATGACGCGCGATTTATCGTCATGGAAGTGGACACTTCCATGATGATAATTTTGGTAATGTCATGGAACACTTCTATGACAGCACAGGTATGACTATCTTGATTCTATCATAAATTTGTCATGGATGTACATGCATGACAAAAAAAGCAACCTACTGTGACAAACACGTATCATCACAGAAGTGTATTTTTTTGTAGTGTTAGTCAGTCCTTGAACTTCAGAGGTGCTCTGCATTTATGTATTGCGGTCTCAGAGAGGGCTAGCGAGATACCATCTTGTTATATCATATTATGATTGTTTTGAGAAAGTGTTGTCATCCGAGATTTATTATTATTGCTCGCTAGTTGATTATGCCATTGATATGAGTAAACATGAGACCTAAATGTTATTGTGAATATGGTTAGTTCATAATCTTTGATGAAAACTTGAATGCTGGCTTTACATATTTACAAAAACAAGATCAAACAGAGTTTGTAAAAGTTTTTATTTATCACTTTTAGTTTGCATGATTTGAATGGAACTAACCCGGACTGACGTTGTTTTTAGCAGAATTTCCATGGTGTTATTTTTGTGCAGAAATAAAAGTTCTTGGAATCACCTGAAACTTCACGGAGAATATTTTTGGAATATATAAAAATACTGGCGAAAGAATCAACGTCAGGGGGCCCACACCCTGTCCACGAGGGTGGGGGCGCCCCCCTGTCTTGTGGGCCCCCTAATGCTCCACCGACCTCAAATCCAACTCTATATATTCACGTTCGGGGAGAAAAAATCAGAGAGAAGGATTCATCACGTTTGACGATACAGAGCCACTTCCAAGCCCTAATCTCTCGGGAGGGCTGATTTGGAGTCTGTTCGGGGCTCCGAAGAGGGGAATCGGTCGCCATCGTCATCATGAACTTTCCTCCATCACCAATTTCATGAATGCTCACCGCTGTGTGTGAGTAATTCCATCGTAGTCTTGCTGGACAGTGATGGGTTGGATGAGATTTATCATGTAATCGAGTTAGTTTTGTTAGGGTTTGATCCCTAGTATCCATTATGTTCTGAGATTGATGTTGCTATGACTTTGCTATGCTTAATGCTGGTCACTAGGGCCCGAGTGCCATGATTTCAGATCTGAACCTATTATGTTTCCATGAATATATATGAGTTCTTGATCCTATTTTGCAAGTCAATAGTCACCTACTATGTGTTATGATCCGGTAACCCCGAAGTGATAATAATCGAGACCACTCCCGTGAAGTGTTAATGCTTTTTTCCGGTACTCTATTAAAAGGAGGCCTTAATATCCCTTAGTTTCCAATAGGACCCCGCTGCCACGGGAGGGTAGGACAAAAGATGTCATGCAAGTTCTTTTCCATAAGCACGTATTACTATATTCGGAATACATGCCTACATTACATTGTTGAACTGGAGCTAGTTCTGTGTCACCCTATGTTATAACTGTTACATTAGGAATCGCATCCGACATAATTATCCATCACTGATCCATTGCCTACGAGATTTTCACATATTGACCTTTGCTTAGTTCTTTTTCCGCTACTGCTGTTACAATTACTACAAAAACCAATACTATTACTTTTGCCACTGTTACTGTTACTTCCATATTACTTTGCTACTAAATACTTTGCTGTAGATATTAAGTCTTTTAGGTGCGGTTGAATTTACAACTCAACTGTTAATACTTGAGAATATTCTTTGGCTCCCTTTGTGTCGAATCAATAAATTTGGGTTGAATACTCTACCCTCGAAAACTGTTGCGATCCCCAATACTTGTGGGTTATCACGTATCTATAATTTTTGTTTCCTCTGTGCTGTTATATTATCATTCTTGGATGTTCTACGATCATTTTATAGCAACTTTATATAATTTTTTGGGACTAACCTATTGACATAATGCCCAGTGCCAGTTGCTGGTTTTTCCTTGTTTTTACTTCATAGAAAATCCATACCAAACAGAGTCCAAACACAGCAAAACCTTTTGGAGATTTTTTCTGGACCAGAAGATACCGGTTGGTCCAAAGAAGTACCAGAGGGGGGCTCCGAGGGGAGCACAACCCACCTAGGCATGCATGGGGGCCCAGGTGTACCCTGGTGGGTTATGCCCACCTCGGCCACCTCCCGCACCGCCTCTTTGATCTATAAATACCTCGAAAATCCAAAAACCCGAGGGGAGTCAATGAAACACAATTCCATCCACCGCAAGTTCCAGAACCACCAGATCCAGTCTAGACACCATCACGGAGGGGTTCATCAACCTCATTGGTGCCTCTCCGATGATGTGTGAGTAGTTCATTGTAGACCTATAGGTCCGTAGGTAGTAGCTAGATGGCTTCCTCTCTCTCTTTTGTTTGTCAATACAATGGTCTCTTGCAGATATATTTGATGTAACTCTTTTTGCGATGTGTTTGTTGGGATCCTGTGAACATTGAGTTTATGATCAGATCTATTTTATCCTTGAAAGTTATTTGAGATTTGATCTCTTATACGTGTGATTACTTATAGTCTCGTATTTCTTCTTAGAATCTTTGGTTTAGTTAGGACAACTAGATCGATTATTTTTGCCATGGGAAGAGGCGCTTTGTGATGGGTTCTGTCATGCGGTGTTCTTTCCCAGTGACAGAAGGGGCAACACCACACATATTGATCATTGCCATTAAGGATAACAATATGGGGTCTATTCCTACATGAATATATCTTATCTACATCATGTCATCATTCTTATTGCATTACTCAATTTCTCCAGGAACTTAATACACAAGATGCATGCTAGATAGAGGTCGATGTATGGAGTAATTGTAGTAGATGCAGGAAGGAGTCGGTCTACTAATCTTGGACGTGATGCCTATATAATGATCATTGCCCGGATATTGTCATGATTATTTGAAGTTCTATCAATTGCCGAACAGTAATTTGTTTACCCGTCGTATGCTATTTTACTCGAGAGAAGCCATTAGGGAAATCTATGGCCCCTGGGTCTATTCTTTATCATATTTTCTTTCCGGTCTATTATTTTCCCACTATATTTTCATATCTATCATTCCAAAAACCCAAAAATACCTTGCTACATTTTTTGGTATTTATTTTATTTCATGTTTCCGCGAGATCTATTTATCCAATCTACTACAAACCAATCTATCTTTTACCCGGGAGGAATTGACAACCCCTCTTACGCGTTGGGTTGCAAGTATTTGCTCTTTGTGTGTAGGCACCGTTTACATAGTGTTGCTTGGTTCTCCTATAGGTTCGATAACCTTAGTCTCATCTCTAAGGGAAATACCTACCGTAGCTGTGCTGCATCATCCCTCCTCTTCGGGGAAAATACTGACGTGGACACGAGCCATCAAGAAAGGATTTCTGGCGCCGTTGCCGAGAAGACATCATCAACATCTATCATGTTCCTAATCACAAATCTCATCTTCTTGCAATTTACATTATTTTCCATTTGCCTCTTGTTTTCACCTCCCCCACTTAACAAAAATTTGTCGTTTTATTCGCCCTCTTTTTCATTTGCCGTTTTCTTGGTCGATCTTTTGTTTTCTTGTGTTGCCATGTGCCTTCTATTTGCTTACATCTTGTCTTGCTAAAAAATTATTGATATGGATCCTCATCCACTTTCTAATCTTTTTCAAGGATCCAATTATGATGAACCAAGGGCTTGTGAATTGAGTTCACTAGATTATCTTTATGAAGTTTTGCTTGAGATTCTTGAATCTGAAAAATTGTGATGAAGAAATTTATAAAGTGATTAATCATAGCCCCTTGAATGAAAAGCATGATTGCAATGATTTTACTATAAATTCTACTAATGTCAATTGTGCTAATGATATACAAAGCTACAAACTTGGGGATGCTAATTTTGCTATGTCCACTACTTGTTTTAATGATCATGATTGGGGTGATAACGATTCTTATGACCTTGAAAATTTATTTAAGCCTCATGATGAATATTTTTGTGATAATATTGAAAGTCGGTTTGGAAGAGCGTAAAATTTAAGTAAAAAATAATCCCACATATTTGGAGAGCATTCGATCTTATGAATTTTTTGATGAAATGGGTTTGGAGAGGTCATGACTTTAGTTGATGTTAATCCCAATATCTTGGAAGATTATAAGACTTTTATGCATGTGGGTCATTGAGAGAAAATTTTATATGATAGCTATATTGTCGATTTTTATTACGATCCTACATGTAATTATTTGAAAGAGGAAAATATGGTTGTATAAATTTTCATGTTACTAATTTACCTCTCGTTATGTTGAAATTGCTATTGTTTCTTTCTTCTTCCTTTCATATGCTATTTTTTGCTTGTCGTGATACTCTGTTTTCTTATAAAATGCTTATGCATAGGAATAATGTTAGACTTAAATCGGTTGGTCACATGATTTATGATGCTCTCTTTGTGCTTCAATTCTTGTCTTCCATGTGAGCATCATTAAAATTATCAATGCCTAGCTACGGGTATAAAACAATAGCGCTTGTTTGGAGGCAACCCAATGAATAGAATTTATTTTTGCCTTTTTCTTTCTATTATTGGGTGTTTGCACAATTTTGCCTTTGTTATGATTGTGTTTTATATATTTTAATTAGTGTCTGGGCCAAGAAAATCCTTTGGGATCATGTTGGGTGATAGTTCATTTGATCTTGTTGAAAAACAGAAACTTTTGCGTCCAGTACAATAATTTTAATAAATCATAGAAGTGATGGAAGCTTCTGAATTTTTTACACATGGCTGATATACAAATTGCCTACATCATCCTAATATTTTAGAATTTTTGGAGTTATAGAAGTATACAAAGTTTTCATATTGCTATAGACTGTTCTGTTTTTGATAGATTCTTTTCTCTTTGCGTTGTGTGCTTATTTTGATGAATATATGGACTTTATCAGCGTGTGTATGAGCCATAGAAAAGTTGGAATATAGTAGATATAATGCAAAAATAAAATATGAATGTGTTTGCAATAGTACTTAGAGTAGTGATTTGCTTTCTTATACTAACGGATCTCATGAAGGTTTTGTTGAGTTTTGTGTGATTGAAGTTTTCAAGTTTTGGGTGAGATCATGATGGATGAAGGAATAAGGAGTAAGAAGAGCCTAATCTTGGGGATGCCCCATGGAACTCCAAGTTATTATCCAAAGAGAAACAAGCAACCAAGATTGGCGATGCCCCCCGAGTGGCATCCCCTCTTTCTTCTAATGAACTTTTGTATTTCACTTGGAGCTATATTTTTATTCGTCACATATCATGAGCTTTGCTTGGAGCGTATTGTATTATATGAGTCTTTGCTTGTTTTGCTTTTTAGTTTGTGTCATCTATCATTGCTGGACACACCTATTTGAGAGAGCCAAAATTATGCCATGATTTGTTAGAATTGCTCTCTATGCTTCACTTAAATATTTTGAGCTATGGAATTGCTCTAGTGCTTCACTTATATCTTTTTTAGGATGGTGTGCTTTAATATTTTTGAAGAAATGCTCTCATGCTTCACTTAGATTTGTTTGAGAGTTAGTAATTTTTTTGAAGAAATTCTCTCATGTTTCACTTATATTATTTTGTAAGATGAAAAATTATATGCTCATGTTCTTTACTTAGATTTGTTTGAGATTGTCAAAAGCAACATATGAAATTAGTCCCAAAGTGATAGATATTCAAGAGGGATATAATAAAAAAATCATGAAGATCATTGGATAAAATAAAATTGATTCATTGTAATAGTTTTGCGGTATGATGATAATAATATGTGAGTCATGTTGATGAGTAATTATGATTTAGTAAGAATATTGGTGTTATGGTTTGTGATTCCCTATGCAAGCGCAAAAGTCAATAGTTATGAAATGAAATTACATCCTACTTCTGGTGCATTATTAGGTGTTAGTTATGCTTAATGCTCTTTTATGTGATTTTTTGTTTCTTGGTTGGATGCTTCTCAATCCTTTTGCTATCCTTCCCTTGTACTAAGTAGGAATACTACTTGTGCATCCAAAATCCTTAAACCCTGTTTTGCCATATGAGTCCACCATACCTACCTATATGCGGTATTCCCTTGCTGTTCTATGCAAATTTGTATGTGTCATCTCTAATTTTCAAAATACTTTCCTTTTTGTGTGCTCGTACTGCTCATGAAATGGTAAGGGGTGGCTGATATTTTTCCATGCTAGATGTGTTATTCTCAAGATGAGTGTTTATTCACTTGTCATGATACGAGAGTATGGCAAAGGTATTAGTGTGCTAAGCCCCGAAATGAAAAAATGAATTTACTTTATGTTATCAAATAATAAATTCCTTGGAACGTGTTTTTTTGACTGGGAACTGTGGGGCAAACCCCCACAACATATCAAAAACTTTATTAAACAAAGTAGCAAAGATACAGAACATGATTGCAAGGGGTAATCTAGAGAAAGAAGCTAAACTAAAAGGAGAGGAGGGGGCATAAAACCCTTACTACACTAAGCCTTAAGGGGGAAGGAAAGAGATCCACTTGAAAAGGTTATCCTTGTAGGCAGATTTAATCCTATATTGCAACAAAGAGATATCATGCCTAAAATCAGCACTGCATTTATAAAAATTGGCCCTCTCAATTCTGAAGACCTTGGCATTTCGAATGATCCAAATGTTCCAACATGCAGTGAACACCACTTCAGAGAAAAAAGGCTTGTAAAAACCATTCTTAGCCTGAATAACCACATCAGACATAGAGATCCCTGCAGGCCAATCAATTTGCAGGTAATTCCAGACACGAACACTGAAATTGAAGTTGAAGAAAAGATGATCCCTGGTCTCTCCAACCTGCAGGGGGGCAGAGCCTACAATGCACACCATCCTCCATGTGCCAATGCCTTCTTTCGACCATATCCTTTCTATTAAGCCTGTCCATGATGAGCATCCAAGCAAACACCTTAATCTTGAGAGTACATGATGATTTCCATATCCAACAGAGCAGAGGGTTATAGGTTTCAGACTGAAATGTGTGGGAGTAAAACATCTTGGGTCTATACTGCTTGGAAGAGTTCTGCCAAAACCACACATCCTTAGAGCCAGATACTCTGCTATGAGAACCCATCATAGATTGAATCATGCCCAACTCTCCAAAAGCCTGAGCAGACAGGGGGAGATGAAAATGCTGTACAATATCCTGAGAACTGAAGAACTCCTTGACTGTAATCCATGGGTCCTTAACATAAGAAAATAAGCTTGGAAATCTTGATTGAAGAGGAGAGACCTCATCACCAATATTCCAGTTATCTAACCAGAACAGAGCAGTGTCACCATCATTAACCTCAACCCAAGAACACTCTCTAAAACTCAACATAACCTTGCAAATATCCTTCCACCAGAAAGAGCCACAAGTGGATGTTCCTTGAGGCACCCTGCCATGGTAGTAAGAGTCCCAAATGAGAGATACCCAAGGAATATCATTTTTATTGAGGAAGTTACTGGCATGTTTGAGGAGCAAGGCAACATTTTGAACCCCCAGATTGAGAATACCAAGACCACCCCTGTTTTTTTGCCTACAAATAAGCTCCCAAGAAGCAAGGGAGGGGGCAGGTTCATCTCTACTTTTTCTCCACAAACACTGCCTCTGAATTCTCTCTAACTGCTTGAGGATTCTAGCTGGAACAGCCAAGCTGCACATAAACATGATGGGCATTGAAGACAGAGCAGAGTTCAGAAAAGCCTCTCCCCTTGATTGAGAGAAGAGGAACTAGCAGTCATTCTTCTTTCCATACAGTCCACCAGAGGCATAAAGTCCACCATTTTAGGCCTTGTGGTTCCCACTGGCAGCCCAAGATAAGTGAAAGGCATCTTTCCTATCTGGCAACCAAAAGCAACAACAAGATCATTCATCACAATAGGATCAACATTTATGGGGATGAGGAAAGATTTGTGGTAGTTGACTTCAAGGCTAGTGGACTGAGCAAACACTTGAAGCATATCTTTCAGGGCCAGGAGCTGAATCCTGTCAGCAGGCAAGATGATTAAAGTATCATCTGCATATTGGACCGCAGGGTAATCCTGGTCATGACAAGGGATAGGCATTTGGAGAATTCCTCTTCTGAACATGTCATTGATGACAGATTGCAAATGATCAGCAACAATAACAAAGAGAAGTGGAGAGACAGGATCACCCTGCCTGACCCCCTTTTTACAAACAAATTTTCTCCCAGGGACACCATTAAGAAGAACTAAGGAAGTTCCAGTGCCCAGCAGTTGCTTCATCCAAAGAATCCATTTCTCATTAAAACCTTTGTGCCTAAGAATCTGAAAAACAGCCTCATGTTCCAGAGGGTCAAAAGCCTTTTTAAAATCTAACTTAAGGATTACAATTGGCCTCGTAGATTGATGGCACTGATGCAAATTCTCAAAAGTCCAGCCAATACAATCTTGGATTGTTCTGCTCTTAATAAAACCATATTGGTTCTTGTGAATGCACTGCAAGATCACCTCTTGAAACCTATTAGCTGCCATTTTAGAAAGAAACTTCAGGCCCATACTAGTGACAGAAATAGGCCTATAATCTCCAACCTCTTCAGGTGCAAGCTTTTTAGGTACAAGAGTAATGTAAGAATCATTAATGTTATCCAACATAGCACCACCCTCATAGAATTCCTGAGCTTGCTCATAAAAGTCCTGAGAAATTAGATGCCAGCATTTTTTGAAAAACAGGCCATTAAAGCCATCAGGACCTGGAGCTTAATCCACAGGCATATGTTGAACCACCTTGTCCATTTCATCTTTTTTCAAAAGGTTTAGTGAGAATGTCAAGGCCTTCCACAGGGGTGATGAGAGCAGGGAGGTCAAAGCCCATGGCAATGCCTCTTGATGTGCCCATCCTATTTTTAAAACAATTCCAGATGATTCCTTCCATTTGAGAATGATCATTGATCACAGAACCATCAGGCAATTTGAGACCTGCAACCGAATTCCTCCTGTGCCTTTTAGTGGCCATGGCATGGAAAAACTTTGTATTTTCCCCTCCCACCTTAATGTACCTGATAGTACACCTTTTCTTCCAATAAAGGAATTGCAAATGTAGAAATTTCTCTAGGTGCACTTTGACAATTTTCCTGAAGTTAAGCTCCTGAATAAACACAGGCCTCAACTCCTCCAAGTCATCTAGTAGCAAAATAACATGATTACATTTACCAATCAGGAGCTTTAACTTAGAAACATTCATTTGCCATCTTTTGAGGCACATTCTGAGAGACTTAAACTTATCAGCAATTCTAGCAGTTATGTGTCCCTTCCTAGAAGCAATCTTCCAAGACTTAATAACACAATCCATAAAACCTTCCAGCTCCAACCAATAGTTCTCAAACCTAAAAAGATTTGACTTAGGGATAGATGTTTTGATTGTGACAACACAGGGGACATGATCAGATGCAGTTCTAGCAAGGGGGGGCACTTCAGTCATAGGATAGACAGAGATCCAATCTACTGAAGTGAAAAACCAGTCCAATTGCTCAAGAAGTGGGTTGTCTTGCATATTGGACCAAGTGAAAGCTCTTCCCTTTATGGGCAACCCTAGAAGGCCCAAATGCCCAATTATCTCATTAAAGATGAACATGTCATTTAGGTCCCCTCCAGGCAAATTCCTGTTCTCTGTGGACCTAATGAAATTAAAGTCTCCTAAAAGCAGCCAATTCTCCTCAACAGGAATACTTAGGTTATATAGCCAAGTGACAAAATTATCCCTAGCTTCACCCTGACAAGGCCCATATACAGCAATGAAAGTCCATTTTTCATTGTTCTGTCTGGACAGAAACTCAACAACTACAGCAAACTGCTGAATTTGGATTAAAGTTCCAAGAAAAACAGAGGAGTTCCAGACCACAAGAATTCCCCAGAGGCTCCCATTGCAGGGGAGCAAGCAAAGCTGTCAAATCTCTTAGGGCAGAAACTCTTAATTGACCTAGAGTCAAAAGATGAGCATTTGGTTTCCTGCAAACAGGCAATAGCACACTCACTTTCATTGATTTTTTGCCTAACTGCTCTCTGCCTAGCCTCAGAATTTAAACCTCTGACATTCCAGCACAAAACATTCCAGTTTCTACAAAGTTTACTCATTAAAACATAAAGATATAAGGTCCACAAAGCATACAACACACAATGCTATATGAACAATAGAGCACATCATAGTCTGACCCAGCACCATTACAATTAAGTTTGCATGATAGAGTGACCAACAAAAGGACAGCATAAGAGCAAATTTAAACCCTTGTGAGACCCAATAAAAAGGAGCACACTATTCATTTGCATTAGATGCAGCAGCATGAGGTGGATCCACCATAAGAGCATCCACAGTTAGGAGTTGAGCATCAATCTCTAGTTCCCTTCCAATTTCTTGCAGACGAGCAATAGGTGTAGCTAGTGGGATCTCCTCCTGGGCTGAGTCATCTGGCATCTCAGCAGTGAAAGGCTTTGCTCTGGGCTTCCTCCTTTTGGGAAGCAAAGAAAGCTCCTGGAAGGTGGGCTTGAAACCATCACGTTGGGCCAAGCTCCTGGTACATGTTCGAACAGAAGTGTCCACAATGGGAGTGGGCGCCAACGTCTTGCGAGGCCTTCCAACTTTAGAGGGTGCTGCAGTTGGAGAAGAGGGAAGCCGATTGTCTGTAATATCTTTAGAGAACAAAGCCCGAGCAACCAGCCTAATTGGCTCCTGGTCCCTCCAGGTCAGCATAGGTAAATCCATGTCTCTGAAGGCCAAATCCCAACTCCTCTGAGATAAAACCACTGGCTCAATAGGCTGCGGAGCAACAGGTTTAGGAACATTGTAGACAACAGGAGCCTGCAGAAGGTTTTCAAAAGTACTTCTCCACACCATCTCAGGCGGCAAAGGAGACCCAAAGGGAACAACAGCAGGCAGCTCCACTTTAGGCACAATCAGAGGAGGATGGTAAACCACAATAGCTCAGTTTCAAACATCATTGATATCGTCATCCAAAAGAACATTATCAGCCTCAGGCAGCTCCTCAACAGATGAAACAACAGGAATAACATGAATCTGCTGGACAACATCAGAACTGGGCTGTGCAAAAACATCAATCACCATAGATTCCTGATCTTGTGGAACAGGCTGGTCCACTGGCTCATTCCAAGCACCCCGGTTGTTGTCTTCCACATCATTGACAGCAGGCTCTGGAGGAGGAGGAGGGACATCATTCCATCCCAAGGCTGGATACGGAGGCAAAATGAACAGTGGCAATTCTAGGAATGGCACCCCGGGGACCGGATGCGGATTTCCATTGATGGGCATCCAATCTTCATCCTGTGGCATCTGTTCAGCAAAATTCGCTACCAAAATATACAGAGGAGCCGTCAAAGAAACCCTCGCGCCACCCCAAGCAGCATAATCCATCAAGACGACATCACGGGGCACGGGAACATCTTCAGGGAAAGAAGCAAAAACCAGAGACCGTACCAGATACGGATCATCACTAATCCAATGATGAAACTTGCCGAACGTGTTCAGAGCAGCTCTGATACAATCAGTATTGCGAAGATCTAAAGGGATGCCCAAGAACATGAGTAAACCTTGACGGAATCCTTGGGCGCCCCTGAAAGACTCCCCCTCATCATGCTTCATGAAGCGAACAAAACGATCATTACACAGCGGCTGCGGAGGGAGTTGAAGCAACTGGAACCGGACAGCAGCATCACGAAGCTCAAAAAGACCTGCAGAGCGAATCCAGGGCTGCACCGACCTGACTAAAACACCATGCGCTTGCAGCCACTGCACAACCTCTTCCCTAGCAGCACCTATCTGATCGGTGGAGGGATCGGCATTACCTCAGCAAGCATAAAATCTTCATGGCGACGCACAATTGGGGTATGCGGCGTCACAAAGGTTCGCGGCACCCGTTCTTCTCTACCGTCAACGATGTGGTGGCCAGCCGGGACATAGAGCAGAGGATCCAGATGGAAGTTGGCCATGGGAGCGGAGCACTCACGCTCCGGCAACGTCGACAGCGAGTGCAGCGGCGGAGGAGGCGTAGCAGACGGCGGAGACGAAGGAGTCTTGGGTCCAGGGCTGATGGGACTGGACGAGGGAGTAAATGTGGAAGTGCAAGGGAGGTCAAGATTGGTAAATGCGACGTCAGGGAGATATTCTCGCTGGAGACCTCGAAAGTTGCAACGTTAGCGGGTTTTGGTTGCCAAACCCAACCTAAGATCTGAGCGAATCTGTTGCAATCTTTTTTAACATGCCCGACACGACAGCAAGAGAGGCACTAGAGTTTTGACGTGCAAGTAGAAGAAAAATGTCCCTTTGCCAAACAAATCTAACACGTAAGAACTTCCTCAACCATTCCAGAAATCAAATAATCAAAATCTTCTGTTGCTTGTTGCGAAGAAGGAATATTAACAAGCCCAGGGGAGAGGTCCTGCTCAGCCCTATCGAGTGGCCCAAAACGCGTGCGCTCCTCCCGTCCCGTGGAACACACCGAAGATGACCCAACATGGCCAAGTATGTCCACATTCAAAGAAACATGATTCCCACCCGAGGATGGCGGCGCCCGGTCAGCTGGAGACAGTAGTTCTTGCACCGTGCCAAAAGATATCGAAGGCCTCGTCGACATCCACCAGAGATTCGCCGGCAAAGTGGGATGAATGACTACCCTCTCATGTGGTGGAATAGAATAACCCGCATCTTTAGTAGTTTGAATACAATTTTCAGATGCAGGAAAACGATAACC
Source organism: Triticum urartu (assembly GCF_003073215.2). NCBI lineage: Eukaryota > Viridiplantae > Streptophyta > Magnoliopsida > Poales > Poaceae > Triticum > Triticum urartu. The sequence goes on from NC_053027.1 coordinate 263,351,535, forward strand.
ACGACAAGTTGTGTAGTTTTGAAAAACTGCAAAAGATGTTTTCTTGCTGACAGAATTAGCAGATTTGAATGAGGACTTAGGAGTTCTCTTATGCACGGCCAACAAGCCTAGAGCAGCATGCCTTTGGGAAGGGCTAACAAGAACCGACTCAGCATCACATTCTAATTTCCAGATCTTAAACTCACGACCCCAATTTGGGCCACCATTACCCCAAAGATGAAAGTAACATTTGAAATGATCACATGCAAATGACCTAAGACTTAGAATAATCATGGCTACTGCTTTGCAAGAGACTTGAAATCCAAATACCTTATCCTTGATCAAGAAAACCATGAACTCAATAGCCGAACCTCCGAGGGCTGCCTCAAGAGACGCCGCCACTGAATCTTCATTCAAACGAAAATCATGACACCCAAAGGAGACAACCATGGTGAAGATCTCCGAATCCTCCATAGGGTGCATAGAAAAACCAGTAGATCGAAAAACCTTATCTTCAAAAACAAAACCCTTGGAGAAGTCCAAGCCAATGGATCCATCATTGGAACCCATGAAAGATGGGTATGAACGTGTAGATCACAACACGCCGAAAAGAGATCAGTTGGAGGGAAACTAGAAAAAGATGGCTAGTTGAGGAGATCGCCGGAGGTGGTGTGTGTCGCCGAGGAGAAGGTGGGTGGGAGCCATTTTTTGACCAAGAGATGAAGATGTGGGCGTTGATATCGGAAGTGTTCCGGGTGAAATTGGGATTTTTTCCTTGGAAGGTGTTGGTATGGACGGTACCCGTGGATACGGCTAGCCGGGGAATGTGGAAGTATGGTGGAGAAAGGAATAAACTTTATTTTCTGTTTGGGAACCGCCTATGATATATCTAGCACGGAAAGTATTGGGAACTACTCGATCATTTTCGTTGACTGGACAGGCATGCCACCAAAATGTTTTATCTCTATCTTTTTCACTTTGAGCTCTGGCACCTCTACAAATCCCTACTTCCCTCTACGAAGGGTCTTTCTATTTACTTTATGCAATTTTAATTTTTATTTGAGTCTCCATCTTCTCTTATAAAGCACCAACTAAGGGGCACTATGATCATACCTGAGCATTGGGTGTAGCTAATATGCGAGTGTGTTTCATGAATAGAACAATGATTCAGCATGATGGGCTAGGGATAACTTTCTTTAGTGTTGATTTTTTTGAAATACATCATTGCTTGTTGATATGCCTGAGTATTTAAGTCTTCATCTCAAAACTAGACTATTGTTTTGAATCATATAAAAGTCCAAATGTCCATGCTACAAAATAAAAGAATATGTGATGAACATGTTAGGCATCATTCCACATCAATAATTCTATTTTTATCATTTACCTACTCGAGGAAGAGTAGGAATTAAGCTTGGGGATGCTGATATGTATCCAAAGTATCTAAAATTTTTGCTTGTTCCATGTTGTTATATTTCATTCTTCGATGTTTTACAATCATTTTATAGCAACTTTGTATCATTTTTGGGACTAACCTATTGACATAGTGCCTGGTGACAGTTGGTGTTTTTGCCTTGTTTTTTACTTTGTAGAAAATTACTACCAAACGGAGTCCAAATGCAGCAAAAAAAATCAGAGATTTTTTCTGGACAAGAAGACACCTGTTGGGCCAAATAAGTACCACAGGCGGGCTCCAAGGGGAGCACAACCCACCTGTTGTTCCCACCTCAGCCGCCTCCCGCACCGCCTCTTTGCTCTATAAATACCTAGAAAATCCAAAAACCCGAGGGGAGTCGACCAAACACAATTCTAGCCGCCGCAAGTTACAAAACCACCAGATCCAATCTAGACACCATCACAGAGGTGTTCACCATCCTCATTGGCTTCCTCTCTCTCTCTCTCTCTCTCTCTCTCTTTTGATTCTCAATACAATGGTCTCTTGGAGATCTATTTGATGTAAGTCTCTTTGCAGCGTGTTTGTCGGGATCCGATGAACTTTGAGTTTATAATCAGATCTATTTTATCCATGAAAGTTTATTTGAGTTTTGATCTCTTATACACACGATTACTGATAGCCTCGTATGTCTTCTTCGAATCTTTGGTTTAGTTAGGCCAACTACATGGATTTTTCTTGCCACGGGAAGAGGTGCTTTGTGATGGGTTTGGTCGTGCGGTGTTCTTTCCCAGTGACAGAAGGGGCAGCAAGACATGTACTGATTTTTTCCATTAAGGATAACAATATGGGGTCTATTCCTACATGAATAGATCTTGTCTACATTATGTCATCATTCTTATTGCATTACTACGTTTCTCCATGAACCTGATACACTAGATGCATGCTAGATAGCGGTCGATGTGTGGAGTAATAGTAGTAGATGAAGACAGGAGTGGGTCTACTAATCTTGGACGTGATGCCTATATAATGATCATTGCCTGGATATCATCATGATTATTTGAAGTTCTATCAATTGCCCAACAGTAATTTTTTTACCCACCGTATGCTATATTTCTCGAGAGAAGCCACTAATGATATCTACGGCCCCGGGGTCTATTATTTATCATATTTGCTTTCCAATCTTGCTACATTTTTTATTTATTTTATTTCGCGTTTTCGTGAGATCTATTTATCCAATCTACTACAAACCAATCTATCTTTTATCCGGGAGGGATTGACAACCCCTCTTATGCGTCGGGTTGCAAGTATTTATTCATTGTGTGCAGGTACTATTTACATAGTGTTGCTTGGTTCTCCTACTGGTTCCAAAGCATTGGTCTGATCACTGAGGGAAATACCTACCCTTGCTGCGCTGCATCATCCCTTCCTCTTCCGGCAAAACCCTTGAGGTTCAAACACTGGGATGAGCACAAAGATCTCTCCCCCCTCTAGATCGCGCTCCGAATGATCTCGTGGCCTAGCTCGACGAACCCAAAGAGCGAGAGACACAAGATTTATACTGGTTCGGGCCATCGTTGTGGTGTAATACCCTACTCCAGTGTGGTGTGGTGGATTGCCTCTTGGGCTGAGGATGAACAGTTACAAGGGAAGAACAGCCTCCCGAGGTGAGGCGTTCTTGTGCTTGGTGAAATTTTGTGGATGGGGATGATCTCGATGAGCCGATCCCTTTTTATGGTGGTGGCTAGTCCTCTTTATAGAGGCCCTGGTACTCTTCCCAAATATTGAGCGGGAAGGGATCCCACAATGGCCAAATTCAAAGGGAGACAACTAGTACAAGTTATCCTGACAAAAGTAGTCTTCGCCTGCCAAAGGCTCCACGATGACCTCCGTGCTGCCGTCCTGCTGGTCTTGGTGTTGTTGCACCAATATGGAAACCGTTGCCTAATGACTCGGGACTCCTCGCCTGCGCTTGCCTCTTTAGCACCAAAGACGAAATGAGGACACTGCGTGTGCTGGCGCCCGCCTGACTGTAGTCGTCATGGCTTGCGTCAGAGAAAGATCGTGAGGTGTCCCTTGCCTTGATCTCCCCGCCCCTCGCGAGCCGGCCTGGTGAGGCCGCCCCTGAGGAGGTCTTGTGTCGTCCGCCTTGCGAGGCTTGGCCCCTCACGAGGGTCTTGAGTGTTCGCTGGTGAAGATGGGTCGTACAGTGCCGCTGATGGAGCCACGATGTGGGCCACAGGCAGGCAAGTCTGGGGACCCCCATTCCTAGAACACCGACAGTAGCCCCCGGGCCCAAGGTGTGCTCGGACTTGGCTTCCAGGCGAAGCCTAAGGACAAGTGCAGGGCGCCGCGGGCCCCAACAGCTTGTGGCCCCGCTTGACGCATGGCGATGGATTGGACGTGAGCGTCTTCACTTCTGCACGCCGCCTCGGCAACTGCCCGATTTGACAAGTCCTTGCTGCATGTAGAAAAAGATCATTATTACCTTAGATCATGGAGGCCGGCGGTTGGCCTGCTCTTGCCTGTAAATGGGAAGTGGGGCGCAGAGCCCCTATCACCCATCTCTTCCTTTGCTTCTCCCACTCCTTCTTCTTCCTTGCTTCACTGCATGAGGCGACACTCATTGCGCCTGCGAAGAGGCTCTCGGCTGCAGAGAAGGGGAAGGCTCATCAGGAGGGGCCTGGCTCACCGCTGCCCAAGAGGGGGCGCGGCCGTCCCCGCAAGGATGCCATTACCCCCGTCGTGGCCCCTCGTGGTCGCGGTGGTGCCTCTTCGCATGGTGGTGGTCGCCCGAGCCGTGGTAACCCTGTCGATGAGGTGAGGCGTGCCGTCATTGCACAGCCTCCTTGGCCGCGTTTCCATTCGATGGAGGTGATGTCGGAGTTCATCGTGGGGTCAGAGAACCCGGTTGGCACCTGGCTTCAGCTCCCGCGGTTCTATGTCGGGGAACTGCCATCCGCAGGTCCAGGTGGTCTTTGGCTACAGGCGGACGGTTGTTGCAGCAGGGCTTCGTGGGAAACGTGGCCCTTTCCCACGGTGACTCGACCCTCTTCGTGAGGGTATTTGGGGAAGATGGTCGCCGCGTCAGGTGCTGCCCCGAGTACAACGATGATGACAAGGTGCTCGGCCTTGGCGATGGCCGCGACGAGAGTGACGGCGGGCCCACCCTCAGCGCCGGCCATGTCTCATCCAGCTATGGCGAATCTTCTTCCAGTGACAGCTCCAGCAGTGGAAGCTACGACCAGCCGTCGCGCCCGCTTCGAAGGCGGCAACGGGTCGTCTTGTTGCCACGCTCCGGTGAAGGGAGAGGAGGGTTCTGGCTGAGCACAGAAGAGCGCCATGGGCCCGTCCTCACGACCTACAGCGGGAGCACATGCCGCTTTTGTTTCATTCTTATTTTCCTTCATGTATTACGAGAGAGACAAGTATGGGGCCCCGCTGGGGCGTGCAACAACTATGATTTCCAAGTGGTTGTGCTATGTTTATCGCTCTTGTGTCGTGCTGCAGCGTCAATGTTCTATATATGCGTGTAGGAATAACTTAGCTTGATGCACCTGAAGTAGTTTCCGGCTCACGAGGTGCGCGCTCCTCAGTGCCTAGTGAGGCCTCCTGTGCTTGGAAGGTGTCTGGGAACTGCAAAAAATAAGTTAGGGAATTCTTATTCTTCCGAACCCTGGTCGCAGGCACTGCCGTCCATGGCCCAGTGCTTTGCGTCGCGGTACCCGGGGGGCACAGATTGAGAGGGGTGCGCCAGCTTGTGGACTCGATCGAGGGTGCCTTGCGAAAGACAGGAAAACGAAAATGCTCATGAGGGCACCTGTCCAGCCCCCTCGCGAGGCATGTGAGGGAGAGTATAGGTCAAAAACAAGGAACCGAGAGCAGAAAGGAGGCAAAAAGGCAATGGAACCAGGCCAGCAGGGAACACCAGAAAGCAAATTCTGACTAAAGAAAGGCAAGCCAACTGCGGAAAGCAAATAAAAAGCCGCGTCCGGCACCTAGTCTAGTCTTCTTGTCTTCTCACCAGCGCGGAGCTAAGTGCTGCCACTAAGACATGGGAGGGAGCCCCCAAGGCCCGAGGGCGGCACTCCTGAGACTCCGGGGCATGTACAACCCCACTCATCATTACGTGAGAGTGTCACGAGCGGAGATTCTTCATAGGCACTGGGCCTTGCTTCACAGGCGCCGGGCCTTGCTTCATGGGTAGAACTTCTAGAGGTGCTGGATGTTCCAGGCGTTCTGGATTGGGATCCCGTCCTGCGTCTCCACGCGTGCAGCGCTAGGCCTAGAGATGTGGGCGACCTGAAACAGGCCCTCCCACATGGGCGAGAGCTTGTGCAGCCCTTCCCTGGAGAGCACCCACCTCAGGACAAGATCACCCACCTCGAGCGTCTTGGAGCGGACGCTGCGACAGTGGTACTGCCGCAGCGCCTGCTGGTACCTCGCAGCTCGGAGCGAGGCTTCACGGCGGCGCTCCTCCCCCAGCACTAAGTCCATTCCCCGCATGGCCTCCTGCTGCGTTTCATCCAACGCCAGGACCCACGTGGAGCAATGCCTGACCTCGTGTGGGAGAACCGCTTCTGCTCCATAGACGAGGAAGAACGGGGTCTCGCTTGTGGGCCTGGTGGCGGTGGTGCAGATGGACCGCAGCATGGACTAGAGCTCGTCGTGCCAGCCCCTGCCGCAGGCCTCGAGCTTCTTCTTGAAGGTCCTAGCCTTGAGGCCCCTCAGGACTTCCGCGTTGGCGCATTCGGCCGGGCCATTACTCCTTGGGTGCGCCATGGAGGCGTAGCAGATCTGCTTCCAAGGTTAGCACAATTTTTTTTAAAGAGGTTGCTAGTGAACTGTGAGCCTTTGTCAGTGATAATGTGATTAGGGACCCCAAATCGGCTTACGCGGCCCTTGATGAACTTGACTGCTGACCCAGCTGGGATGGTGCATACGCTTCCACTTCCGCCCACTTGGTGAATTTGTCGATGGCGACGTAGAGGTAGCGGTAGCCTCCAGGCGCTCGAGGGAATGGGCCCAGGATATCCAGCCCCCAGACCGCGAACGGGCACGAGAGCGGGATAGTCCGGAGCTCCTGAGCTGGCTGGTGGATCTGCTTGGCGTGGAACTGGCAGGCCTCACAGGATTTCACCAGCTCGGTCGCGTCGTTGAGTGCCGTGGGCCAGTAGAACCCGCTGCGGAAAGCCTTGCCGACTAGTGTGCGCGACAACGAGTGGTGCCCGCAGTCTTTGCCATGTATGTCAGCCAGTAGTTCATTCTCCTGCTCCTTGGAAATGCATCCTAGAGAACCATCATTTGGCCGCTTCCTCTATACTTGACCGTCCTGAATGCAGTATGCCATAGCCTGCCGGGCCACACGCTCCGCGTCTTTGTCTTTCCTCGACAACGTGCCTTGCGTCGGGTATGCCCTGAACTCCTCGGTCCAACACCACTCCTGAGGCTCGAGCGCTAAGAGGAGGCGATCTCCTGTGGTCGGGCCACAAGCGGGGGCTCCCGAGGCTGGTGGCTGGGGGAGTTCCTCCTGAGGTGGAGCTGGCTCCGCAGGCGGAGGTGCTGCCGAAGGCTTTAGGAGCCGCTCCTCGAAGACGCTAGGTTCTTGGGGTAGCCGCTTGGATGCTCTTTTGGAGATGTCATCGGCCTCCTTATTGGTGCCGCGGGCACGTGCTGCAGCTCCAGGCCTAGGAACTGCTTCTCCATTTTGCGTACCTCTGCGAGGTATGCCTCCATGTGCTCATAATTCGGCTCGTCCACCTTGTTGAAGAAGTTGACGAGGAGCTGCGAGTCTCCCTTGATAGTGAGGCGTTTCACCCCCAGGGCCACCACGGCCTTGAGGCCAACGATGAGACCCTCTTACTCTGTGATGTTGTTGGAGACCTTCTCGCTCCGCTGGAAGCAGAGTTGCACTACGTAGTAAAGCTTGTCCTGAGTGGGCGAAATGAGCACGGCTCCAGCCCCCGCGCCCTGGCGTGCGAACACGCCATCGAAGTACATGACCCAGCCATCTAGCACTTCACTCCCTAGTGAGAGGGATTGGTTCTCTCCTGCTTCGAGCTCCGGGGTATCGGTCCATTCTACCACAAAGTTGGCAAGTGCAACCCCCTTGATGACCCCGATTGTGCTAAACTCCAGGTCAAACCCTTGTAGCTTGATGTTCCATTCGGCAACCCTTCCCGCGGCATTGGGGCTCCTGAGCACTCTCTCCAATGGGTAAGTTGAGACGACCTTTATGGGGTGACCCTGGAAGTAGTGGTGTAGCTTACGCGAGGCCACCAAGAGCGCGAGCAAGAGCTTCCGAGGCATGGGGTACCGTGCTCTCGCATCTCGTAGCACTGTGCTAACGAAGTACACTGGGTGCTCGACAAGGGCAGGAGAGCTGACAGTATTTTTGGCTCCTGGAGACTATGGTGTTTCCTGTGGATCTCCAGCTCCTAGGGCTTGATGACTAGCCAGGGCAGCCGCTGTCTCATGAGCATCGCCTTGGTGTTGTGCAGCCTCATCTAGCTTGGCGGCTCCATTTGGTGGGCCCTTGACTTGGGGCTCCTCTCTGAGGGCCTCCAGCGCCGCGCTAGTGGAGTGGGGTGTGGCAGATAGGTAGTGTACCAAGGGCTCGCGAGGATGAGGCGCCACCATCACCGGTGGGCTGTTCAAGTATCTCTTGAGGTCTTGAAATGCTAGGTCGGCCTCGGGGCTCCACTCGAACGGACCCTTCTTCTTCATCAGCTTGAAGAACGGCAAGGCGCACTCCCCCAACTTGGAGATGAAGCGCCCCAGTGAAGTCACGCAGCCTGCAATCTTCTACATCTCCTTGAGGTTTTGTGGCGGGCTCACGCCTTCGATTGCCTTGACCTTCTCCGGGTTAGCCTCGATCCCCCTGTGGGACACGAGGACACCCAACAGCTTGCCGGAAGGAACACCAAACACACACTTGAATGGGTTGAGCCACAGGTCCACCTGGCGTAGGCTCGCGAAGGTCTCCTCCAGGTCCTGAATCAAACTTCTTGCCTCCCGAGACTTCACCACAATGTCGTCGATGTAGGCCTCAGCATTTCCCCCAAGTTGCCGCCCCAAGGCGGTGTGCATCAGCCGCTGGAAGGTTGCTCCTGCGTTGCGCAGTTTGAATGGCATGCAAGTGTAGCAGTATACCCCGCATGGGGTCAAGAAAGCTGTTTTCTCCACATCTTCCACCGCCATCTTGATCTGGTGATAGCCTGAAAACGCATCCAGGAAACATAGTAGATCACACTCGGCGGTGGAGTCGACAATCTGGTCGATGCGCGGCATTGGGAATGGGTCTTGAGGGCAAGCCTTGTTGAGGTTGGTGAAGTCGATACACAGGCGTTCCTTTCCTCCTTTCTTCGGCACGACGACTGGGTTTGCCAAGCATTCTGGGTACCGGACCTCGTGAATGACACCTGCTGCCTCCAACTTGTGGGTTTCCTGAACGATGAAAGACTGCTTCACCATGGATTGTCGCCTCGCCTTCTGCTTCATAGGGCGCACATTGGGGCACACCCTCAGATGATGCTCAATCACTCCTCTCGGGACCCCAACTAGTTGCTTAGGTTCCCAGGAGAATACTTCCTTGTTCGCCCACAAGAAGTCCACCAACTCCTTTTCTTGATCTGGGGAGAGGTGGACGCGTATGGTAAAGGTGGCTCCAGATGCCCCGTCCTCGTCGACTGGTATTTGCTTTGTCTTGGCTTGGCCTTGAGTGAATAGATGCTTCTTCTTGGTCGGCGCAGCCCCCTTGGTTCTGGACACGGCCTTGTCGGTCGGGAAAGCTGCCGATATGGCCCTAAAGGCGATCTTGAGGGCCACCATGGCTTCCTTGGTGTCTCCGACCACGGTGAGGACGCCCTTGCTTCCTGGCATCTTCATGATGTTGTACGGCAAGCCGATGCGGGCAATGTCGAAGTCGATTAACTCGGTGCGGTAGTTGTCACGTGTGCCGAAGGTTACAGGGAGACGGATCTACCCAGGGGTTTGGAGGAGCCGCCGCCGACTTCGGACAAGGGCTTGCTGGGGCGGAGCCACTCAAGCGGTATGTGAAGGAGGCTAAAATCCTCCACGGAGAGCACGTTGTGGCCGGCGCCGCCGTCGATGAGGGTCTTGGTAACGGCTACGCTACAGATGGTCGGCGTGCGAAGCATCGGAAGCACGCCCGAACCGACGGTGGTGACTGGGTAATCTCTTGAGTTGAAGGTCAGGTCGGCCTTGGGCGCCACCCAACCTAGGGGAGCCCCTGACGCGTGGAGTTGGCGCTGATCCGGCAAAAGAACAGCTTGACGTGACAGTCCGAGGGCGGCAACTACGAGCCACGGAGGAGAGCCGCGACAACAGGGGGTGCTGGTCCCCCGAAACGCGCGGTGAAGAGGTCGCGCAGCTCCTCCCAGGAGGCCACAGAAGATTCCGGCAGATGGAGGAGCCAGGCGTGCCGCACGCTAGCGAGGGACATCGGGAGCCAGTTGGCCATGACTTTATCGTTGCCCCCGGCCTCTAGGACGGCCTCCTAGTACGCCAGCAGAAAGGCCGCCGGATCCGCCGCACCATCGTAATGGGGCGGCATCTCTGGCTTGAACTTGTGCGGCCACTAGACCCGCCGCAAGGCAGTGGTGAAGGCTCGGAGCCCCTCGGTGCTGCGGAGGGCGCCCGTCGATCCAATCGGAGAAGAGGCGGCGTCCATGAGAGCCGGTCGGAGAGGCGAGGCCGTCGGGGCAGGAGGCAAGGCTTCGGCGCACCCCTACTTGGCGCGCCAAATGTCGGATTTCGGGTTCCGGCAAAACCCTTATGGGTTCGAACACTAGGGTGCGCATAAAGATCTCTCCCCCCTCTAGCTCGCGCTCCGTACAATCTCACGACCTAGCTCGAGGAACCCAAAGAGCGAGAGACACAAGATTTATAGTGGTTCGGGCCACCGTTGTGGTGTAATACCCTACTCCAGTATGGTATGGTAGATTGCCTCTTGGGCTGAGGATGAACAGTTACAAGGGAAGAACAGCCTCCTGAGGGGAGGTGTTCTTGTGCTTGGTGAACTTGTGTGGTTGGGGTTGATCTCGATGAGCCAATCCCTTTATATGGTGGTGGCTAGTCCTCTTTAAAGAGGCCCTGGTCCTCTTCGCAAATATTGAGCAGGAAGGGATCCCACAACGACCAAATTCGAAGGGAGACTACTAGAACAAGTTATCCTGACAGAAGTAGTCTTCTCCTACCAAAGGCTCTGGTGGTGACGCCGTCTTGGGCTCCACGATGACCTCCATCCTGCCATCTTGGTAGTCTTGGTCTTGTTGCACCAATATGGAAACATTTGCCTGATCCCTCGGGACTCCTCACCTGTGCTTGCCTCTTTAGCACCAAACAGGAAACGAGGACACTGCGCGTGCTGGCGCCCGATTTGCGCCCGCCTGGCTCCAGTCATCATGGCTTGCATCACAGAAAGCTCGCGAGGTGTCCCTTGCCTTGATCTCTCCGCCCCTCGTGAGCCGGCCTGGTGAGGCCGCCCCTGAGGAGGTTCTGCGTCGTCCGCCTCACGAGGCTTGGCCCCTCACGAGGGTCTTGAGTGTTCGCTGATGGATATGGGCCGTACAGGGCCGCTGATGGAGCCACGTTGTGGGCTGCAGGCAGGCAAGTCTAGGGACCCCCGTTCCCAGAACGCCGACAGTCACCCTTGATGACAAATAGGAAAGCGCGCTCATTGCCTTCCTGCGGGCAAATATCGATGTATTTTCCTGGCAACCATCTGATATCCCTGGTGTTCCCAGGGAGGTAATCGAGCACCACCTTGCAGCCTGCCCACATGCCCGACCTATCAAGCAGAAAGTCCGGAAGCAGGCCTTGGAGAGGCAGCAGTTCATTGCAGAGGAGATCAAGAAGCTTGAAGCAGCCGGTTTGGTCAGAGGGGTGTTGCACCCCACGTGGTTGGCAAATCCAGTGGTAGTCCAGATGGCTAACGGGAAGTGCAAGCTTTGCATAGATTTCACAGATCTTAACAAAGCTTGCCTGAAGGACCCATTCCCCTTGCGGCGAATCGATCAGATTGTGGATTCCACTTCAGGTTGTGATTTGCTCTCCTTTCTGGATGCATACTCTGGGTATCATCAAATATTTATGTCCAAGAAAGATGAAGAGAAGACGTCGTTCATCACCCCATGTGGTACGTACTGTTTTGTCTGCATGCTGTTAGGATTAAAGAGTGTCGGGTCCACTTTTGCAAGGGCAGTCCAGATTGGTTTTGAGCCGCAGCTACATAGAAACATAGAAGCTTATATGGATGATATTGTGGTCCAGACCAAGGATAGAGCCACCCTTATTCAGGATTTGGAGGAAACATTTGCTAATCTGCGCAAGATCAACTTGAAGCTCAACCCGAAGAATTGTGTGTTTGGCGTTCCCTCCGGCAAGTTACTTGGGTTCTTTATGTTCCATCGAGAGATCGAAGCCAACCCTGACAAGATCAAAGCTATTAAGCAGACCCAAGCACCAAGGACGGTCAAGGATGTGAGGCATCTAACTTGGTGTGTTGCCGCACTAAGCAGATTCTTCTCCAAGTCTGCCGAGCACGCCCTGCCGTTCTTCAAAATTTTGAAGAAGGCAGGGCCCATGAAGTGGACTCCGGAAGCAGATGCAGCTTTCCAAGACTTGAAGACCTACTTGTCCTCTGTGCCTACCCTAGTTGCTCCCAAACCATATGAGCCATTGTTGTTGTACTTAGCGGTAACCAACCAAGTGGTTAGTGTAGCCTTGGTAGCACATCGGGAAGTGGATGAAGCAGAAAGTGAGCAAGTACCGGTAGAGTCAGAGAAGGATCAGGACAGTAATGAGCATGATAGCGAGAGCAACCCCAAGGACATGGCAAGGAAGAAAGTGGTGCGGCGCCCAGTGTACTTCGTCAGCTCCTTGTTATAGGGGGCGAGATCGAGGTACTCTATGGTGCAAAAGTTCATCTTTGGTCTCATCATGGCCTCAAAAAAACCGTGCCACTACTTCCAACCCATGAGATCATGGTTGTCACTCGTTTCCCGTTGCAAAGGATACTCCGAACCCTGAGGCTACTAGCAGAATAGTGGAGTGGGCTTTGGAGTTATCCAGTTTTGGCTTGAAATTTGAGAGCACATCAACTATCCAGAGCAGGGCATTGGCAGAGTTTATCGCAGAATGGACGCCAACCCCTGATGAGGAAGTGCCAGAGACAGCTATCCCCAGCAAGGAATCAACCCAAGAATGGATTATGCATTTTGATGGTGCCTTTTCCCTGCAAGGTGCGGGGGCTGGCATACTTCTTGTCGCCCCTTCCAGGGAGAACTTGAAGTACATTGTCCAGATGTATTTTGCCCGAGAAGACGCAACCCACAATACAACAGAGTATGAAGGGTTCCTTGCCGGGCTAAGGATTGCAACAGAATTGGGAATTAAGAAGCTGGTCATTTGGGGAGTTCACAGCTTGTGGTGAGACAAGTCAACAAGGATTAGCAAAGTCCACTGATGGCGGCATACGTCGAGGAAGTGAGGAGATTGGAGGAACACTTTGACGGATTGCAAACAGAGCACGTACCCCGTGCAGAAAACAACATAGTCGATCATCTGTCAAAGTGTGCTGCATAGAAGCTTCCTGTGGAACCAGGGACTTTTGTTCTCCATCTAACTCAACCCTCCGTGTCCCCAGCAATAATGACCTGGGAAAGAAGAAAGTTGGACACTCGTAAGCCTCTCCCGGTAGAGCCGTCCGCTCCTGGTAGAGACCCTACCGGAAACAACTCCTAGGAGCCTACCGGACCACACCCTTCAGCAAGGCCCATGGACGCCGTGACCGAGATATGTGCTCCGGCAGCAGAGGAGGTGCCGCTCATCCTCGTTGCCGAGCCCTAGGCTCCAACTTGGGAAAGTCACACTGTCCACTTCCTCCAAACCAGAGAGCTTCCCGGTGACCAAGATGAAGCTGAAAGAGTAGCCCGGAGGGCCAGTATGTATCAGTTTGTCGATGACACTCTGTACAGAAGGAGGCCCAACGGAATTGAAGAGTGTCTGCCGGGAAGTAGGAAAGGAACTGCTGGCGGAGATATACAAAGGCATGTGCGGCTCCCACATTGGATCAAGGGCATTAGTTTGGAAAGCATTTCAGCAAGGATTCTATTGGCCCACAGCCCTCCAATATGCGGTCGAGCTAGTCACTTAGTGTGAAACATGCCAGTTCCATTCCAACAAAACCCACCTGCCTGCCCAAGCTCTTCAGACAATCCCTCTATCATGGCCATTTTCGGTCTGGTGGCTCGATATCCTTGGTCCCTTCCCCCGAGTGATCAGGGGCTTTGAATTCTTGTTTGTTGCCATCGACAAGTTTACAAAGTGGTCAGAAGTGACTGCCATGAGAAAGGTGGCTGCTTAGTCAGCTATCAAGTTCTTGAAAGAATTGGTGTGTCATTTTGGAGTTCAGGCAAGGATCATTACCGACAATGGCACCCAATTCATGAGTTGCGCCTTCATGCAATATGTTCATGCCCTCGGATGCAAGATCTCATTTGCCTCTGTGGCACACCCTCGGAGCAATGAACAAGCAGAGAGGGTGAATGCTGAAATGCTGCTGGGACTCAAGACAAGAAAATTTGATATGCTGCAGAAGCACGTTAGGCGGTGGATTAAGGAGCTGCCGATAGTTCTCTGGTCCCTCCAAACGATACCGAACTGAGCTACCGGGTAGACTCCCTTCTCCCAGGTCTATGGGGTAGAAGCAGTTATCCTCACGGAACTTATTTATGGGTCGCCTCGAGTGCTTGCCTATGACGAAGTAGCGCAAGATCAGCACCGGGGTGACGATGCTGTGCTACTCCAGGAGAACCGCCTCCGGGCTGCTACGCGTGCTGCACGCTATCAGCAAGCCCTGCGTCGCTATCGTAGCCGCAGGGTCCATGCCTGGTGTTTTGAGGAAGGCGACCTTGTCCTTAGGCGCGTTCAGTCCGCCAAGGGTACAAACATGTTGACGCCGAAGTGGGAAGGCCCTTACTGGGTAGTACGAGTCGCCAGACCTGGCACAGTCCGTCTGGTGACCGGAGATGGCATTCTATTGCAAAACTCATGGAATATTGAGCATCTCCACAAGTTCTACCCGTAAGGCGCGGCTGTCGGGCCCTGCCTGGCAGCCACCCTTTTGTACAGGCCTTGCCTTAGCTGCATGTAACCCCTTGTACAAAGCCGGGGCAATGACCTTGTGCAAGAGAAAGTAAACGAAGCACTAGGGGGCCCGACCATGTTGCATGCATGCATGAGCATTCCAAGAGCACTGCATAAAGCATTTCATGAGCATTTGCAAATGCATATACATAGGATCGCATAATGCATTCATTCCCATCTGCATGAAGTTGCAGGTTCCTACCGTGAACTTGGCTTCAACAAGGAGTTGGGAAGATGGCCCGGCACTGCGATCCCCGGCAAACCAAAAAGATAAGTTCTACCTCTTGTCCATTAGTGTTCTTTAAGCTATAACTTGTGCATGAGAGAACCTCGCCACTCTTTCGAGACTTAGGTGCTCCCACCCTTGACTCGAACATTGCTTCGGTCAGGATGGTCGTAGTGGCCTTTGGTAAAAGGAAGTTGGCGGGGGGGCTAGTCCCTTTTTTTGCCTAGTAGACACAGTTCTCCGGCAGATAAGAAGGGTGCCGGCAGGATAGCCTGCCGGGGAAAACTCGTTTACTTACTCTAAAGAGGCATTCCACCTCTGCATGACAATATACATGCACGGGTTCCCGGCATGGCTCATCTTTTTCATTAACATGCAGATACAAGTACAAGCATTACAGAACACAAACATGGACTCGAGAGATTACATTATTTGAATTAAAATTTGCCAATTGCCTACAAGTTTAAGATTGAGAAAAGATAAGTGCCCCGTGATGTCTTTGCCGCTGTTCATGAAGAGGCCGATGGCGGGCCCAGCTGGGATTCGGTGCCTCCTGAGGATCAGGTTGACGCCGCTCCCCAGCAAGGAGGAAGAAACTAGAGGCCAAGTGTGGATGGTGACATTGCCGGAGGACCATATGGGGCGCGCAGAGTCACCAGCAAACACGACTCGTCAAAACGGTCGTTCCCATTCTTGACGCATCGTGGGTTGTCCCACATTACTACCACCCGAAGACCTCGGTACAGCGGTCACGTCAGACGCCATGCTCTCTTGGTCATCCCACAAAGAGCATGGTCGTCCCTAGCAGCCCTGACATTAGAAGTCATCACACGTCCCGGAGACATGTATGGGAACAAAGAGCCCTCCTACACGGCAAGGGAATGACGCCCAGAAGGAGTCGGGGTTGCCTTTGCTAACGCGACTCCCTTCCAGGACCCCTCCCTGGCGCCGCTAAGGAAAGAAGAATGGGGAGCAATCGACTACCACGCACCGTACCCATTATAGGCCGCGACATGGTGTCACTCGCATCCCCTCCCACGAAAGTCAATGCTACAGGCGGCCCGACGGCGAGTATGCCAGAGTTGCCACCTCTGAGGTTGTCGCTGCGCCGCCCGGATCCCCACTTTAGATCCATGCAAAGCCCCGGAATAGAGCCCGGGGCTTGGACCTAGGCTCTTCTCTCTAGCATAGCCAACAAGAAGCAGAAAACGGAGGAGGGGGGCGCAAAGATGGATGACTCCGCCCTCCGTCCGACCCTCCTTTTTATAGGCGGGACGGGGGGAGCTGCTCCCTCAACGGGCGGCCAACGCCCTCCTCTGCCAATTCAAGACGACCGGCCCTCGCCTTGATGCTCTCCCGCACCATGCGCCTCCGTTACCTACCCTTCACAATACATGCCGCATATGTGGCCAAGGATAAGGGTGTGGTGGAAAGAGGGAATTGGTAGTTTCTACCCCGTGTGTTAAAGTCATTCACGGGCCATTACCAGGTCGGCCCCAACGCTATTGGCTTTACATGAAGCGCGGGGAAACCGGAAACTAGCCTGGAACCAAGATTAAAGAAGAATCAATGAAGACCTCAAGAGGCCGGCCTCTTTAGCACCGTCGCCTGTGCAGTTATTAGGTCCTACCCCGATGACGCTTGGCAGCGCATTGGTGGTAGGCCCGGGGGCTTCTGTCGGTGCAACAAATCTCGGGTCTATTGCCCAGATTGTGCACAGGAATGGGAACAAGATTAAGGCACCAACCGAAGCGAAGATACAAGAGAGACCAAGAGAATCGAAGGACCAGCATGTAGATCGAGAGGACCATAGTCAAGCCAAAACAACAAGACACCACCAGGAGAAAAGCCTCCCTTGTCGGGCAGGCGAGCTCGACAAGGACGGGGCCACCCTCGGAAGGAGGCATCCGAAGTGTCCCAGCAGAGCCTGCCGGCGCTCACGAAGGAAGAAACACCTCACCAATTACGCTGCCACGACCCATATCATCAATCAGTGCGGTGTCAAGCCGCAAAGTGACTTAGTGGAAGCCATTCGCCACATGACACGTTTTCTCTACATAAGACACCTAAAGACGACACCCGTCCTGTGACGTATCAAGCGAGCAGGTGCGGAGCTGGAGAGATAGCCCGGCAAGGTTTGTCGGGCAACCAACGATGTGATGTTGAGTGGTGCATTTAATGCGCCATGTCAGCCTGTAGAGTTAGGTATGATAGCACTTTTTGCTATCTTATCAGTGTATAATGAATACTTTGCCATTGTAGTGACCCATTAACCTATAGAAGGAGGCCCATGGCAACCATAGAAAGGGTTAGAAGGTTGCATAACTCACACCCCCATACACGCGTAGTCACTGCCGCCCCTGCCGGGCAAGTGTACTACATTCCACCACCATTCTTCCACCATCAATCCACCAAAGGAGGAGTAGGGTTTTACGCCTGCGGCGGCCCGAACCTGGGTAAAAATTGCCTGTGTGATCTCTGTCGTGCTGCCCCACGCTCGTCTTCTCTTTGTGCAATGCGAGCCCCCCTGTCGAACCATCAAGGGACCCTCTGGTCCCATAGGTGGCTGTGGTTTCCCACGACACTCACTAGCAGTGGTGCACCGGTGATGGGCGACGATGGCGGACGGCGGTAACGGCCGGGTGGTGCAGCGCCAACGACGGCGGGGGTGGTGGCGCGTGGGCAGCGGCGGCGGGCGACGTTTTCGGGGCGGCGACCAGAGAGTGTGAGTGAGAGTGTGTGGTGAGGGAGAGGGAAACGGGTGAGATGGCTGGGGAATAGGATAAGGTTGTTTTAGAAGTAGCGCAGGAAGCCAAAAAGCGCTACAGCTAAAATTTTAGTTGTAGAGTGTTTACTGGAAATGCGCTACTACTAATGCTAAGCATGTAAAAAAACATCAAAAAACATTGGTCATCAAAGATGTTTTTTTTGTAGAATCTAAATTATCAGTATGAATCCTCACCAATTTAGGAACCGATAAAGATTCATATTGCGGCAACAAATCCTACACATATTTAAGGTGGTAAACACCCTGTTCGTGGAGCAAGGTGGGACTAAACTTTGTTCCAAGGAGGGGACTAAACTTAGCACCAGCGAGGGTTGGTGAAAAGCGCTACTGCTAATGCTAAAATAGCAGCAACACGCTTTCAAGAAATGCACTACTACTATACCTAGTCTGGCGGCAACCTCATGCCAACTACAGTAGTAGCGCCTTTTAGTGGAGACGCGCTACTGCTAGGTGGATATCAGTAGCGCGGTTTTTCCTCACGCGCTACTGCTAAGTAGCAGTAGCGGCCTATTCTAAACCGCGCTGCTAGTAAGGTTCTGTGTACAAGGTTTTCCCTAGTAGTGTATGCATAGGGATATTGTGAGGAAATAAATTATGGGAGCAAGAATCAACTAGCGTAGGAAGGCTAAACAATCATGACTTCAAAACTTTCAACACATATAGAGGAAACTTGATATTAGTGAGATATGCAAAATCATATGCTCCTCTCTCATAATAATTTTCAGTAGTATCATGAATGAATTCAACAATATGACTATCACATAAAGCATTCTTTTCATGATCTACGAGCATAGAAATTTTATTACTCTCCACATAAGAAAATTTATTCTCATTCCTAATAGTGGGAGCAAACTCAACAAATTAACTATCATGTGATACTTGATTGGCATAATCAATTTGAGCATGGCAAGTTTCATGGATATCATTACTCTTTTTAGCATACACGTCATCACAATAATCATCATAGATGGGAACTTTTTTATCATAGTCAATTGAAACATCTTCCAAAGTAGAGGACTCATCACTAAATTGAGCCATGACCTCTCCAAATCCACTTTTATCATTATTACAATAAGATTCAAGACCCTCCAAAATAGTGGGATTGTTAGTACCTAGAGTTGATAATCTTCCAAACCCACTTACATCAATATAATCATCATAAATAGGAGGCATGCTATCATCATAATAAATTTGCTCATCAGAACTTCGGGCACAAATAAAATCATCTATTGGGGAACGTACACTACTGTAGGATGCTGCTAACACGACACTACGATCAGAGACCCTTCGACGAAACTGTGTGCGATGCATTAATCGCAAACGGTGGTGTAAAATAACCATCGAAAAAGGTGCAAACCGTTTGCGATGGCGGGCACATCAAACACGGTTCCGATTTTAGTTGTGTGTGTGATGCTGGGCATACAGTTTATCCATACGAAATGTTTGCGATTAGAAAGAACAATAGAAATGGGCAGCCAAATCAATGTGTGTGCGATATATGGCATACAGTTCGCTCCGATGAACTATTTGCAATGATATAGCTGAACACAAACGATTCCACATAACAAGATGTGTGTGATACCCAGCAAACAGGTCGGTAATCAGAATTGTGTCGATCATTATAGACATCCATACGGTCTTTTTTTCTGAATTGTGTGCTCATCAGGGCACACGGTTCAACAAACCAACCTGTGGCGATAATGTAGAAGATCTCAGTCGAATACTTATTACTATCCGTCTGTGATGATATTGATAGGATAAATAGAGATAACAAATTAATATGAGTGAACGGAAATAGGGATATGTATAGTCTGCTTAATTTAGTCCTTCTTGTTGTTCTTGTTGTTGTTGTTGTTGTTAGATGGCCGCACAACATCATCTTGGCGAGGACGCTTCTTGCCGCTGACGGTTGGCTTTTCATTGCCGCCACCGCCGTCATCGTCGTTGCTGTCGTCGTCCTCCTACTCCTTGTTCGACCATTCCTCCTCATCATCATCGTCGCCCTCTTCTCCGTCCTCCGATGGCTCCTCGTTTGTCTCGTTGTTGTCTAACGACTCCGGAGGCGGCGTCCCTTCCATTGTCCAGATATAATCAAGGTCTGGGCTTGACTTCGATGTTGACCTATCATCGGGCTCCAAACTGCTGGCCGAACCGTCATCCTCGCTGTCGCTAGACATGGCTGCAGAGTGTGTGCTAGTGTATAGCGCGGTCTGCCGGGGACGATGAAGATGGTGGACACTTAAGCGGGGTATGCATAGAAAAGGAAATGCTAATAGAAGTGGGGGTTGACGTATTATCCAACAGCAGATATAATCAACCACAATTATTTTGTACCCAGTCGCTCCAAATTCCTGGGGTTGCGCATGACTCCTATTGACTGGTTTATTTTTTTAGGACGAAACGAAGGAACGAGTTTTGGGATTATGCACCAGTACCGGTACGAATGGAGTAGGACAGTTGGCAAGAGATACATTGAGCTCTTCTTCTTGATAAAGCAAGTAATAATCAAACTACAAAGGAAAAGAAAAAAAGACAAGGAAAATATCTGCATGAATCTTCGTGTAACATCAATGGCATAGGACCTAAATGTGCATTACTTAGAGCATATCTAGATGTGCTTTAGCAATACTGTCAAACAAAACCCCTAATCATCATGGCAAACAACGCATAGAACATGGCTAATGCGACAACCAGAACTACACATGCTAGTTCCTTCTTGTCTCTTGATTTCATATGTTGCCTGTGATTGATTCTTTCTTGCTTCATCGTACTGATTGTACATTCCAGATCAGCTAGTTTCTTCTTCAGCTTTACATTATCTTCTGCGAGCTTGGTGATAACACTCCGAGCCCTGCCATGCCATTCTTCATCTAGCTAGTTAACAAAGGCACAAGCCTCATATCCCTGCCAATGTTAAATAGTATTCAGGATGAGCGGTGGCATTAACTGAAGTAAAATGATGAACTTAGCACTAACCTCTAGGGGGCAACTGAGAAACCGACTGCCAATGTTGAATCCCTCCGTGCATACATGTCGAGCAGGAGTGTGCCTGTGCACACAACTCAGCTTTTGGTACTTCTCGGTGGAGCAAAAATCAGAGTCGAACTTGTGTTGTGGGAGTCTAGAGTCATGCTCCCGATCTGGCGGCTGATCGCTTTTCCTGGGGGGGGGGGTCATTCAGGACGGATTCAGCAAAGAGCTATACTTTGGACATGCTAAAAAAGATCGGGATAGATTGGAACCTGATAGGACGAGTCGGATCCGTAGTACACCTGCCTTCTGATGACCTTAGGCAAGTTCTCGGCGGCGATGGCCATCGTGGCAGTGATACGAGCAGGAGCAGCCGCACCGAAACCATCAGCACCACTCGTTCGCATTGCCTCAATGTCAGCACCACGCGAGGGAATTTGGAGGCTATGTAGGGATTTGGGGGAAATGGGGAAACTGTTGGGATAAGCTAACGGTCGGGAACTACTTATGGCACTATATGTTGTATACGGCACACTGTTTATACATGTCGTTTGTGTTAGGTATTACAACGTCACACACGATTTCCGCACCAAACCGTGTGAGAAGACAACATAGGTTAGACACGGTTGCCGTTACATAATTGTATGTGATGTAGTACCCTACCTATATAATTGAGTTACAGTGATACCGTGTAAACAACCGCTCTGTGGATATCCGTCAAAACAACAATCGCTCTGCATATAGAGATGGCGGCGACGGCCTAGGCAGCGGCTACCGGAAAAGAGGTCAATCCTCGGTCGGTGGGTGGTAGCGGCGTCATAGGAGGAGCTCAACTATCAAGGTCGGCAGCGACGTGATTTGAGCACATCCATCATAGTCGATGGCGGGATAGTGGAGGTCGAACTTCAGGCGGCAGCCGCGCTAAGCTTTGCTCCTCGACCTTGCTGTCTTGGCGTGCCGCCGCATTTTTCTTCTCTGTTTGCTGGGTGGAGGTCGCTGCGCGGCTAATTAATTAAGGTATTCTTTTCATGTGTGGCTTAATTAAGGTAATCAATTCCTAAGGGAAGTGTTGTACTAGTACTCTATGTGTAAATTGACTGGCCATTAATTTTTGTCATTGCACATCAAGAAAACAACATGGAGCACACTCAGTAATTGAGAAAATAAAACCTTGTGATTTATGCACACTCTTTGGGCAGCAGTTAATCCGTGTATTAATGTTGTTGTTTTGTTTTTAATTACCATTCGTGTGGTGCAGATGGAACGATCTCGATGGATGAAGAATAGGAAAACCACATATTTTATCAGTGGCGTGACAGAGTTCATGAATTTGGCTGAAAGTACAAAGAGGAGAATTGGTGATGTGGATTACATCATGTGTCCATGTACTGATTGTGCTAACACGAAGTCACATGAAGTTGTAGATGTCCAGTTGCACTTAGTCTCTAGGGGATTCATGGATGGATATACACGTTGGACCAGACACGGTGAAGAGGATGTCATGGATGAAGATACCCAGGGTTGTGAGATGCCAAACCCCGATCAGTGTCACATGGATGTTGAATCAAACATCGGGGCAGAGGCAACAAGCTACCAATGGAACACCGGAAAGCCAAAGCGCCCACCGGAAAACCAAGATGTCGACGCAGATGACGACAATCTTGATATGCTAGATTTTTCTGCTATGATTGCAGATTTCGAGGGACCAAAAAAGGATATGATTGGGTACAAGGATCTGCCAACCATTGATGCAGACTCCAAGAAAGAATTGTATCCAGGTTGCAAAAAGAAATATTCCAAGTTGATTGCCACCCTGGCGCTTCTCAGATTTAAAGCAGCAAATGGTCTATCAAACAAGGGCTTCACAGAGATGTTAGGTATTTTCAAAGAAATTCTTCCGAGAAGATAATGTGCTCCCTAGAAGAACGAATGAAGCGAAGAAAATTATTTGCCCATTGGAACTCTACATAAGATACACGCTTGTGTGAATGATTGTATATTGTACTGTGGTGAGTACAAAGATTTGCGTGCATGTCCCACATGCGAGCATGCAAGATACAAGCGCGGGAGAGAAAAGGACAAGTACAAATTGGCGACGAGATCAAGACAGGAATCCCATTCAAGGTTGTTTGGTACTTTCCTTTTATTCCATGGTTGAGGTGTTTGTTTGCAAACCCTAGAGAGGCAAAGATGTTGCGGTGGCTTTGCGTATAGGTTTATGAGGCACCCGAAACATGGGGCTCAGTGGGAATTAATCGGCAACAAGTTTGATGACTTTTCCAAGGATCCTAGAAGTATAAGGCTCGGGGAGTGTACTGACGGGATGAATCCTTTTGGCGATATGAGCACCAATCACAGCACATGGCCGGTGCTTCTGTGCATATATAACCTAGCTCCTTGGTTGTGTATGAAGACTAAATACATTATGATGTCAATGATTATCCAAGGCCCGAAGCAACCTGCAAATGACATCGACATTTACTTTCAACTACTGGTAGAAGAACTACTGATAGTGTGGATAGATGTGCCTACTATAAAATGTTATGATGCTTACAGAAAGGAAATTTTTGATCTACATGCGATGCTGTTGCACACCATTCAAGATATGCCGGCATTAGGTAACACATCAGGGCAGAATACAAAGGGAGATGTAGGGTCTGTCACATGCATGGATAGGACAGTTAGTAGAAGACTTCCCAACTCGCACAAAACAGTCTATTTGCGCCATTGTAGGTTCCTATGGAAAAATCACCCGTACCGAAAGATGAAAGATGATTTTGATGGTACGGCATAGGTAGGTGTGGGCCCAAGACCCTATGAAGGGGAGGTAGTCCACAAAATGGCTAAAAAAATCAATTTTGTGCTTGACAAGAACCACCCTTTAACGGTGAAACAAACACCCAAGGGTCAAGTGTTTAAGAAGAAATCGGTGTTCTGGAAATTACCTTACTGGGAGATTCTACGTGTATGTCACTGCATCGATGTCATGCACATAGAGAAGAACGTATGTGAAAGCATCCTTGGTACTCTGCTCAAGATTAAAGGTAAAAGAAAGGATGGTGACGGTTCACATCTCTATATGCTTGCTAATCAATCAAAATGCAAGAGTGAAGCAGAAGATGATGACAAATTCATCAAAGCTTGCTAGAGTTACAATTTCAGTACAAAAGAAGCAACATGGTTCTTCACCTATTTGTTGTCAGTTAAGACACCCTCTTCCTACTGCGCAAACATCAGAAATCTCGTGGATGTGAGCTTAGGTAAAATGAAGTTGCACTACTAGGGAAAAGGCTAGCAGCAGCGCGGGTTTTAGGCCTATCAGCAGCGCGGGTACCCGCGCTACCAATAAGGCGCTACAGCTAACTCTTAGTAGTAGCGCTGCCTGTACCCGCGCTACCACTCTTGACTATAGCAGCAGCACTTTTCAGGAACGCGCTGCTATTACTTAGCTGTAGTGATTTCCTGGTCTGGCGCTACTGTTATATCTTTCACCATTTCCCCATTCCGGCTTCGATAAACTGCAACTTCCAGATACTAGGTACTACTAGATATCAATTTCATAAAGCTTCTTACCAATGGTGCCTTCGTTAGATGTGGAGATGAAAGAGCACACTAAGAATTACGCCGAATGGCCCAAGAATCGTTTGGCACAAGGATCCATCGATGACATTGGTACATGGTTGGCACAAAAGCCATCACCTACGGTATTTACATACCAAGCATATGACATAAATGGATACACATTCTACACTGAGGAACGTGATCAGAAGACCTCATATCAGAACAACGTTGTTCAAATAGAATGCATGACTGTAGATGAAGCTGATAAAAGGGTATACTATGGAACAATTAAAGAGATTTGGGAGCTTGACTATGTGAAAGTTAAGGTGGCATTATTCAGGTGCGCATGGATCCCCATAGGTCATGTAAGGGTTCATGATTACAGGAAGACATGCGTTAACAGGACAACGATGGCATATCATGCAGACCCGTTCATTCTTGCCAGTGATGCTACCCAGATTTTCTTTGTGGAAGACCCCTTGCATAAGAACTATCATGCAATGATGCATGGGAAGAGAAGGGTACTGGGTGTCGACGATGTTACCGATGAGGACGAGTATGATGAATTTGATCAGTTGCCAGCCAAGGGATCACGCACCCGTGTAACAGAGGAGTGTAAAATCATCAGAAAACCTAAGTTCATTTGGGGTCAACGTAATGATCCCAGTTCCCCATGTACACGGGACCGTAAGACTAGTCTTTATGCCTACCCTGTAACTTAATTCGTTCAATTTAGAACTGCCGAGTGTACTAAATTTGTTAGTTATGCCTAGTTTTCTGTTGATGTAAGAACTGTTAATATGTTGACCTTGATATGCTATCAGCTCAGGCAATGAATATGAACTATTTTTTGTTAATATTATTATTATATCATAGAGGTAGCACACTCAATTAATCTCACTACAGTATGTGTGAACAAAAATATGCAATCTGGTTTGCGAATACACGGTTCATTGATGAAAGTCGTGTTGTGGATCACAGGTTCTGGCAAAACCGTCGAGGTTTGAACACTAGGGTGCGCGCGAAGGTTTTCTCCCTATCGATCCACACCCTAATTCTCTAAGATCTCGTGGACGAACTCGACGAACTCGCAACATAGAAAGACACAAGATTTATGCTGGTTCGGGCCACCGTTGTGGTGTAATACCCTACTCCAGTGTGATGGTGGTGGATTGCCTCTTGGGCTGATGATGAACAGTACAAGGGAAAGAACAGCCTCCTGAGGTTGAGGTGTTCTTGTGCTTGGTGAAATTGTGTGGGTGAGATGCCTCTGAATGAGTTCTCTCTGTCTTCTTTTTGTCGTCTACCAATATGTCCCCTCTAATGTGGTGACTAGTTCTACTTATATAGGCCCTGGTCCTCTCCCCCAATATTGAGCGTGAGGGAGCCAACAACGGCCAATTTGAAAGGGGACAACTTGTACAAGCTATCCTGACTAAAGGTGGTCTTCGCCTGCCAAAGGCTCTAGTGGTGATGCCGCCCTAGGCTCCATGGTGACCTTCGTCTTACCGTCCTTCTGGTCTTGGTCTTGTCGCACCAATATGGAAACCTTTGCTTGATGCCTCGGTACTCCGCGCATGCGCTTACCCCCTTGGCACCAAAGAGGAAACAAGGACGCTGCGCGCGGTTGCGCCCGCCTGGCGCCCTCCTGGTTTCGATCGTCATAGCTCACGTCACGAGAACCTTGCAAGGTTTGCCTTGCCTTGATCTATCCGCCCCTCATGAGCCTGCCTGGCGAGGCCGCTCCCGCGGAGGTCTTGCGTCATCCGCCTCGCGAGGCTTGGCCCCTCGCGAGGGTCTTGAATACCTCGTTGATGAAGATGGGCCGTACGGGCCTGCTGGCTCAGCCACGCCATGGGCCGCAAGCAGGCAAGTCTGGGGACCCCCGTTCCCAAAACGCCGACACGTGTGCCGACCAAACCACACCCATGATCTGAGTTGTGCTTTCTGATTGGCTAGAACCCAAACCCCACGGATCATACGTCTGCACCGTTGGATGCTCCTAGATCAAACGGCGATCCTCATCCCCTTCGACAGCACATGCAGTTCCGGTTGTAATTTTATTTTTATGCACAAAATGCACGTTAAACTCAAAAAATGTCTTAAATATAGCAAACGATACCTAAGATGCTCCAGAAAATCAAACCCAAGGTATAATGGTGATTGCGTACCGTGGAAATTTTTATGAGGCCAAACGATGAATTCACCGGCCACAAGAGTTTGAATTGACACGTCTCCTTTTGGAAACCATGATCCTTCATGTGAGATGCTCCGGTTTCGAAGGAGCGGTCATCAAAACTTGTGCCAAACTTTACCATTTTTTCCACGGGGTCATGAGAGCATGCCACAGGCACACATCAATTTTGATGATGTCTGAACTCCATCTGAATTTCCTGTAATTGAAATTCCAACTAGGCATATGCCAGTGGCCGCACCTCGCGGCCAAAATGTTTGAAACTTCTCCCCACTTCCCGAATAAATGGATGAAAACTCACAAAGTGACGCACAAATGATCTGTACACCTTCTTTGCTAGGCTGATAGTAAGGGGGTATCATAGCTAGTATCATGCATGCCAACTAGGAAATTTTGATGAGCTATCATAGAATTAAATTAACAAAGAGAGGGTTAAGTATCACATCATGAAACCATATCATAATAGATGCTATGCTACTATGTGTCATGCATGACAACAAATAAAGTACTACATGATACTACTCTATGATACTATGCATTAGAGCTAGTACAATAGAGTGACATAAGCAGGCTATAAGGAATAGAATAATATATATGTGCTTAGCTGGAGGAAAGAGAAGACGAGAGAGAAAACAAGCGAGCTCTTGGTTAGTAGAGCCAGCTGCAACACGAGACCAAAGACACTTTGTGAGGATGTAAGGTGGGCCAACTATTGATAACTAGTACGTAATTAAATCTTATTATTGTACATGCCGGCTAAGAGGTTGGCTTTATATGACATGGCAACTTCTTATAGCCGACCGTTGGTTGTATTATTAACCATGCTCTTAGTGAGGTAGCTAGTATATCATAGACTAGCTAGTATCATATATATGCATGATACTAGTATATGATCGGTAATACCTCCGTAATGCGTGCATGCATAGTATCATAAGTTAGTACGTTAGGTTGCCATATTAATTTCCATGCATGACACAAAGTAGTACAACATTTAATATGATACGGTATCATGATGATACCACACCCTCTCTTTCTTCATTTAACTGTGTGCCACATAATCCAAAAAGTATAGTTGGCATGCATGATACCGCTTGATACTCCCATATTACGACCAGCCTTGGGGTGGCCATAGTGGGGGTATCATAGCCGACGACATCATAGGTAGATACCATAGCATATATAATAAATGCTATACTACTTTGTGTCATGCATGGCCATATATAAGTACGGTCATATATGATATATACTACTCTATGATACTATATATGCACTATGAAGGTACGTACGTAGTATCATACACTAGCTAGTATCATATGCATGATACTATATATACTATATGATACTCCCCACTATATAAGGCTATCCATAGTGGTGGTATCATAGCCGACGACATCATGCACTCGGAAATAGCAAGTATGCTGATGTGGCAAAGAATTAAATATATATATATATATATAGTGGGTTAGAGTAACATATAGGTACATACCGTATCATGTTAAATGAGATGCTAATTTGTGTCATGCATGGCAATAAATATGATCTATGATACTATACTCTATGTATTATACTATGCACTATAATTAATTAAAGGTAGTATCATACACTAGTATCATATATATACATATTAATGATACTAGTATATGACACTCTCCACTATGAGTAGCCTAAGTATATATAGCCTAACTAAAACAACCACATATAGTTGTAGTAGGGTTTTGACTTTAATTATATGCACTGAAATGCAATGCAAGGTAAGTGCAATGATGAACTCACCGACCACTAGAGTTTTAATTGACACGTCTCCTTTTGGAAACCATGGTCCTTCATGTGAGATTCTCCGGTTTGGAAGGAGCAATCATCAAAACATGTGCCAAACTTTACCAAAAAAATTCCCTGGGGTCATGAGAGCACGCCATGCGCACACACTGATTTGGATGAAGGCTGGACTCCATCTGAATTCCCAATAATTAAAATACCAACTAGGCCTACACCGGTGGCCGCACCTCATGGCCAAAATGTTTGAAACTTCTTCCCGTTTCTTAGACAATGGATGAAAACTCGTAAAGCGAGACACAAATGATTTGTACACCTTCTGTGCTAACTAACACCCCAGATGTAGTTGTAGAACGGTTTTGAATTTAAATATAATATGCACTAAATGCAAGGTAAGTGCAAAAAATGACTTGATTATAGAAACGAGACCTGAAATGGGCCAGAAAATCAAACCTAGGGTACGTACGTGATTGTTTACCATGAAAATAATTCAAAGCGGAATGATGTAGTCGCTGATGATTGGAGTCTAAAGTGCGGCGTCTCATTTGGAAACTAAGATCCTACTTGTGAGATGCTCCGATTTGGAAGGTGTGAGCATCAAAACTCGTGCCATCTTTACCAAAAAAATTCCATGTGATCCTGAGAACACGTGTGGGGACCCCGACTCATAAGTCGTGATCACCGAATGCACGTGTATAGTGATCCCAGAGATCACTGCTCACTGAACACACAGAAGCTGAATAACAAGAGTCTTACATCCATACATACCGCCTTACACAAATTGTGACCATTATGGTCGAGTCTTACATAGATAAAGCCACAAGGGGTGAATACCAAATAAACTTAAGCAGCGGAAATCTTCGTCGATAAGTAGAACCCATGCCATCTGCCTTAACCCTACAGGCATTCTGACTGGGAAACGTCCTAGTTCGCATGTTCGTCTCCAAGGAACTCTTCTTCGAACTCCTGTTCTTCCATGCCAGGCCAATTAAATAACCAGTGGCAAGCCAATGAGTACTTTGAATGTACTCACAAGCAACCCATGTTTTGGCTCAAGATACAACAATGCATGACATAGGTAAATTTTTGCAGAAAGCTAATTTTGTTGTGTTATGACATGTTCAATAACTGGTAAACCATGCATTGCATGAATTCAAGTAACCATATGGGCTGGTTACAGATATCAACATAAAGGGAGTGGGCTCCAACCCAACTCATTCATGTCAAGTCCTTTGACTTGACCCAAGTAGTACTTCCCACACACACTGGTTTGTAAACAAGTGGACGTAGCCAGAGAGCGGTTACCCAACTGTCCTTGACCGTGGACACGGCTATTCGAATAGTTTTACACTCTGCAGAGGTTGCACACTTTACCCACAAGATCCGGGGAACTTCCGTGTCATTCACGACCCGCGGTACCTCAAGTACCCGGGGTAAGCACCCGATCACTATCTTTCCCTAGACGACACTAACATAGAGTCCACTCGATTGGTAGTAACCCCCGTGCCCAACATTTCACATCTTAAAATTGAGGAGCCTCGCTCCCATATTCATCACATACCACAAGCACGGGGTACCAACGATGTGTCCGGTGCCCTATGAAAATAGTCATGGCCGCCCTACCTGGCATGACCCCGTCCCGAGAGAGCGCAACAACAACTCTCCCGTCACTAGTAATGCGGGCTCCAAGCTAGTGTCGGCCTAGGTAATCAATAATGCCCTTTCCCATATAAGGGTAGAGTGGTTGCGCATGTAAGGTTGGAATAATGGTCGCAACTTAAACCAATCCGTTTTGAAAACAACACACACACTTGCATCGGTACACCATTTCGTCGTCAAGTGGTTACCCAACTCATTATCTCCCTTGGGCATAAGTGGCACCCGGCGGGGTTTTCGAAAAGTCTTTTGAAAATACTTTGTCTCCATCACCATGCATATTCCCGTCCCTTTTTGCATAGCAACTACTTTAACATCCTATCTGCCCCCACCGGCATAACCCTCATAAGAAGGTAGGGTCATGCACAATTCAAGTATCAACGAGGAAGTAACGCTGGCAAACCACCCCATGTGGTCACCACAGTATCATGTCTCCGATGCAAGAAATAAAAGTGCTATATCACATGCATAAAAAGGGTTTCATGGACATGGTCAAAGGGCTGCTTGCCTGGCTCAACAAAGTCTTCTGGTCCAACTCCTTCGTTAGCAACGCAATCTATCGTCGCAAAATAATAACGAGAAAAATAAGGCAATAATAAAACAGAAAAACCAAAGTGCTCGGAAAAATGTCAACTCATTTTTGTTAAATACTAGGGTGAAAACTAAGAAGGGGAAAATTCCTAGTTTTGGATTTGAAGTCATGGAAACAGTGCTAGGAATTTTAAATGACAGGCATAAATGCTCAAATTCAAATTTAAATTTGAATAGTGAAGAAAAGTTGGTTTGATAAGAGTGAAAACTGCACCAATAAATAGGTGGGATTATTACAAGAATTTAGGAGTTGGAATTATTGCATTTGGATTATTATTTAATCCTATGGAATTTTTGGAAAAGTTATAGAAAAAGAAAAGGAAAAATGCCACTGTGCAACTGGGCCTATTCGGGCACAGTGCAGCAGGCCCAGGGGAATCCAGCCCGCGCAAGGCTGCCACGTCGAAGGCGTATTTGGGAAATACGCCTCCAGCCGACGCAGCGAACCGGTGCACACGTGCGTTTTTAAACCTGAATGGTGGGGCCCACCCGTCAGAGTGTGAGGCTGACCGACGGGCCCCACGACCGTCGTCTTCAACCTCGGGCCAAAGAGGGAGGCGAGCTCACCGGCCTCGCTCTGGTCGACGGCGAGGCGATCCGAGGGCACCGGCGTGCTCAGGGCGGAGTCGCCGTTTGGGTGGAGGTGGTCGTCGGAGTGTAGGGGTTCGCCGGCAACGAGGAAACCGGCGGAAGAGCTTCGGGAGGCGGCAGTTCCGGCCATTTCCGGCTGCAAAAGAAGCGGGGAGGAAAGGGGAAATGATCAAGCCGCGGAGGTTCCGGATCGAGGAAGAGGAGCGGCGGAGAGGGCCTGTACCCTGAGATCGACGGCGACCCGAGGCGACGGAGCTCGAGCTCGATCTCGAGCTCGGGTGCTCCTGGAGGAGAGTGGAGGGCACAGGGGGACGATTTGGAGTAGGTAGGAGTGGGTGGTGGTGAGGGAGAGGCTCGGGGAGGCCCTTAAATAGGCGAACGGCGGGGTGCCATGGACTTGTGCACCGGCGAGCTCCTGCTCGTCGCCACAGGGCTCGGGAGGAGCTAGCGCCGTGTCTGGGGTGTTGCTAGGCGTGGACTACACCGAGGGGAGCTAAGGGAGAGAGCGGGGTAAGGCCAGAGATGCCGCGCATGTCAGGCCGCTCATTGGAGCTCTCGAGCGGCCGGTGCGCGTGCGAGGAGGGGTAGCAGGAGGGAGAAGGAGGAGGGGTACAGGGGATTAGCGTTACGCAGATGCCGAGGCACATCGTCGGGCGCGCTGGGGAGGCCCGAGGTGGCCGGGAGTGGTTGGCAGGGGACGGCTACAGTGCGAGAGTGCACTGTAGCGCGCTCCAGAGCGCCCAAATGGCCTGCATGGCCATTTTTTATGCAATGTGGGCGCGGTCAAAGGTGTCTGGTAGCTCTAGGGGTAAGTAAACGAGTGGGCTATGCCCTTGGATGCCCTGGGGAGCCACTGGAGTGAGGAGGAAAGTTGAGGGAGAGAGAGAAGCTGCTGTCCAGGGAGGTAAATGGGGGTGTTTCACCCCTCAATCATTGAGCAATGGCCAGGGGAAAGTTACTGGAGGTAGAAGAGGGTCAGGAGTAGCTGTAGTACAAAGTTGAGCCCGTGGAGATTAGTGGAAGAGGTCTAAGATGGCACTTTGGTAAAGTGTCAGAAGGTGTTTGTTGCTGGTTTGGGCAAGAAAATGAATCCCACTTGCCATGATACTTAACAGGATGGAATGGCACATAGAAATAGGGTGTTCCACCAAATTTGAGTTCATTTGGGTAAAGTTGCCAATGCAACTTTTGCAAACCCTAGAAATCAACAGAAATGGGTTTTTCTAGATCTAGTCATCCAAAAATATTCTCCTTGATGCACCACTTGGTGTAGTTTCATCATTTGGGTATTTGAGAATGTCCACAAAGTTTGGGATGAAATGGAGAAAGTTGGCAATGTAGAGTTGTTCAAACTTGGTTCTGGACAGAGAGGGTTTTGGGGAACTTTTGTGAACCAAAACAGTTTGGATTGAGCTGAAACTTTGCAATGTCATCATATTATGCATATGTGACTTGCTAGACTTTTCCTGGATTTATTTGAAAATATTTCTTGTAGAAATATTTCAAATACTTGAAATGGACAGAAATGGTTTTGGAGAATTTTCTCCTATATTTTGAACATGACCATGTGTTCAAACTCTTATATATGGAAAATATATGTCCACTGAGGTTCCCCGATTTTTGTCAAATATTTTTGAAACAATAAAATATTTTTTCCCTATTAAAGACCATTTCTGGCCTTAAGAAAAAGCTTTTAAATAAAAAAGGAAAATAACTTTTAAAATTATATTTTTGTGGTTTATGGGAGTCCTATATCTACTAGGTTTCAAATATACTCTTTGAAATATTTTTCATACCCCAAATCAAGTACTTGTAGTGCAAACCTCAATTTAGGGGTTTTTGGAAAACTAAAATTTGAAAATACTATTCAGCCAAATTATTTTTCTAAGAAAATACTATATTGCACTATACGCATGGCATGATCATTGGGCAGAAGTTTGGGGCAAGGAGATGAAGTATGGGAGGGGGTTGTGTTGACTTTAAAGAGCACTTGAAAAACACAGAGAGAAAACCAACTCCGAATAAAAGCCAAATAATGCAAAAGTTTTTGTAAAACCACACTTTATCATGATTTATTAGCTTAAGTGTTGTGGCATGAAAATCAGGGTGTGATAGACCTACCCCCCTTACAAGAATCTCGTCCCCGATATTCCCAAACTAGTCATGGAAAGGAATACAAAAACTAAACCTGGGGTAGTCTTCACGTCCTCATACTGCTTGTGCTTCCGAGTGGTGCTCCATTGTATCTTGAAGTACTCGATGGCGTGGCTTCGTGTATGACATCCTGCTTGATCCATATTGCCATTGGGGTCTCTCGCATAAGTCATATTGGGCTGGAGGTCGATGGCTCGGTGATCAATGTCCTTGTAGGGATCGGGTTGGTTAGGAAGTTGGAAGCACTTCCGAAGCTGTGACTCGTGGAAAATGTTGTGCACAGTGGGTGGCTCATGTGGTAATTCTAGCTGGTAGCCATCTACTCTTCTTCTTGCAGTGATCTTGGAGAGGGGCGATAAATCTTGGTGCGAGCTTCCTTCTGACATGGAAATGCTTGGTTCCTTTGAGAGGAATGGCTTGTAGATACACCTGGTCTTCGACACAGAGGTTTACTTCTTGATGATGGTAGTTGGTGTAGTTCCTCCTTCTTGACATGGCGATCTTCCAATGCCTTCTAACCAGCTGAACGACTCTTCTTCCATTTCCGGGTAGATAAGTATGTCACTAAAGATGAGAACCAACTTGTCCAAGTACTCCATGAAGACTTTGTTCATGAGGTGCATAAAGTAGGATGGCGGTATTGGTGGTGGTCACGGTTGAGTATTGGCCAAGGTCTTCTTGTCCTAGAGCCAAAACCCATTGTCATGATCCGACCATGTTGTGGCTTGGTAAGGTTTTAGGGTTTCAAGGATTCTAGGGTGCGAGTGAACATTTATCATCTTATCCTAGGGGTTCTCAGACTCAGTAGTCGTGCTAGCTTCATGTCTCGTGCAGTCTTTTGGGTTTTTCTCATGTGTCTCTACATCTTTTTTAGTTGTTTAATGAAACGATCCAGGTCGGCTTGAAGAATCTTCAACAACTTCTCGCATGTTGAAGTGATGGGGTGAAGGTGGCTCCTTGTAGCAGGCATTGACTCGGTCTTCTATTGTCTTCTTAACCATGATGATCCCTTTCTGTCTTCTAAGGCGTCGATGGTACCAAGTAGGAAATCCTTTATGCAATGACATTAACTAGGCATAGTGGAGGTCCAACATGTCGGTTACGTTGATGACAACATCGACACCAAGAGCGGGTGACGGTGTCCTGGACTAGGGGGTACTCACCACGTCATCTCCCAATCTGTTAGATTGGGCCGAGGACCCCCATGGCCGTATACTTATGGGCCAGTTCGGACAGCTGCTGCATACAAGGAAGATTCCCCAAGACTTGGCGATCAAGACAAGGACTTCTCCCCACCAGCGTATTCGGCTAGGACTCTTGTTATCCTAGGCCTCTGGTGCATTATATAAACCGAGGTCAGGCTAATCGATAGAAAAAACATACAATCATACCATAGGCTAGCTTCTCGGGTTTAGCCTCTCTGATCTCGTGGTAGATCAACTCTTGTAATACTCATATCATCAAGAACAATCAAGCAGGACATAGGGTTTTACCTGCATCAAGAGGGCCCGAACCTGGGTAAACATCGTGTTCCCTGCCTCCTGTTACCATCGATCCTAGACGCACAGTTCGGGACCCCCTACCCGAGATCCGCCGGTTTTGACACCGACATTGGTGCTTTCATTGAAACTTCCGCTGTCTGATTGGCAAAAGGATCGATGGCTCATCTGCAGGTCAACTGCGATGCTGGCATCTTCGTCGCCAGCTTGACTGGTCACCTTGGCTCGACCAAGGACCGTGCTCCATTTCCTATCATCATGTTCGGACGAATGCCTTCATCAACATCAACTCCGATCTCTATCAAGATCATGGAGGAATCATCCATGGAGCTCGGGGGCTCAACGTCAACATTGCCCTCGGGCGACCGTGCTGGTTTTTCGAACAACGAACTTTTATCCGCTGACACCACGTCTTAGAACGTCGCTTTGACGATCCCTTTGGTGGAATTGTGCGGAATTGAGTCTACAATAACCATGCAAAATTTCGTCGAGTTCCGATGGAGGAATCTCCGGCAATCTACGATATACCGGAGCCTTGTCAAATCTGGACGGGAATATGGACGAGTTTAGGGCGTGGTCTCCAGAACCTAGCTTGGACGTCCTTTGGAAGATCCAACCGTTGATCAGCTGTGGAATTCCTATACCTAACACCCCTCAAACTTTCAGCTCGATCTGACCGTCCAAACTCCGGGAACCTTCCGATTAGTGCATCACTTTTTGGGTCTGTTTTCTGCGCGAATATGGATCCGACCCGAATTCATGTTTCTTTATGAACGTGATATTTGACAACCCTTTTAAAAGGAATTTTATTCTAAGGTATTTTGCGTTGTTTTTAACACGCGCCCATAAAAATTTAATCCTCCTCTGAGGTAATCTTCGCCATCACGCTGGTGTCAAACCAGTCTGGCAATATAGCTCCACGACTACCGACCTGTGCTAGACATGTCGTCGCTTTTTTAGCCGAGCTCAACTTCTTCGGATCCTCACCTCGGCGAGCCGAATAAGAGTTTAGAATCGCCAAGGATAAATCATCACCAACATCGCCGCCCTACGGATTACATGGAGCAGGCACACCGGCATCACCGCATGGTCACTTCATCAAACCAGCACTGACTGTGTCACAAGTTATGACCTGGGTCGGCATGGCCGCACTATTGCTTCTTCGAGCCAATGTCCATCACGCCGAACTACTTCAACACCTCGGCGGACATGGCAGCTACAACAACTCCTCACTAGCCCGCTCCGTCACCTCGGATAGACTGGGCACTTGGCTATTTCTTCATCAACATACTCCGGTGACTTCGGCGTCACCAGCCGACCAGCTTCGTCACGTTAGCTGGACCGAGGGCTTCGCCTCAGCAAGCCAACCTTTGCCAGCATCACCAGGCCATCGCTTTATTGCCCATCAGGCAATGGGTGTGCGGATCGATTCCCGATTTTGGGAGTCGCATTTTGTCGTGGAGTTGACACGGCAGATGTCCTAGAGTAAGGACTTAGTCGTAGGGCCATCGCACTAGGAAGCTTAAAGGGGTTAATCCGAACAAAGGACACAAGAGAGTTTTTATACTAGTTCGGCCCCTTACGATGAAGGTGAAAGCCTACGTCTAGTTGGGATTGGTATTGCTGAGGTTTCAATCTCCAAGAGGCTCAGCTCGCCGGCTTGGTTCTCGACTTGGTTGTTTCTTGCCCTAAACCGCCACCGGGTCGTCCCCTTATATACACGGGTTGACGCCTGGTGGCCTACAGAGTCCCGGCCGGCTCATAATCGTGTCCGGCTTGGTGACTTCCCTTACATGCCATTCCTTACAAGTCTTTCCTTACATACGGCGGTTTACAATATCGGGCCTTAAGCACGCCCCATGCCTTTGGGCCTTCTATATGTTTTCATAAACTATCATCTTGAATGTATATTGGGCTTCTTATGTAACCCGCCATTAGGGCTGACCCGGCCCCTCCTGGGCGGGTCATATTGGTAGTAATATCCCCAACACATTTCTTCGGAATGCTACAACAAATAAACCAAGTGCTATTAATCCTAACAATTTTTGCTTGTTGGGTTTATTTTTCTGAAGGAATTATTACTCTGGTTTGTTCCATTATCTATACACAGGTCTATCAAATGGCGGCCACATTAAAAATGGTCGCATGGTGGTTTGGTCAGTTTCCGTACATAGTTCAGCGAACGCCGCATCCGGAGCCCGGACCGCCCTGTAAATTCAGGCTTTGTCACGCCTTCACTGCGTCACGCTGACGCCATGCATCGACATTGGCTTTGGTGCTAGGCCACATTTCTTTAAATAAATTATTTTTGCGTAAAGCAATTATGCAACGATCATATATATATATTATTATTTCCTGGACCGCACTGTTTTATGTGTGTAGGTAATCGATTTTGACTGCGTTAGGAGGTCACTACTCTGGAGTGTCGAACTCCTTGCTCGGACACCTCGGGCCTGGGGGCTGGGACCTCGGCCATGCCGAGGACTGTGAGCCTTGTCGGATCTGTCACAGATTAATGGGCGTCTTCGTCCCGCCACAAGCCCGAATCGCGTCATCAACACCGAGCACATTAACCAGCTAAGTTGCTTTCATGCTCAAAAACTTCCAGTTTTAAATTTTGTTTGGTTCGACCAAGCATTATACTTTTTAGCACAAAGTTGTTTGTGAGAAAGTTCCTTGTCAAAACTTTGTTTGTGACGCGCGCATTCAAATACCCCGTTTATTTGGGGGCTCCCTTGATGGAGCTTTTCCTCTTGCATATGATTATACTTGTACGGCTTCGTTCCTTATTCGTGTATTATGCCACAATATGCACCATATTGACCTAAGCGATTTGCAAGTTGGGTTGCCTAGCTCCTGTGATTACCCCTACGTTCCCGATTATTCAGCTAGGGAGTAAAGGGAGCACCTCTGCGATTGTCACGACCGGGTCATCAGAGCTCTGACCTCAGACTGGGTGAAGCCGAAAGCTAGCACTCTTATTGTTTTCAATCATGGTTGGCACACAACGGAACTCATGAGTACAAACAATCTATTGCACAAGTCTCATAGTAATAATGAGCACCGAAGAAAGGTATCAGTGGGGGTACTATTTTCTTCGAAGATGCTTCTTACACTTCTTCAGTAATATAGCATAAGTTCTCTGAGTGTGCTTTGTCTGTTACAGCCTTATGGCCTGATTGCCTGGTCATCAGAAACACCGTCGATACTCTCGATAGGTGGAGTACATGACACTTTTCGGCCCTTGGCCGAAGAGGGAGAAGCCGACGGTCGGTTACGACGCGTTTAAAGTTCGGGTGAACACATATATGATATAAGTACTTCGGTAAATACAATCATTATACATAAAATTCTTTTACCCAAGTCACTTGGGGGATCTTAAAATTTGTATGAGCTGTTTTATAGTAAATGTGTTTTCTTCTTGGTTGTTGCAAAGTCTTTTTCTACCGCTCCTCTTTCGACTCGAGTTTATGGTCAATAGTCGGATTGCATGTCTTCTCTCTGAAAGCTGCTTGAGTTTAGTTTGCTAAACTGGCCTCGGAGAAGTACTCCGCCTTTGGGATGAGGAGCTTGAAGCCATAGGCTGACCCGCGTGAAGTCTTGAGATCGGATGTGTCATGTTAAAGCACGAGAGAAGCACAATTTTTTTTTTGCAATTTTCGGATTGGCACCGGACACTTGATCTTGTTCGGACGTCAAGTTTTTACTGACGTTTTTTGGTTTTCCAAGCTTATGGCACTTTCAAACTATTTGCGTGTTTTCAGCACAAGTCTCACAGTGCAACGCCGGACACCTTTTTGGCAAAAACATTCTCGGATATTGCTATATATGCATCGGTTTCGAATTGTGTCTTCGATCAATAGTTGGGTTGCCCGGCTCCTGCGCTTGCCTCCTACATTCCGCTTTGTTCGGCTAGGTGTGCAAAGGGAGAACCACTGTGATTATGCTTCCAGCTCATATGGTTAAGCACCTCAGTGGAGAAAGCCGAAAACTGACTGTCACAATAAGCGTAAACTGGTCAGTGATCCGATGACTGTGTTAAATGACGGGCCATTCATAACATTGGCCAAAGTGTTTACGGCTCGACCTCGACTATCGCCGAACACTACCGGGGGCTAGTAAGTGGCCTCCCAAACTAAATCCTCAATATTTTGCTCTTACATTAGAGCTGAGGTTTCATGATCATGCTTAGCATGACAACCCAAAGAAAGGAACCGATAGCGGGACTATTTTCTTTGGAAGACATTTCTTATGTTAAACCATAATATAACATATCTCTCTGCATACCTTTGTTTATAAAACCATATGGCCAGATTGCCTTGTTTGTCGTAAATCTTTGCGCTCATAAAAGCTTTATAAAGTAGGACAAACACTCCTCGGCTACTAGCCGAGGAGGTGGAAGCCGATGGTCGGTCAACAAAGTTTTGTACAATGCGGATCCGAGCATTAATTCGGCCACCTGTGCCCGCATTAAGGCTCGGGGGCTACTGGGCTTCGGGCTTATAATTTACTAATATTAAAGGGGCGTATCGATCCCCTGATCTAGTGTTGCCACCCGACCAGTGTCTCGGGGGCTACTGCATTGGCAATCCAGTGCAGAAAATTTAAGTGCAATATAGTTTTCAAGGAGATTATGATCGTCAGGTCGGCCGGCCGCACCCAACCTGAGTCTCGAGGACTCTCCACACCGCTTTTTGTGTCCCCAAGTATTCTGCCGAGCTAGGAGTTGGTCCTCAGACCGATTTTGCAAATCAACCTAAGTCTCAGCGGCTACTAGGATCAGCGGTTTTATGTCATCCTTGAAATACATCTCGGGTTTTAGACCGATACACACCTTGAGGGCTACTGGCTATATATCTCGGCAGAGAATAAATTTCACCAATAAAAAATATTGACAAAAAATTGGCCCATAGTCGGGGTGGTGCACCACCTAGGAAGCAGTCAAGCATAAAGCTCGGGTGCTAGCGGCTGGCTCCATAGAGGGCATTTCTGGCATTAAGCTCAGCTAAACTCCTTCAACTTTTTGAACCAAGGTGATTTATGACACCTCGGATGTAGTCCAGCATTGGAGCTCAGACACAATCCGGCGTTCAAGCTCGGATACATTCCGGCATTGGAACCCGGATGCAGTTTGGCGTTGGAGCTCAGCTGTAACAATACTCTTATGCAATCCGGCATTGGAGCTTGGATACATTCAGGCAGTGGAGCTCGGAAGCAGCCCGACGTTGGAGCTCAGTTGCGAAAGATAAATCGGGTGCAGTCCGGCATTGGAGCTCGGACACAAGAGGACACTGCCGCCCGGGAACAACTTCAAACCCGAGGTGTGGCATAAAAATAACAAGGCATTGATAAAGGCCAGAAACTTAAAGGGGCTCCTCGGATACCCGACGGATAAACTCTTCAGATGCACGTTGGTAATCCTCAAGATCGAAGAAGATTTGTTGAACCAGTTTTCAAGACCGACGACTGAAGATGAAGAACAGTTCAGAAGAATCGAGGAGCGTCCCCAACTTGAAGACCGGTTCAGGGGGATACTGACGGTGTCCTGGACTAGGGGGTACTCACCACGTCATCTCCCAATATGTTAGATTGGGCCGAGGACCCCCATGGCCATATACTTATGGGCTAGTTCGGACAGCTGCCGCATACAAGGAAGATTCCACAAGACTTGGCGATCAAGACAAGGACTTCTCCCCACTGGCATATTAGGCTATGACTCTTGTTATCCTAGGCCTCTGGTGCATTATATAAAGCGAGGTCAGGCTAGTTGATAGAAAAAACATACAATCATACCATAGGCTAGCTCCTAGGGTTTAGCCTCTCTGATCTCGTGGTAGATCAACTATTGTAATACTCATATCATCAAGAACAATCAAGCAGGACGTAGGGTTTTACCTCCATCAAGAGGGCCCGAACCTGGGTAAACATCATGTCCCCTGCCTCCTGTTACCATCGATCCAAGACGCATAGTTCGGGACCCCCTACCCGAGATCCGCCGGTTTGGACACCGAAGCGGGGGATAAGGAGAACCGTTTTCCTGCTCACTATAGTGAGGCGGACCAAATGGCGAGGTTCTCATCCACTGGTGGTTGCTGATACAACAACGGTAAGGACATGATTGCTCTATTAGCGATGTATATCATGATCCTGCATATCTTACACCCTGATCGTCACAGGGTCAGGTTGCATCATCCTGGGGAAAATTTAACGGTGTCACCATCTTCCGAGTCTTGGTTTCCTCAATCATTGAGAAGGCATTTTCCATCTTGTCGTGGTGTTGCCAAGCTTGTGTTCAGAAGGTGTGGGTGAATGCCTGGCAAGGCATCTTCCTTCTAGATTATCCACGAGGATTTCAAGGAATCCAGTGGTCAGGGGCATAAGGGTTCTAGCGACCATATGTTTTGAAGGGGAAGAGATCAATAAGGAAAGTATACCATAGTTTTCGAAAAACTGAGAAGGAAAGAGAAGTAGAGATAGTTTTGGAAACTAGCAATAGTTTTGGAAATAGTTTTACCCAAACTAACGACCATGCTAACTAAGGCTTCATACAGTCAGGATGGCTCTGATACCAGCTCTGTGGGGACCCCGACTCATAAGTCGTGATCACCGAATGCACGTGTATAGTGATCCGAGAGATCAATGCTCACTGAACACACAGAAGCTGAATAACAAGAGTCTTACATTCATACATACTGCCTTACACAAATTATGAACATTATGGTCAAGTCTTACATAGATAAAGCCACAATGGCTGAATACCAAATAAACTTAAGCAGCGGAAATCTTCGTCGATAAGTAGAACCCATGCCATCTGCCTTAACCCTACAGGCATTCTGATTGGGAAACGTCCTAGTTCGCATGTTCGTCTCCAAGGAACTCTTCTTCGAACTCCTGTTCTTCCATGCATGGCCAATTAAATAACCAGTGGCAAGCCAATGAGTACTTTGAATGTACTCGCAAGCAATCCATGTTTTGGCTCAAGATACAACAATGCATGACATAGGTAAATTTTTGCAGAAAGCTAATTTTGTTGTGTTATGACATGTTCAATAACTAGTAAACCATGCATCGCATGAATTAAAGTAACCATAGGGGCTGGTTACAGATATCAACTTAAAGGGAGTGGGCTCCAACCCAACTCATTCATGTCAAGTCCTTTGACTTGACCCAAGTAGTACTTCCCACACACTGGTTTGTAAACAAGTGGACGTAGCCCAAGAGCGGTTACTCAACTATCCTTGACCGTGGACATGGCTATTCGAATAGTTTTACACTCTGCAGAGGTTGCACACTTTACCCACAAGATCCGGGGAACTTCCGTGTCATTCACGACCCGCGGTACCTCAAGTACCCGGGGTAAGCACCCGATCACTATCTTTCCCTAGATGACACTAACATAGAGTCCACTCGATTAGTAGTAACCCCCATGCCCAACATTTCACATCTTAAAATTGAGGAGCCTGGCTCCCATATTCATCACATACCACAAGCACGGGGTACCAACGGTGTGTCCGGAGCCCTGTGAAAACAGTCATGGCCGCCCTACCTGGCACGACCCCGTCCCGAGAGAGCGCAACAACAACTCTCCCGTCACTAGTAATGCGGGCTCCAAGCTAGTATCGGCCTAGGTAATCAATAATGCCCTTTCCCATACAAGGGTAGAGTGGTTGCACATGTAAGGTTGGAATAATGGTCGCAACTTAAACCAATCCGTTTTGAAAACAACACACACACTTGCCTCGATACACCACTTCGTCATCAAATGGTTACCAAACTCATTACATCCCTTGGGCATAAGTGGCACCCGGCGGGGTTTTCGAAAATTCTTTTGGAAATACTTTGTCTCCATCACCATGCATATTCCCGTCCCTTTTTCGTAGCAACTACTTTAGCATCCTATCTACCCCCACCAGCATAACCCTCATAAGAAGGTAGGGTCATGCACAATGCAAGTATCAACGAGGAAGTAACGGTGGCAAACCACCCCATGTGGTCACCACAGTATCATGTCTCTGATGCAAGCAATAAAAGTGCTATATGACATGCATAAAAAGGGTTTCATGGACATGGTCAAACGGCTGCTTGCCTAGCTCAACAAAGTCTTCTGGGTCTTCAAAGTCTTCTAGTCCAACTCCTTCGTCAGCAACGCAATCTATCGTCACAAAATAATAACGAGAAAAATAAGGCAATAATAAAACAGAAAAACCAAAGTGCTCGGAAAAATGTCAACTCATTTTTGTTACATACTAGGGTGAAAACTAAGAAGGGGAAAATTGCTAGTTTTGGATTTGGAGTCATGGAAACAGTGCTAGGAATTTGAAATGACAGGCATAAATGCTCAAATTCAAATTTAAATTTGAACAGTGAAGAAAAGTTGCTTTGATAAGAGTGAAAACTGCACCAATAAATAGGTGGGATCATTACAAGAATTTAGGAGTTTCTGTAAGTGCATCTAGTGCCACCCCTAGTTGGTTTTGGAGTATTGACGACAAACCTAGTTGAGGGACTAATGTGTTTGTGAGAATTGCAGGATAACACAGGTAGAAGTCCCTCATGATTCGGTTTTACTACTAGAGATGACCCCTAAAAATGCATGAAGACATTGAAGTCAAAGGTGGTATATGAAGATATTCACATTGAAGACTATGAAAAGAGAAGACACGATATGAAGCCTATGGAGCTCGAAGACTTAGATCTTTCGTAGTTCTTTTTCTTTTGTGTTGAGTCATAGGAACCACCATACTGTTAAGTGGGGTCCAAGAGAACCAGTCAGAATGACTGAAGTGATGCCTAAACCAAAAACCTATGTCTTCGAGTGAAGACTATGAGAGCGAATCTTATCCAGAGTCGGACAAGTCAGCTTTGCTTGTAGCCCAAGTAAAGTTGCCGTGTGAGTTTGAAATCTGACCGTTGGAACACGTGTCAGTTCCTTAGTGACCCAGGGTCATTTCGGACAAATCAGGTCGGGTTGCCAAGTGGCTATAAATAGCCCACCCCCTACAACCATAAATGGTTGGCTGCTCAGATTAATAGTACGGCTTTTGTCGTTTGAGAGCAACCCACCTCGAAGCCTTTGAGAGAGAATTCCATGCGAGGACAAAAGCCCTAACCACCAGAGCCAGAGAGAATTGGGCATCACTTAAGTCTTCTTGTCTGTGTGATCTGAAGACTTATTACACTTGAGGACTGTGCATCCTCCAGCCGGTTAGGCGTCGCGTTCTGAGCATCCAAGAGACATTGTGGATTTCCAGTGAACGAAGTCTGTGAAGGTTTGGGAGTCTACCTTGAAGACTTACCAGAGTGATTGGGCGAGGTCTATGTGACCTTAGC
This sequence comes from Triticum urartu, assembly GCF_003073215.2. Lineage (NCBI taxonomy): Eukaryota > Viridiplantae > Streptophyta > Magnoliopsida > Poales > Poaceae > Triticum > Triticum urartu. The sequence goes on from NC_053027.1 coordinate 263,395,407, forward strand.
TCAAGGAGAATACGGTGAGGACTGGGTGTCCTGAGCTGTGTGTTCAGGATTGGGTGTCCGGGACTGTGTGTCCTAAGGTTTAAATACCTAGCCGCTCCAACCAGACGTATAGTTGTCACAGCAACTGGAACGGGTCCAACAAATCATTGTCTTCAACGAGTCACTGGTTTCATCTTCACTTCACTTTACTTACTGTTACTCATTGCGAAGTCATTGTATGTTTGCACTATCATTTGTCTTCACTGAGTGACTGCGTGTTCTGTTTGGCTTCACAATAACTTCCTACCTGATCCTCACTACCTAGCTGCTATTAGTCTTTGTGCTTTCACTTCATTGAATACTCGACTATGGTTTGCCTAGTGTAGTCTACCTTCCGCTGCATGGTAATAGGTTTAATTCTATCGTTTGTCTTCAAAACTTCTATGTTCTGAAGACTTTCATAAAAATCGCCTATTCACCCCCCCTCTAGTCGATATAACGCACTTTCAATTGGTATCAGAGCATGGTGCTCCCTTATTCTGTGTGATTCGGTTTAACCACCTGGAGTTTTAGCTATGTCGACTGCAGGGTTAATTAAAGTCTCCGTTGCGTGCCCCGTCTTCGATGGAACTGAATATCCCTACTGGGAGAAAAGATGCGCATGCATCTTGAAGCCATTGACGTCTACCTATGGTATGTCGTCGAGAATGGCGTTCCCAAGGCTGGAGAAGGTGTCACTGCTGCTGATGTCAAGAAATTCGTTCAACTGGACTCTACTACCAAGAACATCATCTATGGTCATCTGACCAAAGGACAGTATGGCCGTGTGAGTGCTTTGAAGACATCCAAGTTGGTCTGGGACTGGCTCTCCAAGGTCAATGAAGGCATCTCAACCCAGAGAGATCAAAGAATCAGTGTCCTTCGCAACCTCTTCAACCGCTTCAAGCGAAAGGACAATGAGAATGTCCAGCACACATTTGACCGACTCACTGACATCACAAATGAGCTTCAAGTCCTCGGCGCCACTGAGATTACCAAACACGAAGTCGTCAAGACGCTGCTGAGATCACTTGATAGTTCATTTGACATCCTGGCCCTGATGATTCAAGAACGTCCTGATTTCAAGACACTCGATCCGTCTGACATACTTGAGAGGCTCAACACACATGATTTTCAGCTTTCGGAGAAAAGAGATATCTACGGTCCAAACTATGGGCGAACTCATGCCTTGAAGGCAAAAGCTGTCTCCTCATCTGAAGAAGAATCTGACAGCAGTTCTGATGATCCTGAAGACATTGGAAGGGAACTTGCTATGCTTGTCAAGAAGTTCCAAAAATTCACCAAGAAGAAAGGCTTCAGAAAGTCTTCCCGATCAAGTTCAAGGAATGATGAAGCTCCTGCTCATGACTACAAGACGAAAACATGTCACAAGTGCAAGAAACTTGGCCACTTCATCTCTGAGTGTCCACAGTGGGACAATTAGAACAAAAAGAAGAAGAAGAGCAAGGAATATGACTCTGACGACAAGAAGAAGAAGAAGAAATACTCAAAGTCTTCTTCCAAGTCTTCCTCAAAGTCTTTATCACACAAGAAGAGCTCATCTGGCAAGGCATGTGCGTTTGTTGGCAAGGAAATGGATTCAGAGGAGTCTGCTTCTGAGGAGGCGGAGGTGGAGTCTGAGGAGGAATCCGACTCAGGCGTCGCAAGTCTGGCTACAGCATACGTTGCCAAGTCCATCTTCAACACTGAAGACAATGACTTCATCACCGACACCGATGCAAATGACAAGGACTACTCCGCTTCTACCTACTGCTTCATGGCATGCGATGCCAAGGTAAACACACGCACTACTCACTATCAAACATCTAGTGACGATGACTCTGATTGTGGTTCAAAACCTAGCTACAAAACACTTGCTAAAATTGCAACTGAACAACAGAAAGCTATGGAACATATTCAAAAACTGTTAGACAGAAGCGATCATCTATTAGGTGCTGAAATGACTCGATCTGAATCCTTAATTGAAGACATAAAAAATCTCCACGTTAAGTATCAGGAACTTGAAAGTCGTCATGAAACTCTTTCAACAACTCATGAAAAGCTTTCCTATGATTATCTTCAAAGGAAGCAAGATCTTGAGAAGTTGAGAGCGGTTCATGAAGATGTTCAAACGGAAAACGAGTCACTTCGCGCCAAACAGATCAGTCCCGCTCAGGAAGGATTTGAACCACCATGTCTTAAATACATTGAGTGTGATAATGCTACTTCTGTTGCTGAATGTTCTACTGCTACTGCTGTTGCAATATCTTCAACTGTTGATGTGGTAGCTAACCCCTCTACTGAGGATACCACCGCTATTGCTGATGAGAATGCTAGGTTGAAGACATTGCTTGAAACAGGGATGTACAAAAGTCTTCAAGGGCATCAGACACTATGTGATGTCCTCAAAAAGCAGATTCTGAACCGAAACCCTAGGAAAGAGGGTGTTGGGTTCGTAAGGAAAATGAATGTAGATGGCTCTTACTAGAAACCTGAGCAGTACCCCAAAACCATGTGGGTTGTTGCAAAGGAACCTTCAGCAGATCCATCCAATTTAACTAGCTTCACTTGTGCTAACCCCATTATCATTGATGAATCCTTTGATGCAAACTATATACTGTTTAAGAATCAGAATGGTGAAGTGTTTGCTAGGTACATTGGTACTAACTGCAGGAATGGACCGCCTATGAAGAAGATCTGGGTTCCGAAAAGGTGTCTGGAAAATCTTGCCGTGAATGTCTTCATGACACCTCACTTGAAGAAGACAAACCTCAGACCAAAGGCGTCATACGGTCCAAAGGCTTCATACAAACAGAGGACTCACCTGAGTCGCACTAACGCAAATGTTTTGCAGGGAAACCATACTCAGGCATATGAATATGAGAGCGGTTCATCAAATCGCCATGTTCATAAGACCAAGAACTATTCTGCTTATTCTTATGAGTACTATTGTCCGCCTGCAAGACTGTTTGCTAAGGCTTCAAAGCCAAAATTCTCAGATGCTGCACTTAGACTTATTGCTTCTAAGCCACCCTTGAAGATGTGGGTGGTTAAGAAGGCTTAACTCTCTTTTGCAGGGAAAGGTCTCCAGCAGAAAACCAAAATCATCTAACGCTATTGCTGGGGACCTTAAATATCTTGTAGGGCGCCAGATCAAATGCCCAAATGGTCTTACTATGTACTTCATACCTGAATCGCTTGCTACTCTCCCTATTAGTCCTAACCTGGATCTAAGCTTTCATAACCCACTGGTTCGTTAAATGTTTTTGCTTCACAATGCTCTTGGTGAAACCTATCCCCCTAACTGCACTGTAGGGTACGACACCAGCGTCTTCAGAATGGATTATTGATAGTGGGTGTACAAATCATATGACTGGCAAAAGAAGTCTTCTTATGGACTCAACCTTACGTCCATCCGACAAGAGCCACATCACATTTGCTGACACTGGTAAAAGTAAGGTATTGGGTCTAGGTAGAGTTGCAATCTCAAGGGATCAACACATGGATAAAGTCATGCTTGTTGAATCCCTTGGCTTCAACTTAATGTCTGTCTCAATGCTTTGCGATTTGAACATGATCGTAATGTTTGGAAAATATCATTGCCTTGTACTAATGGAATCTGACAAGTCTCTAGTGTTTGAAGGGTATCGAAAAGATGATTTGTACGTGGTAGATTTCTCAGCAGGGCCACAGCTTGTAGTATGTCTTCTAGCAAAGGCTTCAGAATGCTGGCTCTGGCATCGGAGGCTTGGACATGCTGGCATGAGGAACCTCCACACCCTTGCGAAGAAGAAGCATGTCATAGGCATCGAGGGCGTCAAGTTCAAGAAAGACCAATTATGCGGTGCCTGTGAAGCAGGGAAGATGACGAGGGCCAAACATCCCTCGAAGACAATCATGACCACTACTCGACCCTTCGAACTGCTTCACATGGATCTTTTTGGTCCTACTCATTACTCAACTCTAACTACTACTGCTTGCCTCTATGGCTTCATTATTGTTGATGATTATTCTAGATATACTTGGGTGCACACAATCCTTTACAAGACTGAAGTGCAGGATGTTTTCAGACGCTTCGCCAATCGAGCTATGAACAATTTTGGCGCCAAGATAAAGCACATCAGAAGTGACAATGGCACTAAATTCAAGAACACTGGCCTTGATACATATCTTGATACCTTGGGCATCACACATGAATTCTCAGCCCCATACACGCCACAGCAGAATGGCGTCGTCGAACGCAAGAACAGAACACTAATTGAGATGGCCAGAACGATGCTAGATGAATACAAAACCCCAAGAAAATTCTGGCCCGAAGCCATTGATACTGCATGCCATACAATCAATCGTGTTTATCTTCACAAGCTACTGAACAAGACATCTTATGAGCTCCTTACTGGCAAGAAGCCAAATGTCAGTTACTTCAGAGTATTTGGCGCAAGGTGCTGGATCAAGGACCCACATCACACCTCAAAATTTGCACCAAAAACACATGAGGGTTTTATGCTTGGATATGGAAAGGATTCGCACTCCTACAGAGTCTTCAATCTCTTTCATTACAAAGTGGTTGAAACAGTGGATGTGCGGTTTGATGAGACCAACGGTTCACAAAGAGAGCAGCTGCCAAATGTGCTAGATGAAGTTCCATCCAGTGAATCAATCAAGCTAATGGGAACTGGAGAAATTATACCTTCTGAAGCTCATCCTGAAGAAGAACTTATCATTTCAGCACCTGATCAACATGAAGACAATGCTCAGCCTGAAGATATTCCTTCCAACAACGATAATGAACAGCAAGAGCAAAGTCTTCGCCCTGTACATCCTCGTGTTGCCAATGAAGTGCAGATTGAAAGAATAATTGATAGCATCAATGCACCTGGACCGCTCACTCGTTCAAGGGCAACTCAGCTAGCAAATTTCTGTGGGCACTTCGCATTCCTCTCAATAGCAGAACCCAAGAAAGTTGAAGAAGCCTTCATGGAACCTGAATGGATTCAAGCTATGCAAGAAGAGCTTCAACAGTTTGAGATGAATAATGTATGGGAACTGGTTAAGCGTCCTGATCCACGGAAGCACAATATAATAGGCACCAAATGGATATACCACAACAAGCAAGATGAGCATTGTAACGCCCGGATAATCAAGCTATAGTAACCTCTGCTAATGATGCCTCGTCACCACTCTTACTATTGTAAACCTCGCGATGATTCAATCCCATTCGAATTCAAATTTCAAAATCAAAGCAAACAATAAAAGTTTTTCAAAATTTAAAACAAAAGTGTTCGGGAGATGCCATATTTTACATAGGTCAATATGGTGTAATAAACACAATTTTATAAACTGCCTAAGTATTTTAAAATAAATAAAGACAGAAAAGGAAAATAAATAAAAGAAAGAAACTAACAAAAAAAAGAGAAGAAAGAGGGAACCCCCTCCCACGGCCTACTGGCCCAGTTGGCCGGCCCATTCGGGCGCAGGCCCAACCGGCCTTCCCCCCCTCCCCTTATCCATTCCCCCCCCAAACCCTAACCCACCCGATCCCCACTACCCCCCCACTCGCCCCACCCCGCTCGCCCCCCTCGCTCCCTCCCCCGATCTGGATCAGGGAAGCGAACCCACGACCGTGCCGAGCCCAACACGCCCTCGCCGCGCGACGACGACGCCGGAGTCGTCCCTCGCCGCAGCCGCTCGTCTCCCCGTCGCGCGGTCGTCCTCGTCCTCCCCCCCGATCGGCCTCCACGAGCCCGCGCCGCCGCCTGGACCTCACCGCCTCGACCCCCCCGACGCCACCGTCGCCTTCCTCCTCGCCGGCGCTTCGTCACCGGACCACCTCGACCCCACGGCCGAGACCCTACGCCCCGCCGTGAGCTCCGGCCCCCTCCCTCTCTCCCATGGTTCTCTGACCGCGGCCTCGCGTGGCCCCGCTGCTCGCCTCGCCGCCGTTCAGTGCCCGCGCGGCCTCTGCCCCGCGACGCTGCGCTCCCCCTGCTCCGCCTCACCGCCTGTTTCCCCTGCTGCCGCCCGCACGCGCTGCCCCTCCCCGCCGCTCCCCGCGCCCCACTCCGGTGCCGCTCGACGCTCCTCGCGTCCCTCCCGCGCCAGCCACCGGCGGCCGGCCTCGCCGCGGCCGCGGCCCCCCTCGTTGGTCGCCGCCCGGGTCCGCCCCTCGCCTGCTCTCGCGGCTTCACGCCGGCGCGCCGGCACCCGCGCCCAATCGGGTGCACCCGCGAGGGCCATCGCCCGTTCGGGCTGTGCCCGTAACCCGCACACCCGCAAAGGCCCCTAGGGTCAATGACAGGAGGGCCCCGCATCCAAAACGTTAAAAAAGGGGATAAAAAAAGGAATTTAAAATAATAATAATAATAATTAATTGATTACTTAATTAAATAACTAATTAGGACAAATAATTAACCTAATTAACCTCTGTTAGTTAATCTAATTAACTAATTAATGTAGTTAATTAGGTAGTTAGTTAGTCTGTCAATGACAGTGGGACCCACATGTCAGTTTGACTAGGTCAACTGACTAGCTGACTGCTGACATCACCCTGACATCATGCTGATGTCATAATTGCATTTTCTAACTAAATTAATTTTGTTAATTCTAAAAATGATTTAATTCTTTTAAAATTAATAGAAAATAAACCGTAGCTCGGATGGAAAAACTTTGTACATGAATGTTGCTCAGAACGACGAGACGAATTCGGATACGCAGCCCGTTCGCCCGCCACGCGTCCCTAGCATAGTGAACCTGCAACATTTCACCTCCGGCTCCTCTGCCCGAAAACGCGAAACACCGGGGATACTTTCCCGGATGTCATCCCCCTTCACCGGTATCACCTACTACCGCGTTAGGGCACCTCTAACGTTGTTACTTGTCATGTCATGCATCACTATGCTTATGCTTGCTTATATATTTATTGTTTCTCCCCCCTCTTCTCTCGATAGACACCGAGACCGACGCCGCTGCTACCCAATACGACTACGGAGTTGACAACCCCTCTCTCTTGCCAGAGCAACCAGGCAAGCCCCCCCTTTGATCACCAGATATCGCCTACTCTTCTCTATACTGCTTGCATTAGAGTAGTGTAGCATGTTACTGCTTCCCGTTAATCCTATACTGATGCATAGCCTGTCCTTGCTACTACTATTGTTACCTTTACCTGCAATCCTAATGCTTAGTATAGGATGCTAGTTTATCATCAGTGGCCCTACATCCTTGTCCGTCTGCCATGCTATACTATCGGGCCGTGATCACTCGGGAGTTGATCACGGGTATATACTATATACTTTATACATGGTACATGTGGTGACTAAAGACGGGTCGGCTTGAGGAGCACCCGCGAGTGGAGTTTTGAGGCGGAGCGGCAGGGCAGGTTCCGACCACCTAGGAGAGAGGTGGGCCTGGCCCTGGTCGGCGTTCGCGGATACTTAACACGCTTAACGAGATCTGGGTATTTGATCTGAGTCTGGCCATTTGGTCTATACGCACTAACCATCTACGCGGGAGTAGTTATGGGTATCCCAGCGTCGTGGTATCAGCCGAAGCCTTTGTGACGTCAGCGACTGAGTGACGCGCGCTGGATTGGACTGGAAGGCCACTAGGCTAGGTCTGCTTTCGGCCGCGTTCGCAACGTGCAGGTGTGCTAAGGGCGATAGGCCCAGACCCCTGGGCGCTTAGGTTTAGACCGGCGTGCTGACCTCTCTGTTGGTCTAGGTGGGGCTGCGACGTGTTGATCTTCCGAGGCCGGGCATGACCCAGGAAAGTGTGTCCGGCCAAATGGGATCGAGCGTGTTGGGGTATGTGGTGCACCCCTGCAGGGAAGTTAATCTATTCGAATAGCCGTGATCTTCGGTAACAGGACGATTTGGAGTTGTACCTTGACCTTATGACAACTAGAACCAGATACTTAATAAAACACACCCTTCCAAGTGCCAGATATAACCGGTGATCGCTCTCTCACAGGGCAACGAGGGGAGGATCATCGGGTAGGATTGTGCTATGCGATGCTACTTGGAGGACTTCAGTCTACTCTCTTCTACATGCTGCAAGACGGAGGCTGCCAGAAGCGTAGTCTTCGAAAGGACTAGCTATCCCCCTCTTATTCCGGCTTTCTGCAGTCCAGTCCACATATAATAGCCTTATTCCAGTTGATACCAATGCATACATATGTAGTGTAGCTCCTTGCTTGCGAGTACTTTGGATGAGTACTCACGGTTGCTTTCTCCCTCCTTTCCCCCTTTCCTTCTTCCTGGTTGTCGCAACCAGATGTTGGAGCCCAGGATCCAGACGCCACCGTCGACGACGACTCCTACTACACCGGAGGTGCCTACTACTACGTGATGCCCGCTGATGATGACCAGGAGTAGTTAGGAGGATCCCAGGCAGGAGGCCTGCGCCTCTTTCGATCTGTATCCCAGTTTGTGCTAGCCTTGTTAAGGCAAACTTGTTTAACTTATGTCTGTACTCAGATATTGTTGCTTCCGCTGACTCGTCTATGATCGAGCTCTTGTATTCGAGCCCTCGAGGCCCCTGGCTTGTAATATGATGCTTGTATGACTTATTTTATTTGTAGAGTTGTGTTGTGATATCTTCCCGTGAGTCCCTGATCTTGATCGTACACGTTTGCGTGTATGATTAGTGTACGATTGAAACGGGGGCGTCACAAGCATGGTCAAGTTGTAGGAAAGAAAGCTCGTCTCGTTGCTCAAGGATATACTCAAGTGGAAGGCATTGACTTCGATGAAACATTTGCTCCTGTGGCTAGACTTGAAGCCATACGCATACTGCTGGCCTATGCAAATCATCATAACATACTTCTATATCAAATGGATGTGAAGAGTGCCTTTCTCAATGGCAAGATTGAAGAAGAAGTGTATGTTGCACAACCACCTGGCTTTGAAAATCCAAAACATCCTGACATGGTATACAAGCTCAACAAGGCACTGTATGGCCTCAAACAAGCCCCTCGGGCCTGGTATGACACACTCAAATACTTCCTGAAGAGCAAAGGCTTCATACCTGGTTCCCTAGATCCCACTCTTTTCACGAAGACATATGATGGTGAACTGTTTGTGTGCCAAATATATGTGGATGACATTATCTTCGGCTGCACCAATCAGAAGTACAGTGAAGAGTTTGGATATATGATGCAATAGCAATATCAGATGTCCATGATGGGGGAGCTGAAGTTCTTCCTTGGTCTTCAAATACGACAACAACGCAATGGCATCTTCATTTCTCATGAGAAGTATCTCAAAGATTGCCTGAAGAAGTTCGGTATGCAAGACTGCAAAGGCTTCACAACACCAATGCCAGCCAAACATCATTTGGGTCCTGACAACAATGGTAAAGAGTTCGATCAAAAGGTATACCGCTCCATGATTAGTTCTTTACTTTATCTATGTGCATCTAGGCCAGATATTATGCTTAGTGTTTGCATGTGTGCTCGATTTCAAGCGGCACCAAAGGAGTCGCATCACTTAGCTGTGAAGCGAATTCTTTGATATTTGGCTCACACCCCAACTCTAGGATTATGGTATCCAAAGGGCTCAGAGTTTGATCTGGTTGGATTCTCGGATGCTGATTATGCTGGTGAGAAAGTTGATCGCAAGTCTACATCAGGCACATGTCACTTTCTGGGACGATCACTTGTATGTTGGTCTTCAAAGAAGCAGAACTGTGTATCTTTCTTCACTTCTGAATCTGAATACATTGCTGCTGGATCTTGCTGCGCTCAGCTTCTGTGGATGAAGCAAACACTCAAGGACCATGGCATTCATCCGAAGAAAGTGCCACTTTACTGCGACAACGAAAGCGCCATCAAGATTGCTAACAACCCAGTTCAGCACTCGAAGACAAAGCACATTGAAATTCGTCATCACTTTCTCAGAGATCATGTTGTGAAGGAAGACATTGATATCATACACGTCAACACTGAAGAGCAATTGGCAGATATCTTCACCAAGCCCTTGGATGAGAAGAGGTTTTGCAAGTTACGGTGTGAGCTAAATATCCTGGAATCCTCAAATGTCCTGTGATCAGGCACACATCCTAACTCTTATGCATATTGATGACTTAGATGTGCAACACACGAAGTGAAGTATATCTTCAATCAATGAAGACATACATTCTAAGTGTGAATACATTAATGTGGAATTTGACTCCGGAGCGCCACGATAATTGTGCGTCGTGTCTGGGTCTAATACTTCCTATACGGTGGGTAACGCCACCACCAAACGTTCTATTTTGAAGTGTTTCACTCATGGCGTTACCTTGCAATGTCTTCACATTTGGTTTGGCTTCGATCTCAACATATTTTCATGATTATCTTCACTATGTTGATTATAGATATATATATATATATATATGCTAGTATTCTGTCCTCTACAGCATTCACTTATAGCTATGTCTTCGTGTTGAATCTTTTGAACTAAGTGAATGTGATCGGACCCTAACCTCTCTATGCTTTCTATCTCAAACTCTATCTCTCCAAGTCATATGCATTCTATTGAAACTGTCGAATGTCTTCTCCGCGTCCTTGTCAGCAGAAGATACAGAGACAACCATTAAGTCCGTTTTCAATGCTCATTCCTCCACATGAATTACGGAGAAGTAGGAACGACCACCCGACAATCCAGGCGTGCGTGGGACATGGAACAAACCCCAAAATTCCGCATAATGGCCACGTGTTCCTCAAATGCGAATTGCCTGGGGCACCTGTGTAATAGCACAGTGCCGCCCCTGTGCCTATAAATACACACTCACAGCGGTCATTATCTCTTCTTCCACCCTCGCACGAACCCTAGCACCACCGCTAGCTCTCGACGATGCCGGTGACGAAGCTTTTCGCTGCCGCAACCTCTCCGACGCCGTCTTCACGCCGACCGCGGACATCGTCCTCTCCGCCGTCGCCGTAGGTGTCCTCCGTCGCCAAGTTAGGGCACGGAAGATCGAACTGCTCGGCCTTATCTCCCACTTCATCTAGCAGTTCTCAGTGTGGTAAATAAAACTCCCTTTTTTACAGCACCGTTGATCCTATTGATCTGTCACTTTCTACCACAAGCAGTTTTTGTTCACACAAGCTAGATCTCTCTCATACTGCATCTCATAAACATGCCTAGTATATTCACTTGTGCTTCACAAAGTAGTTAGATTCCTCACTTGTACTGATCTGTGGATTCGTACAAATCTGGAACCAACTTCTTATCTATGAGTGAATGTCTTCGCACGATGAGGTCAATGTCTTCTAAACTGATTTATCTTCAAAATCTTCTGAGAATGCATATGACCTCTTCCCCTTCCCTCGCACCTTAATGCTGTCACAGGTACATGTCCGTGGGAGAATCCTTTGGTTCTCATAGTCTGCATTCATTTGCAGAATTCTTACAGCATCACATAAATTCTCCCAAAGCCATTTCCTGTTGGTCCAGCAAACGAAAACCTTTGAAGCCTTTGAACGTCTTGAAGCCTTTCAAGTTAAAGTTTATGGCTTCAGAGAAAGCAGCAAGGAAGGGTGGCAGAAAGCGTCATGGTGAGACCTCCAGAGATCTGCCAGATGAACTCTCAGAAATGTACAAGACAGATCCTAAAGAGGATTACAGTCAGCGCAAGACCCGAATCCAATGGATTCGAAGATATTGGGCAGAACAACGGTTCAAATACAGATTTGTGACCTAGGAGTATGCTGAGAAAAATCCATCAAGAGACCATGGGGAGACATCCTATTCAAGAATCTTCTACCCAGGTCCAGAGATGAAGCCATTGCTCAAGGCTTCTATCCATGCATGGTCCGTGGACCACAACCTGCTGCTGCACACTCATCGTCACTGCTATGGTGTCGTGACGACAATCTGTTCAAGCGCAACTTCTAGTTTGCTCAGAACTCAGCGAAGCAGAACAATAGGACTTTTGGGTTAGACTTCAACCCTGGTCCCTCATCTCCAAGGGCAGATGGCACACGACATGCAGAACCCAATGTCATCGGTCCTTTCGCCAACCTTGAAGGCCTCATCACCTACATCTTGGTTCAAGGGGCTGCAGTGAATGAGCCTGCAGCTGACACTGAGTCTGATGATGCACCTACAGTGCCGAAGCCAAAGCAGTTGAAGAAGCCAAAAGCTTCAAAGCCGGCCCCTTCACCAAAAATCTCAAGGGCGAAGCCATTGGCAACAGCACCTCCTAAAGACAGTGTGTAGTCTGAAGACTTATCACGCGTCTCAATGCCCCAGAAGGCCAAGATGCCTCTGTCTCACACTGGCAAAGAGCTAACAGCTGCTGCCATTCTGTGCAACGACGACATTGATCTGTCAAGTGATGAAGATCTTGCAGATGACGCTCTTGAGCAACTCATCAAGAGCAAAGAAGAAGCAGAAATCTTCAATGATCTGCCTCTCTTTGATGTCACCATCATCCACAACTTCATTGACGAGTGGTTTGACACGCCAAACATCAGCTTTGAAGAACTGCAGCTACCCATTGGCCTCAGTGTCGCCTTCCAAGGCGCCATTGCTTCAGAACATGCTATTGCCCAGCGCATTGTTGAGCTGAAGCAGAAGATTGACTATGAAAAGGCTCAGTTCAAGAAGCATATGGCCAAGCTCAGCGTGCAAGAAGTGAAGAACTTCAATACAATGATGCACGAGCTCAAGGAAGCCTTTGTGAAGAAGCGTGCAGAAGCTCAGGGTTCGCGTGAGCGCATGAAGACTCTGGCTGACAGATGTGTGCAAGCCTATAATGAGGCTGAGAAGCGCAAGGCACTTGGGCGTCCTGGCATCGACCCCAGGATGGCCGCAAAGAAGAAGAAGAAGCCTGCTACGGCTGAAACTGATGCACCAAGGCAAGAAGAAGTTCCGATTGTCTTCCCAACAAGAATGACTGGCTCGAAGCCAAAGAGCCGGTCAACAGCTTCAGAGCTCAAGAAGACAAGAACTGCTGAGGCTGAAGCCAGGAAGGGGAAACACTCTGAAGACTCTCCTACTGCCCCCACCAAGAAAAAGCGAAAGACCAAGAAAGCTTGGGCTGCTCCCACAGAGCCCTTGATAGTTGAACCAATTTCTATGGTTCATCCTGACGCAGAACATCAACTGACAGTTCATGAGCCTGCTTCCACAGAGGCTCCTGAAGTTGAAGACATTCCAGCAGCTGATCCCATCGCTGCTGAAGACATTGGTCATCATGACAATATAGAAGATGATGCAGTCCTTCCTCAGTTAGAAAACAGCAAACTCATCAGCATTGGTCGTCCACTGATGCCAATTGCACAGGATGCTTCATGGGTGGATCGCCCACAAGAGGAATAAGACTATGAGGCCCAGCCCACTCCAACTCCAAAGGCGTCGTCTGCGTTCCGCAGGCTTCGCAAAGGTCCAAGGCCTCAAGTCTCTGCTGAAGACATTCCGGCTGCATCAGCTGCAGAAGAAGAAGTACCACAAGATCCCACTCCCCTGCTCCACCAAGAAACAGTTCTCCAGAAGAACGTGCCTGTGACCGACCCTCCAGCTAGTCAAGTGGAGGATGAAAATCTTGAGGCTGCCACAACCAACAACGAAGCTAATGTGGAGCCCTCCCCAGCAAAAGCTTCAGAAGACAGCAAAGCCACTGATCCAGCCACTTATGTTCCTAAGTCTGCTGCCGGTCCCCAATTCAACTATCATGTTGAGCACAGGCCTCAGGTCCATAATCCAATCCCAAGACTGCCAAGGTTTCCAGGTCCTGCATCAGCACCTGGCTCCTTCAACATCAATGGCTTCAGGGCAGACAACACGTTGTTCAATAGCTCCAGGAACCCCTACTCAAGGGAAAGGATATCATCTGATCGGTTCTGGAGCTATCCTCAGCGAAGCTATTACTCTTGCATTCTTTACAACCAAGGTCGCATCTTCCCACACAAGCGCCTTGACGTTGAAGCTATAGCTGGTCTGCCCTGTCTAGAAGAAGCGTTGGATTGCTTCAAGCAAGTGGGTCTGCTGCAGTTTGTTACAGATGAAGAGCATTGGAATGAAGAGCTGCTGCTACAATTCTATGCCACACTTCACATCAAAGGGTACAGCAGAGATCCGAAGACTTGGGTCCTAGAGTGGATGACTGGCAACGTTCATCACAAAGCCAATGCATTTGACATCGTTGAGCTCACTGGCTTGCCCACTCCTGGCGATCTCTTCGAGCAAGGCTGTCAGCTGCATGCTGAAGCTATTGAGAGCATCTTTCAGCGGCCAAAACCTGATATGAGTCAAATGCTCAGCATGATGAAGCCATTGCCCCAAGATGCTGCGTATCCCACAGAGTTCTTTATTGAAGACCTTGAGTACCTGCCCAGAACCATCTATCACATCATCAGGCGAACTCTCTGGCCTATCAAAGGGCACTCTCCAAATGCCAAGCTTCAGGGTGCAATGAAGACTTTGGTCTTCTATATACTTCATGGCAAATGCTTCAATGCACAGGACTTCTCCATACGCCAACTTGCTGCATCAGGCATTGATCTGTTTGGTTTGAAGTTTTACGCCCCTTGGGTCATGCGGTTGATCAAGCTACACTCCGCCATCTCTTATCAGCCCTCAGCCCGCAACCATCAGATCTTCTTGCCTGACGTGGACATGTCTACTGAAGCCATATATTCTGAGCCTGTCAAGCAACCTCTAAGTCTTCAGAATGCAGAACATCAGAGTTTTACACAGAACGTCAAAGGCGTTGAAGCAGTTTCTCGGGTGTATCCTTTGGCTGGAACTACACGTGCACCACACCCTGCTTCCACTGAAGCCACTGACAGTGCCACTGCTCCAAGACCTAAGAAGTGCACTCGTGTTCTCAACGACCGAGAGCTTCTTGTGGCTCTACATCAGAAACAAGATAGGCATCATGACTGGCTGAAGCGTCAGATGAAAAGCCTCTTGGTGGATGTTAATCGCACTCGAAATCTTGCCACCAAGAATGCTTTCGTTGCCCATGAAACCTGTCGCCGCACATGGAAAGGGCTAACGATGATGCTTTCTGAAGCTGATCTTCAAGAGGATGGCTTCACTGAGAGATTCAAATTTGACTCCACACCTCCTCGAAGGGCTGTGCTGCTAGGAACTCCATCCCTTGAAGACTCTGAGTTCTCTTCCTCTGATGCCACAGTGACTGCCAGAATTATTGAGGAAGAAGACGATGCTACTTCACCGCCACCTCCTTCAGCTCCTCCGAGCTCTTCTGCACCGCCAAGCAACACCAACAACCCTGCTACTTCACCTACTCCTCATGGGAACGAGTAGAGGCTCTATGTCTTCAAACCTTTTTGGTCATTACTGACAAAAGGGGGAGAAGCATATGAGATTGATAGTCTTCAAGCGGGTCCATATGGGCGGGTGCCTTATATTTTGCTTCGTGCTTACAACTCTCGTTTTTTTTTTGTTGCTACATTTGGTTCTTATGAGTTGTAACACTTAAACTAGATGGTCGTCCGCTACTTATTTGCCACCTTGTTTTGCGAAGATAAATTCCGCATGTGCAACGATAAATTCCACACTTAGCTCATTCTGCAGACGTCCATTTTCCATTATGCATGGCATTATCTTCATAAACTTTCACATGCATAGTGGATTGTCATCATAAGTTGAAGTGGATCTCCACAAGTACCACCTGCCATGTGCATTTGCATTCCAAAAGCAAATTAACTTATATGCACATCTTCAGGGGGAGCCCTTGCAACTTATGAAGACAATTCCTTATCCTTTACAGTTTCACAGATTATATTCCCCGTTGAAAACTTCAACTAGTTTGTCATCAATCACCAAAAAGGGGGAGATTGTATGTGCATCTAGTGCCACCCCTAGTTGATTTTAGATTATTGACGACAAACCTAGTTGAGGGACTAATGTGTTTGTGAGAATTGCAGGATAACACAGGTAGAAGTCCCTCATGATTCGGTTTTACTACCAGAGATGACCCCTAAAAATGTATGAAGACATTGAAGTCAAAGGTGGTATATGAAGATATTCACATTGAAGACTATGACAAGAGAAGACACGATATGAAGCCTATGGAGCTCGAAGAATTAGATCTTTCGTAGTTCTTTTTCTTGTGTGTTGAGTCATAGGAACCACCGTACTGTTAAGTGGGGTCCAAGAGAACCAGTCAGAATGACTGAAGTGATGCCTAAACCAAAAACCTATGTCTTCGAGTGAAGACTATGAGAGCGAATCTTGTCCAGAGTCGGACAAGTCAGCTTTGCTTGTAGCCCAAGTAAAGTTTCTGTGTGAGTTTCAAATCTGACCGTTGGAACACGTGTCAGTTCCTTAGTGACCCAGGGTCATTTCGGACAAATCAGGTCGGGTTGCCAAGTGGCTATAAATAGCCCAGCCCCGACAACCATAAATGGTTGGCTGCTCAGATTAATAGTACGGCTTTTGTCGTTTGCGAGCAACCCACCTCGAAGCCTTTGAGAGAGAATTCCTTGCGAGGACAAAAGCCCTAACCACCAGAGCCAGAGAGAACTGGGCATCACTTAAGTCTTCTTGTCTGTGTGATCTGAAGACTTATTACACTTGAGGACTGTGCATCCTCCAACCGGTTAGGCGTCGCGTTCTGAGCATCCAAGAGACATTGTGGATTGCCAGTGAACGAAGTCTGTGAAGGTTTGGGAGTCTACCTTGAAGACTTACTAGAGTGATTGGGCGAGGTCTATGTGACCTTAGCTCAAGGAGAATATGGTGAGGACTGGGTGTCCTGAGCTGCGTGTTCAGGACTGGGTGTCCGGGACTGTGTGTCCTAAGGTTTAAATACCTAGCCGCTCCAACCAGACGAATAGTTGTCACAGCAACTGGAACTGGTCCAACAAATCATTGTCTTCAACGAGTCACTGGTTTCATCTTCACTTCACTTTACTTACTGTTACTCATTGTGAAGTCATTGTATGTTTGCACTATCATTTGTCTTCACTGAGTGACTGCGTGTTCTGTTTGGCTTCACAATAACTTCCTACCTGATCCTCACTACCTAGCTGCTATTAGTCTTTGTGCTTTCACTTCATTGAATACTCGACTATGGTTTGCCTAGTGTAGTCTACCTTCCGCTGCATGGTAATAGGTTTAATTCTATCGTTTGTCTTCAAAACTTCTATGTTCTGAAGACTTTCATAAAAATCGCCTATTCACCCCCCCTCTAGTCGATATAACGCACTTTCAGTTTCAATTATTGCATTTGGATTATTATTTAATCCTATGGAATTTTTGGAAAAGTTATAGAAAAAGAAAAGGAAAAAGGCCATTGTGCAACTGGGCCTATTCGGCGAGAGTGTAGCAGGCCCAGGGGGAATCCAGCCCACGCAAGGCTGCCACGTCGAAGGCGTATTTGGCAAATATGCCTCCAGCCGATGCAGCGAACCGGTGCGCGCACGTGCATTTTTAAACCTGACGGGTGGGGCCCACCCGTCAGAGTGTGAGGCTGACCGACGGGCCCCATGGCCGTCGTCTTCAACCTCGGGCCAGAGAGGGAGGCGAGCTCAGCGGCATCATTGTGGTCGACGGCGATGCGATCCGAGCGCACCGGCATGCTCAGGGCGGAGTCGCTGTTCGGGTGGACGTGGAGGTGGTCGTCGGAGTGTAGGGGTTCGCCGGTGACGAGGAAACAGGCGGAAGAGCTTCGGGAGGCAGCGGTTCTGGCCGTATCTGGCTGCAAAAGAAGCGGGGAGGAAAGGGGAAATGATCAGTGAGCCGCGGAGGTTCCAGATCGAGGAAGAGGAGTGGCAGAGAGGGCATGTACCCTGAGATCGACAGCGACCCAAGGGGGCGGAGCTCGAGCTTGATGTCGAGCTCGGGTGCTCCTGGAGGAGAGTGGAGGGCACAGGGGGCCGATTTGGAGTAGGTAGGAGCGGGTGGTGGTGAGGGAGAGGCTCGGGGAGGGCCTTAAATAGGCGAACGGCGGGGTGCCGTGGACCCATGCGCCGGCGAGCTCCTGCTCGTCGCCACAGGCTCGGGAGGAGCTGGCGCCGTGTCTGGGGTGTTGCGGGGTGTGGATTACGCTGGGGGGAGCTAAGGGAGAGAGCGGGGTAAGGCCAGAGATGCCGCGCGTGTGAGGCCGCTCATTGGAGCTCTCGGGCGGCCGGTGCGCGTGCGAGGACGGGCAAAAGGAGGGAGAAGGAGGAGGGGGACAGGGGTTTAGCATGACGCGGATGCCGAGGCACATCGTAGGGCGCGCTGGGGAGGCCCGAGGTGGCCGGGAGTGGTTGGCAGGGGGCGGCTACAGTGCGGGAGAGCACTGTCGCGCGCTCCAGAGCGCCCAAAATGGTCGGCATGGCCATTTTGTATGCAATGTGGGCACGGCCAAAGGTGTGTGGTAGCTCTAGGGGGAAGTAAAGAAGTGGGCTATGGCCTTGGATGCCCTGGGCAGCCACTGGAGTGAGGAGGAAGGTTGAGGGAGAGAGAGAAGTTGCTGTCCAGGGAGGTAAATGGGGGTGTATCACCCCTCAATCATTGAGCAATGGCCAGGGGAAAGTTACTAGAGGTAGAAGAGGGTCAGGAGTAGCTGTAGTACAAAGTTGAGCCCGTGGAGATTAGTGGAAGAGGTCTAAGATGGCATTTGGTAAAGTGTCAGAAGGTGTTGTTGCTGGTTTGGGCAAGAAAATGAATCCCACTTGCCATGATACTTAACATGATGGAATGGCACATAGAAATAGGGTGTTCCACCAAATTTGAGTTCATTTGGGTAAAGTTGCCAATGCAACTTTTGTAAACCCTAGAAATCAACAGAAATGGGTTTTTCAAGATCTAGTCATCCAAAAATATTCTATTTGATGCACCACTTGGTGTAGTTTCATCATTTGGGTATTTGAGAATGTCCACAAAGTTTGGGATCAAATGGAGAAAGTTGGCAATGTAGAGTTGTTCAAACTTGGTTCTGGACAGAGAGGGTTTTGGGGAACTTTTGTGAACCAAAATAGTTTGGATTGAGCTGAAACTTTGCAATGTCATCATATTATGCATATGTGACTTGCTAGATTTTTCCTGGATTTATTTGAAAATATTTCTTGTAGAAATATTTCAAATACTTGAAATGGACAGAAATGGTTTTGGAGAATTTTGTCCAATATTTTGAACATGACCATGTGTTGAAACTCTTATATATGGAAAATATATGTCCACTGAGTTTCCCTGATTTTTGTCAAATATATGGAAAATAATTTTTGAAACAATAAATATATGTGCACTGAGTTTCCCTATTAAATATATGTCCACTAAGTTTCCTTAAGAAAAAGATTTTAAATAAAAAAGGAAAATAACTTTTAAAATTATATTTTTGTGGTTTATGGGAGTCCTATATCTACTAGGTTTCAAATACACTCTTCGAAATATTTTTCATACCCCAAATCAAGTACTTGTAGTGCAAACCTCAATTCAGGGGTTTTTGGAAAACTAATTTTTGAAAAAACTATTTGGACAAATTATTTTTGTAAAAAATACTATATTGCACTATACACATGGCATGATCATTGGGCAGAAGTTTGGGGCAAGGAGATGAAGTATGGGAGGGGGGTTGTGTTGACTTTAAAGAGCACTTGAAAAACACAGAGAGAAAACCAACTCCGAATAAAAGCCAAATAATACAAAACTTTTTGTCAAACCACACTTTATCATGATTTATTAGCTTAAGTGTTGTGGCATGAAAATCAGGGTGTGACAACACGGCACGATAACACACCGATTTTCGTTATTTCTGGACTCTATATGCATTTCCTGTAATTAGAATACCAACAAGGCATACACCTTTGGCTGCAACCTGCGGCCGAACTATTTGATTTTTTCCCCGTTTCTTGAACAATGAATGAAAACTCTCAAAATGACTCACAAATGATCTTGCTAGCTAGCTAGCACCCACGTGTAGTTACGACTATAGCAAATGACTCAAATATAGCAAATGATACCTCAAATTCACGAGAAAATTGAACCATAGGGTACAATGGTGATTTCTTACCGTGGAAAAAAATTTGGAGGCGAAACGATGAACTCTTGTTTTCATTCAAAAGAAAATGCGTTGTTAGTTCATGTAAATGTTTTCAAATAGCCCCTCGCAAAAAAAGTTTTCAAATAGCACACGGTTCACTCACGAAAGCAATGTGCCTACCAAACCGTGGCAGATGCCCCCCTTTGCTGTGCGCGCGATCTGAGTCGCGTGTTCTGATTGGCCAGAACCCAAACCCCACGGATCGTACATCTGCACCATTGGATGCTCCCAGACTGAACGGCAATCCTCATCCCTTTCGATAGGAAATGCAGTCCAGCTAGGAATTGATTTATATTGCAAAATGCACGGTAAATGCCCAAAAATGTCTTACATATAGCACATGAGACGTGAAATGCGCTAGCAAATCAAACCCGTGGTACACAAGTGCATAGAGGCAACCGTTTGTATAGGCCTTTCAGCACGGCGACCGAGGATATTTTTCACCCTTTTCACCTAGGCTGCCAACACCCCCCACCGCCCGCCTACGTTTCACTCAACTAGTCCACCCAATCTCCATCGCCAGCTCCCCCGTCCCCCAGATCCACAGCAGAACCCTCTCCGGCGCCACTGTGCTCACCCCGACCGTGTGCCCGCTCTTCGGCATCAAGCCTACCTCCACCGCCATTCCCAACACGCGGCGGCCCGTGCATCAACATCTTCATTTGCTCACCATCCACCCTTGAGCATATCGATGTTGTAACCATCGCCTATCCTGTGGTCCGGTCGGTTTTGCATTAAGAAGCCTGTTAGTTACTGTTCTCCTTCGCGGTGAGGCATATTTCCTCACAATCCCTCTTCCTATTTCGTTTCGTATGTTCCCAAATTGGCTATAAAATAACGGAGAGCGTATATATGTCCATTATGTACCTTCCTTACTACATATAAGTTGTATTTGTTCCAATAAGTTACTGCCTATTTACAGATCGCGGGCGCCTGAGTCACACAAACTTAACAAATTTGCAGTACATTTTCTAAATTGTTGCATGACATGTTTAGAAAGCCTAATACTAACTCGTTAGTTTTATGCTTATCCTCCTTTCCTAAGTTTCGCATGTGTTCTTTGTAGATGCCGAGTAGCAGTGACAACACTCATGCTTCAGGCGACGTATCTTTATCTGATTCCGACAACCCTAGGTCTTCAGCGGATTGTGAGGGATCAAGTAATCTTGAATGGGATAGAGCTGCGGCAATTACCCTTCCAGTTAGGACATAGAAGAACGCTCCAAGGAAGCCCACACACCAGCCTAAAGGTGTATATGAAGTAACCGAGATTGATTTATAGTCTTGGGCTCCAACTACACCAGATAAAGCACGCACGAGGTTCATGAGTGTGTGTGGATTTGTTGGCAGGGCAAGGCTCAACATTAATTTGCCGGGGTTCCGGAAGGCTGACATAGAAATACAATGAAGAATAGTCCGGGAGATCATGGATCACTTGAACGTTCTAGAGGAGTGGAGAATGCAGGTGGAACACGCTGCACTGAAGAAGGCTAGAGATGCTTGGAGAAACTGGAAGCACATGTCGTACAAGAAGTAGTTGAGTGAAGGCAAGGACCCAATCCGCACATACCCCCAAATTACAAAGGCAGACTAGGCAGAATTCAAAAGAGTCAGGGCAACTAAAGAGTTTGCTGAGAAGAGTTTCAAGCAATTGAAACTTCAGAAGAAGAACATACACCCCCACCATATGGGTGTGGCAGGGTACTACGGCATGAAACTGATATGGGACTAGGAGGACAAATAAGAAGTAGCGGCGGGTGGGAATCCTTCCTTTAGCGAAATCAGGGGCCAACACGCCAGAGACTACTTGCCGCCACATGCAAGGAGGCGTGATGACGGAACTTATTACTTCAAAAACTCACATGACCAAGAACTGTATCAAGTGATGTTCGAGGCTTCCAAGATCCTTGGAAGGTTCTACATGAACTCAGGGCCATGTGTCGTTCTGTCCGTTTCTCTGGAACAAAAGAGCCCCTGGTCACGCAAGGGGTATAGGTGTTAGTGTCCTGCACAAGAGGGCTTTCACACTCAGCGAAGAAGAGAGGCTCAGCATGAAAAAGCGAGGAGTGAAATGAAGCAGAATGCATTGTATGAAGGGGTGAGGAAGGAGATGTATCCAGTTGTTCGAAAGGATGTTGAGGAGTCAATGATGACGCAGAAGACTCTAACATTGATAGATAGCCAGCAGATGGGAGGGAAGGCGGGCATGGAGGTTGCTACTTATTGTGCGACAACACTGCACAAGAGTAGCTATGCATTAGCTGACCCCAGCGACACTAAGACTGCAGCTGCTCGTGATGATGTTATATCTAATCTATCTGGAATGAAAGTCCGAAGGGTGTGCTTACACATTATGAAGGTACATTAAAATGTGCAATAGCCTGGGTTTGCCCACCTTTCTTGGAAGATGGCCTCTTATTGGACAGTGTGCCATTGAAGTCGGGCTGTGTGAAGTGCTACGTGACTGAAGTAAAGCCTGGATTCAATGGATTTTCCATGAAGAATGTACTAGGAGACTTTGATGAGCAAAGGACCTTGGGAGAAACACTGTTACATCACATCCAGTGGACTCGAAAGGAAATAGAGGTCATCGAGGAGATCTCTAAAGCCCCGCCAAGAGCAACCAATGTTGCCCCTCAACCGGTGACGCTCTCCTTGCCGTAGAAGCTCTCGCGTGCTTCCCCCAAAGAACCTAATACTCGTAATCCGACGGCTAATGCATCAACCTGTGATCAGCCGGACCGACCTTGTGGCATACAGGCCATGTCATCCTCCGCCCCAAAGCAGCCAGTGGCAAGGCCTACAATTGCTTAAGATGCACCACCGATTCACATGCCGGCCACTAAAACTATGTGGGGAGACCCAGCTGCAGCACATGCTCGGCAGACCAACATGGTGGAATGGACTGCTAAGCAATCTGATACTTCGGAACCACCTGCTAAGTAGTTTGTAGGTCCAGAACCAACTGCTCATCAGTCTGTCGGTCCGCTCAGCAAACCAACACGTTGGCACGACCTCCTCGGCACACTGACAAGTTGGCACCACCTGCGCAGAAACCCGACATAGCTTCAATGCATGGTCAGCAGACTGATGCCTCTGCTCCTACAGCCCAGCAGTCCATCACAGCAGCACCGCCAGCTAAGTTGTCCGGCATAGATAAATCGTCTGCTAAGGAGTCCGTCAAAGCTTCACCGTATGCTCGGCAGTCTTGTAGCCAACCAGACATTCTGGCAGAAATGCTTCAAGTACCAAGAAGGAAGTGGCCAAAAAGGCTACACCCACGAGGAAGCCCAACAGGAGAGTGAAGAGGAAAGAGAATGATTGCCTCTTACTTAAAGCACTGATCGCCCAGAACCAAATTAATAGCAGCTTGTTCAAATCGGGGAGTAATATTATTTCTGACGCCATGGATGATGAAGAAGTACATTTGTTGCTTGCTAAAAGTAAAGCAGACGTACTTCAAGCACGCAATTACGTCCATGACCAACCATTTCTTTTTGGCGAATACTTTGATGAGTGTAGCTCCAGTTGCCGTGAGTTACATGAATATTGCGTGGATCTAATGTTGGAAGGTCATCATGGTTTGCTAGTCCACTACAACAGAGATCATTTCCAACACAATGTTGGTTCCATCAATGTGAGTTTCGAGGACTGACATCTCTTCTTAAACTTCAAGGAGCTCGATGCCACTCTTGTTAGATGCCTGATTTTGTAAGTACAAGGTTGTAAATGATAAACAACTAACTGCATTTTATTCCTCTCAGGGGATTGAACGCGTAGATAAGAAAAAGGGAGAGTGTGTATTTCATAGATCCTGAAGTAGCAAATGGCACAAAAATACATGGTAAGGACCTACAGGACTGGGCCATTAACACAGTCGTCCGTCTCTTCGAAAACACGTCCCATGCAAAATCATTTCCCTGGCCATATCATGAACGGCAATTCAAGTAAACAACCATGCATACACTGATTGTCTTTCAGATTTTGACATAATTCGTAAGTTCATGGCTTTCTTAATATGTAGCAACCACTGGATATTGGTATTCATTTGTTCAAAACAAGAACACACTACATTGATTCTCTCAGAGAGTCAACAAACGCTCAGGATCTGACGCATCTTCACCAATTCATGGATAGGTATTGAATTCTATGATGTTGAAATTAATTTGCGTTCATATCTGGTTCCATAATTGATGTTGTCAAAATTCATCTTTATTTGCAGTGTGCTCGCATTATGGAAAACTAAAGCAGGGAACCTATTGAAGAGGGAACTACCTCTGTAGCACGAGATCATTTCTCCAGTAACACACTGAAATCCATTATTTTCAGAAAATTTATCCAACAGTCTGCAAATACCTTTTCTTACGCTAGTCAAATGTTCAAGCTTCTAAATAAACCTCTTTCTAACAGGACAAAGAAAAAATAAAACATCTAACACCGGTTTGGTTGTTCCTAACAGGACAAATACATGGCTAATTGTGTACAAAAAATCAGTGTCCTCAGCAAGAAGCAGGGACCAACCTTTGTGGATACTATGTTTGCAGACACATGATCTCTATCTGCAAATTTTCTGATAGTTGTGACGATCCTCGCAAATTAGTACCAGTAAGTCTATCTTAATTAATATATTCTACTCCACCCGTATGGCAAATTCTGATCTTAAAAATACTATAGCTCATCTTAAAACTGAGGACCCCTGAACCGCTCCCAGCTGGTGAATTGCTGATTGTTTGGAGATTTATCAGCGACTTCTTCCAGAATAACTACATCAATCCCACTAGTGATAATGAAGATTTCAGCATGCGTTCTTCTGAAACATTGAGTAGGAGTCATCTGCTAAACATATATATACGCATGGAACCATTGGTTTCCATCTGATGAGGTCTTTGTATTTCGTACACTATGATTAATTATGTAATGCCTATATGTGTGGACAAATCATTGGAATTTAGCTACCATATGTTCAATTGCAATTGTTGCAAAATCTGATGAATGTTCTTCCTGTGGACACTATTTGTTCAATTGAATATTGTACGAGTTTGCTTTTTGCGCGCCAATTCAAAATGGGATATTTTTGTTTATTTGTTCAATTGAATATTGTGGCGAATTTGCTTTGTGCATGCCGATTCAAAATGGGATATTTTTGTTTTCACCTGGCAATTTCTCTGCACACGGTTCAACTAAATAACTATGAGTGATCCACATCGGAAAGTATAGATCAATCATAGAGGAACCGTCGGTGATACACAGCAGATCGCAAACAATTTGCAGCGCTACTACGTGTGCGTAGGGTCTCCGGAACCATTTGTGATATCGTGTTATCGCACACGAGAACTCGAAGTAAACCGTGCCCAACTTAAAATACAATCCCAGTCGTAATTTTTTAGGAAACGTGTGGGATCCCAAATGAAAAGAACACGTCACTCTTGCCGCAACCATCGGTGATACGTAACAAATCACAAACGGTCTACAACACTTGTATGTGTGCGAAGGGTCTCCTGAACCGTTTGTGATAGAACATTATCGCATACAATAATTTTTGGGAAACTTGTGCGATGGAGTCTAGCATGGCAGATGGGTTACGCAAAAAACTCATGTGCGATGGGGCACAAATTGCACACAGTTCATATGTTGTCCCGTGCGGTTTCCCAAACAGTTCATTACGACACACCGTTTGGTTTCACTGTGTCATTAGAAACGTTTAATCACCGATCCCACACATGCGAAAGAATTTAGTGTGTGCTTGTAGGATCGAAAGTATTTCTAGAGGGGGGTGATTAGACTACTTGACCAAATAAAAATCTAGACTTTTCCCAATTTTAAGTCTTGGCAGATTTTAACAACCTAGCACAAGTCAAGTAATTAAGCTACACGTGCAATTCTAAGAGTATAGTAGTGGAATGTAAAACAATTGCATATGAAGGTAAAAGGGAGGAGTTTGAGGGAGCAAACACAATGTAGACACGGAGATTTTTGCCATGGTTCCGATACGTTGTGCTATCGTACATCCACATTGATGGAGACTTCAACCCGCAAAGGGTAATGATTGCATGACTCCATGGAGGGCTCCACCCATGAAGGGTGCACGAAGAAGCAACCTTGTCTATCCCACCATGGCCATCGCCCACGAAGGACTTGCCTCACTAGGGTAGATCTTCACGAAGTAGGCGATCTCCGTGCCCATACAAACTCCTTGGTTCAACTCCACAATCTTGACGGAGGCTCCCTAGTGACACCTAACCAATCTAGAAGACACCACTATCCAAAAGGTAATAGATGGTGTGTTGATGATGAACACCTTGCTCTTGTGCTTCAAAAGATAGCCCCCCCAACACTGAACTCTCTCTCATAGGATTGGATTGGGTGGAAAGAGGGTTTGAGTGGAAAGCAACTTGGGGAAAGCTAGAGGTCAAGATTTATGTGGTTGGAATGGAATATCTTGACCTCAACACAAGTGTAGGTGGTTATCTCTCAGAAAATGTATGGTGGAAGTGTAGGCATGTTATGATGGATCTCTCCATTAATGAAGAGTGGGTGGATGGGTATATATAGCCTCCACACAAAATCTAACCGTTACACACAAATCACCAAACTCGGTGGGACCGAATCGTGAAACTCGCTCACACCGATTTAGTTCAAAATGTGAACGTTAGGATTTTCTGTGGGACCGACAAGTCAACTCGGTGGGACCGATTCCATTAGGGTTTGGGTGTAACGTAATCTCGGTGAGACCGATTACATAAACTCGGTGGGACCGATTTTGGTAATAGGCAAACAGAGAGTTGGTCAGGCAAACTCGGTGGGACCGATTCGCTCATCTCGGTTAGGCCGAAACGTTATGAAGGGGAAACAGAGAGTTTGCATTGCAATCTCGGTGGGACCGATCGCTCATCTCGGTTGGACCGAAACGTTACAAAGTGAAACAAAGAGCTTGCAATCCTATCTTGGTGAGACCGAGATCCCTATCGGTGAGACCGAAATGACTAGGGTTTGTGGCAGTGGCTGTGTCAAGTGAACTCGGTGGCGCCGAGTAGGAAATTTCGGTGAGGCCGAGTTTGAATTTTGGTTTGCGACATATGTGGATATGAGAAAGTAGTTGAGGGTTTTGGAGCATATCACTAAGCATTTTGAGCAAGTAAGTCATTAAGCAACACCTCATCCCCTTTTAATAGTATTGGCTTTTCCTATGGACTCAATGTGATCTTGGATCACTAAAAGTAAAATGTAGAGTCTTGATCTTGATCCAACATGTTTTCTTAGTATTTTGAGGGGTCCACTTTCTAATCCATGCCATGCCAAACACTGAGCTTTCCTGAAATATTTATCTTGACATAGCATTAGCTCAATGGGCTATATGCTGTTAGGAATTACCAAAACCACCCAAGGATAGTTGCACTTTCAATCTTGCCCTATTTGGTAATTGATGACAACATATAGATCAAAGCTTCGGCAGATGATAATAAGATTGAAAAACATCGTCACTTTGAGAAGTATGTGATAAGCAAGAGCTCCCCCTAAATTTGTGCATTTTTTAAAATTTGCTTTTGAATGCAAATGCACAATCAATTAGGATCATGGGTTACTCTTCCATGTCACATACATCTTGGTGCAGCGCTCAAAATGATAGAAATTTAAAGCATGCACTCATCACCAAGCAAGTGAATGATCATATATGGATATAAAAGATAGTATCATCTAAACAAGCATTAATGCAGCAAATGATCAATCACATGATCACACAAGTATCTCACACAAGGACATAAAGTATCTCACACAATAAAAAGTTCAACCAAAGGCAAAGACGCAAAACACTCTCTCGAAGCCTATGATCTATACATATCTATCCCCCTTTGGCAAAAAGTTACCAAAAAGTTCAAATATGCATAGTGTTATGTGTCTCTCAGGCTTGGTCTTCGAGAGGTGGTGTAGAGAGAACTCGAAGGACGAATGCATCTGTTGATGTAGTTGGAGCTAGTGGAGTGGCTGCTGGAGGTGGCACTAGAGTTGTAGCTGCTGGTGCTGATGCTGTAGCTCTAGAATCTGTCACTGGCACGGTAGCGGACCTCTGACTCCTTGGTACTTGTTGAAATGCATATGTGGTTGCCTTGCCTCTCTTCTCTTCTGCTTCCTCCTAAAGCTGCTCAACTGTTGTTTGAATGTGAGTTACCTTCAGATCAAGATCATGAAATTTGGTCTCTATGATCCTCTCCAAGCTCTCCTGGTTTTGAGTCAGGGTGGCCAAGCCCTTCTCAATCCTTAGTGTAGAATGGATCAGATATGCAAGTTGATCTTGATTGCTCTTCAGGAAAACTTGATATGCCTCTTCAACACTTGGCATCTTGGCAGCTTTCTCAGCCTTTGCTTTGGCTCTCTTCTCCTATGCTTGAACTGATGATGGTTCCTCCTCATTCATCACAACAGTATTATCTTCAAAATCAGGATACAGGGGTAGATGCTCCTTATCCAACAGATATGTTCCTGTGCCATCTTGGAGTTGATGAGCTCCTGAATGTGTGGAGCATACCCGCAGCTTCTCTTCTGGTCAGCAGCAGTCCTCTTGATTGTCTCTACAATCAGACTCATGATCTTATACTTCTGAGGGATATCAAAAATTTGTAGCAGGTTGATAGAGTGCCCTCTGATCATGTTGTGATCTCCTGACTTGGGTAGCAGAGTGTGCCTTAGGATCCAGTTGATAGTAGGAAGACCCGACAACAAGAAATGTACAGATCCAAGCTTGTGAGTCTCCAAAGCTTTATCTGCGATCTCCTTGTACATGTTAGCCATAGTGTTGTGGTCCTTCTTCTTCTTGGCATACACATCCAATTCATCTTCATGTTCTTCTGGGGCATTTATCAATTTTGCCCATTCTTCAACTGTGGATTGGTACCTAGTACCTTCTGTCATCCATATGATCTTCCCATCTGGGTAAAAGTGAGCAATGGAGTAAAATTGCATGATCAGCTCATCATTCCATTTTGTGAGCTTCTGTCCAACAAACTCATCTACTCCACATGCTTTGAAGCTGTCATAAACTCCTGGAAAGTAATCTTCATTCTCCTGGATGTATTCCCAATCAACCCATCTCATGTCACGGACAATGGGCTTCTTGTCAAGCAAAATAGTTTCATAAAAGTCTTGTTGTTCCTTTGTATGAAACCGGTAGTCAACTGCAATCCTCCTCCTCACAGCATAAGGATCAGACTCTCTCCACAATCTCAGTCTTGAATCTTTCCTGACGTCCATGTTCTGAGCGACTAGATGAGCATCATTGTGGTCTGGAATCTTGGGCTTCAATTTTCTCAAAATAAGAGACCCATCATCTTCTTCAGCCTGAGGCACTAGGGCCTTGTTCTTCTTCGGCAGGTATACTTCTGGTTTTCCTCTTGGGCTTACTGGGCATCTGAGCTAGAGCTTTGGGAGCTGTCTTGGGCTTTGATGGAGTAGCCCCTGACTTTATATCATCTCCCATAAGCTTCTGAGCTTTGGGTGCTGGTGCATCATCCTCTTCCTCTTCCTCTTCTTCAGAGGGATCTCTCATCATGGAGGGCTTGCTCATGACTCTGTCAATGGTCTTCTTGACCCTCTCCTTCCATTTCTTGCCTTCTCCACCTTCATTGGGTTCAAGAGTGAACTCCATTCTCTCTTGAGTAGAGGCTCTGGCTTTAGACATAGGAATTCTCTTTGCTGGAGCATTCTTATTTATTCCTGGCTTAACTGTAGCAGCTGTGCCATACTCCTTTTTCAGCACATTCTTCTTGGAGCTTACTTCCTCCTCAGTGGCAACATAATCCTCATCCTCAGATTCTCAGGTTCTCTTCTTCCTAGATCTGGTGCCTGCCTTTGTCAATTTGCTCGGAGTGCTACTGCTACCATCATCAAAAGTGCTCGAGGGATCTAAACCCTCACTCAGCTGCACATGTTTCTCAGACCTGTTCTGACTGTCACTTTGATCAGACATCTCTGCAAACTCACTGACAATAGACCCTGTGAAAAGATGTAGATGAGATAGAGTGGATGACCGTCACAAAGTGCAGAGTTTTTGCAAAATAGATGACTTAAAAACTTAGTTTTAGTTCAACACAGAAAGCATTTCGGAGCTACCGATTTGTAAACTCGGTGATACCGAAGCAGCTTTTGGAACCTAAACTAGTGAACTCGGTCAGACCGAGTCATAGTTCGATGGCACCGAGACTGCTAGGGTTTCACAGAGAATCGAACTCGGTCACACCGATTTGCAGTTTTCGGTCAGACCGAAAATTGCAAGTGCTATGGACTAAGCCAAATCGGTGGGACCGATTTCTACAACTCGGTCGGTCCGAGATGAGTTCGGCGGAGACCTGACCCTAAATTTTCAAATCAAATCTAACCCAAATGATGTTTTCAGTGGATAGAGTGTTTGCATACGTGGTAAGGATCGTGGCAAAACAATGTTCTATGAATCAGAGGTAAAGGAATAGCACAAGGGTCGAACCCATACCCTAGTTCGGCCGGAGTTCGCTACGGCGACAACAGCGGAGCAGATTTCTGTTGACGGTGATGGAAACCAGCGGTGGGAGGTTGCTAGCGGCGAGGAGACGATCCGGAGACTTGAGGAGGCAGAGCAGGACACACGCGCTGGCTGAGGAGTTTGAAGAAATTTCCAACATCTCACCCGTGGGTATATATATCCCGACCCTGTCTGTGTGACCGAGTGGAACAACTCGGTGGCACCGAGATGTAGTATCACAAGCGGTTACTGCAACTCGGTGTGACCGAAAAGTTCAAATCGGTTGCACTGAGATTGAAAACCTAGATCAACTTAGTGATTTCGGTGTGACCGAAATGGATGACTCGGTCATACCGAAATGCACAAAGAGGTTTTGGAAGTTTAAGTCTATGACGAATCAGGGACTCCGAGTGCTCCTCACACAGAGTGGTTCAAATCTGACTTGATCAAACTTTGTGATGTAGCATGAATAGAGTTTGAGACAAGAAAAGGAAAGATAGCTAGAGGAAGTCCTTAGGCATTCTTGTCCATCCATTTGGCAAAAAATAGAAAAAGCCAAACAATCAAGGCAACAAATGGATGTCCTCGAATGAGTAAAATATGCAACCAACATGCTCACACAGTAAGATGGAAAATGAAATATGTGGCAAAGCATGCATAATCACTCTAGCATCTATCAAGCAATTTGGCGATGACTAGGTCATCTATATACGAGTATATTGACTGAGGAGTCAAAAGAGAACATTTGATCGTAGGTCATACACATCGCTTAAGCACAAGTGGGGTTACCACTTCTACGTAATGCATTGTTGTGTTCACATCGTTAGAGTTGCTTTAGCTCAATTAATTAGAGCAAAGCTCCCCCTAGATGTGATATCCCCCCTAGGAGGGATGAACTAACCTTGGGTTTTGTCGATGATGACTTCATGTAGGTGTTGAAGATGTAGGTGCTCAAAGTTGATGTAGATCATTCAGAGCAGTCCTTTGGAGTGAGTTGCACTTTCAATACCTGATGTAGGGTCGAACCCTAATCGCCCGATCTTTCACGAAAGGAGCAGATCCCGTGAAGAACACGAGGAACACGAGGGGAAAACGAGGGAAATCACAAGGGGAAACATGAGAGAATCACTCAACCAACAAGAAATAGTCACACATGTTTGCTAGATCCTCGAGTACATAAAGTAAGATACACGATCCACGATCAACTAGGGACGATACACGGTAACCGGTCTTCTCCGTGAGGTCTTGAAGTTCTTCTCCAAAAGGAGGTCTTGAATCCAAAGGGATCTTCTCCGTAGAAGTCGCAGTCTCTCTCGTGGAGTAGATCCGATCTGGATGAGCAGCGCTCTTTCTCCAAAATGAGCTAAACCAATGCTAACCCTAGAAAGTTGTACGGGGTGGAGTATATATAGTCTAGGTGGGGAGAAGGGATACACGGGCCTCGGCCCTTCACTGTGCGCAGACAGGGGAGGTCGGATGTCCGGGCTGGTCGGGCCGGATGTCCAGGCTTTCAGGCGACGCCGGATGTCCGGGCTAGGGGGGCTGGATGTCCGGGCTGCAGCGGTGGCATTTGTTGCTCTCGGGTTCGGAGGGGCCGGATTTCTGGGTCGGTGGCCGGATGTCCGGGGGCTCAGGAGGGGCCGGATGTCCAGGGCCTGTAGCCTTTTGCGGCTGGGCTACTGTAGTGGAAGACGCTCCAGGGGCCAGATGTCTTGGGCCTGGGAGATGCTCTTGGCTCCTTCCGATGGTTCTCCTCTTCCGTGGACTTGGGGATTTGTACATCTTCATGCACATCTTCGGGAGGACCCTCTTGGTACCTAATCATGCACAACACCTCGGACTTAGGTAGTAGCCATGTCTCATGCATAGAAAGTGGAAGTTCGGAGAGGAGTGAGTTCACCTTATCTTCGATATCTTTGGCTCGGGCTCAAGTTGTTTTGGAGGAGTGAGTTCACCTTATCTTCGACAAGCGGTATATAGCCCATAGCTGTGTGAGAGCCAAGTGAGAGAGATGCGCGTAGTCGTTGCGCGAAGAGAGCGGTGGGAAGGATAGTTCTCGGGATCCCAAGTCATCTTTGCTCTGAAGAGCTCGTTTCATCAACTCTTGGGATTGAGAGGTTGACAAGTATACGTGAGTACCTACACAAAACAAAGACAAAGGGAAAATTGTGTGGGCGTGGTAGATGTACACATCATCCATCATGATGCACACGTGCTTGTGTTGGTTAGCACAAAATATCCAATTCTCAAATAAATGAGATGCGTGACATAGAAACATGTCATCCATCATGATGGGTTTGTTGTTATGTATAGCATAATGGAGACTCAAATTGTGTAATGCATCACAAGAAATATGTAGAGCATTGTTATTCATGGAATGCATATGGTGCAAGCAATTATTGGAATCATGCAAAGTATGGAATGCATCAAAATCTCCTAATATGTATGCGGAAACTATAGGGGTCTCCTCATGAGCATTAATGGAAATATCACATGGAGAATATTGACAACATCCAAAACAATGCATATTTGGAACAATGTGATCATGGCATGGCATAGTAGATGAATTGCGCAAATCATGTAAAGGAAGCATGGCAATATCATCACATGAAAAAAAGCCAATGACCATCATCTCGTCATCTATGCCATAAGTGCAAATGGGATTGATTTTAATGGGGCATGCATAGTTACTATGTTGAGATTGAAATGATGCAATATGAGATATCTCACTCATAGCATATGACAATTTTAAAGGATGATCAAACATGATGTGACCAATAGAATTTTCACATGATATCCAATGTAGCATATCATCACAACTAGGCAATTCAACATGCTCGTCATCATATTCATCATAAATAGGTAAGTCATGACATGAAGAAGTCGCACTAGCAAGAAGCATGGGTATAGGTGTGTCAACATCATGCAAGCAATCATTCATAAAATAGTACACTAGTGGGAGAAGAGAAGCACCATCACCTATGTTACCTTTGGAGCATCGCTCATGTGTTGTAGGTGATGTGTCGAAGACCAAGTCGTGGTCATCTTCATCTTGATGGAACCATGTGGGTGTGCATCATCGTCCACCATGGCCATCGTCATCTCCATTGGAGATATGGACTCGTCGAGGATAGGCGTGTCATCATGTAGGAAACCAAGCACCAAAGAAAACACACTCGGAGTAGAGGTTAAGTTGTTAGAAATCATAGTGGCCTCACATGCCGTCTCAACTACCTCACTCACTAAGTGTTGTGGCTCACTAACTCCCTCTTGGATGCTCTCACTCATATGGTTGGTGGAGTCACTCAAATGGCGCTCAACCTCACATAGGATGTGTGGCATGCTCTCAAGTGTGGGGCTGGTGGTGGTCACACTCATCCTCTCATAGGAAATGCTCTCAATATCACGTATGGTGGAGTCACTCATGTCACTCATGGTGGGGTGGCTCTCCTCACATGGGAATTGGGGCATCTCTTTATATGTGGGTGTCGGAGAGATGTTGGTGCAAATGTCTCCATGCTCAATCACGTCATAGTCGTAGCCGTGGATGAAGGCCGAAGATGGAACATCATCACTCTCCTCCAAGACCAAAGATAAGGTCTCATGTGTGGGCTCGTAGCTTGACTCAGAGTATGAGTCCAATATGGGCATCGTCTTCATGTTGTTGAAGAGGTCCATGCTCGTCGTCGTGGGCGAAGGGGATGGCCCTTGCTCGACCGTCTTGTTGTTGGAGGCCCATATGATGTGGCACCTCGTAGCTTGTCTCCATGACCAAAGGGAATGTCCCAGGCTCGGCAATCTTCCTTGGGGGCTTCCAAAGATGGAATTATCGCCCTCACTCATAGATGGTCGCCTCGTTGGTGAAGATGTCGATGTAGGCGAACTCATGGGAAGTGGGAAAAGATGCCGTACGTCCAAAGGCGAAGATGCCTTGATAGCACTCGGCGAATATGCCTTGATAGCACTTGGCGAAGATGCCGAAGTGGTTGTTGTAGCTGTAGCTCCATCTTGGTGGTGCTCGTCTCGCGGTCTTCTCTTTTGCTCTTGAAGCTTGGCCTTGGGGTGAAGTAGGGCTTGTTGGGACTTGTACATTTGCGCTTGGTGAACATCTTCATGATGATGGTGTCGTTGTCGTACTTGAGCTCGTAGTAGATGTCGTTTGTCGTCATCGTGCACATGATGCTTGGAGGTGACTTGCCCTTCATGACGAGGTGGATCACGAACGTGATGGTGGTCGCCATGGAGATGTGGACGACTTGCGCTTGCATCATTTTTGCGCTCTGAAGACTTGTGATTGGAATGCCACCGCCTTGAGGATGATGAAGGGGAAGAACTGTTGATCAACAAGGTCCAAATCTCCTCCATCCTTGCATCTTGCTCCTCCTTTTATGCGGAAAGCTTGTTGTCGATGTAGTCCCTTTTCCTCGCTTCGGAGTGGCGAATGTCAATGGATAGGTTCTCGATGCACTCTCGCAATCTTGATTGTGCGCCTTGCATTTGTCGTTGTGGATCGAAGATTGACGCTTTGGTGATGTAGTTGTTCACGCAGTCGTTGTTGTGGAAGACCGGAGATGAAATGCCTTGCCTATCCATCACTCCAAGAGAAAAATGTGAGTGGTAGAAAGAGAAGAACGAACACCAAATGTACCTTGACCAAAGTTGAAAGTGGATTAATGATCACTCCAATGTGGACACGGAAATAGCACAATTGGTACCAATTCTTGTCGGTTTCTCACACCTACACGAATAAGGCTTATGGTGGAGCTCGGTGAGGATAGTGGCACAAAAATTTGATGTAAAATGTTAGCAAGAGTCAATAATGTTGAAAAAGATTCACAAAATCACAAGTGAAACAAGTAGACCAATAGCAATATGTGGCACATGGAAACACACACACGGATAGATAAATGGGATTGTGCAACCAAGGATGAGAACAAAATGTGGAATCCACGGAAAATGCTCGTGTTGCACAACTCAAGAGAGACGCTAGCACGATTGCTCAATAGGCGGATACGACACTTGTGCACAACCTATACGATGCAAAATGTATGAACTTTCGATCCCAAGTATGCTATATATGTATGTTCCGGTGGTATGATCCAAGATGATCGGATATGACAATGTGGTATGATGCTATAGCTATTTCTTACAATCTTCTTTGCTCTTCCTCTTTTTCTTAAAAGCTTTATTCCTTTTTCTTTTGTATGTGTATGGCCACAATGTGAAGTGCACAAACCAAGGTAGCAAATCGGTATATACGGGAACAATCTTGTGACACAAGGGATGATATGATACCAATATGATATGGTATGTATGCAATGTATGGTGTAGATCACTAATGTGCACAAGTAACGTTGCCGAAAATACTCAAATGGCTAGTCTCGATAGGCAAGTAACGCAAAATGGGCTAGGGGTTGTCAATGCAATGGCAAGGGAATATACAAAGGAGGGATACCACGATACCAAGATGATATGGAGGTTACCGTCCTTGGCGATGATGAGTGGCGGTGATCTTGATGCAGATGTCAAGATGATGAAGACTCGTCCCTAAGTATCCGAAACACCTTAGGAAAACGGAAAAACCGCGAACTCAAAATCTCAAACGTCAAATGGTGGGAGCGGGAATGCGGTGGTGGTTTTGTGAAAGTACAATGATGGGTTATACGAGTAGGCAATGCGGAAGTGTAGGGTAAGGTTGGCTATACACGGTGTCGGAGTTGGAAGGACGGTCCCTAAGTAGCCTAAACACCTTAGGAGACACAACTCACAACACAAACAAAATTGGGTTAAGTCGGGGTGGCGGAAGTGTATTGTGGGTAAGCCTATGCGGAAGTTATGGTGGTGGTGGTGGTTGATGAAGAAGCAACCGTCCCTAAGAAGCCTAGACACCTTTGGAGACACAAATCACTCCTCAAGCAACCACTAATGCGA
Source organism: Triticum urartu (assembly GCF_003073215.2). NCBI lineage: Eukaryota > Viridiplantae > Streptophyta > Magnoliopsida > Poales > Poaceae > Triticum > Triticum urartu. Next base: position 263,431,825 of record NC_053027.1, read on the forward strand.
TGGGGAACAAAATTGGTTAGGTTGCGGAAGTCGGTGGTGGTTATGCGGAGGTTGTGGTGGAAGCCCTAGGCAAAGATGCCAAAGTTCCAAATATTTGATGGATTCAAATGGTGTTGGTAGTATTTTTGTGGGAAGGAGTATGTCAAGAGCTTTTCAACGAGCTAAAGAACGCGAAAATCGGACTCCGGATGAATTAGTTATGGACAAAACTGTGAAACGGGGATGCCTGAGATGTCAGGGGCCGGACATCCGGGCTCGGGGTCGGAAATCCGGGACCTAATGTCCAGAACCGTGCAGATTTGGCACTCTAGGAGCCGGATGTCCGGCCCGACGAATCCAGATCCCGTTTGGGGCGGAAATTTTCGAATTGGGGGCGGAAATAGATGATTTTAGGGGCAAAATTGCAGAGATTTCATGGATGGAAAGTGGGGAAACTTGGGGATATGCTAGATCCACTTGAAACCAAGAAAATCCATTGATCAAATCCAACAAAACTTCGTCAAACCAACAAATCACAAAAAAAATTGGGGGCTATTTTTGGTGGGGAGTTTTTGAAATTGGGGAAGAACACAACACAATTAGGCTAGAAAACACAACGGGGAGGCTTTGAAATCGTGATCAATGTGGCTCATGATACCAAGATGATGTCATGAGACAAGCTGGCTCTGATACCAAGATGATGTGGGGTAGAATCCTAGTGGCTCGATCTTTCACGAAAGGAGCAGATCCCGCGAAGAACACGAGGAACACGAGGGGAAAACGAGGGGAATCATGAGGGGAAACACAAGAGAAACACTAAAACCAACAAGAAATAGTCACACATGTGCTAGATCCTCGAGTACATAAAGTAAGATACACGATCCACGATCAACTAGGGACGATACACGGTAACCGGTCTTCTCCGTGAGGAGGTCTTGAAGTTCTTCTCCAAAAGGAGGTCCTGAATCCAATGGGATCTTCTCTGTAGAGGCCGCGGTCTCTCTCGTGGAGTAGATCCAATGTGGATGAGCAATGCTCTATCTCTAAAATGAGCTAAACCAATGCTAACCCTAACTAGGAGGAGGTGGGTAAGTATATATAGTGCTAGCCCATGAAGGGGTAAGTGAGAGGGGGATACATGGGCCCTTGGCCCGATCTCTGCGCACAGGCAGGTGCCGCATGTCCGGGCTGTCCGGGCCTCTGGTCGGATGTCCGGGTTGGCGAGGCGCCGGATGTCCGGGACTTGGCGAGGCGCCGGATGTCCGGGGTTGACACCGGATGTCCAGGGCCTGTAACACTTGGCGGCTAGGAGGCTGTTGCTGTAGGGGTCATCTCCAGCGGCCGGATGTCCGGGCCTTGGAGCTGTCTCCGTCTTCTTCCGTCATCGCTTCCGCGCACGCTTGGCCTTGGTCCATGGGTTCTCCATGGTCTCCTCAGGTGTACCTAAGTATGCACAAGGTCCGCGCTTGAAGTAGCACCCATGTCTTGCATGCGGAAAGGGAAGATTCGGGAAGGAGCGAGTTCACCTTAGGCCCAAAGGCGTATGCTCCACATCGATGGGGATGATCGTAGGATGCTCCGCATCGATGATGCGAAGCATCCCAAGATCATCCCCATGGATGCACCCACACCTCCAACGACACCACTTGGACCAATGACACAAGCCCGAGCCAAAGCTATCGAAGATAAGGTGAACTCACTCCTCTCCGAACTTCCACTTTCTATGCATGAGACATGGCTACTACCTAAGTCCGAGGTGTTGTGCATGATTAGGTACCAAGAGGGTCCTCCTGAAGATGTGCATGAAGATGTACAAGTCCCCAAGTCCACGGAAGAGGAGAACCAACGGAAGGAGCCAAGAGCATCTCCCAGGCCCCGGATATCCGGCCAAGGCCCCGGACATCCGGCGCCTGGAGCGTCTTCCACTACAGCAGCCCAGACGTAGAAGGCTACAGGCCCCGGACATCCCACCCCGGCAGCCCGGACATCCGACCCCTCCCGAGCCCCCGGACATCCGGCCACCGGCCCGGAAATCCGGCCCCTCCGAACCCAAGAGCAACAAATGCCACCTCTCCAGCCCAGACATCCGGGCCCCCAGCCCGGACATCCGGTGTCGCCCGAAAGCTCGGACATCTGGCCCGACCAGCCCAGAAATCCGGCCTCCCCTGTCTGCGCACAGTGAAGGGCCGAGGCCCGTGTATCCCTTCTCCCCCCTAGACTATATATACTCCATCCCGTACAACTTTCTAGGGTTAGCAAAGGATTAGCTCATATTTTGTGTGAGAGCTTTGCTCATCCACTTGGTTACCTTCTCCTCGGAGATTCGAGCCTCCACCGGAGAAGATCCCCCAAGCGGATTCAAGACCCCTCTTTAGGGAAGAACATCAAGACCTCCTCACGGAGAAGAACCAGTTGCCCTTTTTTATCGTCCCTAGTTGTCAGTGGATCATGTATCTGCTCTTATGTATTCAAGGATCTAGCACATGTGTGACTTGTTCTTGTTAGTTTGAGTGTTCCTCTTGTGTTTCCCCTTGTGATTTCCCTCGGTTCCCTCTTTGTGTTCCTCGTGTTCTTCACGGGATCCGCTCCTTTCATCAAAGATCGGGCGATTAGGGTTCTACCCTACATCATCTTGGTATCTAGAGCCACGTTGATCACGATTTCGGAGCCTCCCCTTTGTGTTTCTAGCCTTGTTTTGTTGTTTTTCGTCCTAATTCGAAAATTCGCCATCAAAAATAGCCCCAATTTTTTTTTGTGATTTGTTGGTGTGTTGAGATTTTGTTGGTTTGTATCCGTGGATTTGCTTTGTTTTGAGTGGATCTAGCTTCCCATCCATTTTCTCCCAACTTCCATCCACAAATTCCTCCGAATTTCGCGCGGATTTAACCTCTCCATGCGGTGTTCATCCCGTTCCGTCCCCGGATCCAGAGCCCGGACATCCGGCCCGTCCAGCCCGGACATCCGGCCATCCACCCGGACATCCGACTCCTGGCAGCAACATCTCCATCCACCGCCCCGTTTTCCGTCCAATTTCCACCAAATTTTGTCCCGGTGCCCACCATATACCATATATACTTCCGCATACCTCCATCACTTCCGCATAACCCAACCATTTTTGGCCCGTTTCGCTCTCCGACACAATTCCTACTTCGAGGTTTGAGAATTTGAGTTGCGGTACCGTATCCTTTTGTGTTTCGACTATTTAGGTACGGTTCGACATCGACATTACCGCCGCTCATCTTCGCCACGGACGTGTCCTACATCGTCATCCACAATGACCACCTCGCCTACACCTCGGTATTCATGCCACCATTTTGACACCATACCGGAAGCAAGGCCGGTAACCTCATCTTGGTATTGGACATATCACTCTTGCCATTACATTGATAGCCGTCATAGCCTTACTCCTTCGTGTCGCTTACCCATCGAGACTAGCCATTGAGTATTGCCGACAACGAGACTTGTGCACATTAGTGATCATACTTCCCATAGCATACATACATCATTGTTGCATATATTGGTATCATCTCTCGTGTCAGAAAGTTGTCATCGCATAATCATTTTCTATCTTGGTTCGTCAAGCATTGCATGAGAAAAGCGCTGAAACATCAAAGAGCCAAACAAGATTTTAAGCAAAGACAAAATATAAGCCAAGAGTTTTTAAGCAAGAACCATAGCATCTTACAACATTAAGATTGTCATACTCGATCATTTTGGATCATATCATACCAACACCTTGCGTAGAACATATTTGGGATAGAAGTCGTTGCATTTTTGCTAAGTAGGTTGTGCACAAGTTCTTGGATCCGCCTATTGTGCAATCGTGCTAGCGTCTCTCTAGTGTTGTGCAACAAGAGCATTTTTGTGGATTCCACATTTTGGCTCACCCTTGGTTTCACAACTCCACTTACCTTTTTGCGTGTGTGTTTCCGTGTACCTTATATGCTTGGTCTACTTGTTACAATGCATCTTGCGAATCTTTTCCAATATTATTGAAGCTCACTTAGAATTGCATCAAATTTTGTGCCACCATCCTAACCAAGCTCCACCAAAAGCTTTTTCTTGTGTAGGTGTGAGAAACCGACAAGAACTAGTACCAATTGTGCTATTTCCTTGTCCTACATTGGAATGATCCTCGATCCACTTTCAACTTCGGTCAAGGTACATTTGGTACTCGTTCTTCTCTTTCTACCACTCACATTTGTCTTGGAATGATGGATAGGCATAGTACTTCTACCAACCCACTCTTCATGGAGCAAGACGACGACATGAACTCCTTCGTCACCAAGAGTCACCTCTATGGTGCACAACATGCTTTGCATCAAGAGCAACAAGCTATGAGTGAATGCATCGACAACCTTGCCACCGACTTGCGACTTTCCGAGCAGCGTACAAGGGACTACTTAGACCACAAGCTCGATGATCACAAGCAACAGAATGACACAAGGATGGACGAAATTCGTGCTTTGTTGCTCGACCGCTCGTCTTCCACTTCAAGAGTCGTTCAAGCCGCCACTCTGACTTCACCCTCTCTGGCTCAAGTACACCGACATCAAACACTCTTCGTCGGGCCACGCGCACCGATCATCAAGCAAGCCTCAATCCGCTACGCGACATCGACTCTCAAGAGCGCCGACAACGTCGAACTCAAGAGGCCTTTGCGCTAGCCCGAGAACGACAACGACAACGCCAACATGAAGAGGAAGAGAGAGCGCGTCTACACCAAAATGCTCAAGATGCCAAGGAACAACATCAAGAACAACAACTTTGTGACGCTCAAGCACTTGAAGCGCTACAAGCTCTACGTGATTCGAGTCAAGCCGTTGCCGACCGAAGACGACAAGCCCGTGAACAAGAGGAAGCACTTCGCAAAGAAATTCAAGAATGAAGATTTCAAGATCGCGTGCATCGTCAAGTTCCTCCTCGAGCTTGACAAGCTCCTCCACAAGCTCGCCAAGAACAACAAGTCAATCAAGAGCATGAAGACAATGGAGATCCTCCACGACAAGAATGAGATGACGATAACTACCCCCATGCCAAGAGCACCACGAGTTGCACAATCATCAACAACATGGGCATCATCATCCCCGACCCCAACACAATGAAGAGCAACGTTATGGCAAACTCAAGTTCACCATGCCCAAGTTCAACGGAAGCAACGATCCCGAAGAGTACCTTTCATGGGCATTGAAGGTTGACAAGATCTTCTGTTTGCACAATTTTGAAGAAGAAAAGAAGATCGTGATGGCATCCCTTGAGTTCCAAGACTATGTCCTCATTTGGTGGGAACAAATCATAGAGTGTCGAGAGGCAAGAGGTGAACCACCCATCACTACTTGCGCGCAAATGAAGGATGTCATGAGAGCATGCTTCGTACCTAACTATTACAACCCGACCTCTTCAAGAAACTGCAACAACTCAAGCAAGGAACAAAGAGCGTTGAAGAATACTACAAGGAGATGGAGATTGCAATGATAAGAGCCAATGTCACGGAAGATGATGAGCAAACAATGGCACGTTTCTTGAATGGACTCAATCATCTCATCAAGAAGACCGCCGACTTCCAACCATAATCAAATCTCATCGAGCTAGTGCACCAAGCTACCAAAGCGGAACGCCAAGTGCAAGATGATTTCAAGTATGCCAAGTTCTCATCCAAGTCCTACGGCTTCTCCAACAACCAAGCTTCAACGACTCCAACACCGACTACAAATCCTTCTACTTCCAACATCGACAAGTCAACTTCCAAGTGAGCTTCTTCAACTACAAGCCATCCTCCTACGAGCAACTTCAAGCCGAGAGCTTCATCATCATCAACCCCAACCGATGAGACCATCAAGGCAAGTTCTTTCAAGTGTTTCACTTGCGGAGGCACCAACAAGCGAACCATGGTCTTCAACGACGATGGCACTTATGACTCCATGAGCGAAGGCGAAATGGAAGCCCTCGAGAAAGTCTCCATACACCGCCAAGTGAACAATGAAGAAGAACAAGTCTTTTGTGATGAAGACTCAAGTCCCGCACTTGTTGTCTCCAAAGTCTTGACTCTCCAACATCACCAAGAAGAAGACCAATGATGCCACATATTCCACACAAAGGCCGGCATCAATGGATGATCCGTCAAGGTCATCATCCATGGAGGGAGTTGTCATAATCTCGCAAGTTAAGAACTTTGCTCCAAGCTCCGATTGCCCAAGACGAAGCATCCACATCCATACAAAGTGCAATGGCTTAGTGACTCCGGCACCATCCAAGTCGAGCACCGAGTACAAGTCTCCTTCAAAATCGGCGCCTACAAAGACACCTTGGAGTGCGACGTCGTTCCTATGACCGTTTGTCATCTTCTCCTTGGACGGCCATGGCAATTTGATAGAGGAGTCATCCACAACGGCCGAACGAACCACTACATCTTCAAGATGAAGGGCAAGGAGTACGTCCTCCCTCCAATGTCGCCAAGTCAAGTGATCGCCTACAAGCAAGCCACCCATCGTGGATATCATAGTGAGAGAGCAAGCCACCACAAAGAGAGTGAGCGCCACAATCCAAAATCGAGTGCCTCCATGATGAGCAAAAGCAAAAACCTAGTTCTATTTGCCACCAAACGTGAGATAAGAGAAGTGTGTGAGAACCAATCTAGTGTCCTACACTACGTCCTCATGTGCAAGGACAATGCACCACAAACTAACACTTCTCACACTCTTCCTCTAGTGTTGTCTTCTTTTATGCAGGAATTTCAAGATGTTTTCCCCGATGAGTTACCTCCGGGTCTACCTCCTCTACGAGGCATTGAGCACCGAATCGACCTCATCCCTGGAGCACCTCTTCCGAATAAAGCTCCATGCCATGTCAACCCCGATGAAACAAAAGAAATACAAAGGCAACTAAAGCATCTCATAGACCATGGACATGTGCGTGAAAGTTTGAGCCCTTGTGCCATTCCGATCATTCTTGTGCCAAAGCATGATGGTAGTTTTCGCATGTGCTCCGATTGTAGACCTATCAATGCTATCACCGTTCTCTATAGGTATCCCACTCCACGCCTAGATGATATGCTTGATGAGCTTAGCGTTGCCACTATATTTTCCCAAATTGATCTTATGAGTGGTTACTATCAAATCCGCATACAAGAGGGTGATGAATGGAAAACCTCCTTCAAAACCAAGTTTGGTTTGTATGAGTGGTTAGTCATGCCTATGGGTCTTTCGGAAGCACCGGACACTTTTATGCGCCTCATGAATCATGTCTTTCGCCCTTACATTGGTATATTTGTTGTGGTCTACTTTGATGACATTCTTGTGTTTAGCAAATCTATCAAAGAGCATGTCACCCATGTCTGCACCATTTTGCAAACTCTTAGAAAAGAGAGCCTCTATGCTAATATGGAGAAATGCCTTTTTGGTGTTGATAAGCACGTTTTCTTGGGTTTTGTTGTTTCTTCTAAGGGTGTTCATGTTGATGAGTCCAAGATCAATGCTATTAAGACTTGGCCGCAACCAGCCAACTTGCATCAAGTGCGTAGTTTTCTTGGCCTTGCGGGTTCTTATCGTCGCTTTGTGAAGGATTTTTAGCACCATTGCTTCGCCTCTGTATGATTTGAGCAAGAAGAATGCGCCTTTTGTTTGGGGACCATCCCAAGATACCGCATTCAATGAGCTTAAGAATTTTCTTACTCATGCTCCCGTGCTTGCTTTACCCAACTTCGACAAGCCTTTTGAAATTCATTGCGATGCTAGTGGTAATGGCATAGGAGGTGTGTTAACGCAAGAGAAGCGCCCCATAGCTTACTTTAGTGAGAAACTTTCCAGAGCGCAACTCAATTATCCCATCTATGACAAAGAGCTATATGCTTTAGTTTGCGTTTTGCATGAATGGGAACATTACCTTCGTCCCCATGAGTTTTATCATTCATACCTATCATAAGACTCTCAAGTATTGTAAGGGACAAACAAAGTTGAACAAGCGTCATGCTAAATGGAGTGAATTTATTGAGTCTTTTCCCTATGTAATCAAGTACATCAAGGGTAAAGAAAACATTGTAGCGGATGCTCTTTCCCGCATATGCATGCTTGTGACGCAACTTGAGTTAGATGTCATTGGCTTCGAGCATATCAAATACTTGTATGAGCATGATGCAACTTTTGCTACTCCTTATGCCAAGTGTTTGTCGTATACATCTTGGGAACGCTATTACATTAAAGACGAATATCTTATGAGAGCTAACAAACTTTGCATTCCCGAGTCCTCTCTTCGGTTGTTGCTTTTGCAGGAATCTCATGGAGGAGGCTTAATGGGACACTTCGAACGTGACAAGACGTTCGCCACGCTCTCGAAGAGCTACATTTAGCCAAATATGTTTCGGGACATCAATCATGTCACCAACCGGTGTTCTACATGTCGCAAAGGTAAGTCCAAAGCTGAATCTCATGGTCTCTATATGCCTTTACCAATTCCGTACCAACCATGGGAAGACATTAGCATGGTCTTTGTACTTGGTTTGCCTAGAACTCGAAATGGGAAAGATTCCATATTTGTCGTTGTGGACCGTTTCTCAAAAATGGCACATTTTATTCCTTGCCACAAGATAGACCATGCTTCACATGTTGCTAATCTCTTTTGTAGGGAAATTTTGCGTCTCCATGGTGTGCCAAAGACCATCGTCTTGGACCATGACGTCATGGTCCTTAGCTACTTTTGGAAGACCCTATGCGCCAAGCTCGGAATCAAGCTACTCTTCTCCACGGCGTACCATCCTCAAACTGACAGCCAAACGGAGGTGACAAACCGCACACTCTCTGCTCCACTTCGAGTACTCATCAAGAAGAACATCAAGGAGTGGGAGGAGTGTCTACCCATCGCTGAGTTCGCCTACAACTGAGCAAGACACTCAACAACCACAAGTCCCCTTTCGAGGTCGTCTACGGATTCAACCCTTTGTCACCATTGGATATTCTACCTCTACCACTCCAAGAGCGAATCAATTTGGACGCAAGTGCACGAGCGACCCATCTCAAGAAGGTGCATGAAGATATAAGAAACACTATCGAGCGCCAAGTACAACACCTTGCGACCAAGCTCAACGTCAACAAGCACCCTATAATATTCAACATTGGAGACCTCGTGTGGCTACACCTTCGCAAGGACCGCTTTCCACAAGAACACAAGTCCAAACTTCGACCACGCGCGGATGGACCATTCAAGGTGCTTGCATGCTACAACAACAATGCTTACAAGAACGACATCCCTCGTGACAAGTACCCGTGAGCAACATCTTCAACATCAAAGATCTCTCGCCCTACCATGGTGATGAGGATTTCGATCCGAGGACGGATCTTCCCCAAGGGAGGGGAGATGATGCGGAGCATCCCAAGATCATCCCCATGCATGCACCCACACCTCCAACGACACCACTTGGACCAATGACACGAGCCCGAGCGAAATCTATCGAATATAAGGTGAACTCACTCCTCTCCAAACTTCCACTTTCTATGCATGAGACATGGCTACTACCTAAGTCTGAGGTGTTGTGCGTGATTAGGTACCAAGAGGGTCCTCCCGAAGATATGCATGAAGATGTACAAGTCCCCAAGTCCACGGAAGAGGAGAACCAACGGAAGGAGCCAAGAGCATCTCCCAGGCCCCGGACATCCGGCCAAGGCCCCGGACATCCGGCCAAGGCCCCGGACATCCGGCCCCTAGAGCGTCTTCCACTACAGCAAGATCCAACTCCGACACCGTGTATAGTCAACCTTACCCTCCACTTCCGCTTTGCCTACTCGCAAAACCCAACATTGCATTTCCGCAATCCCATTGAGCTTCTGCAACCACCATCGCATCCCGCTACAACCATTTGACATTTGAGATTTTGAGTTCGTGGTTTTTCTGTTTCCTAAGGTGTTTCAGCTACTTAGGGACGAGTCTCCACCATCTTGGTATCTAGAGCCACATTGATCACGATTTCGGATCCTCCCCGTTGTGTTTCTAGCCTTGTTTTGTTGTTTTCGTCCTAATTCGAAAATTCCCCACCAAAAATAGCCCCAAATTTTTGGTGTGATTTGTTGGTGTGTTGAGATTTTATGCAACGACTTCTATCCCAAATATGTTCTATGGAAGGTGTTTCTATGATATGATCCAAGATGATCGAGTATGACAATCTTAATGTTGTAAGATGCTATGGTTCTTGCTTAAAAGCTCTTTGCTTATCTTTTCTCTTTGCTTAAAAGCTTGTTTGGCTCTTTGATGTTTGAGCGCTTTTCTCATGCAATGCTTGACGAACTAAGATAGCAAATGACTATGCGATGACAACTTTGTGACACAAGAGATGATACCTATATGCAACAATGATGTATGTATGCTATGGGAAGTATGATAACTAATGTGCACAAGTCTCGTTTCCGGCAATACTCAATGGCTAGTCTCAATGGGTAAGCGACGCAAAGGAGTAAGGCTATGACGTCTATCAATGTAATGGCAAGAGTGATATGTCCAATTCCAAGATGAGGTTACCGGTCTTGCTTCCGGTATTGTGTCAAAATGGTGGCACGGATACCAAGGTGTAGTCAAGGTGGTCGTTGTTGATGACGATGTAGGATGACAGTGATGATGTAGGACATGTCCGTGGTGAAGATGAGCGGCGGTGATGTCGATGTCGAACCGTACCTAGATAGCCGAAACACAAAAGGATACGGTACCGCAACTCAAATTCTCAAACCTCGAAGTAGAAAACGTTTCGGAGAGCGAAACGGTCCAAAAATGGTTGGGTTATGCGGAAGTGGTGGAGGTATGCAGAAGTATATATGGTATATGGTGGGCACTCGAACAAAATTAGGTGGAAATTGGGCGGAAAACGGTGCAGTGGATGGAGATGTTGCTGTCAGGGGTCGGATGTCCGGGTGGAAAGGCCGGATGTCCGGGCTTGACGGGCCAGATGTCCCAGCTCTGGATCCGGGGACGAGCGGATGAACACCGCGCGGAGAGGTTAAATTCGGGAAAAATTTAGAGGTATTTGTGGATGGAAGTTGGGGGAAAATGGATGGGAAGCTAGATCCACTCAAAACAAAACAAATCCATGGATCCAAACAAACAAAATCTCAACACACCAACAAATCAAAAAAAAATTGGGGGCTATTTTTGGTGGGGAATTTTCAAATTAGGACGAAAAACAACAAAACAAGGCTAGAAACACAACGGGGAGGATCAGAAATCATGATCAACGTGGCTCTAGATACCAAGATGGTGGTATCAAGAGACAAGCTGGCTCTGATCCAAGATGATGTAGGGTAGAACCCTAATCGCCCGATCTTTCACGAAAGGAGCGGATCCCGCGAAGAACACAAGGAACAGAGGAACACGAGGGGAAAACGAGGGAAATCACGAGGGGAAACACGAGAGAATCACTCAACCAACAAGAAATAGTCACACATGTGCTAGATCCGCGAGTACATAAAGTAAGATACACGATCCACGATCAACTAGGGATGATACACGGTAACTAGTCTTTTCCGTAAGGAGGTCTTGAAGTTATTCTCCAAAGGAGGTCTTGAATCAAAAGGGATTTTCTCCATCGAGGCCGCGGTCTCTCTCGTGAAGTAGATCCGATGTGGATGAGCAATCCCCTATCTCTAAAATGAGCTAAACCAATGCTAACCCTAGAAAGTTGTACGGGGTGGAGTATATATAGTCTAGGGGGGAGAAGGGATACACGGGCCTCGGCCCTTCACTGTGCGCAGACAGGGGAGGCCGGATGTCCGGGCTGGTCGGGCTGGATGTCCGGGCTTTCAGGCAACGCCGGATGTCCGAGCTGTGGGGGCCGGATGTCTGGGCTGCAGCGGTGGCATTTGTTGCTCTCGGGTACGGAGGGGCCGGATGTCCGGGGGCTTGGGAGGGGCCGGATGTCCGGGGCCTGTAGCCTTCTGCGACTGGGCTGCTGTAGTGGAAGACGCTCCAGGGGCCGGACGTCAGGGGCCTTGGCCGGATGTCCGGGGCCTGGGAGATGCTCTTGGCTCCTTCCGTTGGTTCTCTTCTTCCGTGGACTTGGGGATTTGTACATCTTCATGCACATATTCGGGAGGACCCTCTTGGTACCTAATCATGGACAACACCTCGGATTTAGGTAGTAGCCATGTCTGAAGCATAGAAAGTGGAAGTTCGGAGAGGAGTGAATTCACCTTATCTTCGATAGCTTTGGTTCGGGCCCGTGTCATTGGTCCAAGTAGTGTCGTTGGAGGTGTGGGTGCATCCATGGGGATGATCTTGGGATGCTCCGCATCAATACCTACACGGGTTAGTCCCACAAGGAACAAACAAGGATATCCATAGACATAGAGTGATATTCACTTGAGGTGATATCCATGAATGCATTAGGTTACCTTGTCCCTTGTCTTACCAATAAAAGGGTTTATGACTCCTTGAACTAGTGCAAGATATGGAAGTTGTTTGCACTCGTCCTTGCCAAAATGATATGAGTGAAGTATGTTAGAGGAGTCACCCTCAAGAACTCTCTAGTTCTTCTTCTTCAGGATCCACAACATCTTGATGGGAATCCTTGGAGTTGTAGTCGTACTTGATGAAGTAGAACTTGATGTAGTCTTGGGAACCCACTTGACCAATGCCTTAGGGGCTTCTTAAAATGCATCAATCTCCTCTTGAAGCTTGTCCTTGCCCTTTAGCTTGTGGTCTTGTGGTGGAAGATCATCTTGAGCTTGTGTTCCTTGGAAATAAGTAGGATCTGAAGGAAATATGCCCTAGAGGCAATAATAAAGTTATTATTTATTTCCTTATATCATGATAAATGTTTATTATTCATGCTAGAATTGTATTAACCGGAAACATAATACATGTGTGAATAAATAGACAAACAGAGTGTCACTAGTATGCCTCTACTTGACTATCTCGTTGATCAAAGATGGTTATGTTTCCTAACCATAGACATGAGTTGTCATTTGATTAACAGGATCACATCATTAGGAGAATGATGTGATTGACTTCACCCATTCCGTTAGCTTAGCACTTGATCATTTAGTTTGTTGCTATTGCTTTCTTCATGACTTATACATGTTCCTATGACTATGAGATTATGCAACTCCCGTTTACCGGAGGAACACTTTGCGTGCCACCAAACGTCACAACGTAACTGGGTGATTATAAAGGTGCTCTACAGGTGTCTCCAAAGGTACTTGTTGGGTTGGCGTATTTCGAGATTAGGATTTGTCACTCCGATTGTCGGCGAGGTATCTCTGGGCCCACTCGGTAATGCACATCACTATAAGCCTTGCAAGCATTTTAACTAATGAGTTAGTTGCGGGATGATGTATTACGGAACGAGTAAAGAGACTTGCCGGTAACGAGATTGAACTAGGTTTGAGATACCGACGATCGAATCTCGGGCAAGTAACATACCGATGACAAAGGGAACAACGTATGTTGTTATGCGGTCTGACCGATAAAGATCTTCGTAGAATATGTAGGAGCCAATATGGGCATCTAGGTCCCTCTATTGGTTATTGACAAGAGAGATGTCTCAGTCATGTCTACATAGTTCTCAAACCCGTAGAGTCTGCACGCTTAATGTTCGTTGACGATATAGTACAATGAGTTATGTATGTTGGTGACCGAATGTTGTTCGGAGTTTTGGATGAGATCACAGATATGACGGGGAACTCCGGAATGGTCCGGAAGTAAAGATTGATATGTGGATAGTAGTGTTTGATCTCCGGAAGGGTTCCGGAATTCACCGGAAGGGGTTCCGGATGTTTCCCGAAATGTTTGGGCACGAGAACACTTTATCTGGGCCAAAGGGGAAAAGCCCACGAGGCTTTTGGAAAGTGCAAAAGGAAGTTTTGCGGAGACCAGAGGCTAGATGCCAGGAACCCTGGCATCTAGGGGGTAGACGCCGGGAACCCTGGCGTCTAGCCCCGGAGTCCGAGAAGGACTCTTGCCTTTCGGGTAAAACCGACTTTGAGGAGGCTTTTACTCCAAGTTTCGACCCCAGGGCTCAACATATAAATAGAGGGGTAGGGCTAGCACCAAAGAGACATCAAGAAACACCAAGCTATGTGCCGGCAACCCCGTCCCCTCTAGTTTATCCTTCGTCATAGTTTTCGTAGTGCTTAGGCGAAGCCCTGCGGAGATTGTTCTTCACCAACACCGTTACCACGCCGTCGTGCTGCCGGAACTCATCTACTACTTCACCCCTCTTGCTCGATCGAGAAGGCGAGGACGTCACCAAGCCGAACATGTGCAAAACTCGGAGGTGCCGTGCTTTCGGTACTTGGATCGGTTGGACGTGAAGACGTACGACTACATCAACCGCGTTGATATAACGCTTCCGCGAATGGTCTATGAGGGTACGTAGACAACACTCTCCCCTCTCGTTGCTATGCATCACCATGTTCTTGCATGTGCGTAGGATTTTTTTTGAAATTACTACGTTCCCCAACAGGATCATACTTCATTTGTTGGGGAACAAACTTCGTCTTGGGGTATTGATCTTCTTCCCACTCAACTCCATTGGCATTGAACTTTCGTTCAAAACCAACACCTTGATTTTTCCGGTGTCTTCCTTGCTTGCGTACAATTTCCTCAAATTGCTTACTTCCGGCAAGACTCTTGTAAACACCTTTCTCTATATTCCCTTCAATAAGCTATTTTCTTGCTCAAGTGTAACTTGGCCAACAGAATCATTAGTGGAATCAAGACAACTACTAGAAGCAACAACATTGGTTTTAGCATGATTATTGTTACTACTAGAAGAAGAATCTTTCTTGTTCTTGTTGCTAGATTTAACTTGTGGCATGTAAGTAGACAAGAGTAAACTCTTGGCAATGTCGGAAGAACTTTTCTTGTGAAGATCATCATTGATTGCCTTTAAGAACTCATGCTCTTGCTCAAGGTTGCGGTTTTCAAAGGATAGCTTCTCATGAGTCTTTAAAAGTTCTCGATGATCTTCCAAGGTAGTTTGATGATCTAACTTAAGAGTGTTTAGTTCTTTAGTTAGACACTCAATCTCCTTATTATCATTGTCATTCGTTTTATCTTGATTAGCATGATTAATAGCAAGTTCATCATAGTTTTCATAACTAGAGTTGACAACAAGTAAATCATCATCACCTAGCAAATCATATTCATCACTATTGAATGAACATACTCGGGGTGTGATACCTTTGGGCCTTTAGCCATGAAGCATCTTCCAATTCCTTCATTTGGTTAGTCAAATATGTCATAGGAGTTTGTTGACACAGGTGCTAGACCGACAACACCTTCATCTTGAGTGTATTCGGAGTCGGAGTGGTAACTTCTTTCAGAGTGATTGTCGGAGTCGGAGCCAGATACCCATTCACCAACATGAGCTTGATGTCTTCATTTTGTTTAGCTCTTTGATGACTTGTCCTTCCTTTTCGAATTATTGCTTCTCCGAGAGGGTCTTCGCTCATAACGATCATCTCTACTCCTTCTCTCTCTCTAAGTGGTGATTCTTCTCTTCTACTTCTTCTTTTGGGAGAATCTTCTCTTCTTTTGTTGGGAGCCATACACTCATTGGAGTTGTGTCCGGGTCTTCCACAATCGTAGCAATTACGTTCACGACTTGAATACCTTTTGTCATTGTAGGACCTTGACTTGGAACTTCTTTCCTTGCTTCTACTCTTATATAACTTGTTGAAGTTCTTCACCATTAGTCTCAATTCTTCATTGAAGGTTTGTTTCTCAGTTGATCATGTGGGAGCATCACATGTGGCTTTGTAAGCACCACTTGACTTGTTGTGGAGCTCTTCCTTATCCTTAAGTGACATCTCATGAGCAACAATTCTTCCAATGACTTCTGTTGGCTTGAGATCTTTGTAATTGGGCATCATTTGGATCAATGTGCCCACGGTATCATATTTTCCATCCAAGGCTCTTAGGATCTTCTTGACGATGAATCTGTCAGTCATCTCTTCACTTCCTAAGCCGGCAATCTCATTTGTGATGAGAGCAAACCTAGAGTACATTTCAGAGACACCTTCACCATCCTTCATTTTGAACTTGTCAAGTTGACTTTGAAGCACATCCAATTTGGATTCCTTGACGGAGTCGGTACCTTCGTGCATATCAATCAAAGTATCCCAAATTTCCTTTGTATTCTCAAGACGACTGATTTTGTTGAATTCTTCGGGGCACAATCCGTTGAAGAAAATATCACAAGCTTGAGCATTGTATTGCAGCATCTTCAACTCTTTTGCAGTGGCTTGACGGTTCGGTTATCTCCCATCAAAAATTCACCTTGCTAGCCAATACACACAATAGCCCAAACGGTGGGGTTATGTCCAAGAATATGCATTTTCATCTTATGCTTCCAACTAGCAAAATTAGTACTATCAAAGTAAGGACCTCTATGGTGGTAATTTCCCTTGCTAGACACCATACTCTCCTAGGTTGTGAAACCAAGGCTATGATCACCAAAAGCTATGGAAATCAAAGCAAATGGAGACCAAAGCCCTGATACCACTTGTAGGATCAAAAGTATGTTTAAAGGGGGGTGATTAGACTACTTGATCAAATAAAAATCTAGCCTTTTCACAATTTTAAGTCTTGGCAGATTTTAACAACTTAGCACAAGCCATGTAATTAACCTACACATGAAATTCTAAGAGTATAGCAGTGGAATGTAAAACAATTGCATATGAAGGTAAAGTGAGGACTTTGAGGGAGCAAACACAATGTAGACACGAAGATTTTTGGCGTGGTTCCAATAGGTGGTGCTATCATGCATCCATGTTGATGGAGACTTCAACCCATGCAGGGTAACAGTTGCGCGAGTCCACGGAGGGCTCCACCCACAAAGGGTCCACGAAGAAGCAACCTTGTCTATCCCACCATGGCCATCACCCACGAAGGACTTGCCTCAGTAGGGTAGATCTTCACGAAGTAGGCGATCTCCTTGCCCGTACGAACTCCTTGGTTCAACTCCACAATATTGAGGGAGGCTCCCAAGTGACACCTAACCAATCTAGGAGACACCATTCTCCAAAAGGTAATAGATGGTCTGTTGATGATGAACTCCTTCCTCTTGTGCTTCAAATGATAGTCCCCCAACACTCAAAACTCTCTCATAGGATTGGATTTGGTGGAAAGAGGGTCTTAGTGGAAAGCAACTTGGGGAAAGCTAGTGATCAAGATTTATGTGGTTGGAATGGAATATCTTGACCTCAACACAAGTTTAGGTGGTTCTCTCTTAGAAAATGTATGTTGGAAGTGTATACATGTTTTGATGGCTCTCTCCATGAATGAAGAGTGGGTGGAGGGGTATATATAGCCTCCACACAAAATCTAACCGTTACACACAAATCACTAAACTCGGTGGGACCGAATCGTGAAACTCGGTCAGACCAATTTAGTGGGACCGACATGTCAACTCGATGGGACCGATTCCATTAGGGTTAGGGCATAACGTAATATCGGTGAGACCGATTACACAAACTCGGTGGGGCCGATTTTGGTAATAGGCAAATAGAGAGTTAGTCAGGCGAACTCGGTGGGACCGATTCTCTCATCTCGGTTAGACTGAAACGTTACGAAGGGGAAACTCGGAGTTTGCATTCAAATCTCGGTGAGACCGATCGCTCATCTCGGTTGGACCAAAACGTTATGAAGGGAAACAGAGAGGTTGCAATCCTATCTCGGTGAGACCGAGATCCCTATCAGTGAGACTGAGATGACTGGTGTTTGTGGCAGTGGCTATTTCAAGTGAACTCGGTGGTGCCGGGTAGGAAATTTCGGTGGGGCCGAGTTTGACTTTTGGTGGGACATATGTGGATATGAGAAAGTAGTTGAGGGTTTTTGAGCATATCACTAAGCATTTTGAGCAAGTAACTCATTAAGCAACGCCTCATCCCCTTTTAATAGTATTGGCTTTTCCTATGGACTCAATGTGATCTTGGATCACTAAAAGTAAAATGTAGAGTCTTGAGCTTGAGCCAACATGTGTTCTTAGTATTTTGAGGGGTCCACTTTCTAATCCATGCCATGCCAAACATTGAGCTTTCCTGAAATATTTATCTTGAAATAGCATTACTCAATGGTCTATAT
Organism: Triticum urartu; assembly: GCF_003073215.2. Classification (NCBI taxonomy): domain Eukaryota; kingdom Viridiplantae; phylum Streptophyta; class Magnoliopsida; order Poales; family Poaceae; genus Triticum; species Triticum urartu. The sequence continues at coordinate 263,449,864 of NC_053027.1, forward strand.
GTTGTTAGGAATTACCAAAACCACCCAGGGATAGTTGCACTTTCAGTGCTGCATCGCACAGGATTACATTTTTGAAGGCCTCTGGATCATTGCTCCATATCCCCAATGGTTTCTGGGTCGTGTGGAAAGGACCCCCTATCGCCCACATTCACTTGGCGACGGTCCCAAATGTCGTCGCGGAAAGGGGTTAAAACTGTTTGTATAGCACCAACGCGTACCAGTGGTATCATGCAATTTCAAAACAATTCCTACGCACACGCGAGATCTATGTAGAAGATGCATCGCAACAAGAGGGGGAGAGCGTTTCCATGTACATTCGTAGACCAAAAGCAGAAGCGTTTGCTTAGCGCGGATGATGTAGTCGAACGTCTTCTCGATCCAACCGATCAAGCACCGAATGTATGGCACCTCCGAGTTTTTCACATGTTCAGCTCGATGACGTCCCTCGAACTCTTGATCCAGAAAAGTGTCGAGGGAGAATTCCGACAGCATGACGGCATGGTGATGGAGATGGTGAAGCGATCCATGCAGGGCTTCGTCTAAGCACAACGTGAATATGACCGGAGGCGTAAACTGTGGACGGGGGCACCACAATGGCTTCAAACAATTGATGTGTGTTGTAAGCACCCCCCCCCGCGCATATGTAAAGGAGGGAGGGGGAGGAGGCCGGCCCTAGTCACGCCCAAGTAGAAGGAATCCTACTTGGGATCCTAGTTGGATTCGGCCCCACCTTTTCCTTTTACCGGAGGGGGAAAGGGGGGAAGAGAGAGGGGGAGAAGGAACGGGGGCGCCGCGCCCTCTCCAAGTCCTATTCAGCCTCCTTCCCTATGGGGGGCGCACCACCACTTTGTGGGCTGGTGTGCATCCCTCCTATGGCCCATATGGCCGATATCTTTGTCAGGACCCCGATTCCAAGCCACATCGATCTAGCCGGTAACACCTCATATCACTTTGCGGCCTCACGCACGGTATTCCACGGGTGTCGCCTTACCATGGCCCGGAACCGTTTGCGCCTTTTGGCTCACGTATATGATCGTGTCGCTAGCATCCATATGACAGAGAACTCGGGCCGACATGGCTAGTCGTGAACCCAAAGCGGCACAGACCTATGGAGATAGGCATACATGAATCACATCGAGCATGTCGGTCATCAGCGAGTGAATCCGGGCTGTAGCACTGGGCTAACAGGACTCCGGGAACCCGGGCTGTAGCAGGCTAGGCAGGACTCCAGATGTCACCGCGTGACATTTCCCCGAAGGGACAGACATAGGAACGAAGTGAAACACATGCCAGCCAGTCAAGTGACCTGAGCAGTAGTGCTGGGCTAGCAGGACTCCGGTGAACCGGGCTGTAGCGAACTACTATGGCTCGAGGAACACTAGACTACATTTCCCCATAAGAAAGGCTGCCAAGGATAAACAACTAGATTGTCGGATCCCACTCATACCAAGCATTTCAATCATTCACACAATATGCCCAATATGAGTACATACAACATGGCATCACAACAAAACTCTACAACTCAAGTACTTTATTTAAAGGCTCCAGAGAGCCATACATAACATGTTCATACAGATAGGGGTCACATGACCCGACACTCAAGTCATACAATCATACAAGCACAAGCGGAAGTAAATAGTCTGAGTACAGACACTAGAAAGTAAGAAGGCTTCTCGAAGCCTGTCTATCTACATAGGGCCCTCCATGGCCAGGATCACCACCTGGGTGGCTAGTCACTCGTCGACGTCAAGGTCTATGTAGAACCCATGGAGGGGCCGGTGTTGTCGTCTGAAAACAATAATTACGCAAACATGAGTACAAAGGTACTCAGCAAGTCTTACAACAGAACCTACTATACATGCTCATTCTCAAGAAGGTGGTGGGGTTATTGCAGCAAGCCAGCTTTGACTATTGGCTAAGCTATCCTACAAAACTCCACTAGTAAGATAGTTTCCGCACACGAGTCTACTACTCACCAACACAATACTCCACCGGTGATTCTCCCTCATCATCCTACGAGAGGGCCATCCTCGGTACTCACACTTATCTTGAGTCTTTTAGTAGTAACCGTTAACCTGTCTATGAACTGTATAGGCAACCAAGTAGTCCTTTACCACGGACGTGGCTATTCGAATAGTTTTATACCCTGCAAGGGTGTACTTCATCACACATGTTTCCACCACTTAGCGTCTGCACACGACATGTGCTCGGCAGACTTCAAGCGAAAGCCGACGTGGGTGTAGACCACGACCTGACTAACCTCACAAGTCTCTAGTCCAGGTTTAAAGCCTATTCAGGTTCATCCGCAAGGAAAATCCGGCCTGGATGTCCTCAACGGCCCCAAACGATGTGTGCAGGGTTCCCGAGACACCAAACGGGCGACTCGGTACACCGTGCCACGGCGATCTACCGCATCATAGCCCACCCCTAGGGTCAGCGCTATGCACGGCCGCCAACACATAACCTATAAACACCATAAACTAGTTGCAACTCCTGGACAGAGGATGAGATGGGTCAGTAAGTCGAGCGGGGTCATATTTCAGGGCCCAATGTGTGGTAGTAACTGATCTTAAATCACGCATACAGATCTCAGTTCTTATGGACGGCCTCAATGAAACAACCCACCATGTACTCCTACACGGCCTCTCATCGATACCTTTACCAAAACATGTTCAACACATCCCTCACATTACCGACATAATCATTTCACTCTAGCCCATCACCCGGATGGACCAGACCTGACATAACTCTAAGCGTAGCAGGCACAGCAAGGTAGGAATCACATACATGGCTCAATCAACTCCTACACATGCTAGTGGGTTTCATCTAGTTACTGTGGCAATAACAGGTCATGCAGAGGATAAGGGTTCAACTACCGTAGCACATAGCAGTTTGAATCGCGTTGTCTTAATGCAGTAAACAAGAGCAGAAGCGAGAACATGGGTTTGTATCGGAATGATCAATGGGTTGCTTGCCTACTATAGAGGTAGTAGGGTACTGCCCTTCAGACGGATACTCGGGGTTATCCTCGGAGGCAGAACCTACCATGAAAATCACACCGAACATAATCAACACATGGCAATATGCAACAATATGATGCATGCTATGACATGGCAAGATGAAAGTGTCTAGGCCTAATGCAAGCTAAAACAGAAGGGGATGAACTCATTTGAATCAAAGATTCAAATATTAGCTCATTAAACATGGCCTTATTAGTGCATTACCTTATTCTACTTAAACAGCAAATTTAACTTGTTTTCTCATGCCGGAAACCATTACAGATGGATATATTGGATTTTTCTAATCATTTTTCATATATAAATCTTTGCATTTGGAGCTATGGTTGATTTTCTATTATTTTTAGAAGTTTTGACTATTTTCTGGAATTTCCTATTAAAGAATAAATCCAGTAATTGAATTAATGCGTCAGCATGACATAGGTGTGATGTCAGCGGGTCAACTGGGTCAGCCAGGTCAAACCTGACTGGTGGGCCCTCTTTGTCCGTGTCACAACTAATTAACATAATTAAATTAACACTAATTAGCTGTCAGTGGGGCCTGGGCCCACATGTCAGTGACTAAACTAATTAAATTTAGTTAAAACTAATCCTAAACTAATTAGCAGACCAGCCCCACCTGTCATAGACTAAGGGGGGTCTACCTGGGCCCACACGGGGGTGAAACAGGGTCAACTCGCCGGCAGCTTGACGCCGGCGACGACAGACGCGGCGGAGGGGCTCGGGTTTGCGTCTCTGATGACCAAATCGACGGCGGAGAGCAGCTACGTGACTCGGGGAGCGAGCCGCGTCGTTTGTTGGAGGAAGTGGCGCTCGGGGAGGCTGGGAACGATGCCGGCGACGACCTTGGCGGTTGCCGGAGTTCGGGCGAGGATGAAACCGAGGCTATGGGGCACGGCGAGGCGCATGGAGTGGTGTGTTAGGCTCCTGGGAACGCGTGGAAGATGAAGGCGTGCTAGGTGGCGTCCCAACGTGGCTATGGCCATGACGGCGATGTGCGGTGGCAGCGGCGAGCTTCAGCTTCAATGGCAGAGGGGGTTAGAGGACGCGGACGTGTGTGGGGAGAGGGGGAAACGATGGCGGAGCTCACAGTGGCTGCAGGGGAGCGAACGGCGAGCTCGGGGAAGTGCTGGAGCGAGCAGGGCGGCGAAGGGGATCTCCGGTGGCCGGAGTTGAGGACGAGCTTGGTGCAGCATCTCCGGGGCGAGCGAGTACTCGGGGCTCGGCCTACTCGATGTAGTCGACGACGGTGGAGCTCATGGACACGATGGCGCGGCGCGAGAACGACAGAGGGCACGACTACGAAGATGGTGCGGCGAGAGGAGCGTCGGCCATGGTGGGGAACCGCGAAGGGAGAGAGACAGGGGGGAATGGCGTGTCCAGGGGCTGCGGGGTGCGACGTGGAGGCGTACAGGCATCCAGGGGCGCGGGTGGCAAGCAGGTGACGCCGTGGCGAGCTCGGGCACACCAGCGTCACCTCCCTGCCTGCCTGGCGAGGAAGAAGCAGCTGGCTGGCGCGGGCTAGCACAGTGCTGGGCATCCAGGTGGGCCGGCGGGTGAGCTAGCTGGGCCGCGCCAGGTAGGTTTCTCTCTCTCTCTTTTTCTGATTTGTTTTCTTTTTCTACTTTTCTGCAACTGTTGGGCATTATTAAAAATACCTAGACATCTTTAAAAATCTTGAAAATAATCAGGGGCTCTGTTTATATTATTCCCAATAGCCCACACTTATTTCAAGAATTATTTGAGCATTTAAATTATTTTATAGCATTTAAATGCCCAAATTCAAATACTTATGATTTAATTCAAGAAAATCTAGAATGTCCTAGAAAAGAGTGCACCATTTTTGCCAGGGGTTTTAGCCCCATCCAGAAATGATGAACATTTTGTGAAGGGCATTTTGGGTTCATTGAAAATAATTTTAGTAAACCCTAGTTGTTCTATGGGGGTGCTGGGGGTTCTGTCATCCCCATTTCAAATTTAAAAGGAATTTAAACATGATGCACACTCTAATGCTTGAACTGATTAGGGTGTGACAACTCACCCCCACTCTAAAGAATCTCATCCCGAGATTTAGGATCCCCCGGGGGTTTCTGTTAACCCCCCACCCCCCGGTACTCCGATATGTACCCGATACATTCCGAAACACTTCCGGTGTCCGAATACTATCATCCAATATATCAATATTTACCTCTCGACCATTTCGAGACTCCTCGGCATGTCCGTGATCTCATCCGGGACTCCGAACAATATTCGGTCACCAAATCACATAACTCATATAATACAAATCCGGGACTCCGAACAATATTCGAGAACCATGTAGACATGACTGAGACACCTCTCTAGTCAATAACCAATAGTGGAACCTGGATGCTCATATTGGTTCCTACATATTCTATGAAGATCTTTATCGTTAAACTGTAATGACAACATACATCATTCCCTTTGTCATCGGTATGTTACTTGCCCGAGATTCGATCGTCGGTATCTTCATACCTATTTCAATATCGTTGCCGACAAGTCTCTTTACTCGTTCCGTAATGCATCATCCTGCAACTAACTCATTAGTAACGTTGCTTGGAAGGATTATCATCATGTGCATTATCCAGAGGGCCCAGAGATACCTCTCCAATACTTGGAGTGACAAATCCTAATCTCGATCTATGCCAACCCAACAAACACCTTCGGAGATACCTGTAGAGAATCTTTAAAATCACCCAGTTACGTTGTGACGTTTGATAGCACAAAAGGTATTCCTCTATTATCCGAGAGTTGCACAATCTCATAGTCAAAGGGATATGTATAACTCATGAAGAAAGCAATAGCAATAAAACTTAACGTTCATTATATTAAGCTAACGGATGGGTCTTGTCCATCACATCATTCTCCTAATGATGTGATTCCTTTCATGAAATGACAACTCATGTGTATTGTTTAGAAATTTAACCATCTTTGATTAACGAGCTAGTCTAGTAGAGGCTTACTAGGGACACTTTGTTTTATCTATGTATCCACACATGTATAAAGTTTCCGGTTATTACAATTCTAGCATGAATAATAAACATTTATCATGATATTAGGAAATATAAATAACACCTTTATTATTGCCTCTAGGGCATATTTCCTTCAGTCTCCCACTTGCACTAGAGTCAATAATCTAGATTATATTGTAATGATTCTAACACCCATGGAGTCTTGGTGATGATCACGTTTTTCTCATGGAAGAGGCTTAGTCAACGGATCTCCCATATTCAGATCCATATGAATTTTGTAAATCTCTATGTCTCCCTCCTTGACTTGATCACAGATGGAGTTGAAGCGTCTCTTGATGTGTTTGGTCCTCTTGTGAAATATGGATTCCTTCGCCAAGGCAATTGCTCCAGTATTGTCACAAAACATTTGCATTGGACCCGCTGCACTAGGTATTACACCTAGATCGGATATGAACTCCTTCATCCAGACTCCTTCATTCACTACTTCTGAAGCAGCTATGTACTCCACTTCACACGTAGATCCCGCCATGACGCTTTGCTTGGAACTGCACCAAATGACAGCTCCACCATTCAATATAAATACGTATCCGGTCTGTGACTTAGAGTCATCCGGATCAGTGTCAAAACTAGCATCGACGTAATCATTTATGACGAGCTCTTTGTTACCTCCATAAACGAGAAACATATCCTTAGTCCTTTTCAGGTACTTCAGGATGTTCTTCACCGCTGTCCAGTGATCCACTCCTAGATTTCTTTGGTACCTCCCTGCTAGACTTATAGCTAGGCACACATCAGGTCTGGTACACAGCATTGCATACATGATAGAACCTACGGCTGAGGCATATGGAATGACTTTCATTTTCTCTCTTTCTTCTGCAATGGTCGGGCATCGAGTCTGACTCAACTTTACACCTTGTAACACAGCCAAGACCCTTTCTTTGACTGTTCCATTTTGAAATTCTTCAAAACTTCATCAAGGTATGTGCTTTGTGAAAGTCCAATTAAGCGTCTTGATCTATCTCTATAGATCTTGATGCCCAATATATAAGCACCTTCACCGAGGTCTTTCACTGAAAAACTCTTATTCAAGTATCCTTTTATGCTATCCAAAAATTCTATATCATTTCCAATTAACAATATGTCATCCACATATAATATTAGAAATGCTACAGAGCTCCCACTCACTTTCTTGTAAATACATGCTTCTCCAATAAAACCATATGCTTTGATCACCTCATCAAAGCGTATATTCCAACTCCGAGATGCTTGCACAAGTCCGTAAATGGATCGCTGGAGCTTACACACTTTGTTAGCACCTTTAGGATCGACAAAACCTTCTGGTTGCATCTTATACAACTCTTCTTTAAGAAATCCATTAAGGAATGCAGTTTTGACGTCCATTTGCCAAATTTCATAATCATAAAATGCGACACTTGCTAACATGATTCAGACATACTTGAGCATCGCTACGGGTGAGAAAGTCTCATTTTCTCATCATAGTCAACTCCTTCAACTTGTCAAAAACCTTTTGCAACAAGTCGAGCTTTGTAGACGGTAACATTACCATGAGCAGCAGTCTTCTTCTTGAAGATCCATTTATTCTCTATGGCTTGCCGATCACCGGGAAAGTCAACCAAAGTCCATACTTTGTTCTCATACATGGATCCCATCTCCAATTTCATGGCCTCAAGCTATTTTTCGGAATCTGGGCGCATCATCACTTCCTCATAGTTCGTTGGTTCGTCTTGGTCTAGTAACATGACTTCCAGAACAGGATTACCATACCACTTTGGTGCGGAACGTACTCTGGTTGACCTACAAGGTTCGGTAGTACCTTGATCTGAAGTTTCATGATCATTATCATTAGATTCCTCTCTAGTTGGTGTAGGCATCACGGGAACGGTTTTCTGTGATGAGCTAGTTTCCAATTCGATAGAAGGTACAATTACCTCATCAAGTTCTACTTTCCTCCCAGTCACTTCTTTCGAGAGAAACTCATTCTCTAAAAAGGATCCATTCTTAGCAACAAAGATCTTGCCTTCAGATCTGTGATAGAAGGTGTACCCAACAGTTTCTTTTGGGTATCCTATGAAGACGCACTTCTCTGATTTGGGTTCGAGGTTATCAGGCTGAAGCTTTTTCACATAAGCATCGCAACCCCAAACTTTAAGAAACGACAGCTTAGGTTTTTTGCCAAACCATAGTTCATACGGTGTCGTCTCAACGGATTTAGATGGTGCCCTATTTAACGCGAATGCAGTTGTCTCTAATGCATAACCCCAAAACAATAGTGGTAAATCGGTAAGAGACATCATAGATCGCACCATATCCAGTAAAGTAAGGTTACGACATTCAGACACACCATTACGCTATGGTGTTCCCGGTGGCGTGAGTTGTGAAACTATTCCACATTATTTTAAATGAATGCCAAGCTCGTAACTCAAATATTCGCCTCCGCGATTAGATCATGGAAACTTTATTTTCTTGTTACGATGATTTTCCACTTCACTCTGAAATTCTTAGAACTTTTTAAATGTTTTAGACTTGTGTTTCATTAAATATATATACCCATATCTGCTCAAATCATTTGTGAAGTTCAGAAAATAACGATACCCACCACGAGCCTCGACACTCATCAGACCGCATACATCGGTATGTATTATTTCCAATAAGTCAGTGGCTCGCTCCATTGTTCCGAAGAACGGAGTTTAGTCACCTTGCCCATGAGGCATGGTTCACAAGTATCAAATGATTCATAATCAAGTGATTCCAAAAGTCCGCCCGCATGGAGTTTCTTGATGCGCTTTACACCAATACGAACTAAACGGTAGTGCCATTAATATGTTGCACTATCATTATCAACTTTGAATTTTTGCATCAATATTATGAATGTGTGTATCACCATGATCGAGATTTAACAAAAATAGACTACTCTTCAAGGGTGCATGACCATAAAAGATAGTACTCATATAAATAGAACACCCATTATTCTATGATTTAAATGAATAACCGTCATGCATCAAACAATATCTAGATATAATGCTCATGCTCAACGCTGGCATAAAATAACAATTATTCAGGTCTAAAACTAATCCTGAAGGTAGATGTAGAGGTAGCATGCCGACGGTGATCACATCGACATTCGAACCATTCCTGACGCGCATCGTCACCTAGTCCTTAGCCAATCTTCGTTTAATCCATAGCCCCTGTTTCGAGTTGCAAATATGAGCAAGAGAACCAGTATCAAATACCCAGGCGCTACTACGAGAATTAGTAAGGTACACATAAATATAACATGTATATCAAATATACCTTTGTTCACTTTGCCATCCTTCTTATCCGCCAAATACTTGGGGCAGTTCCACTTCCAGTTACCAATCCCGTTGCAGTAGATGCACTCAGTTTTAGGCTTGGGTCCAGACTTGGGATTCTTCCTGGGAGTGACAACTTGCTTGCCATTCTTCTTGAAGTTCCCCTTCTTTCCTTTGCCCTTTTTCATGAAACTAGTGGTCTTGTTAACCATCAACACTTGATGCTCTTTCTTGATTTCTACATCCACGGCTTTGAGCATAGCGAAGAGCTCGAGAATTTTCTTATTCATCCCTTGCATATTGTAGTTCATCACAAAGCCTTTGTAACTTTGTGGCAGTGATTGAAGAACTCTGTCAATGAGACTATCATCCAGAAGATTAACTCCCAGCTGAGTCAAGTGGTTATGATACCCAGACATTCTGAGTATGGGTTCACTGACAGAACTGTTCTCCTCCATTTGGCAGCTATAGAACTTGTTGGAGACTTCATATCTCTCAACTCGGGCATTTTCTTGAAATATTAACTTCAACTCCTGGAACATCTCATATGGTCAATGACCTTCAAAACGTCTTTGAAGTCCCGATTCTAAGCCGTAGAGCATGACACACTGAACTATAGAGTAGTCATCAGACCGCATTTGCCAGACATTCAAAGCGTCTACATTAGCGGGAGGGGTCTTGTCACCTAGCGGTGCATCAAGGACATAATTCTTCTATGCAACAATGAGGATAATCCTCAAGTTACGGACCCAGTCCATGTAGTTGCTACCATCATCTTTCAACTTAGCTTTCTCTAGGAACGCATTAAAATTCAAGGGAATAGTTGCATGGGCCATTGATCTACAACATAGATATGCAAAAACTATCAGGACTAAGTTCATGATAAATTAAGTTCAATTAATAATATTGCTTAAGAACTCCCACTTAGATAGACATCCCTCGAGTCATCTAAATGATGACGTGATCCATATCAACTAAACCATGTCCGATCATCACATGAGATGGAGTAGTTTTCAATGGTGAACATGTCTATGTTGACCATATATACTATATGATTCATGTTCGACCTTTCGTCTCTAGTGTTCCGAGGCCATGTCTATACATTCTAGGCTCGTCAAGTTTAACCCTGAGTATTCCGCATGTGCAAAACTATCTTGCACCCGTTGTATGTGAATGTAGAGCTTATCACACCCGATCATCACGTGGTGTCTCAGCACGATGAACTGTCGCAATGGTACATACTCAGGGAGAACACTTATACCTTGAAATTTTAGTGAGGGATCATCCTATAATGCTACCGCCATACTAAGGAAAATACGATGCATAAAAGATAAACATCACATGAAATCAAAATATGTGACATGATATGGCCATCATTATCTTGTGCCTTTGATCTCCATCTCCAAAGCACCGTCATGATTTCCATCATCACCGGCTTGACACCTTGATCTCCATCGTACCGTTGTAGTCATCTTGCCAACTATCGCTAATGCATATTGATAAAGTACAGCAATTACATGGCCTTTGCATTTCATAAAATAAAGCGACAACCATAAGGCTCTTGCCACTTGCCGATAACTTTTACAAAGCATGATCATCTCATACAATAACGTATATCACATCATGTCTTAACCATATCACAATACAACATGCCCTTCAAAAAAGTTAGATGCCCTCTACTTTATTGTTGCAAGTTTTACGTGGCTACTACTGGCTTCTAGCAAGAACCGTTCTCACCCGCGCATCAAAACCACGATGGTGATTTATCAGGTTTGCTGTTTTAACCTTCAACAAGGACCGGCTGCAGTCAAATTTGATTCAACAAACGTTGGAGAAACAGACACCTGCCAGCCACCTCTATGCAAGATCTATCTAGGAGATGCACAGCAATGAGAGGGGGAGAGTGTGTCCATGTACCCTCGTAGACCGAAAACGGAACCATTTTCTTAATGGGGTTGATGTAGTCGAACGTCTTCTCGATCCAACCGATCAAGCACCGAATGTACGGCACTTGTGAGTTCTGCACACATTCAGCTCGATGAAGTCCCTCGAACTCTTGATCCAGCAAAGTTTTGAGGGAGAGTTCCATCAGCATGATAGCATGGTGATGGTGACGGTGAAGTGATCCGCACAAGGCTTCGCCTAAGCACTACGTGAATATGACCGGAGGCGTAAACTGTGGAGGGGGGCGCCGCACACGGCTTGGAACAATTGATGTATGTTGTAGGCTCCCCCCCGTATATAAAGGACGGAGGGGGAGGAGGTTGGTCCTAGGTGCGCCCAAGTAGGAGGAATCCTAATTTGGCTCCTAGTAGGATTCGGCCCCCCTTTTCCTTTTACCGGAGGAGGAAAGGGGGAAAGAGGGAGCGGGCAAGAAGAAAATGGGGTGCCGCGCCCTCTCCTAGTCCTATTCGGCCTCCTTCCTTGTGGGGGCATGCCACATATTTGTTGGCTGGTGTGCCTCCCTCCTATGGCCCATATGGCCATATATTCCCCCGGGGGGTTCCGGTAACCCCCAGGTACTCCGATATGTACCAAATACATCCCGAAACACTTTAGATGTCCGAATACTGTCATCCAATATATCAATCTTTACCTCTCGACGATTTCGAGACTCCTCGTCATGTCCGTGATCTCATCCGGGACTCCGGACAATATTTGGTCACCATATCACATAACTCATATAATACAAATCATCATCGAACATTAAGCATGCGGACCCTACGGGTTCGAGAACTATGTAGATATTACCGAGAGACCTCTCCGGTCAATAACCAATAGCGGAACCTAGATTCTCCTATTGGTTCCTACATATTCTATGAAGATCTTTATCGGTCAAACTGTAATGACAACATACGTCATTCCCTTTGTCATCGGTATGTTACTTGCCTGAGATTCAATCGTCGGTATCTTCATACCTAGTTCAATCTCGTTACCGACAAGTCTCTTTACTCATTGCATAATGCATCATCCCACAACTAACTCATTAGTCACACTGCTTGCAAGGCATATCATGATGTGCATTACCGAGAGGGCCCAGAGATACCTCTCTGATACTTGGGGTGACAAATCGTAAACTCGATCTATGCCAGCCAACAAACACCTACGGAGATACTTTTATAGCATCTTTATAATCACCCAGTTACGTTGTGACGTTTGATAGCACACAAGGTAATCCTCCAGTATCTGGGAGTTGCATAATCTCATAGTCAATGGAATATGTATAAGTCATGAAGAAAGCAATAGCAATAAAACTTAATAATCAATATGCTAAGCTTAGGAATGTGTCTTGTCCATCACATCATTCTCCTAATGATGTGATCCCGTTCATCAAATGGCAACTCATGTATATTGTTAGGAAACTTAACCATCTTTGATTAACGAGCTAGTCTAGTAGATGTTTACTAGGGACTTTGTGTTTTGTCTATGTATCCACACATGTATCAAGTTTCCAGTTAACACAATTCTAGCATGAATTATAAACATTTATCATGATATAAGGAGATATAAATAACAACTTTATTATTACCTCTAGGGCATATTTCCTTCAGTCTCCCACTTGCAGTAGAGTAAATAATCTAGATTATATTGTAATGATTCTAACACCCATGGAGTCTTGGTGCTGATCATGTTTTGCTTGTGGAAGAGGATTAGTCCACGGGTCTGCCACATTTAGATCCATATGTATTTTGCAAATCTCTATGTCTCCCTCCTTGACACGATCATGGATGGAGTTGAAGCGTCTCTTGATGTGTTTGGTTCTCTTGTGAAATCTGGATTCCTTCACCAACACAATTTCTCCAGTATTATCACAAAATATTTTCATTGGACCTGATGCACTAGGTATTACACCTAATCGGATATGAACTCCTTCATCTAGACTCCTTTATGCGCTGCTTCCAAAGTAGCTATGTACTCCGCTTCACACGTAGATCCCGCAACGACGCTTTTCTTGGAACTGCACCAACTTGCAGCTCCACCATTCAGTATAAATACGTATCCGGTTTGTGACTTAGAGTCATCCGGATCAGTTTCAAAACAAGCATCGACGAAACCATTTACGACGAGCTCTTTGTCACCTCCATAAATGAGAAGCATATCCTTAGTACTTTGAGGTACATCAGGATGTTGTTGACTATTGTCCAGTGATCTACTCCTGGATTACTTTGGTACCTCCCTGCTAGACTTATAGCAAGGCGCACATCAGGTCTGGTACACAACATTGCATACATGATAGAACCTATGGCTGAGGCATAAGGAATGACTTTCATTTTCTCTCTATCTTCTGCAGAGGTCGGGCATTGAGTCTGCCTCAACTTCACACCTTGGAACACAGGCAAGAACCATTTCTTGGACTAGTCCATTTTGAACATCTTCAAAACTTTATCAAGGTGTGTGCTTGTGAAAGTCCAATTAAGCGTCTTGATATATCTCTATAGATCTTGGTGCCCAATGTATAAGCAACTTCACTGAGGTCTTTCATTGAAAAAATCTTATTCAAGTATCCTTTTATGCCATCGATAAATTCTATATCATTTCCAATCAACAATATGTCATCCACATATAATATTAGAAATGCTATAGAGCTCCCACTCACTTTCTTGTAAATACAGGCTTCTCCAAAAGTCTGTATAAAACCATATGCTTTGACCACATCATCAAAGCGTATATTCCAACTCCGAGATGCTATGAATCGCTAGAGCTTGCACACTTTGTTAGCACCTTTAGGATCGACAAAACCTTCTGGTTGCATCATATACAACTCTTCTTTAAGAAATCCATTAAGGAATGCAGTTTTGACGTCCATTTGCCAAATTTCATAATCGTAAAATGCGGAAATAGCTAACATGATTCGGACCGACTTAAGCATCGCTACAGGTGAGAAAGTCTCATCGTAGTCAACTCCTTGAACTTGTCGAAAACCTATTGCAACAAGTAAAGTTTTGTAGCCGGTAACATTACCATCAGCATCGGTCTTCTTCTTGAAGATCCATTTATTCTCTATGGCTTTCCGATCATCGGGAAAGTCAACCAAAGTCCATACTTTGTTCTCATACATGGATCCCATCTCAGATTTCATGGCCTCAAGCCATTTTGCGGAACCTGGTCTCATCATTGCTTCCTCATAGTTTGTAGGTTCATCATAGTCTAGTAACATGACTTCCAGAACAAGATTACCGCCAAGTGTTTTATTGAATTCTTCTTCTATCAACTGAGCACAATTTTCTGATCCATCATATTCAAGAAAGACATTATAAAGACGAATAATATGAGGCAACCTCAGTTCCATTTTTTGTAGTTTTCTGTTATAGACTAAACTAGTGATAAAACAAGAAACTAAAAGATTCAATTACAAGTTCTAAAGATATACCTTCAATCACTCACATCTCCGACAACAGCGCCAGAAAAGAGCTTGATCTCTACTACGCAACATTATTCTTGTAGACTCGTGTTGGGCCTCCAAGCGCAGAGTTTTGTAGGACAGTAGCAATTTTCCCTCAAGTGGATGACCTAAGGTTTATCAATCCGCGAGAGGCGTAGCGTAGGATGAAGATGGTCTCTCTCAAACAACCCTGCAACCAAATAACAAAGAATCGCTTATGCCCCCAACACACCCAATACAATGGTAAATTGTATAGGTGCACTAGTTCGGCGAAGAGATGATGATACAAGTGTAATATGGATAGTAGATATAGATTTTTATAATCTGAAAATATGAAAACAGCAAGGTCAATAGTAACAAAAGTGAGCAAAAACGGTATTGCAATGCTTGAAAACAAGGCCTATGGTTCATACTTTCACTAGTGCAAAATCTCTCAACAATGGTAACATAATTGGATCATATAACAGTCCCTCAACAGGCAACACAGAATCACTCCAAAGTTCCTATCGTGCACAACATAGGAAGAAAACGTGCATCAACCCCTATGCATAGATTACCCCAATGTCACCTTAGGAATCCGTGAGTTGAGTGCCAAAACATACATCAAGTGAATCAATATAATACCCCATTGTCACCACGGGTACCCATATGCAAGACGCACATCAAGTGTTCTCAAATCCAATATTCAAGCCAACATAATGAAACCTCAAAGAGAAAGACTCAATTCAGAACAAGAAGGTAGAGAGGGAAGAACACCATAAGATCTAAATATATTGACAAAGCTCGTGATACAGAAAGATCATGTCAAATCAAGAACATGAGAGAGAGAGAGATCAAACATATAGCTACTAGTACATACCCTCAGCCTCGAGAGTGAACTACTCCCTCCTCATTATGGTGGCCGCAGGGATGATGAAGATGGCCTCCGGTGATGATTTCCCCCTCCGACAGCACGCGTTCCGTTGCCTCCCGATGAACACGACGCATTCCGTTGCCTCCCCATGAACACAACGATGACGCAGTTTCTCCGTTCTGACCCAGTGATGTACACGAGCCCTGGCTGTACGTATGCGCGAATAGGCGTTCGATATGCCACCCGTATGTACGTATGTGGCCGTATTTACTTTCTTGCACCCTGGCCGCTGTATGTTCATGTACATGCTACATGCGCGCCTCTACTACCACACGTGCCCTTCCTTACACGGCCATGGTTCATCGCTGTAGCCTGAAGACAGTCCGACCGACCAGTATGTACATACACATTCACTACCAGAATGACAATGCTATGTACGCTTCGACCGGGTGGGTCCCGACTATTAGGCACTTCCTTGCGTGCAAAGATGTAGCTGGTGGGTTACAGTAGTCAGGGGGGCGAATCATTTTTTCCCCGTAATATGGACGCACTTTATTGTGTGTGAAGATGTAGCTGCTGGGTCCCAACAGTCAGGGGGAAACGTTTTTTTCGCTAAATATGGTGGCCCGTCTGGTGGGTCCCTGTTGTCAGGTGGAGGAATCATTATTTTGCGCATAATAAGGAGGCATTTCCTAGTGTGCGGCCGTGGACCCAGCTGTTAGTCTCTCCACGTATAGTCCACGTCCGATGGATGTCGTTCGTTGACCACGTTGACCATGCCGCGCCTAGAGCACCAGGGCGGTGGACGACGGCGAGGCCTAGGAAGGGGACGACACAGAGCCGGGGAAGACACGTCAGTGGACGCCCACGCGGAGAGGAGTATGAGGGTTCACTGGTTCGGTTGTGGTGTGAGGCTGCCATCGCTGCAGAATAATAGGGGGTGTGGGTGAGTAGAGGGATGACCTAGCCCGTAGTGGGAGTAGTAAGGGCGGTGAGGCCTCTGCGGCAGCACAGCCAGCCACGGGAGGCAGGAGCAGCCGGCACAACCAGGGCTGCTTTGGGTGGCTCGAGCAAGAAGACCAGAGGTTGAAGACGCACGACGGCCGTTGGATGGACATCGTATGGTCACTACAGCTAGAATTGTTTATAATGACTAAGTTGACAAAGCCCTTGGTACGCGTCAACTTAGTAGGCCCACGGGTCAGCCCCCAAAACGGTGTGCCCCAGATGTCAGGGGGAGAAATCATTTTTTGGGCGGCTGACACTAGAATATCCGAGACTGAAGAAGAAGCATGGCATCCGTTGGATGGACATCCAACGGCCACTGCTGCTAGAACTGTGTATTGACTATAAGTTGACAAAGCCTTGCATATGCGTCAACTTACTTTTTTTTGGGGACGCGTCAACTTAGTAGGCCCACAAGTGTGTCGCAGAGGACTTATATACCATTTACGATTTATAAGAATGTATAGCCCATTTTTGAATTGTATTGGAATTTACTACAGCCATTTACAGTTTGTTAAAAGTACAACCCATTTTCTAGCAAGGACAACAATTAATAATTTCAACCAACCGTTCAAAATAGAATTAAAAAAAATTCCCAAATTTTGATGGGATACAAAATATTTTATCCCAAAATTTCTAGTCAGATTAAATACGATGTCAATATAAATTTGGATCACGTAAAAATACAACCAAACATTGCGTGCGCAACAATTAATGAAATTAAAAAAATTCAAATTCCAAAAATAATATTTTATAAACTAATTACGTGTTTGGTGCATTTTTTTATAGTTACTGCCCAGTTTTTATAATTACATCCCATTTAATATTTATTAAAGCCCATTTTCCTGTTATGCCTAATGCATCCCTCCTAGGAAAGATTTGCTGCCCAGCGGGGCGAAGAATAACAAGTTGACCTTGCTTGGGTATTCCTAAAAAAAGTATACCTGGGCTAGCCATTTTCAGCTTGAAAAAAATTAATATCTAGGCTGGATATCTGGCCTAGGCTAGACGGTCCACAAACCTCCCAGTTAATACCCTGCTCTCCTCTAAACAACAACGAAAACATCGCTCAAGAAAAACTGTGAAGTGCTCACACCTCAAAAACACAAATACTACTCGAGCTTTTTGTCCCAGATGTCGGCCATTACTTGTGCAATTCTCTCGTTTATTGGCTATATAGGTTGACAATGGTGTGCGACCGTGATGTCAGGAAACCAGGAGGAAGCAAAAAATATAAAGGCACTTGCGTACGTACGGCTATGGCCCTGGTGGGTCCCTACTGTCATCTAGTCAAAATAAAGTCATATCCTGAATCCTCATGTTCGTTGACCATGTTGGCAAAGCTCGGGGCCACGGCGAGCGCAACAACTCGAAATACGATGGAGAGGGCTTCGTGGGCCCTACGGATGGTCTGATACAGCGTCCGCTGCTGATTCAGGAAGCCATGATCATCGGACACCTATGGGCACCTTCGAGAGACTGAGACGACATGAAATGGTAAGGCCGCGCTTGGGAGCTTTGGTTTATTTCACACCTGTATTAAGATACAAGTGTAATTTACTCATCATCAGAAACAACGCGTAAAATACAGGCGTAATGAAACCGAGGGCCCGAGGTCTGTAAGTAAAACCGGTGGGTTACGCGTCTAATTTGAGAGACCAGTGTATATTTTACTAGTCGAAATCGACCAACCAAGTGCTTCGCCCGAGACCATCTGCTTTTATTTACAAACGTCAGTTTTACAAGAAGTTTTCGTTGGAAAACGACTATCCAATCACGGCATAAGATGATGAGTTTGTCAGAAGATCATATGGTTTCACATCTAACCTACCCGATTTGTCGTATAGGCTATGAATGAAACATAAGACAATGAACTTCTTAAGCACAGAAACAATAGAAGAGGATGATCTTCTTAACATGCAAATCACGGGCATTAGATCAACATGCAAAACAATATGAAGCATTATTCTCAGGAGGCACGGTGAACAGGTCGTGATGTCGCATGCCACAGCATTCCAAGCTCAACTTTGCAATCAAACTCATAAGGCCTGACATTACATAGAAAACATTCAGAACAAACTCTTAAAATACCTTACATAAGTCAACATTCATGCGACTATGCATCTCAGCATAGTAAATATTTACTTCTGAACTGAAGACAGGAATAGGAAAAAACGATCGATGCTGCTCGCAGCAAAGGGCGTCCCACTCAAAAATATCAAATGCATGTCTTCTGGCTAACATCAATGAGAAAAATTGACAAGGTTGTCCAATTACAATATATTAAACTAATGTCTTCTTGCTAACATCAATGATTAAACTTTGACAAGCTTTTCCCATTCAAAATATGTAATGCCCATGATTGTGGAACAGGCAGGGTTTGTCATCAGTTTGTCATCTGATAGTCCGGTGGCTCAAGGTGAGGATGAATGATTAGAGAACCATTCGATGTATTGTGCATGATGAAGTATTATGGAGGACACGAACCATCTGAACATTTTGTGCAGTTCCACTAAAATCAAGTTGAGCATCCATGTGGATTTCGTATTTATATGCTGCCAGCAAACAAAGACACATCAGCACACACATGAATATTGGCCCCAGTGTCACCCCACCAATCGGTGGACTAACAAACTGAAAGTACGGTAAGCAGATTACCATACCCAGATGCCCCATCATTGTTTCTTAGAGTGACATTGACAGACTTCAAGTCCTATCCTGGCTTCTTGGTACTTGCTAGGGAGCTTGTTTGCCCTGTGTTCCTCTGAACCACAAGTAAAGGAGACATCTCTCTTTTTGTCTTTCTTCTCACCCTTCTTAATGGCCGACGCTGGCAGCACCGTTCAAACATATAGTCTGGTGGCTCAAGGTGACGACGAATGATTAGAGAACCATTCGATTGTGCATGATGAAGTATTATGGAGGACACAAACCATCTGGACATTTTGTGCAGTTCCACTAAAATCAAGCTGGGCATCCCTGTGGATATTGTATTTATATGCTGGAAGAAAACAAAGACACAGCAACACACACATGAATATTGGGCTTAGTGTCAACCCACCAATCGGCAGACCGACAAACTGAAAGTATGGTAAACATATTACCATACCCAGATGCCCCGTCATTGTTGCTTAGAATGACATTGACAATTTTGGAGTCATGTCCTGGCTTCTTGTACTTGTTTGGGCACTTTTTTCCCAATGCACTCCACGTGTTGTAGAGTTTCCTATGCTCTCTGCAGACTAGTCATGTCACCAGCGTCTACTAATACTCTGTAAAGCTTCTCAATCATTCCTTGTGTAATGTACCGCAAACACTGACTGCTTCTTTCTGCAAAGTGGTAAGACCAACTGGACCCACTAATGCAGTAGTTTGCCTTAGACACATTGGCTCCTTTTGTGCAGTTCAACTAAAATCAAATTTGGAATAAAACCGAGCTTTAATTTTGATATCCCTATAAGCAACAATAGGTATAAGGGAAACAATTACTGAGAAATAACGGTTGATGACTTATACTCCCAGAAGAAAAACATCTTCTGATCTACCTTATCTTAATGGGAAACAAAGCAGGAGAGTACAATTCTCAATCAGTGTGATTCATTCATATTAACTGAGACATTATCTTAACAATACCTTGTTTTAACATGTATAAAGAACGACAAAGCAGAAAAGTATCATTCCTAAAACAATGCGACTTATTCACTTTAATGGAGACATTATCTTAACAATACCTTGGTTAAAGATGTAAAAAGAACTACAAAGCATGATAGTACCATTTGTAAAACAATGTAACTTATATATAATAACAGAGACATTATCTGAACAATACATTTTTTAAAATGTACTCGGTCGATCCCTAACAGAAATGGTACTCCCGCCGATCCCTAACAAGTGTTGCAGTTTTGAACTAAGATTCAGTAGTTAACTCTGAGAGTGGCATTGCTTAATTTTACCAGCGGCATTAGATTAACAAAAATCATAAACAGTTCAAGGGGAGAGTGGGCACAACAACAACATGTGCTTCCATCTACTTATAAAGGGGTGATGCAGAGTTTGTTGTAACAAAGAAACAAGCATCATGTCTGGGTTGGTCCCATTTTTTTCACTACTTAATTGGAAAAGACAGCAATACAATAGCTTCAATTCAACATTTATTTAAAACAGTACCAATACAAGTAGCACAACATCTCAAAACACACTGCACGATCATGTGGATGAAGGCAAGTACCAACCAGTCATGATGCACACAAGATCACGTACGAATCAGCCAACATGAATACGAAATCCAACCTCCTTTTGTGTAGTTGCACTGAAATCAAGCAAAATCGCCGATGTGACATTTAAGTTTGCTATAGCAACAAGTTGAATAGATATCCCTGATTTAACAGAGGCAAAAAGGAAACAATTACCGCCAATAAAGGAGGATGAAACATGCGGCCACAAAAAGAAGCACCTACCTTATCTTGATGGAAAACAAAGTATAGGACAGTGGCATTTCTAAAACGGTTGCATTGATTCATATTCACAGAGAAATTCTCTTAAAACAGTTCAGTAGTTAATTCTGAGAGTGGCATTGCTTAATTTTACCATCAACATTAGATTAAGAAAAAGCATAAATAGTTCCAGGGGAGAGTGGGCGCAACAACACCATGTGCTTCCATCTACTTATAAAGGGGGTGTTGCAGAGTTTATTGTAGCAAAGCAACTAGCATCATGTCTAGGTTGGTACCATTTGTGTTCACTACTTAATGGGAAAAGAGAGCAATACAATAGCTTCAATTCAACATTTATTTAAAACAGTACCAATACAAGTAGCACAACATCTCAAAACACACTGCACGATCATGTGGATGAAGGCAAGTACCAACATATCATGACGCACACAAGATCACCTACGAATTTGCCAACACGAATAGGAAATCCAATCTCGTTTTGTGCAGTTGCACTAAAATCAAGAAAAGTCTCCGGTGTGACGTTTAAGTTTGCTAGGCAACAAGTTGAATAGATATCCCTGTTTTAATAGAGGCAAAAAAGGAAACAATTACTGGCCATTAAAGGAGGATGAAACAAACGACGACAAAAAGATGCATCTAACTTATCTTGATGGAAAACAAAGTAGGACAGTAGCATTTCTAAAACGGTTGCATTGATTCATATTAACAGAGACATTCTCTTAAAACAACATTAGTTAAGAATGTAATTTACTTTTAATAGTAGCGTTGCTTCAATTTTCCAGCAACATTCTTAGATTAACGACAGCAAAATAGTTGTATGGGACATGACATCGGACATGGGACATGCCAGCACCATGTGCGTCCACACGTATAAATGGGTGATGTAGAGTATGTAGCCAGGAAGCATATCTGTGTTGGTCCCATATTTGTTCTCTTTGAAACTTTTTCCTATGTGAGGGCAGCAAATCTAGTCCTGCACAAACTAGCTGACCCCCCAGTTTCTTTCCCTTTTCAACAAAGAGATCGGTTCCTTACAGATGTGTGTACCAGGTTACCCCTTTTCCCCTTTTCGGCCAACAAAGTGGCTGGATAGCTAGTCTATACTACCTCCCCTCCCTCCTTTCCTCATTGAACCACGTCCTAGATTCATGCTCCACCCCACCGCACCCTTCTTTCCTCTTTGAACCAAAACCTGGATTCGACTACAGAATCTAAAAAGATCTGCATGCAACTAGAGCAAATACGGTTTCAAAGAAACTTATACCTTAGGGTCGTCGGGATGTGGCAAGGCGTGCGGCGGGAGGCCGGATCTGCCCAAACTACATACGGTAGCAAGGAAGAAGGGGTCAGTGGCCCTCCCGCACAGGCGCTGGGTGAAAGAGAAAAGCACAGCTGGTAGTGTATTGCCTCCCTCGCCGAAGGCGATAGAGTTAATGCTGCACCTCCTCCCCTTCCCTGTGCGACGGGATCCGGACGCCTCCTTCGCCAGCTGTGAGGGGGTGAGAGAGACAGAGGCCACAACGCAGTCTTGTTTAGATCTGGTGAAGAGGGTGAGAGACTATGAATATAGCAAATCCTAGCAAAGGAATGCTGAGCCTCTAGCATGTATATATATGTAGTGCGGCAAGAGTGTGGAGAGTGCAAACCCTAGTGAACAAGCGCTGAGGCTCCAGCTTATATAGTGTACTACATATATACTATATTACGGAGTGAGCTCCTGTGCCTTAACTGCACCTACCTTTGGCTGTATGACAGGTGGGCCAGCCACATTTTGGGCCCACCTGTCATACACCCAAAGTCAAGTGCACTAAGTCAATGAAGGTGCGTCCATATAGTACTCGTGTATACTACTAATATATAGCGGAGTGGTTTTCTTATTCTCTCCATAACAATCATTTTAAATTATGTAAGTAGGAAATGAAACTCTTTATTTAGGGGCAGTTTGGTTCTAGGCCACTTTTTTCCACACAAATTTTGCCACACTTGCCTAAGGTTAGTTCTTCAAAATGAGAGCCACAAGTTGGCAAGCCTAAGGGAATCTTGCCACACTTTTCGAGTGTATGTCATGTGGTGCCCTAGTGTGGCAAAACGTATATTTCCTAAGGTAAGGTTTGAACCAAACACCCTCCTAAGTAGGTAAAAGTTGCCTAACCATAGGTATGGCAACATGTGGCAACCATAGTCACAAATCAAACAGCCCCTTAACGTACCAACGAAGAAAACTACTACTTCGGATGAACTAACGATCCACGTGTCCTGGTCGCACTTCATGTCCTTAACATGCGGCACACTACCCTCCCTTAAGTGAACAACCACACATGAGCCAAATTATCGGCAACATGTGAGAGTGTGTACAAATAAAGAATTTTAATTTCAATTATCGGAAATGTTTGAGAGTACGTACAATTTGCCCTCTCTCAATAATTATGGTTTGTTGTGTTCGGCCTAAACTTGGTCAAACTTTACAAAGTTTGACTTCTGTCAAATGTAATATGCAGAGTAAATAAAAATGGAGGGCTACTACGTCCATCCGGGTTTTTGGTTCACACCATTTTTATAATCAAAGTTAATAACTGGAGAAATAAAATTACAGGGGAGCTGAAGACAAATTTGTGAGAAGGCTTAGAAATCAATACAAAACTTATGCTCGTAGTACCAACGTCGATCCTTCTTCGAGGAAACATTTGCTTCATAGCCAATTGTGTGATAAAATTGCACAAACGTGAAAGACGACTGCTTCTCCAATGCAACCACGGTGAACTGATGAAGGATATCATCTTTGTGGGTAACAAGCAAAGAGCACTAATGGAAGACAGCTTGTTTTTCGTGGAAAATTGATCAGCTTCACCAGCCGACGCAACCATGAGGCACAACCATGAGCATCGATAGGTCATCGTGGTGATGCATCATCCATTTGGCATCAAGTTTGGGTGAGTAACCTATGAAGTTTGGCAAATCCTCACTGTGGTCTATTTCTTCTCATTAATCAAGCTCGAGGAAGGAAGAACCACGTGGTAGAGGACAGTGAGGCAGAACAATAATGGCCATCCAATTTTGTGCAGTTCCACTAAAATTGAGGAAGGCATGCCCGGGTATGGAGATACGCATCGATGTTTACAAAAATATAAAAAAGGGATATAGTGTTGTTACTTTGTTTTGACAGTGGTACAAAATTAACAACGACATCTCAATTGTCATTAAGAATTAATGAAAAGTACACTAACAAACAGAAGCATCATGATTATCTTGATGGGAACTAAACCAGGATACCCGAGAAAAAAAGCATTTCTTCATTTAACCAGTGCTAGTATTAGATTAGCAGCAGCAATAGGAGCATATGGACAATGACCGCAGAACCACCTTGTACTTTTTGTCGAAACAACATGTATACCTCCACCAAGGCATAAATCACGACAACTTTTCGAGTGGCCCAGCTGACGAACCCTAACTACTATACATGGGGAGATGGGGAGTAGTTGCATAGAAGAAAACCCACATGCAGCGACCTGGGGAGCTGGACCAGTACAAGACTTATATCTCTAGTGGTCGAAATGTCGCTTAGGCGGGTGGGCGGGATCTTCCTACACGACGGCAGCGAACAAGGGCACGAAGGACCTTCGTCCGTGCCAGCGCCGGCTCCAAGAGGACGGTGCGCATCGGCTTCCTCCATCGCCGACGGTGACAACATCAACGCCGCACCTCCTCACCTCCCGCAGCAGATGGGATTCGGCCGGATCTGTGACCACCGGTGAGGAGAGAGATAGAGTGGACACTGTCATCTTGTTTTGATATGGAGAGGGTGAGAGAGAGAGAGACGCGAGAAACCCTATCAAAAGAGGGGCTATATATACAATGGAGTAAAAAGTTCGAGACTGACTGCCTTGAAGCTACAAATATGGTGGGGATTAGGAATGAAGATCTTGATAGATCTTGGTTTCGTTTTTTGGTGCGTGAGATTAGATCGCTCATGGCACTCCGAAATACTTGTATTGCTCATGTTCGACAAAACAACAACATTGTTTGTCATACTTTAGCTCATTATGGTAGGTGAGGGAGTCCTGGAGTAGGGGGTGTCCGGATAGCCGGACTATACCTTCGGCCAGACTCCTGGACTATGAAGATACAAGATTGAAGACTTCGTCCCGTGTCCGGAAGGGACTTTCCTTGGCGTGGAAGGCAAGCTTGGCTATACGGACATGTAGATCTCCTACCATTGTAACCGACTCTGTGTAACCCTAGCCCTCTCCGGTGTCTATATAAACCGGAGGGTTTAGTCCGTAGGACGAACAACAACGATACCATAGGCTATCTTCTAGGGTTTAGCCTCTCTGATCTCGTGGTAGATCTACTCTTGTTCTACCCATATCATCAATATTAATCAATCAGGACGTAGGGTTTTACCTCCATCGAGAGGGCCTGAACCTGGGTAAAAACATCATGTCCCTTGTCTCATGTTACCATCAGCCTAGACGCACAGTTCGGAACAACTACCTGAGATCCGCTGGTTTTGACACCGACATTGGTGCTTTCATTGAGAGTTCCTCTCTATCGTCACTTTTAGGCCCGATGGCTTCTCCGATCATTAACAGCGATGCAATCCAGGGTGACACCTTTCTCCCCGGACAAATCTTCGTACTTGGCGGCTTTGCACTGCGGACCAATTCGCTTGGCCATCTGGAGCAGATCGAAAGCTACGCCCCTGGCCATCAGGTCAGATTTGGAAGTTTGAGCTACACGGCCGACCTCCACGGAGACTTGATCTTCGACGGATTCGAGCCGCATCCGAGCGCGCCACACTGTCACGATGGGCATGATCTAGCTCTGCCGCCGAACAGTGCCCTGGAGCCCGCACCCGCATCAGCCCCGACCCTTAATTCGGAGCCAATTGTGCCAATCGAGGATGGGTGGTTGGACACCGCCTCGGGGGCTGCAATCTCTATGGTGATCGAGTCGAACACCAGCCCTATTCTCTGCGAAGCCCGTGACTCCAAGGAGTCGGACTCCTCTCCAGACTCCGAGCCCTCCGCGCCCCTACCGATCGAACCCGATTGGGCGCCGATCATGGGGTTCACCGCCGCGGACATCTTTCAGCACTCACCCTTCGGTGATATTCTGAATTCACTAAAGTCTCTCTCTTTATCAGGACAGCCCTGGCCGGACTATGGTCATCAAGGTTGGGATGCGGATGATGAAGAAATTCAAAGCCCACCCACCACCCACTTCGTAGCCACTGTCGATGATTTAACTGACATGCTCGACTTCGACTCCTAAGACATCGACGGTATGGACGCCGATGCAGGAGCCGATCAAGAACCAGCGCCTATAGGGCACTAGAAAGCCACCTCGTCGTATGATATATACATGGTGGACACCCCAAAATAAGGCAATGGTGATGGAACAGTGGAGGATGACCCCTCCAAGAAGCAGCCTAAGCGCCGGCGTCAGCGGCGCCGCTCTAAATCCCGCCAAAGCAAAAACGGTGATTCCGGCACGGGAGATAATAACACCCCGGACAGTGCTGAACACAAACACCTGCAGCAAGATTAAGCACAGGACGATGGAGAAGCCAGCCCTCATGAGAGAGCGGCAGACAGAGAGGGCGAGGACGATAATTATATGTCTCCCTCCGAAAACGAGGCAAGCCTCGACGACGATGAATTTGTCGTGCCGAAGGATCCCATCGAACAAGAGCGTTTCAAACGTAGGCTTATGGCCACGGCGAGCAGCCTCAAGAAAAAACAGCAACATCTTAGAGCTGATCAAGATTTGCTAGCCAACAGATGGACTGAAGTCCTTGCGGCCGAAGAGTATGAACTCGAACGCCCCTCCAAGAGCTACCCAAAGCGCAGGTTGCTACCCCGATTAGAGGAGGAAGCACCTAAACCTACATCACCAGGCATGATGCGGCCGACCGGCCACCCCGTGGCCGCGACAGAGAGGCCTCTTGGCCCTCCAGTCAAGCCGCACCCCGGCACCGCTCAAAAAATACCAAGGCACGGGAAAATGTGCCAGACCTGCGAGATATATTGGAGGACAAGGCAAGGCAAACAAGATCGATCTACGGATTGCATGGGCGCCCCACAGCACGAGATGGTAATCGTCACTCCGGATACAGTAAATCCGGCTGGGCCGAACACAGTAGACAAAGCTCGTTTCAGCTGCGTCGTGATATAGCCCAATACAGAGGCGCCGCACACCCACTATGCTTCACGGATGAAGTAATGGATCATCAAATCCCCGAGGGTTTCAAACCCATGAACATAGAATCATACGATGGCACAACAGATCCTGCGGTATGGATCGAGGACTATCTCCTTCATATCCACATGTCCCGCGGTGATGACCTACACGCCATCAAATACCTCCCACTTAAGCTCAAAGGACCAGCTCGGCATTGGCTTAACAGCTTGCCAGCAGAATCAATTGGTTGTTGGGAGGACCTGGAAACCACATTCCTCGACAATTTCCAGGGCACTTATGTGCGACCACCAGACGCCGATGATCTTAGCCACATAATTCAGCAGCCAGAGGAATTGGCTAGACAATTCTGGACACGGTTCCTAACCAAGAAAAATCAAATCGTCGACTGTCCGGACGGAGAGGCCCTAGCAGCCTTCAAGCATAACATCCGTGACGAGTGGCTTGCATGACACCTAGGACAGGAAAAGCCGAAATCTATGGCAGCCCTCACGACACTTATGACCCGCTTTAGCGCGGGAGAAGACAGCTGGCTAGCTCGCAGCAATAACATGACCAAGAGCCCTGGTAATTCGGATACCAAGGACAACAGTGGCAGGTCATGTCGCAACAAGCAAAAGCGCCGCATTAATGGTGACAATGCTGAGGATACGGCAGTTAATGCCGGATTCAGAGGCTCTAAACCCGGTCAGCGGAAAAATCCATTCAAAAGAAATACTCTGGGCCCGTCCATTTTGGACCGAATACTCGACCGCTCATGCCAGATACATGGCACCCCCGAAAAACCAGCCAATCACACCAACAGGGATTGTTGGGTGTTCAAGCTGGCAGGCAAGTTAAATGCTGAAAGCAGAGACAAGGGGCTGCATAGCGATGACGAGGAGGAGCCCCGCCCGCCGAACAACAGTGGACAGAAAGGTTTTCCCCCACAAGTGCGGACGGTGAACATGATATACGCAACCCACGTCCCCAAGAGGGAGCGGAAGCGTGCGCTAAGGGACGTATACGCGATGGAGCCAGTTGCCCCAAAGTTCAACCCATGGTCTTCCTGCCCGATGACTTTTGATCGAAGGGACCACCCCGCTAGCATCCGGCATGGCGGATTCGCTGCATTGGTTCTAGACCCAATTATTGACGGATTTCACCTCACTAGAGTCCTTATGGACGGCGGCAGCAGCCTGAACCTGCTTTACCAGGATATAGTGCGGAAAATGGGCATCGATCCCTCGAGGATTAAACCCACCAAAACAACCTTTAAAGGCGTCATACCAGGTGTAGAGGCCAACTGTACAGGCTCAGTTACACTTGAAGTGGTCTTCGGATCTCCGGATAATTTCCGAAGCGAGGAGTTAATCTTCGACATAGTCCCGTTCTGCAGTGGCTATCACGCACTGCTCGGGCGAACCGCATTTGCCAAGTTCAATGCGGTGCCACACTACGCATACCTCAAGCTCAAGATGCCAGGCCCTCGAGGAGTCATCACGGTCAATGGAAACACCGAACGCTCTCTCCGAACAGAGGAGCATACGGCGGCTATCGCAGTGGAAGTACAAAGCAGCCTCTCAAGGCAATTCTCCAGTCCGGCCATTAAACATCTGGACACCGTCAAGCGCACCCGGAGTAACCTACAACAAGACCGCCTGGCACGTTCTGAGCAAGCGTAGCAATGTGGCCCCAACCCCAGCCCTCGCGAACTTGCGAAACCAGTGTTGCACGTACATAACTACGCTCTGGAAGTACCATGGGCACAGGGGGAGGGGCACCATCACGGCACGCCCGAAACGCGGCTTAAACCGCACTAGGGGCTGCCGATTTCTTAATTTTCTCTTATTTTCAGGACTCCATTCTTTGGAAGGCTTGTCCGGCAGTACAATTGCCACACAAACGATAAAACCAGGGAAGCAGAAAGCTACGCCGCACTATGGAACTCTAAGGTGGTCTCTATAACGAGAAGTATACCTGTTTCACATAACATTCCGCAGCTCGCCCTAGAAAGGACATGTTAAATAGTCCCATCTTTTGCTTATTGCAGTATTTGTATTGTTCTGCTTTGATCGCAGCTTTTTTAAATAAACAATGCATAGCTTCCGTCTATTATTGCATTACTCTTTTTAACGAATATATGTTCATTAATGACATGTTGCACCCGTACACTTTGGTACGACCAGTACACCAGGGGCTTATGTACCCCACAATACGGTGTGAGAAGTCCGAACACTTTCACAAGTGTGGCACCCCGAACTTATAGCATTATATGCATCGGCTCCGAATCATGTCTTGGGTCAATAGTTGGGTTTGCCCGGCTCCTATGTTTTGGTACCTTACGTTCCGTTATATCGGCTAAGGTAGCACTAGGAGAACTACTGCGATTGTGCCCCAGTTGAGCTGGACTAAGCACCTCAGTAGAGAAAGCTAAAACTGACCGTCATGATGAGGCGAGAGCTGGTCGCTGTTCGAGAGGTTTTCGAGTCCCTAAAGACTTATGCCGCTTAGAGCGAGGAGTCGGCTTTGTCCGGCCTAGGCGTGGATAGCGCCCCGAACATGGTCTTCCGAACACTAGGGGCTTCGCCGAATTTTAAAATTATAGAATTCTATGGCTAAGTGAGAGTGTTCAAGCATTATAGTCCGATTGCCTTGTTCGTTGTGTTGAGCGCCTCCCTCGAAGGACCCAAGAATGGGAAAAGGAGCGCTCATGATTATCCCGAACACCCCAGCAGTCGTGGCATGGGGGCAGAAGCCGACGACTCGCCATCTCTCAAATTTGATAAACGGCCACACAGAAGGTAATATTTTAAATTCAAAAGCATTGCTTAGCGCATATGAACAAGTTTTCAGCGTACAGGATCACAAATGCGAGTGTACTAAAAAATTACATCTTTGGAGCATTCATCCGCTATAAGGCGGGCACCCTTCAGGACACCCTCACAATACGCTTCCAGGACGCAATGCTCCTTGCCCGGCGGCGGCCCGTCCTTCACCAGTTTCTCCGCATCCATCTTGCCCCAGTGCACTTTAGGACGGGCAAGCGCCCTACGGGCACCTTTGATGCAGACAGAGCGCTTGATTACTTCAAGCAGTGGACAGGAATCCACCAGCCGCCTCACCAGCCCAAAGTAGCTCCCAGGCAGAGCCTCTCCAGGCCAAAGCCGAACTACGAGGCCCTTTATGGCCTGTTCGGCCACCTTGTGGAGCTCGACCATTTGCTTCAGCTGGTCGCTCAAAGGCACCAGGTGTCCGGCCTCAGCATACTGAGACTAGAACACCTTCTCCGCCGAGCTCCCCTCCTCGGATCGGTAGTAGGCGGCGGCATCAGACGCACTATGGGGCAAATCTGCGAATGCTCCTGGAGAGCTCCGGACTCGGGTAAGTAACAAGTAATTCACTTTCACGTGCTTGCTTTGCACAATGAATGCCTTACCCGCCGCTATCTTCTTCATCGCTTCAATTTCTTGGAGGGCTTTCTGGGCTTCAGCCTTGGTAGACTTCGCGCTTTCGAGGGCTGCCGCAAGCTCGGACGCTTGTGTCTTTGAGTCAACCTCCAAACTCTTGTGTTTTTTCACGAGAGCCTGGAGCTCTTTCTGCACCTCCTCCACCCGTTCCGGACTCCGAGCTCCAGGTTCCGGCGCGGTGTCCGGCTCAAGGCCGGACTTCGAGCCCTTGGGGGTTCTATCCCCTTTACGCCTGGAGTCCGGGAGGTCACCTTGCGGCGCCTCCAGGACCACCTCCTCCTGGCTTGGAACCTGTTGGGATGCCACCTCGGTGTCATTCGTCAGGTGGGGGGAGGTAGCCGTCGGAAGTGAATTCACATCCGACGAATCCAGGGAGCCGCTCGACGACTCGTCGAGCCCGGCCTTGGGTGGACTGCATAGTCATATTTGGCGTAAGGAGGAGCTGTGCAAGAAAGGAACACTATGAATTGCTCTGGTGTCCGAATACTTACGATCTCGCCAAGGGCTTGGCCCTGTGCGGCCACTCCTCTTCGCCGTCGTCGGTGTTGGTGGAGTAGTCCGGAGGAAGTGTCTTCCCCTTCTTGGACCCTTCGGCCTCCCCAGTTGGGGCGGCCTTCCTTTTCTTCCCTCCCCCAGCTGGAGGGGGAGAGGTCTCTTCTTCCTCCTCCTCGTCTTCATGGGAGAAGTGCGCCTTGGAGTCGTCGGATGATGAATCTGGCACCTCCTGGCGCCGGGCACTCTTTCGAGTCCCCGTGGCCTTCTTCTTGGCCTTCTTCTCCGGCACCACATCGGGTGCCGGAACCAGCAGCTTCGCCAAGCGAGCGTCCGCTGGGCCTTTGGGCAAAGGAGCCAGACAGTTGATCTGTCCGGACGTCTCCTGCCAATCCTATCAAAGGTAAGGGAGCTTAGGTCCCGCATGCAGTCAATCTATGAAAAACTAATACCCTGTAAAAGGTAAAAAACAGCTTACCGCACGAGCGTGATGCTGCGTGCTGAATCCGCGATCCTCGGTAGCGGATGCGGGGGCCTCGGCGCCCTTGAAAAGCACCTTCCAGGCATCTTCGTACGTCATGCCGAAGAGCCTGCTCAGAGTTTGGTGCCGTGCCGGGTCGAACTCCCACAGGTTGAAAGCCCGTTGTTGACATGGGAGGATCCGGCGGATGAGCATAACCTGGACTATGTTGACAAGTTTCAGCTTCTTGTCCACCAAGGTTTGGACGCATGTTTGGAGTCCGGTCAGCTCTCCTTTTTTACCCCACGACAGGCCCATCTCTTTCCAGGAGGTGAGCCACGTAGGGGGTCCGGATCAGAACTCGGGGGCTGCGACCCATTCAGGGTCGCGCGACTCGGTGATGTAAAACCAACCCGATTGCCACCCATTTAGGGTCTCCACAAAGGAGCCCTCGAGCCATAGGACGTTGGGCATCTTGCCCACCATGGCGCCTTCGCACTCCGCCTGGGTGCCGCGCATCACCTTCGGCTTGACATTGAAAGTCTTGAGCCATTGGCCGAAATGGGGGCGGATGCAGAAGAAAGCCTCGCACACGACGATAAACGCCGAGATGTTGAGGACAAAGTTTGGGGCCAGATCGTGGAAATCCAGGCCATAGTAGAACATGAGCCCCCGGACAAATGGGTGAAGAGGGAAGCCCAGTCCGCGGAGGAAATGGGGGAGGAACACCACCCTCTCATGGGGCCTAGGGGTGGGGATGAGCTGCCCCTCTTCGGGAAGCCGGTGCGCAATGTCGTTAGACAAGTATCCGGCCTTCCTCAGTTTTTTGATGTGTCCCTCCGTGACGGAGGAGACCATCCACTTGCCTCCCGCTCCGGACATGACTGGAGAAGGTTGAGGTGGGGTGTGCGGACTTGGGCGCTGGAGCTCGAGTGCACGGAAATGGATAGGCAAAGGAGGAAGAAGGCGTAGATGAAAAGGTGGATCCTTATCCCCTTATATGGGTGGACGCGACTATGCATCCCCACCAGCCTGGTAAAACTCGCTTATCTCCCAAGCGCCGTAATCAGTGGCGCGGTTGGGTTACCCACGCCCGTATTGATGAGAATCCCGGAATAAGGGGACACGATCTCTGCTTTGACAAGACGTGCCAAGGAAACCACCTCGCTAAACACGCTGAGGTGGGACAGTAAAGCAATTCGAATAAAGACATGGCCGTGGTGTGATGTCACACTACGGAATACGTCAGCAGATTAGATTTGTGTAAATATTATTCTCTCTATGGCAATATGTGGAAACTTATTTTGCAGAGCTGGACACTACCTTTGTGTTCAAAATCTTCTATGAAGTACTTGGAGGATGAACCCGCCTTGCAATGCCGAAGGCAATCTGCGCGCCGGACTCGTCGCCATTGAAGCCTGGTTCAGGGGCTACTGAGGGAGTCCTGGATTAGGGGGTGTCCGGATAGCCGGACTATACCTTCGGCCGGACTCCTGGACTATGAAGATACAAGATTGAAGACTTCGTCCCATGTCCGGAAGGGACTTTCCTTGGCGTGGAAGGAAAGCTTGGCGATACGGATATGTAGATCTCCTACCATTGTAACCGACTCTGTGTAACCCTAGCCCTCTCTGGTGTCTATATAAACCGGAGGGTTTTAGTCCGTAGGACGAACAACAACGATACCATAGGCTAGCATATAGGGTTTAGCCTCTCTGATCTCGTGGTAGATCTACTCTTGTACTACCCATATCATCAATATTAATCAAGCAGGACGTAGGGTTTTATCTCCATCTAGAGGGCCCGAACCTGGGTAAAAACATTGTGTCCCTTGTCTCCTGTTACCATCCGCCTAGACGCACAGTTTGGGACCCCCTACCCGAGATCCGTCGGTTTTGACACCGACAGTAGGACTAGTGGCTGTATCGTTGTTTGGCTAGGTTCAGGCCCTGATGGCATTGTCGAACTTTGTAACCCCGAGTGTAGCCTGGCTATGTGAGTAATACAAGTTTGTTCCCGCAAAAAACATAGACATGCATATCCGTGTTTACATAAAATTCCATCTCCATCTCCAATCATATTTGTCCAACTGGCACATTATTTACGTTGTTAATTATATACGCAGCAATATTAACGTACAACATCTCTTGTTTGTGGGCGTGCGAACCGCTGCCACGCCCGCTCCTGACCAACCCGAACCCTCTTCATCACCCGCGCGTGCTTGCCGCCCAAAACAGTCAGTGTCGCATTCATGCCCGGCCAGAGCGGACATGACCTCTCACTGGCACCGCCATTGAAGCGGTGCGCCAACCAATAGAAGCGTCGCCCGCACTGCTTCCCGATGCATGCTGCTGCTCCATGTTCAAAGGTCGCAATAGTCGGCCACAACATGCATGTAAAAAGTTCTTGGGAGTCCGTGCTACAGCTAGTTGTCCTCCCCCAACTCCTCAATCTCTTCCAGTAGTGCTAGTACTCGGTTTGCGGTGAGTGGCATGTCGAGCGACCGTGTGTGGTGGAGCCGTGAAGGAGGGTGAGACACGAACGCGACAGACGTGATTTAAACGTTGGTTTTTCTCGATGGCGTGATCCAACGAAATGAAATGTTGGTTTCTCTCCATTTCCATTTTTTCTCCGGAAAAACGGAAACTTTCCACTCCATTTTCATTCCTACTCCAAGGTTGGCCTGTTACAACATTCCATCAAATACAAAGGAAAACTAACACGCATGCTGATACATCTCAATGATTCACAGATCATAACCAATTTTTACTCCACAACTAAAGACAAAAGTTGTGAGAGCGTGTACAAAAGAAAAACTACTGATGGGGTCACTACGACTTAAACCCTAAACCCTAAACAGGATTTAATTTCCTGGCTAGGTAGAACCTGTCGAAGAAAAGACGGCTGGCACCCTCGGATCATACGATGATTTTGTGCAGTTCCACTAAAATCGAGCTGAGCATCCCTGATGGCAAAGATATTGAAGAAGTGTGATTAGAATAATAGTACTGGCACTAGTTCATAAGACATAAACTCATCACAAATAGAAGTCGGTAGAAGTAGACAAGGATCGACATGGAGATGGAGCTACATGGGGAGCTGCGGCAGTGGAGCAAGCCGGCTCCGAAAGGAATATGTACTACTACCTGGGACGTAGGGTTGTAGCTAGAAGGGCGGTTGGGATGCACCAACTATGGATTTTCTCCCTCACTGATGTCGACCGCGTCTACGCAGAACATTGTTCCCTCCCCCAGCGGCGGGATCAGGCCAGATATGTGACCAGCGGTGTGGCCACCGTCGTTCTATGCTTGTGAAGAGAGCAACCCAATGCTAGTGTATATACATTGGTTTTCTCTTTCTCTCCATATCAACCACTTTATATTGCGTATGTGTCATTGAAGAGTAAAATGATGGTTTCTTCTTCCTACTAACTTACTGTGTGATTTTACTGCTCCTTAGTGGCCCCTACACGTACTCCCCCTACGTGTATGACCGTTCCTGAGTCTCACTTGTACTTATCTCTATTTTCTTGCTTGACACGTGAGTAGACAGGATGCACATAGAGGAATTTTGTTACTGGACGCTATTACGTAGTACTATACTACAGTAGCTACTCCCTCCTTCCGGCACACTACTAGTACTCCCTCCGTCCTGGCTTATTTGTCCCCTTTGTACTCAATTCATGGGTTCGTTTTCCTCAAGAAATTGTCTTTACCAACGTATTAATATCGGGAATGCATGCGTGAACAACGAATGATTGAACCTTGCATTCAACGTTTTGACAAAGCATTGACTTATGAACACATGAATGTAAGGGACTACAACCTCGTGCATGCGTGCAACAGTCACACGTACACATGAAAAAAAAACACGCGCGACCCCCTAATGCATGCATGTCCAAGCACATGATGGAACACACATGGTCACACTCAAGTGCTCAACCTACACGTGCATGCACACACATACTCAGCCAGGGTGAGCTAGTGGCCGTATATACACCGGAAAAAGTATATATTGAGCGCAACGAGCGTATTATGAAGTCCACTGACCGTATTTTTACAAATATACAGTGACAGACACTGTATTTATCTCGTTTGAATTTAAGCCATATTAATCGAAAAGGAGGAAGTGTGGACTAGCATTACTTTGGTGTGTCCCATCAACTTGCCGAACGAGGAGAAGCTTGCAGGATGGGAGAAGCTTGCGCGCGGTGGCTCGCAGGACATGGAGAAACTTTTGACTAATGCAAGCTCTCCCGCGCTTAGGCTGTTGACGTGCAACAGTTAATTCAGTGTCAGATTGCCAGAAGCATACACTATACTAGTACTAGTATTATTGTTCGACTTCCCGAAGAGGTGAACAGCCAAGCGCAAAGTTTACTAGTACTACTACTATAGAGGTGTTGTCACATCCCTAGCTTTACCTTGCACTTGGACTAGCTTCATTGTTGCATCATGTTTAAATTGAATAAACTTGAATTGAGGGAATTTGGAAGCCTCAAAATCTTTTAAAAGAAGGGTAGGAACCCTTTTAAATTGCATTCAGTGAATCCAAAATGCCCTAAAAATAGTTTTGAGAATTTTGGCAAGAGATATATATTAAACCAAAATTCAGGAACATTTTTAAAGAATTATTTTTGGACTTTGAATTTAAATCAATAATTATTTGAGTTGGATTGATATCCATAGTATTTAGGATATGAGTTCAAATATTCTGAAACTTAGTATGTGGTTTTGGTTCTGGCCATTTAATCCACACATACATTTTCAGGATTTATAAATTGGTTTGGTTTGTAAATCAAATCAAAAACAGATTGAATAAATAGAAAACATAACATGAATAGAAGAGAGAGAGAGAGAGAGAGAGAGAGAACCTACCTGGCGCCTACCTGTGCGGCCTGCTGCTGAAGCTGGCCTAGCCCATCTCCACCTCCCCTGTCGTCTTCTTCCTGTTGCCAGGAGGACGAAGGGCGCGTGCCCGGCGCGTGACCACACACCGGCCACCTCCTCTCTGCCTGCTCGCCTAGATGCCTCTAGACGATGCCACGACACCCCTGGACCGCTCGCTCTCTCCCTCGCCCTCATCCCCTTCTCTGTCTCGCTCTCTCTCCCGCAGTCGAGCGCCACCATCGCCGCCGCTCGCCGTTGCCACACCCAGAGCCACCTCCTCGCCCTCTGTCTATGGCTATAAGCTCCGCCGTCCACCACTGCATCTTCTCACCGACGAGCACGAGCCCGGGAGCAATGCAGCGTCGCCCTCTTCATCACCTTTGTCGCCGGTCGTCGGAGATCCACCTCATCGCCCCACTCAGCTCCAACCTTCCCCGAGCAAGCTGAGACGCGTGTTGCAACTGCCGTGAGCTCCTCACCCTAACCCCCATCTCCTCCGTCTTGTTCGCACACCGTAGCCGCCGTCTCGCCTGTGACCGAACGCGCCGCCGCTTGTGCTCGTCGTCGATGACGCTCCAGTGACCATTTGGTCTCGGGCGTGCATCCAACATGCTCACCGCCGCGCGTAGAGCCTCGTTAGTGCTTCGTTGCGCTCGTTTGCACACCACAGCACCGATCCCACGAACGCACGAGCTGTGGCCGCCGCCGCTGAGGTCGCTGCCGCCGTTTCCAGCCACCCCAGCTCCGGCCAAAGTCACCGTTGGACGCGCCACAGTGCCAGATTCCCGTATCATACACCCGCCCTTCGAACCGTGGCCAGAGCAGTGTTTCCGAAGCTCCCCGCCGCGTCTCACCCGCCGGAGGTTAAATGCCGGCGAGTTTGACTCGTTTGACCAGAGGTTTGACATCCCCTGGGTCTTGACAAGTGTGCCCAGGCCCCTGCTAACTTCAGTTAAGTTTATAATTAAACTTAATTAACCAAGTGACCCTCTTACACGTGGGCCCTGCCCTGCTGACACTTTAGTTAGGATTAGTTTAATGCTAATTAACCCAGTTAACTAACAGAGTCGCTGACAAGCGGGTCCCGCCTGTCAGGTTTGACTTGCGCCGGCCTTGTTGACCAGGTGATGTCAGCATGACCTAATGCTGACGCAGTAAATATTTTCTGGGATTTTAAATAAATCAAACCGTAACTCCAAATGAAATAAGTTATATATGAAAAATGATCAGAAAAAATCTATACTTTTTTATCAACATAATAAATCAAAGGTGACGAAGAGGGCGACGCTGCGTTTCACAATTGATCGTTGAATTATTCCCTTAAGTGGCAAAAAGAATTACTTTTGATCCATAGATCATTGAAACTCTTCATACCAGCCTGAGGCAATTCACAATTGATCATTTGAAAGAATTCAAAAGAATGGCATACTCAGTTTGGAAAGGAAACAACGGTTATAGGACAACTCGGCAAATGGAAGGCACATTCCAGTTGATACCAAGGATATAACCTAGTGACTGAGCGTTCTTTCAAGAACTTGAGCATTTCCATATTCATCAAGGTTTTACCAACATCTATAACAAAATCTTGGCAACACTCCATACTACCATGATGAATAGGCGTGGAGGATGCCGATACAAAGGAAGACAAGACTCTCTCAGATTTCACCTTAGCTAGGTCAAGGAAACAAAATCTGGATGATCGACCGAGAGACATTTAGCACTCCGCTTCTAATGTTCTCCTTGATGTTCTACATAACACAGTCATACTTAAAGCATGAACGTGGCCATCAAGTATATGTCGGACTTCGGGAAGACAAAGTATCCATAAGGAATAACTTCTAGAATAAGTCATATGACATCCTCGTGGGGAGGTGGCTAAATTGCTGAATCAAGATACTACCATAGTTGGCCTTCTGGCTAGGTGGGGTAGCCACAACATCCACTTTACCGGTTAAAGATAGACCAATCTTATAGTTCTTGGAAAATGTTCCAACCATCATATATCCTGAGATTCAGATCTGGTTGGTGTCAGGATTTCCAGACTCAGCATGTCTGAAAGTGAAAGGTTGCAACACAAATCAACGAGATGATGTTGCAAGATACTCAGGAAATGAACTACGATAGCAAGCTCCAAAACACGAGCTGGTTCTACTACATACATGTGAGCATGTTGTCCAAGACAAGAATGGCCACATAGTAGTCTTATAATAAAATACTATCGAGTTTAGGTTAGGATCCATCATCAAGGATTTCGAAGTCTTTACGCGCGCTAGACTTCTTTTCCTTGAACAAGTCAATCAGTGGCTTGCTGTGCTAAGAATACATATAGAATGAAGGTTGCAAGTCTCCAGACCACAGAATACTTCGCACATATGCATGACTGGCTTGGGATGATTCCAGGGGAAGCAAAACAAGCTTTCTCAAGTTCACGGCGGCAACTTGCACCAAATGCACGTGAGTTAGAGGAAGTCACTTCTTTCATCCAAACATATAGCTCATGAATGGAACACGAAGGCATCGTTTACAAAGTTTCCAAAACTAGCTTAATGTCCAACTAAGTGATGGAGAAAATAGGGATGTTGTCGATGGGCCCAACAACAATTCATCCAGGTTTCCATATAAATGGACTTCCACAATTAAGTGAACACGATGATAGCATTGGTCAGACAAAAGGATGTAATGGTGTATGCTCGAGGGATCAACCATGAGTAAGACAACATTACGAACATCGTTGGTTCTGATTTGATTTGAGGATAGCCCACACTCAAATCAAAGTTTGACCAAGACAATAGATCCAATAACTGATCACGAGGACCAACCAATGAAGATATCATATTTCTTCAACACACACACACAAAATATATCCCTTAGTGATGAGCTAGGTCGGACAAGCTTTTATCTTCCAACTCTCCAAGTTGTTGTTTAGCTTAACCAACTTGCTCAGGGGTATGCAACACAGATTCTTGGAGAAGGGTTGGTTACAAGAAACCAACTTGATCACGAGCTCAACATAACAGTCAGGGGACAACCTGCTGATACTTCCGAGAAGATATTTGGAAAATCATAAACCGCCGATATGCTACTAAGCTCGAGAACAATCTTGCTTTTCAGGGCAAGACGATGTGATCAAGAAAGTGATGGATTGACACAATCCTATCTCATTGACCGAGGAGTGCACCAAGGAAAATGGACTAGGTCGCACAATAAATCTTAGAATTATAATTCAATACCAACACGCTAAGAATGAACTATTGTCCATTAACTACCAAGCAACACGGTTGCTAGGAGTATTGATTTCACATATCATGGTTCACTTGTCGGCATTCTGGTTGTGATAACATGAAACCGAGGAATGAAAATGATGGCAAGAAGTATCACTTCGTCAAGAATTCATGAGAATGCTTCAATTCTCAGGGCAACCCTGACATAAAGGGGGTAATACTCCGAGGTAGAACAGAACAAAAGCTGGATTGGCATTTTGATCTGCAGAATACAACTACTTTGACCAGTCTAAGAAATGGATGAGGTGCTGGAGTTTGTTTCTCTTAGTCATTCCGGAATAGAATGGCTTGACGGACCACAAGAATAATAGGCATCGATAACACAAATGCACAACTAGTCCTGACTATCAAATGATAGACAGAGGTCAGAATACAACTAAACAGGGACAGCTCAAAGGAACATATGGTTTTCTGAGTTGTGGATGCATAGATTTAGTATGTCAAACAAGTTCAACATATTGCTTCCATATAATCCATGCAGAAAGGTAGGACTGGCAGATTCACAATGCAGAATGGAGAACTCATCAAGAGCACTCTTATTGTGATGTTTTGGTTCAACAAGGAACTTCTGCCATAAGTAGTTCATGGTATTGGAAGAAGGTTTTACTAAGGACATTGAGGACTATCGCAAAGGGTACTAATATCCTAAAGGAACTAGCAAACACTATCAACATGAAGTAAGTAGGGTGAATTTTGGGCTCAAAAATCAAGGAATAGAATACCTACTACTAAGTAGCATCACGGGATGCTTTCGAGAATAATG
The DNA here is from genome assembly GCF_003073215.2 of Triticum urartu. Classification (NCBI taxonomy): domain Eukaryota; kingdom Viridiplantae; phylum Streptophyta; class Magnoliopsida; order Poales; family Poaceae; genus Triticum; species Triticum urartu. The sequence continues at coordinate 263,490,409 of NC_053027.1, forward strand.
GCCAGAATCATCACACTGGGGATACAAAGCATTGCTAGAATACCGAGTGGTTCTCTAATACGACTGGGTCATAACAATGGCTTCAACATATACATCGAGGCAATGGAGTACCTCGGAAGACCATTTGGTGTGCTTAATCTGGCCCAAAAGGACATCGAGAACAGAAAGAAGGAAGTTGCAAATGCATCAGACTATTTAGAAACCTGGGATGACTCGGACAGCATAATGGCTGTAAATGCTCAAAAATATTTGAGACATCCTGAAAAATAGTGGCATGACCACTCAACATCATAATATCAAGGTTCTGAGGCCAGCTATGAACATACGGAAGTAGTGGAAACTGAACTGAGACTTGAAACTATCAATTCTATAAGTCTATGGATTAGTAACACGTCATCCTGATAGATAGATGAGAAGGCCTAGTTCTTAATCCCCGTAGAAGAGAAGAGGATGACTCAGATCAGAAGGCCATAGGGTAAAGGAGTAAAAAGAGCCTTACATTCCCTTCCACAATCAATTCCCTTACATAACTAAAGCATTTCTAGACTCAACTTCGACCAGTTTGGCTTGGTAATCCTACATGCAGTCAGGCTCTGATACCAAAGCTGTCAGGACCCCGATCCTAAGCCACATCGATCTAGCATGTAGCACATCATATCGCTTTGCAGCCTCACGCACGGAATTCTCATGGGTGCCACCTTACCTGGCCCGTGACTGTTTGCGCCTTTTGGCTCACGTATATGATAGTGTCGCTAGCATCCATATGACAGAGATCCTGGGCCGACATGACTAGTCATGAACCAAAAGTGGCACTAACTTATAGGGACAGGCATACATGACCCAACAACGAACGTGTCGGTCATCAGTGAGTGAATTCCGGCTATAGCAACTAGGATAGCAGGACTCCGAAAGACACCGTGTGACATTTCCCCGAAGGGACAGACACTGGATCGAAGAAGGACACATGCTGGCCAGTCTAAGTGTTCCGGAGCAGTAGCAACTGGGCTAACAGGACTCTGGTAAACCGGGCTGTAGCAAACTACCATGGCTCAGTGGAAGCACTAGACTGCATTTCCCCATAAGAGAGCCTACCAACGATAGACAACTAGGTTGTTGGATCCCACACATACCAATCATTTCAAATCATACACACAATATGCTTGATATGTGCAAATACAACATGGCAACACAACAAAACTCTACAACTCAAAATATTTGTTCATTAGGCTCCAAGGAGCCAAGTATTACAAACATGGGTCTCATGACCCCACATACAGAGCATACAAGCAACAAGCACATGCGAAAGCTTAACTTGTATGAGTACAGACAACTACAAATGAAAAAGGTTGAGAAGGTTGACTATCTACAAGATCCTGCCGAGGCAGAAGATCGTAGCTGAGGTAACAAGCTAAACTTCGAAGTCCACGTGGAACTACTAGTGAGACTGAAGTCTCTCTGCAAAAACATAAATTAAGCAAACGTGAGTACAAATGTACCCAGAAAGACTTACATCAGAACTAACTACATATGCATTAGTATCAACAAAGGTGGTGGTGGAGTTTAACTACAGCAAGCCAGCTTTGACTCGGTGGCTATCCTAAACTACGACTACAAGTAACTCTTCTGAGGTGGCGCACACGAGGTCACATATTCACCAATCAATACACCACTATGGAGCCGCTCCTGTCTCCCCATGAGAAGGCCATCCATAGCACTCACGCTTATCTTGCGCATTTTAGAGTATCCACTTTCACTTGTCTATGAACTGTATAGGCAACCCAGAAGTCCTTTACCGCGAACACGGCTATTCGAATAGATCATTTATAACCCTGCAGGGGTGTACTTCTTCACACATGCTCTCGCCACTTACCACCATGTACATGTCGTGTATCTCGGCAACCTTCAGGTGGAAGCCTATGTAATGCCCTCAATGCGGCTATATCTTCCACGTGTCGAAGCACGACTTAGAGGCATAACCGCATTGAAAGCAATGTCGCAAGTGAGGTAATCTTCGCAAACAACCCATGTAATACATAACAGGAAAGAGATACATAGTCTTACAATCACCACTTCACACAATTACATGAATAAAGCATTACATCAATCAGATACAATCAAGGTCCGACTACGGAACCAAAATAAAAGAAGACTACCCCAAATGCTACACAGATCCCCGATCGCCCCGACTGAGCTCCACTACTGATCAACTGGAAACAGAACAACATAACGAACATGATCTTCATAGAGCTCCTCCTTGAGCTTGGTTGCGTCACCTGCTCGGTAACATCGGCACCTGCAAACTGGTTTTGGAAGTATCTGTCAGTCACGGGGACTCGGCAATCTCACACCCTCGCGATCAAGACTATTTAAGCTTATACGAAGGGTAAAAGGTATGAGGTGGAGTTGCAGCAAGCGACTAGCATATATGGTGGCTAACATACGCAAAGGAGAGCGAGAAGAGAAGGCAAAAGCATGGTCGAACAACTATGATCAAGAAGTGATCCTAGAACAACCTACGTCAAGCATAACTCCAACACCGTGTTCACTTCCCGGACTCCGCCGAGAAGAGACCATCACGGTTACACACACGGTTGATGCATTTTAATTAAGGTTAACTTCAGGTTTTCTACAACCGGACATTAACAAATTCCCATTTGCCCATAACCGCGGGCATGGCTTTCGAAAGTTCAAATCCCTGCAGGGGTGTCCCAACTTAGCCCATCACAAGCTCTCACGATCAATGAAGGATATTCCTTCTAGCGGGAAGACCCAATCAGGCTCGGAATCCCGTTTACAAGACATCCTCGACAATGGTAAAACAAGTCCAGCAAGACCACCCGATGTGCCAACAAATCCTGATAGGAGCTGCACATATCTCATTCTCAGGGCACACCGGATAAGCTAAGCGTACGAGAGCCAACGTAACACAAGTTGCCAAGGGACGGCCCCGCACGATGGTCTGGGTTGGACCAACACTTAGAGAAGCACTGGCCCAGGGGGTTAAAATAAAGATGACCCTTGGGCTGGCCGACCCAAGGGAAAGAAAAGGCTAGGTGGCGAATGGTAAGACCAAGGTTAGGCCTTGCTGGAGGAGTTTTCTTCAAGGCGAACTGTCAAGGGGTTCCCATTATAACCCAACCGCGTAAGGAACGCAAAATCTGGGAACATAACACCGATATGACGGAAACTAGGGCGGCAAGAGTGGAACAAAACACCAGGCATAAGGCCGAGCCTTCCACCCTTTACCAAGTATATAGATGCATTAATTAGATAAGAGATATTGTGATATCCCAACAAGTAAACATGTTCCAACAAGAAACAACATCTCCATGTTCCAAAAAGGAACAAACTTCAATCTTCACCTGCAACTAACAATGCTATAAGAGGGGCTGAGCAAAGCGGTAACATAGCCAAACAACGGTTTGCTAGGATAAGGTGGGTTAGAGGATTGGCTTAACAATATGGGAGGCATGATAAGCAAGTGGTAGGTATCGTAGCATAGGCATAGCAAAAGAGCGAGCAACTAGCAAGCAAAGATAGAAGTGATTTAGAGGGTATGGTCATCTTGCCTGAAATCCCGCAAGGAAGAAGAACGAGTCCATGAAGAAGATAAACGGATGTAATCGAACGGGTCCTCACAAATGCGACTTTAATCGGAACCAGCCCGAAGAAAGCAACACCGGAAATAAGCACACAACATAGTAAACAACCAACACATGAACATGGTATGATATGCGGGATGCGGTATGTGATGCATATGCATGATTTGGAAAGGAATGATTGAACCTGGCCTCAACTTGGAAATCCAAGAGTTCCACTAGAAAGGTGAGGTGATTTCGGTTGAAATCGATATAAAGATCATCGGAATCGGATGCACGGTTTGGAAATAGCAAGCAAAACAAATATGGCACTGGTCTGCGATAATCAGCAAGTAGCCATCTAAATGCATCAAGATAAATATGCTACAACACTCAAACATGGCAACATAATACATGGCAGGAATCCACTCAAGATGCTTGACAAAAGATGAACACTGAGCTATGGCTAATTCACTCATTAACAGGTTCATACAAGCATGGCAAAAGTGCAAATGATAACAGGTTTCAGACTTGGTGAAATTAACACAAGTCTGTAATTTATCATCAGGAAGCAAACTTTAGAGCATGAAAACTACATGCTACAGGGACATATCATGGCAAAGAAAGGCATGGAATGAAGCTACTCAAAACACTTAACAAAAGTCCCTTAGTGACCTTGAGCCAAAAGGGATCAGAAAATACAATTGCAAGCATGTGAACATGGCAAAAACTTAAACAGATTCAGACTTAGTGAAAAACTGGAGCATGCAAAACAGATTAGCGAGTAGGCATGTTTACGAGCTCGATGCACTCACTACAGAGCATGGTATGATAAACTAAGCATACCCTCATCAATAAGACATGGCATAGAAGCTAGGCATGACAAGAACAACATCATAACATGCACGGATCAATAGCAACAACCTCGGAAAAATCGCTGAACATGTCAACAATCTGCCAGGATCATTTTATAGCAAAAGTAGAGCTCGATTGACTCAAGCTAGGTTGCTCCATAATTGCAAACAAAGACATGATGGATAGAGGACCACAAAGTTAACATAACATCCTTAGTGATCATCCTCAAAAGAGGCACGGATCACTAGGAAACAACATGAACATATGGCATAACGACAAAAACAGAACAAGGACTTAGTGAAATTCCATGTCCCTGAAATCAGCATTACCGATTACGCTACTTTGCAAGCTTGTGCTAGTCACCACAAATATCACAAAAAAACATGGCAAGCACCTCTGTAAAGATGACATGGCATATAACAAAACACAAGTAGAGCTCAGGGTCATAGCATGCACACATTAATCATGGCAAAAATGACAAATAGCTATTTGCTGAAACAGATCTGACAAATTCACCACATAGCCCTCTTCCAACAGCATTTCGATCATCAAGATGAGCTCAAATGAAAATGACGCAATGATATGAAATGATGTACTCATCGAGACAAACATTTTGATATGCTACACGCGCAAAACGGAGCTACGGATGCAAAGTTATGATGCGTTGAAAAATGCAAAAAGATTAGGGTTAGAGGAGAAAAAGTCAACCGCGAGGTGGATCTGGATCTGGATCCAGATCAGGCGCGGAATCCGAGGACGTACGGAGCTGCTCGAGTTCGCCGGAGTTCGTCGTGCCCGCGGTGGCCGGAGCTGCTCCGAGGAAGAGGAAGGAGAGGCCCGCTGGAGAAGGGGCGGCGCCAGCGTTGGGCGAGGTTGACGAGGCGGCGGGGCCGGCTTCCGGCGAGGCAGCAGGGAGAGCGGGGCCGGCTCGGGCGGCGCGAACCGCGAGGGAGATCGCCGCGGCGGAGCTCGCCGGCGGCGGGGATGGGCGGCGAAGGCGGCGGGGCACTCGGGGGGCGTGCGGCAGGGTGAGGTGCGTCGGGCGGCGGCGGGATCTAGGCCCGCATGGGCCCGTGGGCCGGCGGCGGCGGGAGGCGGCGATGCCACTTGGGGCCTCCGGATTGGCGCAGGAGAGGCCGGACATGTTCGTCGGCAGGGGAGGAAATGTCCGTCGGTGCGGAGAGAGGTAAGATCGAGGGTTTCGTCCGCGAATTTGGAAGGGTTGCACATATATATAGGTAGAGGGAGCTAGGAGAGTCCAAATGAGGTGCGGTTTTCGGCCACGCGATCGTGATCGAACGACCGAGAGGATGGAGGAGGTTTAGGTGGGTTTTGGGCCAGTTTGGAAAGGTGTTGGCTGCAACACACACGAGGCCTTTTCGGTCCCTCGGTTAACCGTTGGAGTATCGAACGAAGTCCAAATGGCACGAAACTTGACAGGCGGTCTACGGTAGTAAACCAAGGCCGCATGACAAGTCTTGGTCCAATCCGAAAACATTTAATGCCCGCACACGAAAAGAGGTAGAAAGGGACACCGGGTGACATAGGAGCGTCGACTGCAAAACAGACAACGGGGAAAATGCTCGGATGCATGAGACGAACATGTATGCAAATGAAATGCACATGATGACATGATATGCAATGCATGACACACAAGCAATGACAAGGCAACAACAGCGAATAACTGGAGGACACCTGGCACATCGGTCTCGGGGCATTACAGCCTAGCGAGGGAGTCGGCCACGTCCTGACTAACCACACAAGTCTCTAGTCCAGGTTTATCGCCTATTCAGGTTCCATACGCGAGGAGATCCGGCCGGGGTTTCGCTCATAGCCCCAAACGATGTGTGCAGGGTTCCCGAGACACCAAACGGGCACCCAGTACACCGGGCCATGGTGTATCTACCGCATCATAGCCCACCCCTAGGGTCAGCGCTACGCACGGCCTCCAACACATATCCTACAAACACGAGAAACTAGTTGCAACTCTTGAACAGAGGGCAAGGGCAGTTAATAAGTCGAGAGGGTCCATTGGTTTCGGGGCCAATGTGTGTTAGTAGCTGTTCATGGATCACAAACACAGAACTCCGTTCCTAAGGACGGATTCAATGAAACAACCCACCATGTGGCCTCTCATCGATACCTTTACCAAATCATGTTCACACACTTAGCTCTCAACAGTAGGACATGTTCACACACCTCTAATTCATCCCCGATGAATCAGACCTGACTCAACTCTAAGCAGTAGCAGGCATGACAAACAAGCATGAATGAGTAGGCACATCAGGGCTCAAACAACTCCTACTCATGCTAGTGGGTTTCATCTATTTACTGTGGCAATGACAGGTCATGCAGAGGAAAAGGGGTTCAACTACCGCAGCATGTAACAGTTGAATCGTTGTTGTCCTAATGCAGTAAAAGAGAGCAGGAGCGAGCGAGTGGGATTGTATCGGAATGAACATGGGGGGGGGGGGGTTGCTTGCCTGGCACTTCTGAAGATAGTATAGTTCTTCATTGGTGTTATGATCTCATCGTCGAAACCACATCTACTGAGAGGGGACAAATACCGATAAAAAAGAAGGAACACAATCAATGCAATGCAACAATATGATGCATGATCATGACATGACAATATGCTGCGGTTTGAGCTAATGCAACTAGCAACAATTTAAATGAAGTTGGTTTGAACCCTAGGTTCAAATTCAAACTCCATATGTTAAAGTTCATATGCCATTTATTTTATTTGCCCTAAACAGTAGTCATAAGTTGTTCTAACATGCATGAAAAAGGTACAGATGGATAGATTTGATTTTTCCGATCATTTTTCATATATAACTTATTTCATTTGATTTTTAGAAGTTTGGGGTATTTTCTAAAATAAATAAATCATCTTTGATTTATTTAAAATCCCAGAAAATATTTACTGCATCAGCATTAGGTCATGCTAACATCACCTGGTCAACAGGGCTGGCGCAAGTCAAACCTAACAGGCGGGACCTGCTTGTCAATGACTCTGTTAGTAAACTGGGTTAATTAGCATTAAACTAACCCTAACTAAAGTGTCAGCAGGGCAGGGCCCACGCGTAAGAGGGTCAGTTGGTTAATTAAGTTTAATTATAAACTTAACTGAGTTAGCAGGGGCATGGGCCCACTTGTCAGGACCCAGGGGAGGTCAAACCTCTGGTCAAACGAGTCAAATTCATCGGCATTTAACCGCCGGTGGGGTCAGACGCGGCGGGGAGCTTCAGAAACGCTGCTTCGGCCACGGTTCGAAGCGCGGGTGGATGATACGGGAATCTGGTGCTGTGGCGCGTCCAACGACGACTTTGGTCAGAGCTGGGGTGGCCGGAAACGGCGGCAGCGACCTCAACGGTGGCGGCTGGAGCTCGGGCGTTCGCGGGATCGGTGCTGCGGTGTGCAAACGAGCGCAACGAAGCGATAGAGAGGCTCTATGCACGGCGGTGAGCATGTTGGATGCACGCCCGGGACCAAATGGTCACCGGAGCGTCATCGGCGACGAGCACAGGCGGCGGCGCATTCGGTCACAGGCGAGACGGCGGCTACGACGAAGGTGACGAAGAGGGTGACGCTGCGTTGCTCCCAGGCTCGTGCTCGTCGGTGAGAAGATGCAGTGGTGGACGATGGAGCTTATAGCAATAGACGGAGGGCGAGGATGTGGCTCTGGGTGAGGCAACGGTGAGCGGCGGCGACGGTGGCGCTCGACTGCGGGAGAGAGAGCGAGACAGAGAAGGGGATGAGGGCGAGGGAGAGAGCGAGCGGTCTAGGGGTGTCGTGGCTTCGTCTAGAGGCATCTGGGCGAGCATGCAGAGAGGAGGTGGTCGGCTTGTGGTCGCTCACGCCGGGCACGCATCCCTCATCCTCCTAGAAAGAGGTGGAAGACGACACAGGAGGTGGAGATGGGTTGGGCCGGCTTCAGCAGCAGGCCGCACAGGTAGGCGCTAGGTAGGTTTTCTCTCTCTCTGGTTTTTCTATTTATGTTCTGTTTTCTATTTATTCAATCTGTTTTTTATTTGATTTACAAACCAAACCAATTTATAAATCCCAAAAATTTATATGTTGATTAAATGGTCAGAACCAAAACCACATACTCTGTTTCAGAATATTTGAACTCATATCCTAAATACTATGGATATCAATCCAACTCAAATAATTATTGATTTAAATTCAAAGTCCAAAAATAATTCCTTAAAAATGTTCCTAAATTTTGGTTTGATATATATCTCTTGCCAAAATTCTCAAAACTATTTTTAGGGCATTTTGGATTCACTGAATGCAATTTAAAAGGGTTCCTACCCTTCTTTTGAAAGATTTTGAGGCTTTCAAATTCCCTCAATTCAACTTTATTCAATTTAAACATGATGCAACAACCAAGCTAGTCCAAGTGCAAGGTAAAGCTAGAGATGTGACAGGTATGTACTATACTATACTAGGAACTGGATGGAGGAGCGTCTGCACTCTTATTTTATTTTAAAAATGTAATAAAGCAATCTTCAACACATTTTATTCTCTTCGAGGGTTCTTGCATGTGATAATGGTAGTTCATTGCATGGAACACTCGCCACAATTCTCGCTTAATTCTGGCTCACATCCTTTTACAAATAGGAGCCCTCGATAATATTTCCTCTTTTTTTGTTATTCAGCATGTAAACAGGTCAGCAAACCTTGTGGCGCATCTTTGTGCGTACCGTGCTTGGTGCACTTTGAATGTGGCCGAGACCTAGCTTGATGAAACACCTCGCTTCCTTCTTCTTTTTTGCGGGGTACCTCGCTTCCTAGTGACCAGTATCTTGGTTGATCGTCCTAATAATGCTTATATATGAATAAAGCTCTCTCATTTACCCGCAAAAATTATTAAGCCATATTAACTGGAAAGGAGGGAGTGTGGACTAGCGCTTCTTTTTGGTGTGTTCCGTCAACTCGCAGAACGAGGAGAAGCTTGCAGGACAAGGTGAAGCTTGCTTACGCCTTTTGATTAATGCAACCTGCCCACGCCCAGGCGGTGGACATGCAGCAGTTCATTCGGTGTCAGATTGCCACATGCATACACTATAGTACCCAACATGCGAAGTACCATCATTGTTCGACTTCATGAAGAGGAGAAGAGCCAAGAGCAAGGTTTATAGTTGTACGACTAGTACTACTACTAGAACCGCATGGTGGAGCATCTGTACTCTTATTTTATTTTAATCTCTGATAAAGTACACATTTGTTAGGGAGAAGGGCGGAAAACGACAGCCCAATGGTAGTGTTAAAAACATCGAACATGTAATGATGATATCGATCAACCATGCTCGAATATATCTTGGCCTCCGTGCAAGCCCGTTTGTGTGTTCTCGCTCCTTATCTCTCTCAAGGAACGGTGTGTTGGCAATTTTGCTGTCAATTGAGATCGGTTTTCTCACATTCTGGTCCCACATGTCAGTGATATGCCAAGAGGAAGTGCATTGACCGACTGGCCATACGGGTACTTGGTTTTGCACCTTCAGGCACTGCTTGGAATGGTTGTATTTCAATACGGAGGCGTATAACTTACACATGTAAGTTACTGTCCGCTGTGCAAATTCCAGCCAGAATTGAAATGATGGGCACATGTGTTTATTTTTTACAAGTGTATTCAAAAGAGAAACGGTGATCTAAACAGGGCCTCATACTACTCCTTCCGTCACAGTTTACAAGGCACTCTTCATTCTGATGCATTTCTCTCCATGCATTTCCACCACCAGAGAGACATTAGAGCGTATTGACGGTTGATTCTTCCGAGCAACTTATAGTGGGAAAGTTGGGGCTTATGATTTGACTGCTCATTACTACTCACTATTAGTGTTGCGCAACAACCGGGCTGAGTCTCCCATGCAGTTGTGCACTACTCCCTCCATTCTTAAATATACTACAGAGTATTTGTCTTTCTTGAGATTTCAATGAGTGACTACATATGAAGCAAACTGAGTGAATCTACACTCTAAAATTTGTCGATTTGAAATTTGTAAAAAGATAAATATTTAGGAACGGAGGAAGTATAATTTTATGCATGGCACATGGACCCGGATGCTGAAGAGACTTCTGGCAATGTTATCAAGATTCCAGCATTTGTTTACATAATTGACATACTATACAAATAATTTTCCAGCCACATGAAATTGTATAATGCTCTGAGCATTCAGCTTTTGTTTCGTGTGTCTTTCCATCGATGCTCTTTCGAAGACAATAAAAAACTAACTTCCTTGCTAATGCATCTCAATGATTAGCATATCAGAGCTAATATTTACATCACAACTGAAGACAAAGTTGTGAGAAGGTGTTAAATTAAAATTGATCCATGCTTTCATTGGCAGGAACGTCCCCCAGCTCTGCCTAAATCAACAAGGTATGTTGGGAAAAAAGTAGTTGTGTGGAGCATGCAACATTCCGATCATTTTGTGTAGTTCCACTAAAATAGAGTTGAGCGTCCCTGTTCCAAAGATATTAAGTGTGATTACAATAATAGAGGACTGCTGATGAAACAATAAACACACAAATAGAAGCCGGTCACCTTTGCAGTCTCTCTTAAGACTAACTAGTTGGAGAAGATTAAGCAAATAGTTGGAGAAGATTAGGCTCGGAGTTGGATGAGGAGGATAGAGCAAAACCAATCTCCCTTTGTGCAGTCGCACTGAAATGTAGACATTACCCATGTGACATTTTAGTACAACTGCACAAAACACTCTTACGAAAAAAGTGATTTGTGCACTTCACCAAAAGGTCGCAATAGCAACGAGGTGAAATGGATAGCCCTATTTGCAAAAAAGAGGTAGAAAGGAAACAATTACTGGCCAATAACAGTTGATGACACATGCCACGACAAAAAAGAAGCATATTCCATGTCCTAAGGGAAGACAACAACCCGGGTGTGTTTGTCTAAAACGGTGTGAGGTCAAGATTGCAATATGGAAAGTACGCCGGAAAAGCTATGTTTTGGGCAAAGAACTATGTTAGATCCACATGCAAGATTTTCCACATGCAGCGACGTGGGAAGACGGGCAGTGGAGCAAGGCCGGAGGGGATACCTGGGGGTCGTCGGGATGTAACTAGGTGAGCGGCGGCGGGCGAGATCTTCCCATACTGCGGCAGCGAGCAGGTGGGGTAGGCCCTACCACGCCGGAGCTTGGTCAGAGAGAACAACGCGTACCGCAGATCGGGATGTGCTGCCTCGGCGCCGTCGAACAGAGAAACGATGCACATCCTCCCTTTCCGCCGGTGGACGGGATGCAGCCGGATCAGTGACCGACGGTGAGAGAGAGAGGCCACCGCCGCCTTGTGTGAGATAATTTGAAGAGAGACAAACCCAGGCAGGCAGGCTCCATTGTATATAGTGGAGCGGACTACCTTTTTCTCCATAAAAATCATTCTATATTCTGTGTACATGCCATTGAGCGATATAACTTTATTTAAAAATAACGCGCCAATGCATCAAGTCAAACTTTGTTTCGTGCACGCGTGGTACAAGACCTCCGTAGGTAAACAACCGCTAGACGCGTTCAAATTAGCACGTGGGCTGCCATTTCATACAGAAATGAGCTCCACCTTGTACCCGCGCGGGTGTGGCTGGGCACGAAGCGTGAGTACGTGCACCTATTCTCTTCGTGTACATACACCACCTACATGGGGTTGTGTGAGAGAGATACAAACGTAGAGAGATATGGTGTGTGGGTTGGTGAGTATTTTTTTGGGGGGTGTCAATCAAAAAATCTAACATATGCAATGTGTGTGAAAATAGAGACCTAGATATATCATATATAGAGAGGGGCGATCACGAGAAGAGAGTGGAGGTATCATCGGCTTTAGGTATCTATAGAATCAAAGAGAGGGATGATGTGTGTGTGTGTGCGCGCGCGATCGATAAAGAGTGTCGTCGAATTTGTGTGTGCCCACGTCAAAGATATAGGGTGGCTGGCCTACTGGAACGTGAGAGGGGACAGGTGCAGTTTGTCTCTGTGGCATGGATACCTACCTACAGCGCTCGACTATCGGTGTGTGGTGGGGGGGAGGCCTTATTAGCTATAGAGGTACAATGGCTGGTATATGTGTGGAGGAGGAGAGAGGCCTACCTTATGTATCAAGGGAGATCGATTGGCATCCATGCATATGTGTGGGAGAGGAATAAGGTTGGGAGAGAGACAGAGCTAGAGTGTTGCAGGGGGTGGTAGTGGAGTTGCTTCTAACAAATGGTGGGACAGACTTACTAGACAAACGGAGGGCACGCCTGCAATATCAATAAGAGAGGGGATCGCTGCCTGTCTATGCGCGTGCATGTGAGAGATGGATCAGGAGGCATGCATGAATGATGAGGGGGCTGTGGTAAGAAGACATAACTACCTAGGAAGATCAATCATCGTCTGTCAGAGAAAGGAGACACATAACTTGTGAGGTACGTCAATCGATGGGTGGGGGTAAAATAGTTAAAGTTGACCAAGGTATATGTTGGGAAATCGATCGGTATACATGCATGTATGTGTTAGAAGCAAATAAGGCCAGGGGAGAAGGATAGAGAGAGAGGGATGCATCTAAGAGGTGGTGCAAGAGGCATACTATATCTAGGGGGAAGGAGTGTGCGAGTATGAGATCGATGAAAAGAGTTGTGGGAGTGAGGCATGGAAGGTGAGAAGAGAAGAGGGGAAGCTTGTGTTTGTGGTAGGCACACCTGGCTAGAGAGGCATATCGATCGATGTGTGCCGTAGAGAAGGAGCTGGGGGGCCTACACACACCGTGGGTGAACGACCTAAAGTGAAAAGACGAATTTGCGCGATGGAGCTAGAGAATGCTGAGGGAGGGTGATGGGATGCGGGCGTGCGCATGCACGAGAGAAAGTTAGCGCTAGTTACAAAGATAAGAGCATTGTGTGGGTGTAAAAGACGAGTAGAGATCATAATTCATTATAAAAAATGAATTCAGATATTTGAAGAATTTATCATAGTGTTTTAAACCGACACATGCGTGAATATATATAAAAGTGATACACATGGTGTGGTTATGAACATGTTATACTACATATAATATATTTTATCTCTACTCTTATAAAAAACAGAGTTGTTGATGATGGTGTGCCTGCCATCCTGCAATATAGGCCTTCCGATTTATATCTGATGGATAGGAAGGAAACTATGGCAATTTTGAAAAAAGATACCAACACCCCTCTCCATATTTGCAAATAAGGCCTCCCCTTGATCATGTTGATGTTCCGTGGAACGCATGGGCATCTTGCTAGTACTACATATAATATATAGAACATTGATTATAATTTGGGCTAATGTGTGGCTTTTGCAGCTCAGGGCTAAATACTTGTCATAATGTAGGGGGCGGGGCACTATACTTTGTGTGATAAACACGGTGTACGTATGGAACATGGTTTAGATTATGAATATATAGTTAGTACATCAAATGTACTATTATTTGGAATCAACATCTAGTGTATTCAAAAGATTGGATTCGAGTTCATATAGTACACATAGTTCATATCTATCTCTATAGTAATCGTGTGGTGTGTTGTTAAGGTAATACACGAATGATGGTTGATGTTGGAAACAATCATGATTGTAGATTCTTATTGAAATAGAGAAACAATTCAAATTCAGTTCGGATTGCAGCGGTAGTATAAACATTTGGATGCACTAAAATGTTGGTATGAGTATGTTACATGCATTATACAGCCAGTGAAAAAATTTAATTGGACATAACATGGATCCATACTCCCTCCTTCCATCTATAGAGGGCCTAATGCGTTTTAAGCCCGCCTTTGACTATTGACAAGATTAATAGTACATGACATGCACAATGTAAAAATTATATCATTGAAAGCTCCTTTCACACACGAATTTAACGGTGTGTTTTGTGTAAGTTGCATGTCATATATTATTGCTCTAATATTTGGTTGGTCAAATTTATCCTTGAAAAACGCATTAGGCCCTATATAGATGGAAGGAGGGGTAGCTTTGAATAACATTTGTATAGTAAAATGGGACAAGACTCTCTCTTTGTGTGGTGTGAATAGTTTTTATTTTATTTTTTTGTTTTTTTCCTTGAGGGAAGTGTGAATTGATTTGGTACTTTTGTAACACACCCTAGATTTTGGACAAGTGCGTCCCTAAGTCATGGCTCCCCCTCCCATCGCCTCCTTTTCGCCATTCGAAATCTGACCGCCATAACCTCTCCGCTCCAGCCGCGAAACCCCACCCTCCTCCATCCGCCACCTCACCGCTGCCCAGCCGGAGCTTCTTCCCCGACGACGTCATCCACTGCAACAGCTCGATGTCCCTCATCCGTCTCCCCGGATGAGGATCCGTCGTCCATCCCGTCGTCCCAACGGTTCATCCGCCCCGTCCTCCACCTCCAAGGAGATGCTCCAACGACCGCCTCATCTATCGCGGCTGCTCCATCCCCACAGCGCCGCCTTAACCTGCTCCACCGGAACTGCAACATCCTGACCGACTCCTCCGACGAAGCTGAGGCCTACTCGGTGCCACCAAAGAGGTTGTACACTCATCGCACCTTCTCCTTAACTAGACCTCCCGGCGCCGACGGTGCTCCATCCCGCACCCCCATGGAGTGGCTACCTCGAAGCTGGGGCCACGGGCAACATCTCCATGACGGCTCTCCCAAGTGTGAGGCCCCTTGGGCGGCAACGTCCATACCAGCCGGATCTGCTGCTGCTGCTCCGGCTCTTGCTTGCTCGCTCGCGCTGCTGCTCTCCCCCTCGCTCGTGCTGCTGCTTTGCTCCGATTTAGCTACACTTCACTCGACTGAATCGAGTTTTTGGGTCAGTCAATTTTCAGGGGGTGGTGGGTCTCGCCAGAGTTAAGGAAGAACCACCCGCAGTAGGGAGGGGGCTCGCTGGAGAGTTGCCCCACTATCTATCTTAGGGTTCTGGGTGGGGTGCTGCTCGCCGGCAGTGGGGGGCACGGTGGTGGGGCGGTGGCGTGGGGATCGCTGGAGAAAAAGCTTGGCGTGGGGGGGGGGCTAGAGCGCTGGCCGGGGCGGCGGCGGACCGACAGTGGGGAGTTGTTACAGGGCGGCGAGGCGGCAGCAGACCGGCGGCGGGGAGTTGTTTCGGGGGGCAAGGCGGCGGCGGACCGGCAGTGGGTAGTTGTTTCGGGGCGGCGAGGCGGCGCGGGGTTCGGCTGGTGGTGGCTGGCGGCTCAGGGGGTGCAGGTTGAAGATGAACTGCAGGCCCTCCCTAAACTATCCCATGTGAAGTGCCTCTCTACTACCATTGCGTTAAGTTTCGACAGTAACTTTCAAATTCCACAGTAAATTTCAGTTTCGACAGTTAAGTTCAGAGTCAACAGTTTTTACCTCATCTGTTGTAGTCAGGTGGTTTTTGGTGATGTAAATTTTATATCTATCACTTTTTGGTAATGCATTTTACATCATCTATTGGAGATGCTATTAGAATCCCACTTGAGATTAACGATGTATGTCTTGTGCTGCTTCAGCCTTGATGTCTTACGGCTCACTGGAGCTGCTCCAAGGATGGAACGATCCATCACAATAGAGCAGTGCCCTGGACACCGTCTAGAGATTCCTCAGATCTTCCTCCACACCTCCGACAACCACCTCTGAACTTCTTCAGCGACCAACCCAATGATGCTGAGGTCGACATGGGTACGGCAAAGAGGTTGTACACTTGTCGCATCACTTATTACTCTACATTCATGGTCGATCCATTAGGGCTATTGTGGTTCAACGGAAAAACATAGCAATAGGAAATTTTCCTATGGCACTCTACTATTCAATTATTCATGCATTTTGTTGAAGGGAATGGAGAAAAATATCCACCTGGACCTAATTTTAAAATTCTATGCATGAAAACAAGACCAAGTGCATTAGTGGTAGAATAACATTCTAACCGTACACGCTTTCATATGGTTTCACTTTATTTTGGCCATGTTTCTTTGCATTCCTCTGCTCCTCATTTTCCTATGAACGAAACACCCAAGTTGACATAAATCCTGTGTTCACAAATGCTCTATTTCCCATGTGCATTCCTATCCTATTCCGGTGTTTTTCCTCCTATCCCTGCGTTTTTAGAATCATGCAAGCCAAATGAGCCCTTACAGAATTACTTCAGTTACAGGTAGGTGTCGAAGAAAACTTTTTGTGGATTGTCCTGCTCCTGCCGTGATGTTGTCCACCTCACCTGAGCTGCTCCATCGATAGAAGCATCCACCAAACCAGACATCACGACTCATGACCGTCTTTCGCTGCCTCAGATCTCCTTCCCTTCCACCGGCACCCACCGCAACGGCATCACCATCATCGACTCAGCAGATGAACCTGAGGAGTACACGGGTCCACAAGAGAGGTCGCACTCTTTTGTTTCTGCTTATGTTATGCATTGCTTAATATTACCTGCTACTTTATTGTCCTGTTCACCTCTTAGACTCCAAGTCAGGTCCAAATTGATGTTCAAACTTGAGTTCTAAATTAGTTGTGGGGCACATATCGAGGCAGCAATGAATAGTATCTCTGTCTAATATCTGTTTCACCTAGGGTATGCCTATGTTGTTCATCTTGGGTGGGAAACAAATAGTAAAGAAAATCATCATCTGTTTTTTATTAAATTAAAGCAATCATCAGCCTGCTATCATTATTTTTGGATCCATCCACTGGTTTTTACCACTACTCTAGATTTCTGCATGCTCTCCTTACATAATCTCACTATATATTTTTGTATATGTCAGATATTGTACATAGTCATGCTAAACATGTATAGAAAAGCAGAAGAGTTTTGCGCAGCAATACAATGTCATGCAGACATCGCTCCATGGTGGGTTCAATGGCAAACCCTCCTCCCGATATCTATTATGAGGCAGATTCAGACGCAGCTGACCACTCCTATTTACCCCCCAAGGTGTTTGCTCTAACTTGGCATGATGATGTTAGTCATATCATGCATATGTTGCCTTGTAGTGCCTACTTTTGACATCATATATGTCATCTGCTTAGTTTAGACATGTTCTGTAATGCCAACTGTTTAGTTTCAATATCATATATGGGAATTATGTAGTCTCATGTCTTTTAGCTAACCATAATATATGTGAAATGTGCAATGCCATCCTGTTTAACCAGGCATCATATATTTGAATGACAATGTTTTCTTCATTAAATTTC
Source organism: Triticum urartu (assembly GCF_003073215.2). Lineage (NCBI taxonomy): Eukaryota > Viridiplantae > Streptophyta > Magnoliopsida > Poales > Poaceae > Triticum > Triticum urartu. The sequence goes on from NC_053027.1 coordinate 263,508,006, forward strand.
CATTTGTCGACAATGTTTGTACATTAAACTACTCTTCCTGTGAATCAGCCATTTGAGTGGGTGATGGAAAAATCTGGAGTGAAAACAAGGCCTTCAGAGCAGACAGTGCTACCTGTCGAAGCAAATCTCTTGCTGACTCCTGATAGCTCCTCAGAGATGGATTCAGAGACAGATGACCAGTCCTATTCCCCCACCGAGGAGTATGCTCTAACTTGGCATGGTACTACTGCTCATATCATGCATATGGTGTCTTGCATTGCATAGTTTAGACATCATATACACAATATTCAACACCATGTTCTTAGTTCAGACATCATATATGCGAATGCCCTCCACTTAGCATATTAATCACATATGTGAATTAAATCATGTGATCCTGGTTAGTTAGATAACATGTATGTGAATTACGTCATGCGATCCTGTTTAGTTAGTCATCATATCTTTGAATTATGTTATGCTATGCTATCCAGTTTAGATAGACATCGTATATGTGAAATTATGTCATGCTATCTGTTTTAGTTAAACAATATACATGTCAATTATTTAATGCCCTCCTTTCTCCACACTATCTATTGCATCTGTCCCTCATACAATGTCTGTACATTCAATTATGTTTCCTGTTTATCAGCCATTTGAATTGGAGCTGGTGATGGCAGTATCTAGCGGAGTAAAACCACGGTCTTCAAATAAAACAGTGCTACCTCTTGGTGGAGATAGCACCCCGGTTGTACATCTAAGAGAACCAACCCTACCACACATAACCCGGACTCTCGTAGATTTTACCCCTACTGTGATGGACAGAGAACCAACTTCACCCAATCTAACCCCAACCCCAGCAGATAGTAACCTAGTTCTTGTTGATACAGCACCATCTCCACCACAGAGCTCCCAAACAAGAGCAGTTAGTAAGGCAGCTCCAGTGCCCAAAGCGCCTGTACTACCATGGCGAACCCCAACTCCACCAGTTAGTACACCTATTCCTGTGGAGAAAGCACAACTACCATTCATAGTTTAGGATCTATCGCATTTGATGTTGTTAAATCCTATGTGTGTATCTTCCCATCATGGAAATATTATACTGAAGATGAAGGAAAATGCCAGTTGCAGGTGTTTGTCCAGTAGTTATGTGTAAGTAATGTTATTCATGGCAATTACTTTGCTTTGTCCCATACATTCTACCTCCATGATGGTTATAATACAACAAATTTTCCCATTTTTCTCTATAGAGAAGGACCGATTTGGAAACTCAGGATGAGGTTACCTGTGCTAATACCTCTGTTATCTTCAAGAATGGTTGGTGGCAGTATCGGAATTACTTGAAGAAAACGTACTTCACTGGCAAAGAAACTCATCAAATTCCCTTACGTTCTCCTGAGACACATTTATTGGACGATGACTGAAAATGCCTTGTTCTTTACGGGTCCCGAACCAAGAATGTGGTAAGGTCTATGAGCTCATTTTATTTTAAGTACTATATGTTTGCGTCTTACTGTACTCTGTTCATGTAGAACAAGTGCTTAAACCTGAAGAACAATTGTTCTCATTTAAGATTCCATTGCTATTGTGCATACTGCTTTGCTCTTTTATCACTTTATTTACTCATATGAACTTATTTTTAAATTGAATTATCCAATGGAAACTCCAATGGCACAACAGGTATGTTTGCGCATGTTTCTTTAACAGGTTTGCTCTTGTAAATAGCTCTGTTTATTTCAATGCATACAGTTGACTTCTCATATCATGCACATTACTAGCATCATAACAGGGCCAATAGTGTTGTTGTACATGTAGACCCGTGGTACCCATCTGAAATCTTGTTGTGCCGTTTAGTTTCCCATGCTTTGTATTATTTTAGTGCTGCTTTCTCTTGAACTGATATGATTTGAACCGTGTCTCTATTTTGATTTGGCAAGACAATGCAATTACCATAGGATATAGATATATGTTTGTTTGATGCTTTTATAATGTACTACGTGGCAATAGAAGACTTGGTAGTTTAACTTGTCCACCTTACTAACGAACTGGTTCACCAAAATGAGTTTCATATACTAGTACATGCTAAACCTGTTATGTGTCTGCTTGTTTCTTATTTTAGAATGCTGACAGAATATTGGGGAAGAGTGCCTTATTAAGCAATGATAAAGGAAGGAATGCAGATAAGGTTCAGGATCGTGAGACATCCTTGTTGGTCGCCAACAAAGCTGATAAAACAGCTAAGGAAAACTATCTTGAAGACAGTGAGACAACCCCAAAGTCCTGTCTTGGTTAACTGTTCGAGTTACTGGCCACTACCGCTTGCACAAGCTATTCAAACTCACTGTCTGAATCAGTTCGGTTTCTTGAGTCTCAACTACAAGCTGAAAGACATCAATCAGCTGTGCTGCGACAAGAAGCGGAAGGACTGCAGAAGTCCCTGGAGCATTCAGATGCAAACTTTCTGGTGCAACAACAAGCGTTGGAGGATTTTAGCGCCAAACAGGTCAAAGCTAATAAACTTTATAAGCTTATTGCCAGCATGGTGGATACCTAGGGTAACGTTTCTTGAGCTCTACTGAAGTTATTTCAGTTATGGACTTGTTTTGCTGCTGCGTTTATTTACACTGGTGGCCAATTTTGACGGCCAGTGTATGTAATATGCTGCTTTGTTCCCTATATTTGCATTGGTGGCGAACTTTGATGCCTAGTGGATGTAATATGTGTAATAGTTGTAATAGGCTAGCATTAGTTGCTTGCTTATTTATTTCCATATTGTCTTGTTTAGTTGTTTTCTTGTAGTCACTGTAGTTCTTTTTCCGTGTTTTTTTCGTGGCCACATTAACCTAGTTTTGGTAACTAGGCCACAATAATCATGGCAACACATGGACTGTTGTAACCATGGGCCTCCTGTGGGCCGTAGGATCCATGGGCCTTCTACGGGCCGTACGATCCATGGGCCTTTTACGGGCCATAGGATCCATGGACTTTCTACGGCCGTATGATCCATGGGCCTTCTATGGGCCGTAGGATCCATTGGTCTTCTACGGGTCGTAGGATCCATGGGCCTTCTACAGGGCGTATGATCATTTCGCCAAACATCGGCCATACTATTCGTGGACCATAACATGTCGTTAATAGCACTACTGGAATCAGCTACTTTCCCATCTGCCAGCTCTTTGCCGTCAGCTAGCAGACGACAAAGAACCTCTTTGCCATCAGCTACCGAAAAGCAGACGGCAAAGAGGGAGGGGCCCCACTGACGAGCTACTAAAAAAACCTAACGGCCCCCCTCTTTGCCGTCCGCTAGCGGACGGCAAAGAGCAAAAAGGCAGACGGCAAAGGGGGGCGGACGGCAAAGAGGGAGGGCCCACTAACATTAATGGCCGCCCCACCCCCCCCCTCTCTCTCTCTTTCTCTCCCCTCGCCGCCGCCCCGTCGGCCCACCACCCACCGCCGCCCCAGTGCCCCCCCCGCCCCGTCGGCCCACCACCCCACCGCCGCCCCGTCGCCCCCGCCGCCCTGCCCCAGGCCGCCCCGCCCCCAGGCCGCCCCGCCCCCCTCCTCCACCCAGGTGAGCTCTCTGCCTCCTTTTTTTCCTTTTTTTTTCTATTTTTTTAGTTTTAGTTTTAGGTTTATGTTTAGTTTAGATTTAGGATTAGTTTTAGGTTTATAGGTTTAGTTTTAGGTTTAGATTTAGTTTTTCCTTTTTCTGTTTTTTTAGTTTTAGGTTTAGGTTTAGTTTAGTTTTAGGAAAGAAGAAGAAGAGAAAAAGAGGAGAGGAGAAGAAGAAGAAGAGGAGGAGGAGAAGAAAAAAGAAGAAGAGGAAGAAGAAGAAGAAAAAAGAGGAGAGGAGGAGAAGAAGAAGAGGAAAAAGGAAAGGAGGAAGAAGAAGAAGAAGAAGAAGAAAAAGAAGAAAAAAAGGAAGAAAAGGAAGAAGAGGAAGAAGAAGAAAAGGAAAAAAAGGAAAAAAACCCGACCCGACACGGTACCCAGACCCCGACCCGGCACCCCGACACGACACCCCGACCCCGAGACCCCGACCCCGACACCCCGACCCCGAGACCCCCGACCCCGACCCGACCCCCGACCCACCCCGACCCCGACACCCCGACCCCGAGCCTGACCCGACACCGACCCCGACCCCGAGCCTGACCCGACACCCTGACCCCGACACCACACCCCGACCCCGAAACAACACCCCGACACCGACACGGCACTACCCCGACATCGACACGACACCCCGACCCCCCGACCCCGAACAGCGCCACCCCGACACCGACAGGACACCCCGACCCCCGACACCTCCCGAAAAGGTGTTCTTTGGCCTTCCAGAGGCCGACGGGGTCATATATTTGTGAATTATTAGTTAGGTCATATATTTTTCGATTTTGTTATGAAAAACATCATATATAATTGTGTTGATCGTGTAGTTTTAAATGTGCAGTTGTTTCATCGCTGCGAGGTTTGGTGTTCGACGACCTCGCCGTGCGTTTGACGAGCTCTGCCCCTTCGTTCGTGGGTGAGCACAAATGACAAGTCCTCCTCCCCCATTAATTATTTGATCTATTCCGATGAAACTTGATAGCTAGCTATATATGTGTCTTGAATCATCAGTATGCGTAACCAATATGTGTCTCCCGTTCGAAAGCGTCATAGTTATAAATATGCATGCATTTGCATATTTATAACCTTGATTCTTTCGAATTGTCCAACGCTATCCATGGACAGCCCGAGTATGTGTAGATTGGGTTCGTTTTCCCATATGCTTTGCTCCGGATCCGACGCATATATTTCGTCAGTGCCTCCCCTGTTGTTCTCCGGGTACACATCCTCTCTGTTTATTGCAGAGACGTGTATCAGGAGAACAGCGGGGAGGTGCTGCCGAAATTTTGCGTCGGATCCGGAGCATAGCATGGGAAAATGAACCCAATCTACACATACACGGGTGGGATTAGGACCTATCATTACCTATTAGAGTGTAGGTTGCATGGACGTAATAAAATTGACAAAGTAGATCAACTGATGAATATATACATGGTGAATTACATATATAATTGTTGTGTGTCCAGTAGCTCTGAAAGTCAAGATGAGTGACCGTGCTTGGATGTATACCGGTCACACTGGTCAGAACAAATGGAGCGCTGAATGGTTCACAAAAACTAAGGGGTTTGTGCAAGCCGCATTTGCAAATGGCCAAAAGAAAACCTGGTGCCCCTGTTTCCGGTGCGGCAATTGGGAAAAGAAGACAGAGGCTGAAATGGGCAAACACCTGCAGAAGAGTGGTTTTACGCCCGATTATACGGTGTGGACATTTCATGGTGAGTCTGCCCAACGTGACCGAGCTGAGGTGGATCGTCGTCGCACCGACGAGCATGGTACCGGGATGGAAAACATGGTGCAAGACTATGATGATGCTCGGGATTCGGACGAGGAGATGGAGGAATCTGCAAAGGCCTTCAATGAAATGTTGGAGTCTTCAAAACGTCCGCTCCACGAGCACACTGAGCTTTGTCAGTTGATGCCATCTCACAAGTAATGGCTCTGAAGGCTCAGTTCAACTTGGGCAGAGAATGCTATGACGCAATTATGACAGTATTTGGACGCTTTCTACCCAAAGGCCATGTAATGCCTGCAAACCTGTACCAGTCGGACAAAATCCTCCGTGCACTGAAGATGCCCTATGAGAAGATACATGCCTGTGAGAAAGGATGTGCCTTATTTAGGCTTGACTATGCGGACTTGAACTATTGTCCCATTTGCAAGTCTTCCAGGTATATTGTGGTAGACAACGGTATGGGTGAGAAGACACAGACCAAAATCCCCGTTAGTGTTCTTCGTATATGCCAATCGTACCAAGACTTCAACGTCTTTTCATGGTCGAAGAGACGGCCAGACAGATGACATGGCACAAAACAGGCAAAAGAACCGAACTAGATGCAGATGGGAATCTGATGATGGTACACACATCGGATGGTGTTGCGTGGAAAAAGTTTGATGAATTACATGCTGACAAAGCGGCAGATCCGAGGCATCCTCGAGTCGGCATCAGCACGGATGGGTTCAGTGTGTTTGGTATGACGGCAGCCCAATACAGTTGTTGGCCCGTATTTGTCTTTCCACTCAATCTCCCCCCCGGACAGATTATGCAAAGAAAGAACATTTTCCTGACGTTGATAATTCCAGGACCCAACTATCCGGGCAAAAATATGAATGTGTACATGCAGCCGCTTAAGGACGAATTGCAAGAAGCCTGGGATAATGGGTTCAAGACATACGACGCCTTTAGCAAACGGAACTTCATAATGCGTGTCTGGTACATGTACTCGACGCATGACTTGCCGGCGTATGCGCTATTCGTTGGCTAGTGTGTGCATGGAAGGTTCCCGTGCCCCACATGCAAGGGAGCTCTTGAGTTTCGTTGGCTTCAGGCCGGTCGCATGTTTTCTTGCTTCGACATGCATAGACAGTTCCTGGATCCTCGCCATAAGTTCAGGAAAGACAAGAAGAACTTCATCAGGGGTAGAGTTGTCAAAAACTCTGCACCACCTGCATTGACAGGCCAACAGACCCTGGATCAGTTAAACGCTCTCGAGCCAGATCCACAACGTCCAGGGTAATTCAAGGGGTATAATACTAAGCACCCGTGGACTCACAAAACATGCTTATGGGATCTGCCTTACTTCAAAGACCTCCTTTGCCCACACAACATCGACGTGATGCACACTGAGAAGAATATCGCCGAGGCACTTTTTGGTACATTGTTCGGCATAGATGGGAAGTCAAAGGATAATACTAAGGCTAGAGTCGATCTGGAGGCGCTATGTGATAGGCCGTTACAAAACATGAAAGAACCAAAAGGAAAGCAGAACTGGACGAAGCCAAAGGCATGGTTTAATCTTGGAAGGCCAGCTATGAGGGAAATTCTCTTGTGGGTGCAACAGCAGTTGATGTTCCCCGATGGGTATGCAGCGAATCTAAAGAGGGGAGCGAATATTGATAAACTGAAGATATTTGGTCTCAAGAGTCATGATTGGCACATATGGATTGAGCGGGTAATGCCGGTGATGTTGCGTGGCTTCATCCCTGAGGATGAATGGCTAGTACTGGCAGAACTCAGCTATTTCTTCCGTGTTCTTTGTGCGAAAGAACTATTGCCTGGCGTGCTAGAAGAAATGGAAGAGTTGGCGCCAGAGTTGATCTGCAAGTTAGAGAAGATCTTTCCACCGGGCTTCTTTAATCCAATGCAGCATTTGATTTTGCATCTCCCGACCGAGGCAAGATTGGGGGGCCTGTGCAAAATCGTTGGTGCTACCCAACTAAGAGGATGCAGAAGATGCTTCGAGAAAAATGTAAAAATAAACATAGAATTGAAGCATCGATGGCTGAGGCATTCATCACAGAGGAGGCGGCAAACTTCGTAACAGCGCACTACGAAGCCAAAAATCGTCATTTGCATAATCCGAAGCCTCGGTACAATGCTGACGAGCCTAAAAAGGGTGGATCCAACCTCAGCCTATTCAAAGGGAATCTCGCACCAGCTAGTGTTTCACATCCAGTATCTTTGGATAACGAAGAATGGCGGACCATTTTGTTGTATATCTTCAACAACCTGATAGAAGTGCGGCCGTACATCGAGTAAGTTCTCGGTACATTGTTTCGCAACTTCTATTTCCTTTGAACTGCTCTTATTCCTGGATATGTCATACAGTTGATACGTCGCCATATTCTCGTATGGAGCGGAGATCCAAAAGGATTCCGTCGAAGAGTATGAGCTTCTCGGAAAGCAAGGAGGCGGCTATCCCGGTTTCATCTCTTGGTTCAAACAAACGGTAATTTCTATTAGACAATTTCATTTCATTCGCTAATTTGTGCATAATGCAACAATCCTTTCATATTAAACTTGTAGGCTAATTCAGAGTCTATGGACGCCGAATTGAGACAAGTCGCTAATGGTTTTGACTATAAGGTCCGTTCATTTGACAAGTACGACATCAACGGGTATCGCTTTCATACGTATGGCAAAGAGCTATCTATGGCCGACCGGAAGTCTACAAATTGTTGTGTATCTGCTATCGGCGAAGGAGGTACCGAGTATTAAGGGAGAGTTGAAGCAATTTATGAACTTCTGTTCTATGGTGAAAACCCACCGAATGTCGTAGTCTTCAAATGTTATTGGTTTCAGCCGAAGGAGACTAGAAGGACTCATGAACATATAGGGCTAGTTGAAATCAACCAAAGCACTCATTTAGATGTTCCTGATGTCTATATTACGGTTCAACAGGCGACCCAAGTATACTATCTACCGTGGGCCTGCCAAACTAATCCAAATCTGAAAGGTTGGGATGTCATTTATGAAGTGCCACCACGTGCTAGACTTTGTCCCCCAAAGGAAGAGGATTATGAACCTCACATTAACCCAGACACATATGCAGGAGAATTCTTCCAAGAGACACGTCTTTCCAAAAAGCGTTTCAAGAACCGCTATACTTCACCCCAAAACATTGAAGTAGATAGCGGCAATGAATCCGACATCACCCCAGAGGAGGAACAAGAAGAGCCGGAACAAGAAGAGGTTACTGCTGTGATGACCTGTCAATGCTTGACCGATTACGTCAAGGTGGCCTTGCACATGTTGATGCCAATGAACCCTATGAGCCCATCATTGATTATAGTGATGATGATGATTATGCATTTATTGATGATACTGATCGATATTATTAGTAGTGTCAGGTATTCAATTTTTTTATGTTGTACTTGATAATGATACACTTAAGTGATATACATATTATTATTCATGTCGGTACTTTTTTTTATGTTGTACTAATTTTGTTTATTCTTTGTCATGGCAGGTGTTGAAAGATGGTGGGCGCTGGTCGGGAGCGCGCCGAGGCCCCTTCTTCGTCGGCGCGTGGTGCGAGGTCTTCCATTCCACACGCAGCTCTCCACCGAGCGTTGCTGGAAACTATGGCGACACCGTCGGGCCCTTCTTCGTCGACCGCGGTGCCCAGCAGGGGACGAGGTAAGAAGAAGAGAGGAGGTGGAGCACGTGGTCGCGGGAGAGGAGGTAGGGTGACTCTTACGGCGCCTTCCTCGCCACCGCCCCCAACTGTTTCACCCGAGCACGTGACTGCTAGGGTGGACTCATATGAGGAGGAGGCTGCACGGACTCCGGTCCACGAGCCTCCGGTCCACGAGTCTTCGGCCCACGAGCCTCGGGTCGACGGGCCTTCGACCCATGAGACTTGGGCCCACGAGACCCCGGAGGAGCACACGTCTGGATGGGGTACCTGGTCGGGTCAGCCTGAGGAGCCGAGTGGCCACGCTGATGATGGCGGGGAGCCGAGTGGCCATGCTGACGATGGCGGGGAGCCGACTGATGAGGAGGGGGAGGAGGGGGGCAACGTCTACCAGCGTGGTGCTACACGGCTCCCGTCCGTGCCGGCGACCCGCGAGCAGAGGTGGTTGATTTTCCCTGATGGGGAGAGGTAAGTGCATTTAATCTTTTTGTACCTTCTGCATTCACGTTTCTTCAAATAACTGATGTGTTGGCCTTGTCATGCTGCAGGGGTTGGGACCACCATGAAAGTGTCTGCCGGCCCAACTCCGTCCTTGGAGTTCTGATTCGGCAAAACTTCCCGGGGTTTGTCACGTTGCCTGGTAAGGGTCGGCTTCCAGAGGTTGGATTGACTTAGGAGCACTACTTGGCTGCCCCGGCCCCGCCGGTGAGATTATCGATGGTGTCTTGTGCAAGACGAGGGCAGACGTCGTGATCAGAAAGTTCTGGGTAATTGCTCCTTTACACAATTAAAAATCTTCAACTAGCTAGTTCTTAATTGTACTAATAAATATTGTCTCATTTGATTGCAGACATTCTACAGGTGTGAGGAGGGATACGAGGAGGAGGCGGATCATGTTATCCACAAGTAGTGCAAGCGCCTACTTCAGAACTTGCGGCATGAGGTTCGGGTGCAGGCTGTTCGAGACTACTACGCCGGGCGTGGTATCAAGAAGCCCAAGCAGGAGTGCCGCGATAAGTTCTTGAGTAAGGAGAAGTACATGAAGGTAATTCTTAAGGCCTTGTACTTACTTCCTTCATTTAGTAATTCATAGCCGTAGCACTCAAGTTTCTATTTGCTAACTTAGGCCCCTCCGAGATGGTGTGCGGATCGAATGGATTGTTGGGAGGTGTTGTTCAATGAGTGGTGCTCAAAAGAATGGCTGACCACCCACAGAGGCCAAGGACAAACGTGCCCAAATGGAAGGTGTGCCACACCACCAAGGCAGCTCCAACTTATTTCAGTACGGGCGGAACTGGGTATGTGGTTTGCTTCATGATTCATGCAATTCATTCATCATGCTAGCTTTAGCCCTTTAATTACTAATTTACTTTGTTTCTCTCTTTCAGGCACGCTACAATAAGGCGGATAAGGTGCCAGAGGTGTACGACCTGTATGCCATGGCCCACACTGGCCCTTACAAGAAAGTCAAGGCATTCTCTGCGTCTAACCTCGATGATCCAAAGAACTTCACCAACATATCCGCCCATGACAAGCTCGTGCAATATAGAGATCAGGGGAAGGCGAGGAAAGGGCAGGACTTTAATCCCGAGCCAGGGTCCCATTGATACAGAGCTGCTGATGATATCTGGTGGCGGGAGGTCCCATGGCTCCATAGCCATGGGAGATGGACTTATCCATTGTCCTAGCACTCTCCCGGAGATCAAGGCGCGCCAGTCGAGCTCCGCTCCTGAGATAAGGCCTCGTGAACGGCCAGTCCAACTCACCTTCAAGGTTAGTTATACGTACTCAGCTATCTTTCTCCATTACATTGTGTGCGATTCCATCAATGATTACAAATGGTCATGTGAGTGGTGTTGCAGGCTGCTATATAGAGTGAGAGAGATAGAACGGAGAAACTTCTGGCGGAGGCGGCGGAGAGGTAGCGGGAGTTGGAGGAGAGGACAACAAAGATGTTGGAGGAGGAGAGGGCACGGAATGACATGCAGGCAAGGGCCATGTACGAGCTCCTTGTGGTAAGTTTCTTCTGCAGATTACTTGCTAGTCTTAACATTTGAGTCTCATTACTAACTAGTATGACTCTGTTGTGAAAACCAAATGTGCAGTCTGTGTGCGAGAAGTCCGGTTAGACCGCTCCGCCGATGCGAGTGATTGCTCCTGGGAGCACGGTGAGTTTAATTTGAATGGACATTACTTGCTAGTCTTAACATTTGAGTGTCATAATGCTAACGAGACATTGGAAATGATCTTTGGTGTAGCTTAACTCCAGAAATGCATCGCACGATCTTTCTCCAGCTACCGGCGTGAGCCAGCCCGCTCCTTCTCCAGCTACCGGCGCGAGCCAGCCCGCTCCTACATCTCCGTGATCACGGTAAGTTTCTCTAGTGTTTTGCTTAACAAATGCATAAAGACCTAGACTTAGCTTTATTTCCTCCAATATGCTTACCATAATGACCTAGAGTTAGCTTCTTTTCCTCCAAAATGACTTAATAAGCTTACTAACCTCATAAACCATCCATTCTACCTAAGTTAGCTCTAAAATGACTCATTTTACCTTAGTTAGCTTACAAGTGATCCAATTTATCCAAGTTAGCTCTAAAATGACCCGTTTTACGTAGATTAGCTCCTAAATGATCCATTTTACCTACGTTAGCTTTAAAATGACCCATTTCACCTAGGTTAGCTCCAAAATGACCCATTTCATCTAGGTTAGCTCCAAAATGACCCATTTCACCTAAGTTAGCTAAAAAACGATCCATTTTACCTTAGTTAGCTCAAAAACGTGGCATTTCACCTTAGTTAGCTCATAAAAGACCCATTTCAACTAAGTTAGCTCCAAAATGATCAATTTCACCTAGGTTAGCTCAGAAACGACCCATTTCACCTAGGTTACCTCATAAACGACCCATTTGACCTAGGTTAGCTCATAAATGACCCATTTCACCTAGGTTAGCTCATAAACAACCTATTTCACCTAGGTTAGCTCATAAACTACCCATTTCACCTAGGTTAGCTCACAAACGATACATTTCACCTAAGTTAGCTAATATATGGCATATACTTCTTCTTCTAGTCTTCTTCTTCTATTCTTTTTCTTCTAGTCTAATTCTTCTTCTAGTCTTCTTTTTCTAACTTTCTTATTTGTCATTTTGCAGGTTTCATTCACTTCACGGAAGCCAGCTTCCTATGATGGATTGCTTGTTTTTTCCTGTTTTTTCCTTTGATGCACTTCTTGTATTCTGCTCGCTTGCTATGATGAAACTTTGCATATTGTAATATGTATGGATCGATGGAACTATGTGCAACCTACTATGTATGTATGGATGGATATATATGCGCTGGATATTTATTATGTTGGATATATATGTGCTGGATATTTATGTGATGGATATATATGTGTTGTGAAATATTTGTTGTGATAATTGTTGGATATAAGAAAAACAGAACAAAAAAGAGGCAGTGCGGGCTCTTTGCCGTCCGTGGCAGACGGCAAAGACCCCTTTGCCGTCGGTGGCAGACGGCAAAGGGGGCACGTGGCGCCCACCTGTGCTTCCTGGGGATGGACCATTTGGCCAATTTGCCTACCGTGGCGGACGGCAAAGCCAAGCTGATGGCAAAGACTTTGCCTTTGCCGTCCACCGGGCGGACGACAAAAAAGAGCGGGCGCTGACGTATAGCTGACGTCGTCTGGCGGACGGCAAAGAGGCGCTCAAATTTGCCGTCCGCTGGCGGACGACAAAGGCCGCCATTAGCCGCCTAACGGAGTGACGCAGGCGGACGTGCAACATTTTGCCGTCCCCCCTCTTTGCCGTCAGCCGCTGTAGGCAAAGGGCTCTTTGTCATCCGCCATAAAAAGCCGACGGCAAAAGACCTGTTTGCCGACCCTATCATTGCCATCACTGTTTGCCGTCCGCCGCGGACGACAAAGTGCTTTGTCGTCAGCCGTCCCTGCCTTTGCCGTCCGCCATGGCAGACGGCAAAGTACGAGATTCCTGTAGTGTAGGTCGTATTTGATAACGTTATGAAAATAGCCCAACGGGTTAACGGGCCACAAACGGGCCGAACGTAACCATGGGTTGTATTTGGCCCACAAACGGAACAGGCCGGTAACGGACCGTATCTAACTGAATTCTAGAAATGAGCCCAAGAATAAATGGGCCCTGAGAAGGCTGAAAGATAACACGGGTTGGAAATGGCCCAATGGAATAATGGGCCGTTAATGGGTATAAAGGGGTACACCGTTCATCGCGGGCCAGATTCACCACGGGCCATTAAAGGGCCAAGAGTTACAAATGGCCTCGCATGGGCCGAAAGACATCATGGGCCATACATGGGCCGGAAGTTACATCAGGCTGGACTCATATTGGAAGGCCCAGATGAAGCTACTAGGCTTAATTCGGATAGGCCGTAACGGGCCTTGAGTTAGCGGGCTGTAAATGGGCTATATACGAACAGGTTGTTAACAGGCTTTTCATGGGCCGGCCTGTTACCTTTTGACCAAGTCAAACGGGCCAGCCTTTTCACCGGAATGGGCCTCTGTTGGGCCGTGCCATGTTTCGACGTATCATAGGCGCCTCCTGTCCAATGAATGGATGACATCTATCACAACGGTGAGCCAACACGTGTTTCCTCCAGCCAATGAGAATTTTACACGTGGAAAATCCTCATTGGTCCGGGCTGTTAGGATTTATCGGATCCAAAACCAGACCCGATAGCTTAATGGCATTCCGTTACGGTGGATGCCACGTGCTGGTCACCCATGATGAAAGCACTTCAATGATGCGTGATTTATCATCATGAAGTGGACACTTCCGTGATGATAATTTTGGTAATGTCGTGGAACACTTCTACGACAGCACAGGTATGAATATCTTGATTTTGTCATTAAATCATCATGGATGTACATGCATGACAGAAAATGTGACCTACTGTGACAAACATGTATCATCATGGAAGTGTCTTTTTTTGTAGTGTGAAAGAGGGTCCCGATTGGTTTTTCATGGCTACAGAGGCTTGCAGCGGTGGAACTTCTCATCTAGGGTTCTTTCTGGGGGTTTGTGTATTTATGGGAATTTTTGCCATCGGTCTCACGTCAAGAGGGTGCCCAAGGGGCCCACAAGCTCGGGGCTAGCGCCCTGGGGAGAAAAGACTGGCCTAAGAATTTTAGCAAAGCATTCAAATTCTTCATCATCCTTTTTCTTAGTTGGTTTAGGTGGAAAGGGCATGGGTTTTTGAACCCATGGTTCTCTTTCCTTTCCATGTTTTCTAGCAACAAAGTTTCTTTTGTCATATCTTTTATTTTTAGGTTGTGGGTTATCAAGATCATCAGTAGGTTCTATCTCAACATCATTATCTGGTTCTTTATCATTGTCCGGTTGGGTGTCTTCATGAACATTACGAGATTGAGTTTTAGCATCGAAGATAGAGACATCATTATTAACTTCAGGAGGTTTTTCTATTTCAGGTTCGCTAGAGGTATCGAAAGTCTTATCATTTTCTATTTCTTTTTACTTTTAGAAGGACTAGGTGCATCAACCTTAATTCTTTGAGTCTTGTTCAATTCTTTTAGGGTGTCCCTCAGGATAAAAGTGGTTCCTGAGTCATTCTACCTCCTCTAGTCATTACTCTAACAACATGATCATTCATATTATTGTTGATTTCATTAAACAATTCCCTTTGAGATGTAAAAACTTGTTCTAACTGGGTTTGAACCATAAAGGCATGGTTTCCTACACCTCTAACATCATTAGTTATTCTAAATAACAAGTCACTCAAGCGAGCAACCATATTAGAGTTGTATTTAAACTGTTTCATAACATTTGCATTGAAGTGATCTTGTTTTCTAATGTAGTTATCAAATTCATACAAGCATTGGCTAGGATGTTTATTTTAAGGGATGTTACCTTCATGAAACTTTAATAAATATTTTACCTCTACCACCTGCGGAGGCGGTGTATCAAGTCCATGTATTTCTTCAATAGGTGGTAAATTCTTAACACCTTCATCTCTAATACATTTTTCCTTCATACATTTCTTTGCCTCTTGCATATCTTTAGGACTGAGAAATAAGATACGCCTCTTCTTTAGAGTGGGTTTAGGCGGTGGTTCAGGAAGAGTCCAATCATCATAAGTCTTCAATATATTATTCAGTAATTCCTCAGCTTGTTCAACAGTTCGTTCCCTAAAAACACAACCAGCACAATTATCTAGGAAATCCCTAGAAGCATCGGTTAGTCCATTATAAAATATATCAAGTATTTCATTTTTCTTAAAAGGATGATTAGGCAAAGCATTAAGAAATTGGAGAAGCCTCCCCCAAACTTGTGGGAGACGCTCTTCTTTAATTTGCACAAAGTTAAATATTTCCTGTAAGGCAGCTTGTTTCTTATGAGCAGGAAAATATTTTTCAGAGAAGTAATAAATCATATCCTGGGGACTACGCACACAACTAGGAGCAAGAGTATTTTACCATGTCTTAGCATCACCCTTTAATGAGAACGGGAATTACTTGAGGATATAGTAATAGTGAATTTTCTCATCATGAGCAAAAAGGGTGGCTATATCATTTAATTTAGTAAGATGTGCCACTACAGTTTCAGTTTCATAGCCATTGAAAGGATCAAATTCAACCAAAGTAATTAACTCAGGGTCGACATAGAATTCATAATCCTTATCAGTAACAAAGATAGGTGAACTAGAAAACTTGGGATCACATTTCATTCTAGCATTCAAAGATTTTTCTTTCAGTTTGCATAGTAATTTCTTAAGGTCATCTCTATCATTGCAAACAAGAAAGTCTCTAGCTATCTCCTCATCCATAACATAACCTTCAGGTATCTTAGGCATTTCAAATCTAGGAGACCTAGATCTAATAGGTGTTTCATAATTCTCAATTTCAAGGACTTCATCAGTTTCAATAATTTCATCAGTTTCAACAATTTCATTCTCTTTAGCTCTAGCAAGTTGTTCATCAAGAAATACACCTAGTGGCACATTATCATTAGGCAGGGTACTAGCATCATCATTAGCATCATTCATAGCAGAAGTAGCATCATCAATAACTTGTGACATATCAGGATTAATAGCATGTGGGAGTCTTGCAAGTTTACTCATAATAGAAGGTGAATCAAGTACAAAGCTAGATGGCAGTTCTGTACCTCCCCTCGTCTTAGAGGGAAAATCTTGGTTCTTTTATCCTTCAGATTTTTCATAGTGATAAATAGATAATAATCCCAAGTGACTCAACAAATATAGCTATGCTCCTCGGTAACAGCGCCAGAAAAAGGTCTTGATAACCCACAAGTATAGGGGATCACAACCGTTTTCGAGGGTAGAGTATTCAACCCAAATTTATAGATTCATCACAAGGGGAGCCAAAGAATATTTGAAAGTATTAGCAGTTGAGTTGTCAATTGAACCACACTTGGAGATTAAATATCTGCAAAAAAGTAATCAGTAGCACAGTAGTATGATAATTTTGATAACAGTGGTAACGGTAACAACATTAACAGTTTGTAGCAGTTGTAGCGGTAGCAATAGGAATAGTAACTTAGCATGAGCAATATGTGGAAAACTCGTAGGCATTAGATCAATGAATTCATTGAATGATATTCATCATATAACAGTCATAACCTAGGGCGATACAGAACTAGCTCCAGATCATAAATATAATGTAGGCATGTATTCCATAAAAATAGTCATACGTGCTTATGGAAAAGAACTTGCATGACATTTTTTGTCCTACCCTCCCGTGGCAGCGGGGTCCATAAGGAAACTAAGGGATATTAAGGCGTCCTTTTAATAGAGAACTGGAACAAAGCATTAACACATAGTGAATACATGAACTCCTCAAACTACGGTAATCATCGGAAAGTATACCAATTACTGTCACACTGGGGTTTACGGATCATAACACGTAATAGGTGAATATGACTTGCAAGATCGGACCTAGAACATAGATATAATGGTCAAAACATAAACGGTTCAGATTTGAAATCATGGCAATCGGGCCCTAGTGACAAGCATTAAGCATAGCAAAGTCATAGCAACATCAATCTCGGAACATAGTGGATACTAGGGATCAAGCCCTAAGAAAACTAACTCGATTACATGATGAATCTTATCCAACTCCTCACCGACCAGCGAGCCTACGAAGGAATTACTCACTCCCGGTGGGGAGCAACATAGAATTGGAGATGAAGCAGGATTGGTGATGACGAAGACCAAAGATTCCCCTCTCCGAAGCCCCGAACGGGCTCCAGATCTGGCCTCCCGCTAAAGAACAGGAGGCAGCGGCGGCTCTGTATTGTAAAACGCGATGAAATTCCTCCCTATTTTTTTATCTGAAAATAGGTATTTATGGAGTTGGAATTAGGGTCAGGGGGCCACGAGGGGACCACTACCCACTAGGGTGTGCCTGGAGGGGGTGGCGTGCCCTGGTGTATCGTGGCCAGCCAGGGCACCCCCTGTGGTGGTTCTTGGTTCCTGTATTTTATATATATTCTGAAATAGATCTCCAAAAAGTTTTGTCCAAATCTGAGAACTTTTATTTCTGCACAAAAACAACACCATGGTAGTTTTGCTAAAAACAGCGTTGGTTTGGGTTAGTTTCATTCAAATCATGCAAATTAGGGTCCAAAACACGAGCAAAGGCGTTAGGAAAAGTAGATACGATGAAGACGTATCATGCTTCAAGTGCTTGTTTGTCACGACGCTTTTGTTCTTGTCGGAGTGCGTCACCGTCTTGAGGTGCTTGGTGTTGTGCTTGTGGAGGTTGCTCTTGGTCCACGACATCTTGTTCTTGGCGTCTCGCTCGTTCACGTGCTCGGACTCGGTCTTGCAAACCATTGCCATGGAATGGATTTTCTTGAGATCGGCGTTCTTGAGTGTTGGTGTAGCAAGGAGAACGTGCTCGAGGAGGACTTGCATCCGAGGAACAGTAGGTCGAAGAGTGGGGACTTGAGTGTAAGACATGAGTGGCGACTTAAGTGGCGCCCTCTTGGTGAAGAGGTGGTGGAAGACATGCGGCTCACGATCATGTTGCAGAATTCTTCCATTTGTTTGGAGAGCTTGGTGTCGATGTAGTCCCGGTTTCTTGCTTCGGATTGACGTAGGTCGGTGGTGAGTTGCTCGATGCGGTCACCAAAGCTTCACTTTCTTGATGGAGGGCTCGTTGAGTGATGAAGAAGTGATTCTTGGTGACGAAGTCGCGTTCGTCGTCTTGATCCTCGAAAAGCGGGTTCGCCAAAGAAGTAGGCCTATCCATCATGTGGAAGTGGTGGTGAGTAGGAAAATGAGAGAACAATACCAATGTTACCTTTTCCGAAGATTGTGGATGTATCAAGTATCATTCAACAGAATTCTATAATAATAGAATTGGTATCGAGTTTTATTTTCTCACACCTACAAGTAAAAGGCTTATGGAGGATCTTGGTTAGGGAGTGGCACAAATAGTTCAAGGAAATGTTAGTTAAGATGTCGAAAATGTTGAAAAGATGCACAAATCAGAAGCAAGACAAATAGATCAAACCCAAGAATATCACTAGGAACACACACACACACAGAGAAGATAGATGGGATCCTCACAACCAAGGAATGATCTCTAAGATGTGGAACCACAGAAAATGCTCTTGTTGTATGGATACTAGAGAGACACCAGCTCGATTTCTCTAATAGGGTAGATACGCTAGTGCACCGACTTGGGAGAGAAACATGTCATCTACTATCCCAAGTATTCTTATGTATGTATTAATTGAGATGATGGAACTATGCAAAATGGCTCAATGCTATTTCTTACAAGCTCTTTCCTTTTCTTTTTCTTTTGCTTAAAAGCTTTTTTTACTATGCCACAATGCTTGATATTCGAGCCGGAATATGAGATAACAAGTGGGATATGCACGGGAGAGACGTAACACTAACGGTGCACTAAAAGGGTGGCCCGACAATACTCAACTTGCTAGTCTCGTTGGGTAAGTAACGCAAAGTGACTCAAGGCTATCAAAGGTAATGGCAAGGTATGATGTTAGGATGTCGTCGAAGTTACTGTCCTTGCTTACGGTAGTATGATGATGAAGTGGTCGAAGTCGATTTGGAGTCCGAGTTGATGGCGAGTGACAGTGATGATGACGTCAGTCCGTGCCTAAGTAGCCGAAACACATTAGGGCACATGGAACCGCAACTCCAAATCTCAAAAACCAACGGGTAGTGTGGAAGGCGAATGGTGGTGGTGGAAAGGAAAAAAGATGAAAAAACTTTGGTGGCCGAACAGTTCTGTAAAGCCCGTGCGCATGGGGTAAGTGAAGGCCTTGTGCATGGGGTCCTGATGGCCCGTACTCACGGGATGTTCTGGGACCGCAAGAACACCTTCGAATCCGTGGAAATTTTCAAAATTCTAGTGAAAATTAGTGGTGGGATGGATGGGAGATGGTGGTAAGGGGTAGATCCACTTACCAAACATGAAATTTGTGGACCAAATCAAGAAAATCTCACAAGATCCAACAAATTGCAAGAAATATTTTGGGGCTATTTTTGGTGGGGATTTTTGAATTGGGACAAAAAGCAAAAAAATTACGCTAGAATATGGGGGTAGGGACTCCAAAATTTGAATCAACCATGGCTCATGATACCAAGATGTTGTAGGGTGAAACCCTAGGTGAGATATTTTCACACTTGGAGGGGGAAAAGGATGAAAACCAAGAACACAAGCGAGGAATTCACTCAAACAAAACTCAATTACACATCCACTAGAATAGCAAACACATCAGATCCGCAAGCATGCAAGAACAATCCAATGAAACAAGCACAAAGATAAGGTTCTTCCCACTCCTAAGGAGGTGAGGTCTTGATGATAGTGTTCTCCAAAGTGGAGGTCTTGAAATCCACTTCAGATCCTTTCCTAAGAGGTCTTGATCTCCACGAGGACATGGATCCTTTCCTAAGAGATCTTGATCCCCAGGAGGAGTGGTAGAAGGATCAAAGCTCTATCAATGTCTCACATATACTTTGCTAACCCTAAACATGACCCTAGGTACGGAATATATAGGTAGGTGGGCGAGGGGGATGAAGTGGAGGCCTGATACGTCTCCATCGTATCTACTTTTCCAAAAACTTTTGCCCTTGTTTTGGACTCTAACTTGCATGATTTGAATGGAACTAACCCGGACTGACACTGTTTTCAGTAGAATTACCATGGTTTTATTTATGTGCAGAAACGAACGTTCTCGGAATGACCTGAAACTTCACGGACCAACTTTTTGGAAAATATAAAAAATACCTGCAAAATATGAAGGCCAGTGGGGCCACCACCTGTCCACGAGGGAGGGGGCGCGCCCCTAACTCGTGGGCCCCCTGGAGCTCCTCCGACTCCAACTCCAACTCTATATATCTTGTTTCGGGGAGAAAAAATCAGAGAGAAGAATTCATCGCTTTTTACGATATGGAGCCGCCGCCAAGCCCTAAAACCTCTCGGGAGGGCTGATCTGGAGGCCGTTCGGGGCTCCGAAGAGGGGAATCCGTCGCCATCATCATCATCATCATCAACCATCCCCCATCACAAATTTCATGATGCTCACCACCATGCGAGAGTAATTCCATCGTAGGCTTGCTGGACGGTGATGGGTGGGATGGGATCTATCATGTAATCGAGTTAGTTTTGTTTTGGTTTGATCCCTGGTATCCACTATGTTCTGAGATTGATGTTGCTATGACTTTGCTATGCTTAATGCTTGTCACTAGGGCCCGAGTGCCATGATTTCAGATCTGAACCTATTATGTTCTCATCAATATATGAGTGTTCTTGATCCTATCTTGCAAGTCTATAGTCACCTATTATGTGTTATGATCCGTTAACCCCGAAGTGACAATAATCAGGATACTTACCGGTGATGACCGTAGTTTGAGGAGTTCATGTATTCACTATGTGTTAATTCTTTGTTCCGGCACTCTATTAAAAGGAGGCCTTAATATCCCTTAGTTTCCGTAAGGACCCCGCTGCCACGGGAAGGTAGGACAAAAGATGTCATGCAAGTTCTTTTCCATAAGCACGTATGACTATATTCGGAATACATGCCTACATTATATCAATGAACTGGAGCTAGTTCTGTGTCACCCTTGGTTATGACAGTTACATGATGAGCCGCAACCGACATAATTCTCCATCACTGATCCATTACCTACGAGCTTCCCATATATTGTTCTTCGCCTATTTACTTTTCCGCTCCTATTGCTATCATCATTACAAAATACCAAAAACATTACTTTTGCTATTGTTACCTTTTGCTACCGTTACCACTACTATCATATTACTTTGCTACTAAATACTTTGCTGCAGATATTAAGATTCCAGGTGTGTTTGAATTGACAAGTCAGCTGCTAATACTTGAGAGTATTCTTTGGCTCCCCTTGTGTCGAATCAATAAATTTGGGTTGAATACTTTACCCTCGAAAACTGTTGCGATCCCCTATACTTGTGGGTTATCAAGGCCTAAACAGCCACTCTCGACCATCCATCAAGAAGGGCCCGTGTGCACGGAGTAAGTTGGGCTCGTGCACACGGGGGTCTTGTGTGCACGGTACACGCCCGTGCGCACGGGGTGCTAAAGCAGCTCGGTCCCGTGCGCACGGGGGTGCGTGTCTCATTCCCAAAGGGCTTTTGGGAGGCCTGTCGGTGCGGGGTCTCGGGGGCCCGTGCGCACGGGGTTGCCTGGGACATGACGCCTTCGTCTTGTTGGACTGCTTCTCCTTCCTAGTGGCCTTGAGGTAGTTCTCCTCCTCCTTTGGGGTGTCCCTCAGCTGCTTGGTGGCGTTTGTATTTGTTCCTAATGACACATAGCATATTTTAGTGAGGTAGAAACCAAGTTCCATGCATGTCCATATCTATCTCAAGTAAGAGTGAGTTAACCTTGGTTTCAATTCCCCGTGTTCGAGCTCTTGTCATGGGTCCACGTGGTGCTTGATGTATTGTGTAGGGTCCATGGGGACGATGGAAGGAGGCTCCGCATCAGAAAGTGTAACATCCCAAAATTCTAAATTTTGGAATGCTATAATAAATAGATACATTGATTGTTTGTTTGATTGTTGTGTGATTGATTGAGTGAATTCAAAACTTTTTGAAAGTTAAATGAGAGGGAATAAAAGGACATTCCCAAAATTTCATTTTGCTTTTATGATCCCCCTGAATTCAAATTATTTTCATCACAAAACCCTGGAGAGAAGATGACATGACTTCTTCCATTTATTAATGAAAAGGGGTGTTGAAAATATTTGAATTTCATTTGAAAATATTTCCAATTCTGAAACTTTATGCAACTCAATGATTTTCACGAGAGAAGATAAAATGAGTTCTTCAAATTATATGAAATATGATTTGGGAGTTTAAAAGGATCAAATTCACAGTCCTTTTGGAAATTATTTTCAATTTGGAGTTATTTGGGTTTTATTCAAATTATTTTTTTCCAAAATAAAATATATGGAAAATAGGGTAACATGATTCCCTAGATCAGAAAATTGGAGAGAAATAAATTTGAATTAATTTTTCTATTTTTAAAATGATTTTTACTAGATTTTACTAGAGCAGAAGCACTCTTTCCTTTATTTGAATTTGTGTGTATTTTATTTTACTCTAGAAAAATATTCAGCTTGTAGGAAATCTTTTTCTGAAAATTTTGATATATTATATGCCTATATAATAATTTTGCCTATTTTGTTTTATTTACTTTAGTTTGTCTAGATAAATGGTTTTTTAAAACATTCCCTCTGCCGACTGGGCTGGCCCAGCCGAAGCCAGGCTAAGGCCCAGCACGCCATCCCGCTCGTCCCCGAGCTCCGCTCGGACTCCAGCCCGCGTACGCCGCCGCCGCCGTGGTCGAGGAGGACTCCTCCTCCAACCCCTCCTCCATGCCTCGGAGCCCGCCCCCGCCCTCCTATAAAGCCGCAGCCCTGGGCCCGCCTCGCCTCCTCTCGCTTCGTGCCACCGCCCTCGCAGATCGCCGCCGCCGCCGCCGAGATCTGCAGCCGCCGCCGCACTTCGCCGCCGCTAGTTGCACCGCCCACGCCGCCTGCCGCACCACATCGGCGCCGCTTGCCGCTGCCCGCAACGCCGCTCCTCGCCTCGCCGGAGCCGCTGCCGGTTTTTCCCAGCCGAACCAGTATAACCCTCCCCGATCCGGTTTATTTTGGGTGTTCTTCGGTTTTTCTTTTAAAGCTGGTTTTATATTTTAATTTGGTTAATTAGCAGACGTTCATCTGTTAGTATGCGTATCGAACAGTTTTCGTTGTATTTTTTTATGTAGCGAACGTTCGTTCGATAGGATTTTTCTTTTTCTTTTTAGTTTCGGCCAGGGACCTATTTGTGATGATTTTATTTACAAATCAGCCCCTGGTTTTCAAACGACCACATCTTTTTACTCGTCTGTCCAAATTCAACGAAACCAATGCCCACTTCTTCGTTACGATCCCCTCTATCCAGTGAAATAACTTAAACATGTGTTTGAAAATTTTAAAATTTGAATTAGAACATATTTGTATTCAAACTTCGTTCAACCGTAACTTGAGTTTTGTAGCTCCATTTGAGTTGATTCTTTTTGCAAAACGAAGCTCTTGACCTAAACTTTCTGATAAGGCCGAATTCATATAATTTTGGTACTGCTAGAAATTGTTTTATGTTGCAAGAGTTATTTGCTTGGTTTTGATGTTTTCTGAAGTGTTTTCTTCGTTCTTTCCGACCTTTTGAGTGATTACTTATGTGTGGTTGCTATTGCTTGCTTACGATAGATTGACCGGAGTGTGACAAGTAGAACTATCAAGAGTTTTGAGTGTGAATCATCTTCATCAACATTGCAGGCAAGTTCACACTTTGATCATATCCCTTTCATACCCAGTTTTTATGCATTAGTTTGACCCTCAAACATTGCATGAGTAGGATTGATAACATGTGGGTATTGGGAAGTAGTTGATGAGGTAGGAACCTATTGCCCTGCAATTCAAACCTTGGGAGTTACTATTACGTTATGCTTATATTGCCATGCTATGCTCGTAGACGTGGATTGGGTTTGAGAGTATTCATGACATATGTGAGATTGTTAATTAATGGTTTACTTAAGGTGGCAACTTTAACACACATCTGGGTGGACTGAGGCACGTGGGTATTCCAGCGATTGCCTGTTTAGGCACCTGGGTATTCCAGCGATTGCCTGTTTTTCTTTATGGACCGCCACCCAGGCTCAAAGGGATCATGAGATTATTCATACTAGAAACTTCCGTGTGCAGCCACAAGCTACTATGGGCTCTAGCATAGTTGACTAAGTCGTGCGAACTCTTATAGTGGTAGACTAGCAGATGTAGGGGATGTAGGTTGGTACCGTCTACCCGATCGTAAGGTGCTAGCACTTCTGAAAGACTATGTCTCAGTCATCCGTTTCTCAAACATCATGTAGTGCGAGAATCCCAACAGAGGAGATCGAGTCTTGTGGGGAAAAGTGTGCAAACCTCTGCAGAGTGTATAAACTAATCATGATTAGCTGTGTCCCCGGTTATGGACGTCTTGAGTATCTAGTACTTGGATTATTATGTGAATCTCATCATGTGACTTTAATTAATTTTGTTGGGTTATAATGATGATGCTTAATTGGGATTGAGAGGGTGTCTACACTCTCAATGTTTAACAACCACCTTCATAGTTAAATAAAATGTATTCCTTTGCAGTAGAGAAAAATTGGCTTTTCGCAAAAACCTTATAACCATAGAGCTTTTCCACAAACCATATATGCATATAGTGATAGCCATTGTTCATCATTTCTCTATGGTGTGAATTTGCCAGTACATTCAACGTACTGACCCTTGTGGCTGCGACGTCTCATGTTGCAGGACTTCTTACGACGAGTAAGTGATGCATTAGGGTTATGATTTTCTACACTCAACTTTGCCGTTGGTGTTGATGGGAATCCACAACCTTCTTACTTCCGCTATTTGGATTGAGGTAATAGTATTTACGTTACTTTATACATGTGATTTACCTCTGTTATAAATCCTCGAGTACTATGTATGTAACACCCACGATGCGCCTATATCTCCCACATGTCGGAGCACGACTTAGAGGCATAACCACATTGTAGGCATGTCGCAAGAGGGGTAATCTTTACACATCCCATGTACTGAATAAGAAAGAGGTACAGAGTTTGTGTAACACCCCGGATGTAACTTTCCCTATTTGTACTCCAACTCTTGCCGTTTCCGGCGTTAAGTTAATTTATATTGTCTCCATGTGTTGTTATCGTTGTCATGCATCTCTTATCATGTCATCATGTGCATTGCATCTGCATACGTGTTCATCTCATGCATTCGAGCATTTTCCCCATTGTCCGTTTTGCATTCCGGCGCTTCGTTCTCCTCCGGTGGTCATTTATAACTTTCTTTCGTGTGTGGGGATTAAACATTTCCGGATTGGACCGAGACTTGCCAAGCGGCCTTGGTTTACTACCGGTAGACCGCCTGTCAAGTTTCGTATCATTTGGACTTCGGTTGATACTCCAACGGTTAACCGAGGGACCGAAAAGGCCTCGTGTGTGTTGCAGCCCAACACCCCTTCAATTTGGCCCAAAATCCACCTAACTCTGCTCCATCATCTAGAGCGTTTGATCATGATCGCGTGGCCGCAAACCGCACCTCATTTGGACTCTCCTAGCTCCCTCTATGCCTATATATACACCCCCTCCCGAAAATCCGGATCCCCCTCGTCTGAAACCCTAGTCTATTTCGTCCTCCGCGCCGCCGGACGAAATCCGGACGGCCGGACGTGTCCGCCCGCTCCGCCGCACCACTCAGACGCTGCCACATGTCCCGGGGACCGCTTCGCCGCCTCCCCACCGACGCGGGCCCGCCAGGCCCAGCGCCGACCATCCTGGCCCGAAGGCGCCAGACGCCGCCCGCGCCCGAGGTCCTTGCCCCGCGCCGCCTCCCTCCTCGGCTCCGGCGCCGCCTCCGCCTCGGTGCCGCCGCACCTTCGCCGCTCCCCAGCCGTCGGCCGCCACCGCCCTCCAACGCCGCCGCACCATCGCCGCCCCCGCTACCGTAGTTTGCCGCCGCACGCTGCCGCCACCGCCCTCGGCTTCCGCGCCGCCTCGCCGCCTCCTCGCCGTCCTCGTCGCCGGCCCCAGCTCCGGCCACCGGCGCCCTCTCCGACGAGCTCGATCCGTCCGCCTCGGGTTGCGTGCCGTGAAACCCTAGATCCAGATCCGGAGGTTGAATTTTTCCTAAGTCCCAAAATTCTCAGTCCATATGCACATGTTCGTGACCCCGTAACTTTGCATCCGTAGCTCCGATTCATGCATATAGCATATCAAAATGTTCATCTCAGAGAGTACATCATTTCATTCCATTGCATCATTTTCATTTGAGTTCATCTTGATGCCCGAAATGCTGTTAGAAGAGGGCTACTTGAGATAATTGCCAGATCTGCTACTCCGTTTAGGTTTTTGTCATTTTTGCCATGATTATTGTGTGCATGCTATGCCCATGAGTTCTACATGTGTTTTGTTAAGGGTTTTGTCATCTTTCCATAGGTGCAACCCATGTATTTTTGTGATGTGTGTGGTGACTTGTGCAAGCTTGCAAAGTGGTGCACTTGCTAATTCTGTTTTCAGGGACTTAGTGATTTCACTAAGTCCTGGAGCTGTTTATCTCATGTTGCCATATGTTTTTGTTGTTTCCTAGTGATCCGTGCCTCTTTTGAGGATGATCAGTAAGGGAGTTTTGTTAACCTTGTAGGGCTCTATCCATAAATGTCTTTGTTTGAAATTATGGAGCACCCTAGCTTGAGTCAATCGAGCTCTACTTTTGCTACTTTGTGAATCTGGGCAGATTGTCAACTTGTTTGCAATTTTGCCGGTGATGTTGTAGTTGATCCGTGCCTACTATGCTATTGTTCTTGCCATGTCTAGCTTGAATTTTGTGCCTTCTTGATGGGTGTATGCTTGTCTTGCCATGACTTGCACCGTAGTGAGTGCATCGAGCTAGTAAACATGCCTACTTGAGTTATATTTCAGCATGTGTCAGTTTTCACTAAGTCTGAAAACTGATTATGTTTTTGCCATGTTCACATGCTTGCAATTGTATTTTCTGATCCCTTTTGGCTCAAGGTCACTAAGGGACTTTTGTTAAGCTCTTTGAGTAACTCCATGCGATGTATTTTTTTCTCATTTTTGGTTGCTGTAGCATGTAGTTTTGTGGCTCCGAAGAGGGCTACCTGATCTGAAATTCCAGACAAGTGTTGATTTCACTAAGTCTGAGAACTGTTTGTCATATGTATTTTTGCCATGCTGGTTTGAACCTGTTGATGGATGAATTGGCCGTAGCTCAGTTATAGACTTTTGTTAAGCATCTTGTATGCATCCCTGCCATGTATTTTGTTATCATGTTTGGTTGCTGTAGCATGTTCATCTCATTGCATTTAAATGCCTACTTGCTGTAAATCGCAGACCGGTGTCATATTTGAATCGCTTGCCATTTCCAAACCGTAACTCCGATTCCGGCGTTCTTTATATCGTCTTCAAGCGATTTCATCTCATCTTTCCAGTGGCACACTTGGATTTCCAAGTTGAGGCCAGGTTCATGCATTTCCTGTCATATCTTGCATTTTGCATCCCGCATCGCATCCCGCATAGCATATCATCATTGCACCATATTGCTTGGTCTTGCACGTGGTTGATTGTATCCTTGTTGCTTGTTTGTCTTGTTTGGGTAGAGCCGGGAGATGAGTTCGCTAATGAGGAGCCGTTGAGTTTGCTTTTGAGGATCCAGTCAACTCTGACAACTGTGCAGGCAAAATTATCATACCCTCGAAATCACAACTATCTTTGCTATGCTAGTTTGCTCGCTCTTTTGCTATGCCATTGCTACGATGCCTACCATTTTCTTGCAAGCCTCCCAAGTTGCCATGTCAAACCTCTAACCCACCATGTCCTAGCAAACCGTTGATTGGCTATGTTACCGCTTTGCTCAGCCCCTCTTATAGCGTTGTTAGTTGCAGGTGAAGATTGGAGGCCGTTCCTTGTTGGAACATCATCTATTTACTTGTTGGGATATCATTATATTGTTATGTTATACTAATGCATCTATATATTGGGTAAAGGGTGGAAGGCTCGGCCTCTCGCCTAGTGTTTTGTTCCACTCTTGCCGCCCTAGTTTCCGTCATATCGGTGTTTTGTTCCCGGATTTTGCATTCCTTACGCGGTTGGGTTATAATGGGAACCCCTTGATATTTCGCCTTGATTAAAGCTTTTCCAGCAATGCCCAACCTTGGTTTTACCATTTTCCACCTAGCCTTTTCTTTCCCTTGGGTTCTGCAGACTCAAGGGTCATCTTATTTTAAACCCCCCCGGGCCAGTGCTCCCCTGAGTGTTGGTCCAACCGAGCAATGTCCGGGGCTACCAGGGGCAACTCTGGGCTGGCCTACCCGATGTCTTGCTCATCTGAGTGTGCCCTGAGAACGAGATATGTGCAGCTCCTATCGGGAATTGTCGGCACATTCGGGCGGTGTTGCTAGTCTTGTTTTAACCTGTCGAAGTGTCTTGAATTACCGGGATACCGAGTCTGATCGGAACGTCTTGGGAGGAGGTCTTTTCCTTCATTGACCGTGAGAGCTTGTCATGGGCTAAGTTGGGACTCCCCTGCAGGGTTTTGAACTTTCGAAAGCCGTGCCCGCAATTATGGGCAGATGGGAATTTTTTAATGTCCGGTTGTAGATAACTTGAACCTTAATTTAATTAAAATGAATCAACCGAGTGTGTTACCGTGATGGCCTCTTCTCGACGGAGTCCGGGAAGTGGACACGGTATTGGAGTAATGTTTGCGCAGGTTGTTCTCTAGTTTCTCGCTCGCGCTTTGCCTCCTCTTCTCGCTCTCTTTTGCGAATAAGTTAGCCACCATATTTGCTAGTCGCTTGCTGCAGCTCCACATATTTTTACCCTATCATACCTTTAAGCTTAAATAGTCTTGATCGCGAGGGTGCGAGATTGCTGAGCCCCTGTGGCTCACAGATTACTATTACACCAGATGCAGGGCCTGATGATTCCGCTCCAGGAGACGCGTATGAGCTCAAGTGCGAGTTCGACGAGGACTCCCAACGTTACTATGTTTCCTTTCACGATGATCAGTACTGGTGCCCTATTGGGGGTGAACGGGACCGTTGTCGCATGTTGGGTTCTCTCTTATTTTGGCGCCGTAGTCGGGCCATGAGTGTTTGGATGATGTAATGTTATTTATGTACTTGATTGACGTGGCGAGTGTAAGCCAGCTATGTTATCTCCCCTTTCATTATTATATTACATGGGATGTTGTGAAGATTGCCTAACTTGCGACATATGCCTTCAATGCGATTATGTCTCTAAGTCGTGCCTCGACATGTGGGCGCTATAGTCGCATTGAGGGTGTTACAAGTTGGTAATCAGAGCCTTCCCCGACCTTAGGAGCCCCATTGCTTGATCGTTTTTAGCGGCCGAGTTGTGTCTAGAAAATGTTTTGAGTCTTTTAGGAATTATATATCGGAGAGATTAGGAATTCTTTTTACTTCCCAGTCTCCTCATCGCTCTGGTGAGGCATCCTGACGTAGAGTTTTGACTCTTCTCTTCTCAAATTTCACTAAATTTTTTTTTAGGATCACGCGGGTATCTTGGAATCGTTCCGATGGTATTATGATGAGAACATTGTCTTGGTGCCTCCTGTCAGGGGTTTAGTGGAAGTGTCCCGGGGAGTTGAGCTCTAAGGTGTTGTCATCATAATTTTATCATTGCAGTTCTGGAATACCTGAGTTTAGTACGCCGACATCGAAAATCTCTTTTATGCAGTTCGTTGGTGAGATAACCTCGACGCCACCCAGTACTGGGGTGGGAGTTCGGGAGTATTGCCATAACTTGTATAACGGATGATTTTCGAAGGTTGAGGTAGATGGTTTCCAAAGGTTTCTTGGTTATGTGTTGAAGGATGGATACAGCTGGATGTAGGATTTGCTAGTTTGGGTGAGATATTATGCTTCCCCTGTATCCCCAACACCTGATTGCATAACCGGAAAGGTTCGGGGGTTTCATAGGTGGGAATTCTAGTAGCTCTAGTTCTTCTTCCACGGATATTGGTTTGAAATTGGGATTTCTTACCGATTATTCGTTCTTGATCCGTACCTTGTTGATTTATTTCTCTACCTTAATTCTACGTGGCTTCTCAATTTATAGATATGTGACCATTTCAAGAGGAATGCATTCGTTCATTTTGTTCGGATGTGAAGACTATACGTTGCAATTTTCATTCCGTTAGATTCAGCTTCAATATTTGTCTATCAATGTGCTAATGGTGGTCAACCTCTTCAGGATGGCTCCTCCAACGCGCACGACTCCGAATCCTGATCCGCCACCACCTCCACCTCCTCCGGAGGCATGGCAAGCTGTGATGGCCGCAACCAATGCAAACACACAGTTGATCATGCAAATTCTTCAAGAGCGCAATCAAGGCAACCAAGGGAATCAAGGCAGCAATCAGAATCACTTTGCTACACTCAACCAGTTCCTTACTAACGGGCCAAAGACTTTCAGCAATTGTGTTGAGGCAACCGATGCTGACGATTGGCTTGTGGATCTGTGTAAGCATTTCGAGTGCAGTAACGTCAGGCCTGAGGACTTTGTTAAGTTCGCTTCCTTCCAACTCAAAGATCAAGCTACAGAATGGTTCCAGCAGTACAAGGACTCCAGAGGTGGACGTGTTATCACTTGGGATGATTTCCGTCGAGATTTCAGGGCTCATCATATTCCCCAGAGTGTGGTTGAAAGCAAGCGTGAGGAATTCCGCAATCTGAAGCAAGGCTCTTTGTCTGTCTATGACTACAACAAGTTGTTCCAGAAGCTCACCCGCTTTGCCAAGTAGGACGTCCCTGATGAGAAGAGCAAGATATATCAGTTCAGGGGTGGTCTTAGAGAAGAAATTCAGCTAGCTCTTGTTCTCTTTGAGCCCTTGAGATACGATGAGTTCTACAACATGGCACTGAAGCAAGAGGCTGCTTAGTTGAGGTGTGATGCTTCCAAGAAGCGAGTCAGAGATGTTACTCCTTCTTCCTCTACTCAAGTGGCCAAGCAGCAGAAGTATTGGCTTCCTCCTCCTCCGTTTCGTTAGCCGTATCAGCAGAAGAGCAACGGTGGCAGTGGTTCTTCCCACCCACCCAACCCTGGCTTTCAGAACAAGAATTCGTCTCAAGCTCCATGATCGAGTGCTCCGTATCACCGTACGCTTTCAGAGGTCACGTGCAACAAGTGCCAACAGAAGGGTCACTATGCCAACAAGTGTTTCAACCAGAGGCATCTTCCTCCTCCTCCTCCTATCAGATCGGCAAGTACAGCTGTGGTCAAGCATAAGCCCAAGTCCGCCAAGGTCAACTTGCTGAATGCAGCTCAGGCAGAGGAATCACCAGATGTGATCATGGGTGACCTTCTTGTTAATGACATTCCCGCAAGAGTTCTTTTTGAGACTGGTGCATCTTTATCATTTTTGTCGAAGCCTTTTGCATCCATGCATGATGTGCATACTATTGATTTGCCTAAGCCGATAGCAGTTTCTTCTCCGGGTTTGTTCATGAACACCAAAATGATGGCTCCGGATGTTACTATCACATTGGGCGACTACAAGTTCCTTTCTTCTCCTATGGTGCTTGGTAACTCAGATATTGATCTTATTCTCGGAATGGATTGGCTTACTAAGCACAAGGCTCAGCTTGATTGTGCAGCCAGGCAGATTCAATTGACTCATTCGTCTGAGGATGTAATTGTCTTTGCCGCTCGTGAGGATACAATCCGTCTATTTTCTCTCAATGAGAAGGGTGAATTGGATGCTATCTCTCAAATTCCAGTCATTTGCGAATATCAAGACGTCTTTCCAGAAGAGCTTCCAGGAATGCCTCCGCACCGGCCAGTCGAATTCGTTATTGATCTTGAGCCTGGCACGGAACCTGTGTGCAAACATCCTTACAAGCTCGGACCTGAAGAGTTGAAGGAGCTGAAGAAGCAACTCGATATTCAAGAGAAAATGGGTCTCATCCGGCCTAGTTCTTCTCCGTGGGGTTGTGGTGTTCTTTTTGTGAAGAAGAAGGATGGAACGGACCGGCTTTGTGTTGATTACCGTCCAGTGAACAAGAAGACCATCAAGAACAAATACCCACTTCCCAACATCAATGAGCTGTTCGAACAACTAAAAGGTGCTCGAGTATTCTCCAAGCTTGATCTCCGTATGGGTTATCACCAGATTCGAATCCGTGAGCAAGATATTCCCAAGACGGCTTTCAGGACAAGCTTTGGTTCATATGAATACACTGTCATGTCTTTTGGTCTCGCCAACGCTCCTCCGACGTTCTCTCGCATGATGAACTTCATCTTCAACGCCTACACCAATGACTTCGTGCATCTCTGTGGCTCACAGATTACTATTACACCAGATGCAGGGCCTGATGATTCCGCTCCAGGAGACGCGTATGAGCTCAAGTGGGAGTTCGACGAGGACTCCCAATGTTACTATGTTTCCTTTCCCGATGATCCGTAGTGGTGCCCAGTTGGGGGTGAATGGGACCGTTGTCGCATGTTGGGTTCTCTCTTATTTTGGCGCCGTAGTCGGGCCATGAGTGTTTGGATGATGTAATGTTATTTATGTACTTGATTGACGTGGCGAGTGTAAGCCAACTATGTTATCTCCCCTTTCATTATTATATTACATGGGATGTTGTGAAGATTGCCGAACTTGCAACATATTCCTTCAATGCGATTATGTCTCTAAGTCGTGCCTCGACACATGGGAGCTATAGTCGCATCGAGGGTGTTACAGTTGGCTTACAATCGCCACTTCACACAATACATAAATATAGCATTACATCATTTAGATACAAACAAAGTCCGACTGTGGAACCAAAATAAAAGAAGACCACCCCTAATGCTACAGATCCCCGATCGCCCCAACTGGGCTCCACTACTGATCAACTGGAAACGGAAACAATATAACGAACACGATCTTCATCGAGCTCCTCCGTGAGCTGGGTCGCGTCACCTGCACGGTGTCATCGGCACCTGCAAACTAGTTTTGGAAGTAATCTGTGAGTCAAGGGGACTCAGCAATCTCACACCCTCATGATCAAGACTATTTAAGCTTATAGGTAGGTAAAAGGTATGAGATGGAGCTGCAGCAAGCACTAGCATATGTGGTGGCTAACTTACGCAAATGAGAGCGAGAAGAGAAGGCAAAGCACGGTCGAGAATCTATGATCAAGAATTGATCCTAGACTACTTACGTTCAAGCATAACTCCAACACCGTGTTCACTTCCCGGACTCCGCCGAGAAGAGACCATCACGGCTACACACGCGGTTGATGCATTTTTAATTAAGTTAAGTGTCAAGTTTCTACAACCAGACATTAACAAATTCCCATCTGCCCATAACCGCGGGCACGGCTTTCGAAAGTTCAAAACCCTGCAGGGGTGTCCCAACTTAGCCCATCACAAGCTCTCACGATCAACGAAGGATATTCCTTCTCCCAAGACAATCCGATAAGACTCGGAATCCCGGTTACAAGACATTTCGACAATGGTAAAACAAGACCAGCAAAGCCACCCGATGCGCCGACATCCTGATGGAAGCTGCACATATCTCGTTCTCAGGGCAACACCGGATGAGACATCCTACGAGTAAAACCAACCCTCAAGTTTACCCGAGGTGGCCCCGCAGTCTACTCAGTTCGGACCAACACTTAGAGAAGCACTGGCCCGGGGGGGTTAAATAAAGATGACCTTTGAGTCTGCAGAACCCAAGGGAAGGTGGTAGGTTGTTAGTGCAAATGGGAAAACCAAGGTTGCGCCTTGCTGGAGGAGTTTTATTCAAAGCGAACTGTCAAGGGGTTCCCATGATAACCCAACCGTGTAAGGAACGCAAAATCAAGGAACATAACACCGGTATGACGAAAACTAGGGCGGCAAGAGTGGAACAAAACACGAGGCATAAGGACGAGCCTTCCACCCTTTACGAAGTATATAGATGCATTAATTAAATAAGAGATATTGTGATATCCCAACAATAAATCATGTTCCAACATGGAACAAACTTCATCTTCACCTGCAACTAACAACACTATAAGAGGGGCTGAGCAAAGTGGTAACATAGCCAAACAACAGTTTGCTAGGACAAGGTGGGTTAGAGGCTTGACATGGCAATATGGGAGGCATGATAAAACAAGTCGTAGGTATCGAGGCATAGAAAAAGAGAGAGCAAATAGCAAGCAAAGATAGAAGTGATTTCGAGGGTATGGTCATCTTGCCTGAGATCCCGCAAGGAAGAAGAACGAGTCCATGAAGAAGACAAAAGGACATAGTCAAACGGATCCTCACAACTTCGGAACGGAACCGAAGCTAACGAGGGAAACAAGACAGAAAGAAGCAAACAACATATTAAACAACCATCACATGAACATGGCATGATGCACAACCAAGTATGATGCATGTCCAGATTAAAGAAGCATGGCATGGCAAAGTGCACAAAAAACACTACCAGTTAAGTGGAGACCAATATGCAACGAGTTGCATATTCACGGAACACCACATTCAAGTTATTTAGTTCAATCTCGTTTATGTACCAAACAATATTAAATGTTGATTAACATGTCAAGAGGTGAAGCAAAAGATAACTACCTAACTATGCAAGTTTAAATGAGGCCGGAACAACAAACAACAAGTCCGGAAAAATCCTCAAGTGCATTTAGCAATTTTAATGCAAACAACAATTTAAACATTTTAAATGTTATTATCATGATGCTGATGACATGTTCAAGTTTATGCAATTATTTATTAAAAGTTGACAAGAGCATTATGAAGCATTTGTCACCGTGGTGGAAAGAAAAGGGGTGCCACGGCAACTTATAGTTCCGGTACTCGATTGAGATGCCGGTGCAAAAGGAAGTGTGATGAGAGTGTGTCATGCAAGATGATGGGATGATCCCAGTTACCGGGTTCCCACGGGTGGATGGCATGGCAACGAGGAGGACCATGCAAGCAACAATTTTAGACACGATGCAAACGTGGGGTTCATCTCATACAACACACAACAAATGTTCACGGCCGTTGTCTCGGTTTATACCTTCAAAGCATGCGTCTCAAAGCGGATCGGTTCGAGTTCGTAGAGGAACTAGTTGTACTCACGAACTTGTCGGGTCCACGGCGACGGTAGTGGAAGTAGTGGTACACGATGACGGTAGAGGTACTCGCGATAGTCGTACACGAGTCTTGTGACCCACGGTTCTTCGGGCAACGGTACTTGTACACGGTTCATAGACGTTCATAGTCATAGTGAGGAACTTGACGAAACCCAAGGCGGCGGTAGTTGTACATGGTCCACAAGTCGTTGATCATTCGGGGTCCAACTTGCAAGTCTTGCCGACATGAAGGAGTACTTGGCGTTTTTGTAGAGGTACTCTCGATATTGGTGATGGTAGTCGTTCCCGTTCATTCAGAGAGGTGCTTGGTGACTCCAAGTCCTTCAGGGTCATCGCGTACTCGTTTATGTCGCAGTCGGACTTGACGCAAAGCACACTAGCTGTAGAGGTACACGGCTCATAGCCATCCAGGGTCGTGGTACTGGTACTTGACGTCCACGGAAAACTAGCAGCGAAGGCCACGGGTCTCAAGTCCTAGGTCGTGAACTTGAGGAGGTCAGCGGGAGCTGGGCCGGAGGAGCTGGCGAAGCTGGGCCTTGGCATGGTCCGTGGGCAAGCAGCGAGGGTGAGAACGCAGCCTAGGCGCAGTCGAGGCGGGCGTCCTCGTGGCGCTCTTGAAACTGCTCGATGGAGAGGGTTGCGGGGGCAGCGCCTAGAGGTGTAGGGAAGCGACGGCGAGGACGAGGAAGCAGGGCAGCGACGTGACTTGACGCGGATACGGCGAGGGAAGAAAACAGTAGGAGGCGGCGGTGGCTTGAGGCGCGATGCAGGGGCAACAACCACGGGACTTGCAGCGGCATTGGCGGGAACTTGGCGTGGCGGCATGGGCGCGATGCAGAAGGGGTCCGAGCGAAGCTGCTCCATGGCAAGGCGACGACGTAGGATGAGGTCGGGTAGGGCCTGGCGCGCAGAGCTTGGCGGCGACCATGGCGCCATGGGGATCGGGCTGTGAGGCCATGGTGAAGGGAAGGCGAGCTCCTGGCGCTGGCTGC
Organism: Triticum urartu; assembly: GCF_003073215.2. Classification (NCBI taxonomy): domain Eukaryota; kingdom Viridiplantae; phylum Streptophyta; class Magnoliopsida; order Poales; family Poaceae; genus Triticum; species Triticum urartu. The sequence continues at coordinate 263,544,206 of NC_053027.1, forward strand.
GGGGTGTTATGCGGGTGTGTGTGTGTGTGTCTGTGCGCGGCGGCGTTGGGAGGAAATGAGGGAGAATGAGGCATCGCTAGAGGGAGATCGAAGAGAGAGGAGGGGGGATCGAGCACGCTAGGGGTGCGAGGCGCGGGTCTCCTGGCGGTGGAGGGAGAGGAAATCAGGAGAGGACAGAGGAGATCGAGCAAAGGCTCGCTAGGGTTAGGTTAGGGAGTGGGCCGGCGCTGGATGGGCCTTGGTGGCCTGAGGAGAGCATGGCTGTGGGGTGGGTTAGGCCCCAAAGGCCGATTAGGCTCTCTTTCCCTCTCACTCTAAAGAAAAAAACAAAACAAGATAAGAAATAAAAGAAAAGGAGGGGTTAGAGAAAGAATTTGGGCATGCGGTTAAATCTCCCGGACTCATAAAAATGAGTTCGTTCCGAGAAAATGCATTTGGCACCGCTCGAAAGGATTTCATTCAAACACATTTGAATGTGATTCAAATAAGTTTGAATTAGAAAAACTTTTTTGGAGACTCCAAAAATGTTCGGCATTTTTGTGGAGATCGGGAAAGCGATGAAAGAAAATATGGGCAAAGTTTGAGGACCAAACTTGAAGCGGGAAAAGGCATGGGAATTAAATTGCAAGTATGTTAAGCCGAATTCCGAAATAGTGGATTATTTATTATATCTCCCTAATATTGGGATATATGTTGTAAAGAGAATCACCACGTGAATTCCCTCAGGTTAAAAGGACCAAAGATCCATACAATTTATTTAAGTGAGTTTTAGTTGGCTTTGAGAAAATGATGGCATGATGACATGATGCAATGACCATGATGCAAAGATGAATGCAACAGACGAAACAAAACACTCAACGAAACCCGGAAACCACGGAAGGCATCTGAAGCTCCAATCTTGGGGCGTCACAACACGCCACCACTACGAGAGGATCTCGTCTCGAGATCCAGGATGGCACCGGAGAGAAAACGGAAGAGGAATACGAGAGGTAAAAACTAAGTTACTTCTTTGACAAACGAGTGAAACCAATGAACCTTGAGTGGTTAAACAATTGGAAAGAAGAATACAATGGAGATGAACGAAGTTGAAAACACTCCGTTAGAAAAGAGGAACAAGGAACATTACTAGAACCTTGTAGGTAGAAAGACACGAGAAAAAGGGTTGCAATGGACAAGAAGTGCATGCAAGCACTCTGGTTAAAACGAAATGTACAAGGAACGGTAAAGGTCAATTACAACAACACTCCGGTTGAAACAAGATAGAGAAGGAATAAGAATGATATAATTTGGACAGCACTCCGACTTTAAATGGAAGGAATTGAACATGAACTAGACAAGATGAGAGGATACTTGATGAGCTCAACAACACACTGCCCTCGGAACTATTGAAAGAATGGCACAAGGGGTAAGAAAGATTTCAGACAGCACTCCGGTTGAGAAGGGAGGCAAAAAACTTAACAAAACGGGAAGAACTTGAAAAGAGGGCACGACACTCCGGTTGAATGGATAAGCAAAAGGAAAGAACATGATCCTCACCATTCCAGATGATGCTTGAAAAGAGCAACATTACAATGCCTCCGGGAGAAATGAAAGAATGGAATGAATGAACGGAGGGAGACACGATCTTGGGAGGGCATGCTTACGACAAATGCTGGAACGAAGTCGTTATATTATCAACAATGAAATGATAAGCTTTGAGTGGGCTTATGGAGAACATCTCAAAACTGAGGTGAAATTCTCCCACTAAAGGAAATGATAGATTTGATTGAGGTCAACAAGGAGATGAGAAAACTTTTTCACCGGGAGGATAAAACAAGTAATTGGGTCATTTATAAGCACCATAATAGCAACAATCCTTAGGGAAGGCTTAAGGTGAAATATAACCCAAGATAACTCCAAAGAAGAGAAAGATTGGATTGAAAAGATGTCTTGAGCGAAGAGAAAATGATGGTTTAAGATGTGTCACTCTTGAAAACTTGCGAATCATGAAACACGAAGGGAAATTATCAACAATGACATAACACCACCTCAAAAGATGAGATATGAAAGAATTGCACTTTGGAATGCAAGATGAAGAATCCTTGAGCTCCTCTTGGTGAACACTTCGAGAACGAATTAAATCCATGCTGAACCACCATGTTGAGCCTCCATGAAGAACTCCGGATAGGAAATGATAACATAAAAGATTTGAAGGTTTGAAGCAAATAGGATTGAAGCTTTGCAATGGTTATATGGAGCTTCGGGATGATATAACCGAGAAAAACTTGGAACTCTGGAAAGAAAGATGAACAATTGAAATCAAGAATTTTGATGAACCTCTGGAATAAGGAATTGAATTTACTCGATGAAACAGGAATAAGAATTACATTATGCTTATCCTTCACCAATTTAAATTGATGACAAGTAACGGATTTGGCATACTACTTATTCTCGTAGAAAGGATTAAGAAGAGATATGGCGCGAACTTGAGATGGTCTTCGATGATCCACCGGTAGGATGAAAAACGAATGAATCTGCATGACAACGAAGGAGAAGAACTCTTGAACGAACCACCGGTAGGATTTGGAAACAACAAAAGAATTAATAAATAACCGAGGAAGAGAAATGTTGGACGAAACACCGTAAGAATTGAAAAACGAATGCAGTAAAGGGATGAATCACCGGTAAGAATTAGCAAATGAACAAAGATACATGAGAGAGTACAAATACAAGAGAACGAAGAGATCATGAACTGATTAGAGGATATTTGATCGATGCACCGGTAAGATTTGGAGAACGAGAGCTGAAGGCTGAGAACGAATAAATCTGAGATGATAGCCTCCAGAGAAACAAACTGAGAATACTCCGAATTACTCCAGATGGGTGAAAAGAATTCTCACAATCAAAAACAATTATGAGAGGATAGCACGAAGCTAGAGCCATGAATCTTGAAGAGAATGGAGCAAGATATGGAGGAAAACGCTTCTTCGGTCTTCAAAATCTGAGAATTACGACGAGAAACACCTTCATGAATTGTTTAAATACTCCGGGATGACGAATAGAAAGGTTGAGCCGACAATGAAAAGAATTTGAAAGATCTAGGAGAAGACATTTGACTGATGATAACTCATTCTTATGTCAAACTTCGAAAAGAAATTTGAGGATAGCTCCGGGAAAATAAGAAGAGTCAGGTAAGATCCTAGGAAAAGACCTGTGGGTTAGGGCCCACTCAAAAGAAACACCATTGAAGGATTTAAAAGAGAGAATGCATCGGTTGAATTTAAATGGCTTAAATGAGATAACCACCTCAAAAGAGCCTGAACGAATGTAGAGTGGAAACACAAATCTTCGAGATATCTTCAGCACTCCGAAACAATTGAATAACGAGAAGTGAAAGACTCTTTAAGGCAGTGCAAACATATGATAGAGATTTCGTCCGAAGTTTCCATGGTGGGGCCTACACGGGCTCGATCGTACAACACCATCATGTACAAGGCAGTGCATATGACATACGAAGCGTCCCCGAGTCAGCATAGCCAAGGACTCTTTAAGACACAACGAGACCACTTTAAAACCAACCATGGATAGGCGGACCACTAAACGTCGAACCCCAATCTCATATCATGCATCTGTTAGAAAGATATCCTAAGAGCTACTAGAATTCCCACTTATAAACTCTCGAAACTTTCTGGTTGTGCAATCAGGTGTTGGGGATACAGGGGAAGCATAATATCTCACCCAAAACTAGCAAATCCTACATCCAGCTGTATCCATCCTTCAACACATAACCAAGAAACCTTCGGAAATCATTTACCTCAACCTTCGAAAAGCATCCGTTATACGAGTTATGGCAATAGTCCCGAACTCCCGCCCCAGTACTGGGTGGCGTCGAGGTTATCTCACCAACAACTGCATAAAAGATATTTTCGATGTCGGCGAAACTCAGGTATTCCAGAACTACAACGATAAAATTGTGATGACAACACCTCAGAGCTCAACTCCCCGGGACACTGCCACAACCCCTAAATGTCAGGAGGCACCAAGAACAATGTTTTCATCACAAAACCATCGAAACGATTCCAAAATACCCGTGTGATTCTAAACTTTGTTTTAGTGAAATTTGAGAAGAGAAGAGTCAAAACTCTACATCAGGATGCCTCACCAGAGCGACGAAGGGACTGAGGAGTAAAAAGAATCCTACTCTCCGATATATATAATCCTATAAGACTCAAAAGCTTTTTTTCTAGACTCGACAACACCAAGTATTCGATCAAGCAGGGGGCTCCTAAGTCGGGGAAGGCTCTGATACCAACTTGTAACACCCCCGATGCGGCTATATCTCCCACGTGTTGGAGCACAACTTAGAGGCATAACCGCATTGTAGGCATGTCGCAAGAGGGGTAATCTTTACACATCCCATGTACTGAATAAGAAAGAGGTACAGAGTTGGCTTACAATCACCACTTCACACAATACATAAATATAGCATTACATCATCAGATACAAACAAGGTCCGACTACGGAACCAAAATAAAAGAAGACCACCCCTAATGCTACAGATCCCCGATCGCCCCAACTGGGCTCCACTACTGATCAACTGGAAACGGAAACAACATAACGAACATGATCTTCATTGAGCTCCTCTGTGAGCTGGGTCGCGTCACCGGCACGATGTCATCGGCACCTGCAAACTGGTTTTGGAAGTAATCTGTGAGTCACGGGGACTCAGCAATCTCACAGCCTCGTGATCAAGACTATTTAAGCTTATAGGTAGGTAAAAGGTATGAGATGGAGCTGCAGCAAGCACTAGCATATGTGGTGGCTAACTTACGCAAATGAGAGCGAGAAGAGAAGGCAAAGCACGGTCGAGAATCTATGATCAAGAATTGATCCTAGACTACTTACGTTCAAGCATAACTCCAACACCGTGTTCACTTCCCAGACTCCGCCGAGAAGAGACCATCACGGCTACACACGCGGTTGATGCATTTTTAATTAAGTTAAGTGTCAAGTTTTCTACAACCGGACATTAACAAATTCCCATTTGCCCATAACCACGGGCACGGCTTTCGAAAGTTCAAAACCCTGCAGGGGTGTCCCAACTTAGCCCATCACAAGCTCTCACGGTCAACGAAGGATATTCCTTCTCCCAAGACAATCCAATCAGACTCGGAATCCCGGTTACAAGACATTTCGACAATGGTAAAACAAGACCAGCGAAGCCACCCGATGCGCCAACATCCTGATAGAAGCTGCACATATCTCGTTCTCAGGGCAACACCGGATGAGACATCCTACGAGTAAAACCAACCCTCAAGTTTCCCCGAGGTGGCCCCGCAGTCTACTCAGTCCGGACCAACACTTAGAGAAGCACTGGCCCGGGGGGGTTAAATAAAGATGACCCTTGAGTCTGCAGAACCCAAGGGAAGGTGGTAGGTTGTTAGTGCAAATGGTAAAACCAAGGTTGGGCCTTGCTGGAGGAGTTTTATTCAAAGCGAACTGTCAAGGGGTTCCCATGATAACCCAACCGCGTAAGGAATGCAAAATCAAGGAACATAACACCGGTATGACGGAAACTAGGGCGGCAAGAGTGGAACAAAACACCAGGCATAATGCCGAGCCTTCCACCCTTTACCAAGTATATAGATTCATTGATTAAATAAGAGATATTGTGATATCCCAACAATAAATCATGTTCCAACATGGAACAAACTTCATCTTCACTTGCAACTAACAACACTATAAGAGGGGCTGAGCAAAGCGGTAACATAGCCAAACAACGGTTTACTAGGACAAGGTGGGTTAGAGGCTTGACATGGCAATATGGGAGGCATGATAAAGCAAGTCGTAGGTATCGAGGCATAGAAAAAGAGCGAGCAACTAGCAAGCAAAGATAGAAGTGATTTCGAGGTTATGGTCATCTTGCCTGAGATCCTGCAAGGAAGAAGAACGAGTCCATGAAGAAGACAAAAGGACGTAGTCGAACGGATCCTCACAACTCCGTATCGGAACCGAAGCTAACGAGGGAAAAACCTGGAAAGAAGCAAACAACATAGTAAACAACCATCACATGAACATGGTATGATGCACAACCAAGTATGATGCATGTCCGGATTAAAGAAGCATGGCATAGCAAAGTGCACAAACAACACTACAAGTTATGTGGGGCCCAATATGCAACGAGTTGCATATTGACAGAACACCACATTCAAGTTATTTAGTTCAATCTCGTTTATGTACCCAACAATATTAAATGTTGATTAACATGTCAAGAGGTGAAGCAAAAGATAACTACCTAACTAGGCAAGTTTAAATGAGGCCAAAACAACAAACAACAAGTACGGAAAAATCCTCAAGTGCATTTAGCAATTTTAATGCAAACAACAATTTAAACATTTTAAATGTTATTATCATGATGCGGATGACATGTTCAAGTTTATGCAATTATTTATTAAAAGTTGACAAGAGTATTATGAAGCATTTCTCACCGTGGTGGAAAGAAAAGGGGTGCCACGGCAATGATAACGGTAACGGTGCCACGGCAACGTTCCGGTTCCGGTACTCGATTGAGATGCCGGTGCAGAAGGAAGTGTGACGAGAGCGTGTCATGCAAGATGATGGGGTGATCCCGGTTACCGGGTTCCCATAGGTGGACGGCATGGAAACAAGGAGGACCATGCAAGCGACAATTTCAGACATGGTACAAACGTGGGGTTCATCTCATACAACACACAACAAACGTTCACGGCCGTCGTCTCGGGTTATACCTTCAAAGCATGTGTCTCGAAGTGGATCGGTTCGAGTTCATAGAGGAAGTAGTTGTACTCACGAACTTGTCGGGTCCACGGCGACGGTAGTGGAAGTAGTGGTACACGCTGACGGTAGAGGTACTCGCGATAGTCGTACACGAGTCTTGTGACCCACGGTTCTTCGGGCAACGGTAGTTGTACATGGTTCATAGACGTTCATAGTCATAGTGAGGAACTTGATGAAACCCAAGGCGGCGGTAGTTGTACATGGTCCACGAGTCGTCGATCGTTCGGGGTCCGACTTGCAGGTCTTGCCGACATGAAGGGGTACTTGGCGTTTTCTTAGAGGTACTCTCGATCTTGGCGACGGTAGTCGTTCCCGTTTGTTCGGAGAGGTGCTTGGTGACTCCAAGTCCTTCGGGGTCATCGCGTAGTCGTTTATGTCGCAGTCGGACTTGACGCAAAGCACACTAGCTGTAGAGGTACACGACTCACAACCATCTAGGGTCGTGGTACTGGTACTTGACATCCACGGAAAATTAGCAGCGAAGGCCATGAGTCAGGCCCTAGGTCGTGAACTTGAGGAGGTCAGCGGGAGCTGGCTGGAGGAGCTGGCGAAGCTGGGCCTTGGAGAGGTCGGCATCAGGCCGCGTGGTCCGTGGGCAAGCAGCGAGGGCGAGAACGCAACCCAGGCGCAGTCGAGGCGGGCGTCCTCGTGGCGCTCTTGATCCTGCTCGATGGAGAGGGCCGCTGGGGCGGCGCCTAGAGGTGTAGGGAAGCGACGACGAGGACGAGGAAGCAGGGCAGCGACATGACTTGATGCGGCTCCGGCGAGGGAAGAAAACGGTAGGAGGCGGCGGTGGCTTGAGGCGCGATGCAGGGGCGACAACCACGGGACTTGCAGCGACATCGGCAGGAACTTGGCGCGGCGGCATGGGCGCGATGCAGAAGGGGTCCGAGCGAAGCTGCTCCATGGCGAGGCGACGACGTAGGAGGAGGTTGGGCAGGCCTTGGCGCGCAGAGCTTGGCGGGGACCATGGCGCCATGGGGATCGGGCTGTGAGGCCATGGCGAAGGGGAGGCGAGCTCCTGGCGCTGGCTGCGGGGTGTTGTACGGGTGTGTGTGTGCGCGGCGACATTGGGATGAAACAAGGGAGACTGAGGCAGCACTAGAGGGAGGTCGAAGAGAGAGGAGGGGGGATCGAGCACGCCAGGGGTGCGAGGTGCGGGTATCCTGGCGGCGGAGGGAGAGGGACACGGGAGAGGACAGAGGAGATCGAGCAAAGGCTCGCTAGGGTCAGGTTAGGGAGTGGGCCGGCGCTGGATGGGCCTTGGTGGGATGAGGAGAGCATGGCTGCGGGGTCGGTTAGGCCCCAAAGGCCGGTTAGGCTCTCTTTCCCTCTCACTCTAAAGAAAAAACAAAACAAGATAAGAAATAAAAGAAAAGGAGGGGTTAGAGAAAGAATTTGGGCATGCGGCTAAATCTCCCGGACTCATAAAAATGAGTTCGTTCCGAGAAAATGCATTTCGCACCGCTTGAAAGGATTTCATTCAAACACATTTGAATGTGATTCAAATAAGTTTGAATTAGAAAAACTTTTTTGGAGACTCCAAAAATGTTCAGAATTTTTGTGGAGATCGGGAAATCGATGAAAGAAAATATGGGCAAAGTTTGAGGACCAAACTTGAAGCGGGAAAAGGGCATGGGAATTAAATTGCAAGTATGTTAAGCTGAATTCCGAAATAGTGGAATATTTATTATAGCTCCCTAATATTGGGATATATGTTGTAAAATGAATCACCACGTGAAATCCCTCGGGTTAAAAGGACCGAAGATCCATACAATTTATTTATGTGAGTTTTAGTTGGCTTTGAGAAAATGATGGCATGATGACATGATGCAATGCACATGATGCAAAGATGAATGCAACAGACGAAACAAAACAAACAACGAAACCCGGAAACCACGAAAGGCATCTGAAGCTCCGATCTTGGGGTGTCACAACACTCCACCACTACGAGAGGATCTCGTCCCGAGATCCAGGATGGCACCGGAGAGAAAACGGAAGAGGAAGACGAGAGGTAAAAACTAAGTTACTTCTTTGACAAACGAGTGAAACCAATGAACCTTGAGAGGTTAAACAATTGGAAAGAAGAATACAACGGAGATGAACGAAGTTGAAAACACTCTGTTAGAAAAGAGGAACAAGGAACATTACTAGAACCTTGTAGGTAGAAAGACACGAGAAAAAGGGTTGCAATGGACAAGAAGTACATGCAAGCACTCCGGTTAAAACGAAATGTACAAGGAACGGTAAAGGTCAATTACAACAACACTCTGGTTGAAACAAGATAGAGAAGGAATAAGAATGATATAATTTGGACAGGACTCCGACTGTAAATGGAAGGAATTGAACATGAACTAGACAAGATGAGAGGATACTTGATGAGCTCAACAACACACTGCCCTTGGAACAATTGAAAGAATGGCACAAGGGGTAAGAAAGATTTCAGACAGCACTCCGGTTGAGAACAGAGGCAAAAAACTTAACAAAACGGGAAGAACTTGAAAAGAGGGCACGACACTCCGGTTGAATGGATAAGCAAAAGGAAAGAACATGATCCTCACCATTCGAGATGATGATTGAAAAGAGCAACATTACAATGCCTGCGGGAGAAATGAAAGAATGGAATGAATGAACGGAGGGAAACACGATCATGGGAGAGCACGCTTACGACAAATGTTGGAACGGAGTCATTATATTATCAACAACGAAATGATAAGCTTTAAGTGGGCTTATGGAGAACATCTCAAAACTGAGGTGAAATTCTGCCACTAAAGGAAACAATAGATTTCATTGAGGTCAACAAGGAGACGAGAAAACTATTTCACTGGGAGGATAAAAGAAGAACTTGGGTCATTTATAAGCACCATAATAGCAACAATCCTTAGGGAAGGCTTAAGGTGAAATATAACCCAAGATGACTCCAAAGAAGAGAAAGATTGGATTGAAAAGATGTCTTGAGCGAAGAGAAAATGATGGTTTAGATGTTTCACTCTTGAAAACTTGTGAATAATGAAACATGAAGGAAAATTATCAACAATGACATAACACCACCTGAAAAGATGAGATATGAAAGAATTGCACTTTGGAATGCAAGATGAAGAATCCTTGAGCTCCTCTTGGTGAACACTTCGAGAACAAATTAAATCCTTGCTGAACCACCATGTTGAGCCTCCATGAAGAACTCCGGATAGGAAATGATAACATAAAAGAGTTGAAGGTTTGAAGCAAATAGGATAGAAGCCTTGCAATGGTTAGATGGAGCTTCGCGATGATATAACCGAGTAAAACATGGAACTCCGGAAAGAAAGATGAACAATTGAAATCAAGAATTTTGATGAACCTCCGGAATAAGGAATTGAATTTACACGATGAAACAAGAATAAGAATTACATTATGCTTATCCTTCACCAATTTAAATTGATGACAAGTAACGGATTTGGCATACTGCTTATTCTCGTAGAAAGGATTAAGAAGAGATATGGCGCAAACTTGAGACGGTCTTCGATGATCCACCGGTAGGATGAAAAATCAATGAATCTGTATGACAATGAAGGAGAACAACTCTTGAACGAACCACCGGTAGGATTTGGAAACAACAACAGAAATAATAAATAACCGAGGAAGAGAAATGTTGGACGAAACACCATAAGAATTGAAAAACGAATGAAGTAAAGGGACGAACCATCGATAAGAATTAGCAAATGAACAAAGATACATGAGAGAGTATAGATACAAGAGAACGAAGAGATCATGAACTGATTAGAGGATATTTGATCGATGCACCAGTAAGATTTGGAGAACGAGAGCTGAAAGCTGAGAACGAATAAATCTGAGATGATAGCCTCCGGAAAAACAAATTGAGAATACTCTGAATTACTCCGGATGGGTGAAAAGAATTCTCACAATCATAAATAATTATGAGAGGATAGCACGAAGCTAGAGCCATGAATCTTGAAGAGAATGGAGCAAGATATGGAGGAAAACTCTTCTTCGGTCTTCAAAATCTGAGAATTACGATGAGAAACACCTTCATGAATTGTTGAAATACTCCGGGATGACGAATAGAAAGGTTGAGCCGACAATGAAAAGAATTTGAAAGATCTAGGAGAAGACATTTTACTGATGATAACTCATTCTTACATCAAACTTCGAAAAGAAATTTGAGGATAGCTCCGGGAAAATAAGAAGAGTCAGGTAAGATCCTGGGAAAAGACCTGTGGGTTAGGGCCCACTCAAAAGAAACACCGTTGAAGGATTTAAAAGAGAGAATGCACCGGTTGAATTTAAATGGCTTAAATGAGATAACCACCTCAAAAGAGCTTGAACGAATACAGAGTGGAAACACGAATCTTTGAGATATCTTCAGCACTCCGAAACAATTGAATAACGAGAAGTGAGATTAAGAGGTGCAATGGCATGGGAAAGCATTTGAAACAAGGAAAAGAATGTGATCAAACACCGAAAGCTTGAATTAAAACCACCAGAGAAGAAAGAGAACGAAGAATGATGAACTAGTAGAGCATCTTCATGAGAACCACCGGGTAAGAACATTGGCGCAAAAGAATGGAGAGACTTCACATCAATAAGATGGGTACTTGATTAAGAAATCTGAGTCCTTGAAGAAACAAGGGTGGGAGGGCGGGAAAAACAAAGGCAATTTGGGACGGATGAAACAACACCGTTGAGAAGACTTGAGTTGATCTTGCAGATGTTGAAAAAGATTGGATCCACTAGAAGAGAAGCACACCGGTTGAAAAGGATTGACATGACAATCTCGATTATCAAGAATGATTGGTATTCACAACGGAGTATGAGAGCACCGCTTAGGAAAGTATGGAATCAACATTTGACTTCGAAGCAACTCGAATAGCACAACTCAAAACAAAACAAAGGATTAGCTTGCAAAATAAGCTGGAACAAACGTATGATAGAGATTTCGTCCGAAGTTTTCGTGGTGGGGCCTACATGGGCTCGATCGTACAACACCATCATGTACAAGGCAGTGCAAATCACATACGAAGCGTCCCCGAGTCAGCATAGCCAAGGACTCTTTAAGACACAACGAGACCACTGTAAAACCAACCGTGGATAGGTGGACCACTAGACGTCGAACCCCAATCTCATATCATGCATCTGTCGAAAAGATATCCTAAGAGCTACTAGAATTCCCACTTGTAAACTCCCGAAACTTTCCGGTTATGCAATCAGGTGTTGGGGATACAGGGGAAGCATAATATTTCACCCAAAACTAGCAAATCCTACATCCAGCTGTATCCATCCTTCAACACATAACCAAGAAACCTTCGGAAATCATTTACCTCAACCTTCGAAAAGCATCCGTTCTACAAGTTATGGCAATAGTCCCGAACTCCCGCCCCAGTACTGGGTGGCGTCGAGGTTATCTCACCAACAACTGCATAAAAGATATTTTCGATGTCGGCGAAACTCAGGTATTCCAGAACTGCAATGATAAAATTGTGACGACAACACCTCGGAGCTCAACTCCCCGGGACACTGCCACAACCCCTAAATGTCAGGAGGCACCAAGAACAATGTTTTCATCACAAAATCATCGAAACGATTCCAAAATACCTGCGTGACCCTAAACTTTGTTTTAGTGAAATTTGAGAAGAGACGAGTCAAAACTCTACGTCAGGATGCCTCACCAGAGCGACGAAGGGACTGAGGAGTAAAAAGAATCCTACTCTCCGATACATATAATCCTATAAGACTCAAAACTTTTTTCTAGACTCGACAACACCAACGATTCGATCAAGCAGGGGGCTCCTAAGTCGGGGAAGGCTTTGATACCAACTTGTAACACCCACGATGCGGTTATATCTCCCACGTGTCGGAGCACGACTTAGAGGCATAACCGCATTGTAGGCATGTCGCAAGAGGGGTAATCTTTACACATCCCATGTACTGAATAAGAAAGAGGTACAGAGTTGGCTTACAATCGCCACTTCACACAATACATAAATATAGTATTACATCATCAGATACAAACAAGGTCGGACTATGGAACCAAAATAATAGAAGACCACCCCTAATGCTACATATCCCCGATCGCCGCAACTGGGCTCCACTCCTGATCAACTGGAAACAGAAACAACATAACGAACATGATCTTCATCGAGCTCCTCCATGAGCTGGGTCGCGTTTGTCACCTACACGGTGTCATCGGCACCTGCAAACTGGTTTTGGAAGTAATCTGTGAGTCACGGGGACCCAGCAATCTCACACCCTTGTGATCAAGACTATTTAATCTTATAGGTAGGTAAAAGGTATGAGATGGAGCTGCAGCAAGCACTAGCATATGTGGTGGCTAACTTACGCAAATGAGAGTGAGAAGAGAAGGCAAAGCACGGTCGACAATCTATGATCAAGAATTGATCCTAGACTACTTATGTTCAAGCATAACTCCATCACCTTGTTCACTTCCCGGACTCCGCCGAGAAGAGACCATCACGGCTACACACGCGGTTGATGCATTTTTAATTAAGTTAAGTGTCAAGTTTTCTACAACCGGACATTAACAAATTCCCATTTGCCCATAACCACGGGCACGACTTTCGAAAGTTCAAAACCCTGCAGGGGTGTCCCAACTTAGCCCATCACAAGCTCTCACGGTCAACGAAGGATATTCCTTCTCCCAAGACAATCCGATCAGACTTGAAATCCCGGTTACAAGACATTTCGACAATGGTAAAACAAGACCAGCGAAGCCACCCGATGCGCCAACATCCTGATAGAAGCTTCACATATCTCGTTCTCAGGGCAACACCGGATGAGACATCCTACGAGTAAAACCAACCCTCAAGTTTCCCCGAGGTGGCCCCGCAGTCTACTCAGTTCGGACCAACACTTAGAGAAGCACTGGCCCGGGGGGGTTAAATAAAGATGACCCTTGAGTCTGCAGAACCCAAGGGAAGGTGGTAGGTTGTTAGTGCAAATGGTAAAACCAAGGTTGGGCCTTGCTGGAGGAGTTTTTTTCAAAGCAAACTGTCAAGGGGTTCCCATGATAACCCAACCGCGTAAGGAACACAAAATCAAGGAACATAACACCGGTATGACAGAAACTAGGGCGGCAAGAGTGGAAATAAACACCAGGCATAAGGCCGAGCCTTCCACCCTTTACCAAGTGTATAGATGCATTGATTAAATAAGAGATATTGTGATATCCCAACAATAAATCATGTTCCAACATGGAACAAACTTCATCTTCACCTGCAACTAACAACTCTGTAAGAGGGGCTGAGCAAATCGGTAACATAGCCAAACAACGGTTTGCTAGGACAAGGTGGGTTAGAGGCTTGACATGGCAATATGGGAGGCATGATAAAGTAAATCGTAGGTATCGAGACATAGCAAAAGAGCGAGCAACTAGCAAGCAAAGATAGAAGTGATTTCGAGGGTATGGTCATCTTGCATGAGATCGTGCAAGGAAGAAGAACAAGTCCATGAAGAAGACAAAAGGACGTAGTCGAACGGATCCTCACAACTCCGGAATAGAACCGAAGCTAACGAGGGAAACAACCCGGAAAGAAGCAAACAACATAGTAAACAACCATCACATGAACATGGCATGATGCACAACCAAGTATGATGCATGTCCGGATTAAAGAAGCATGGCATGGCAAACTGCACAAACAACACTACAAGTTAAGTGGAGCCCAATATGCAACGAGTTGCATATTGATGGAACACCACATTCAAGTTATTTAGTTCAATCTTATTTATGTGCCCAACAATATTAAATGTTGATTAACATGTCAAGAGGTGAAGCAAAAGATAACTACCTAACTAGGCAAGTTTAAATGAGGCCGGAACAACAAACAACAAGTCCGAAAAAATCCTCAAGTGCATTTAGCAATTTTAATGCAAACAACAATTTAAACATTTTAAATGTTATTATCATGATGCGGATAACATGTTCAAGTTTATGCAATTATTTATTAAAAGTTGACAAGTGCATTATGAAGCATTTGTCACCGTGGTGGAAAGAAAAGGGGTGCCATGGCAACGATAACGGTAACGGTGCCACGGCAATGTTCCGGTTCCAGTACTCGATTGAGATGTCGGTGCAAAAGGAAGTGTGACGAGAGCATGTCATGCAAGATGATGGGGTGATACCGGTTACCGAGTTCCCACGGGTGGATGGCATGGCAACGTGGAGGACCATGCAAGCGACAATTTCAGACACGGTGCAAACATGGGGTTCTCTCATACAACACACAACAAACGTTCACGGCCGTCGTCTCGGGTTATACCTTCGAAGCGTTCGTCTCGAAGTGGATCGGTTCGAGTTCGTAGAGGAAGTAGTTGTACTCACGAACTTGTCCGGTCCACGGCGACGGTAGTGGAAGTAATGGTACACGATGACGGTAGAGGTACTCACGATAGTCGTACACGAGTCTTGTGACCCACGGTTCTTCGGGCAACGGTACTTGTACACGGTTCATAGACATTCATAGTCATAGTGAGGAACTTGACGAAACCCATGGCGGCGGTAGTTGTACATGGTCCATGAGTTGTCGATCGTTCGGGGTCCGACTTGCAGGTCTTGCCGACATGAAGGGGTACTTGGCGTTTTCGTAGAGGTACTCTCGATCTTGGCGACGGTAGTCGCTCCCGTTCATTCGGAGAGGTGCTTGGTGACTCCAAGTCCTTCGGGGCCATCGCGTAGTCGCTTATGTCGCAGTCGGACTTGACACAAAGCACACTAGCTGTAGAGGTACACAGCTCGCAGATATCCAGGGTCATGGTACTGGTACTTGACGTCCATGGAAAATTAGCAGCGAAGGCCACGGGTCTCAGGTCCTAGGTCGTGAACTTCAGGAGGTCAGCGGGAGCTGGGCCGGAGGAGCTGGCGAAGCTGGGCCTTGGCGAGGTCGGCATCAGGCCGCGTGGTCCGTGCGCAAGCAGCAAGGGCGAGAACGCAGCCTAGGCGCGGTCGAGGCGAGTGTCCTCGTGGCGCTCCTGATCCTGCTCGATGGAGAGAGCTACGGGGGCGGCGCCTAGAGGTGTAGGGAAGCGACGGCGAGGACGAGGAAGCAGGGCAATGATGTGACTTAACGCGGCTCCGGTGAGGGAAGAAAACAATAGGAGGCGGCGGTGGCTTGAGGCGCGATGCAAGGGCGACGACCACGGGACTTGCAGCGGCATTGGCGGGAACTTGGTGCGGCGGCATGTGCGCGATGCACAAGCGGTCCGAGCGAAGCTGCTCCATGGCGAGGCGATGGCGTAGGAGGAGGTCAGGCAGGGCTTGGCGCGCAGAGCTTGGCGGCGACCATGGCGCCATGGGGATCATGCTGTGAGGCCATGGCAAAGGGGAGGCGAGCTCCTGGCGCTGGCTGCGGGGTGTTGTGCGGGTGTGTGTGTGCGCGGCGGCGTCGGGAGGAAACGAGGGAGACTGAGGCAGCGCTAGAGGGAGATCGAAGAGAGAGGAGGGGGATCGAGCACGCCAGGGGTGCGAGGCACGGGTCTCCTGGCGGCGGAGGGAGAGGGAATCGGGAGAGGACAGAGGAGATCGAGCAAAGGCTCGCTAGGGTTAGGTTAGGGAGTGGGCCGGCGCTGGATGGGCCTTGGTGGGCTGAGGAGAGCATGGCTGCGGGATGGGTTAGGCCCCAGAGGCCGGTTAGGCTCTCTTTCCCTCTCACTCTAAAGAAAAACAAAACAAGATAAGAAAGAAAAGAAAAGGAGGGGTTAGAGAAATAATTTGGGCATGTGGTTAAATCTCCCTGACTCATAAAAATGAGTTCGTTCCGAGAAAATGCATTTGGCAATGCTTGAAAGGATTTCATTCAAACACATTTGAATGTGATTCAAATAAGTTTGAATTAGAAAAAACATTTTTGGAGAGTCCAAAAATGTTTGGAATTTTTGTGGAGATCGGGAAAGCGATGAAAGAAAATATGGGCAAATTTGGAGGACCAAACTTGAAGCCGGAAAAAGGCATGGGAATTAAATTGCATGTATGTTAAGCTGAAATCCGAAATAGTGGAATATTTATTATAGCTCCCTAATATTGGGATATATGTTGTAAAGATAATCACCACGTGAATTCCCTCGGGTTAAAAGGACCGAAGATCCATACAATTTATTTAAGTGAGTTTTAGTTGCCTTTGAGAAAATGATGGCATGATGACATGATGCAATGCACATGATGCAAAGATGAATGCAACAGACGAAACAAAACACACAACGAAACCCGGAAACCACGGAAGGCATCTGAAGCTCCGATCTTGGGGCGTCATAGTGTGTCAGCATACCGATCCAGGGATGACACTTAAGCACAGAGACTTGATCCATTCGGGTCGGTCGCTACAAGATGTTATCAGAGCACATGTTGACTGTAGGACGTGACCCTAGAAACTGGCAAGCCCATAGGAAAGATTTTTCTCTAAAACTTTACTTTTCAAAAAGATCTTTTACCTCTCTTCTCTTCTGAGCTTATTCAAATATCCTCTTTTAGTGAGACCATACCCCCCTTTTCCCTTTTGACCACACGAAGATTCGACTAATGAGACCACTCCAAGAAGTACAAGATATCGGACAACCGAGACCATTCGTAATGAAGAGGATTTTACCATATATTATGATAATGGAAACTACAACTGTTGAAGACTATGAAGACTAGGAGAATTGGAGGCTCCGAAGAATTTCCTGATTTGTGTGACCTAGGAAGGCTACCCTTATGGAACTTGGCAGACTATGGAAGTTGTCAATACCTGATATCAAGGTGTATCAGAGAAAGACCGGAGCATGGAGAGTTAAAAACTCAAAGTTCTGTCAAGGAAAACCCCAAGCCAGGAGATATCAATTATGGAATGAAAGCTCATGGCAGTAACATGGGCATAGACACGGCTAACCATGGAGTTATCGCCGCTTATGCTATTATCACCGTGCTGAGTTAAGCATGCATTTCTTCGGAAGGATTGGATGGTGGAAGGCTGATGGAGCACCTATCAGCAAGAGAGTAAGTTTTAGTCTTAGCTGGTGTATCACCAGGATCTGGAGTATTACATCAAGGATTTTAAGATGGACCTGCAGGAAGCCGTATTTGACGAGAAAGCATTTCATGAAGAACTTAGGAGCAAGAAGCTGAAGTAGCCACGCTAGAGGAGTAAAACCTTGAACTGAAGGACAGTAGGACCATGATTCATGCCAAGGATGTTGAAACCTAGAAGTTAGGAATGCAGCTCCGGAATACTAAAGGACGTCTCAAGAGACCTCGCGTCAACAGAGTTGATCTGGTAAAAGAACTTGAGAAAGGCAAGAATGATCGGAAGAAGCCATTGGAGGCATGAACAAGGCTTGAAGAGTTTGGAGAAGTTGAAGATTTATTGACCTTTAGAAGACCAAA
Organism: Triticum urartu; assembly: GCF_003073215.2. NCBI lineage: Eukaryota > Viridiplantae > Streptophyta > Magnoliopsida > Poales > Poaceae > Triticum > Triticum urartu. The sequence goes on from NC_053027.1 coordinate 263,562,369, forward strand.
CCCCAGTTATATACCTATGTTAGATGCGATGTTCGTGAGCTGTCATTTGTTTGATGTTTTTCCCGATAGCCACAAATAAAATCTGTCTTTTCAAAACTTTTGTTTGTATTGTGTGTATCCCTCTCCCTCTCCCTTATCTCACCCCAAAACCCTTGGACCCAATAGAGGATGAATGGAGATGAACTTGTATTTTCTGGACCGATGAGTCAATTGGAGACGGACCAATGGATTCAGAACAAGGAGGATCACATGAAGAATAACCCTATAGTCGGAAAGGATATGACCCAGCATGCTCTTCAGTGTTTGAAAGAGGTGCTGCTACTTGGTGGAGGATGTACCAAACCATCAATGGATGGCAAGGAGTAACCACTTGGAAAGAATTTAAGTTGACTCTGCCAAAGTCTCGGCTTGTGTCCCAGAAGTTGAAGCCTTATGGAAAGGATATGAAGAAACCTCGTGCATGCAAGATTTGTGTAGAAATAGGTAACACCCATAAAGAACACAAGGATGAATGCCCTAATTGTGAAGGAAGTCACCCAGTTGAAGAATGCCCAACTAGGCAGATTACTTGTTTCTTGTGTGAAGGGACTACCCACTATCCTGCTCAGTGTCACATTTACCCCATGGCACAACGAACCATCCAACAGAGGAAAGAAGTAATGAAAGGAGCCCTCATGGAATTTTAGAAGAAACTGTGATGAAGGAAGAAGTGGAGGACACACCTAAAGAAGACCCGAGTAAACCCTGCACTAAGTCTTGCTATTCATGTGGAAAAGAAGGACACATCTCCCAAAATTGTTTGAACGGGGATTTAGTAAAATTCCCGACAGAGGAAGTAGAATATGACCCACAAGAAATAGAAGCCTTGATTGGAATGGAAAAGTCCAGGAAGAGAAACCAATTGGAGCCCAGGAGGGACCTGAGTCATATCACCTCTTACAGGTGCAAGGATTCAGGGCACTACCTCAACAGTTGCCCAAAAAGGAAACCTCGAGACTTGTCAGAAGTAATATGTTTTAGTTGTAATGGAACAGGGCACTTTGCCAGAGAATGCCCCAAGGAGAAGGAAACTTGTGCTAGATAGTTGAGTTTGCAACAAATGGAGTAGTAGAAGTGAGAACATTTTCTTTTATATTGAGGTGTTGAGTTGAGACATGTAATGGAAAAGCGAGAGATTGTAATCATTTGAGAATGAATAAAGTTAGCATCATTGGTACTGATATGGATTTTATGAGTTGTTACTCTATGAAGAAGAATTTTGGCCATTTTGAGGATATGAGAAATATGATCTGTGGGATATTTGTGCATTTTAAGGGTGGTAGTACCCTGTAAGAACCGTTGACCCCTGGAAAAGATAAGGATACTCCACTGAGTGGATTTCGGACAAAATGAATACAAGTTTTGTCTTGATATGTGTGATACCCCAAGAATATGTGGCATGAAGTTGGAGACCATCAGTTGTTTGGACCAAATGTGATCAAGGAGTCAGAAGAGAAGGTTAAGTTGATTCGAGATAGACTGAAGGTAGCTCAGTCCAGGCAGAAGAGTTAGGCAGACTCAAAATGCAAGGTAGTAATCTAAGAAATTGGAGACAGATCATACTTTCGTGTGTCGCCTCTGCGAGGAGTTAAGCGATTTGGAGTTAAAGGAAAGTTAGCCACGAGATTTGTAGGACCATACTGAGTTTTAGAGCTTATGGAAGAAGTGGCCAACAAGTTGGAGTCACCCGAAGGACTAGCAGGAGCTCATGATGTGTTTCACGTTTCCCAGTTGAAGAAGTGTCATGCAGTGATGGCCGACATTCCCCTGTGAGGATGCTTGACCCTGGAAAGGATAATGATATTCCATGAAGTGGATTTTGGAAAAAATAAGTATGAGCTTTGTCTCGATATGTGGGGTGTCCCAAGAGTATGGATGGATGAAGTATTATTGGATATAAAGGAGGTAGAATGTTGGTAATATGGAGCAATTGTAACTCCGCAATGAGTTTGAGTAATCACGTCTTGGTTTGGTGCCAAATGAAGGAAGAGAGACAATACAATTGGATGGATTTAAGTATGCTATGAAGTTGGATGTTGGAATAAAGATCGGTTGCCCCGATGATGAGTTCAAGGCTTGCAAGTGATGAGATGGGCCATAACCCACAGGCCCCAGGACCTGCCAAGAAGCAAGCACACTCTTGTTGAAGGGAAAAACCCTGGAAGAAGTTACGATTTTATCGATAGACGATCTTATAGGAGTAACGCAAAACCTGAGAGTTGTGAAGGAATGATAGATGTTTGTTTGGCTTGCAGAATCAATGGATTTATCCGAACCCAGTTCGTTGACAAGAGAAATACTGCAATGCTTATGAGGATGACCGAGTGTTAGAATGCGAGATTCGCTAAACCATATACAGGGTAATGATTTGGGTGCGGGATGGATTGATCACCATACCGACTTACTCTTATTATTCACCTCTGCTATACGGGATGGTAAATCTGAGTGACATACCTATAGTAGAGAGACGACGATATTAACCCTTGTTTAAACCTTAGAATAGTATAGCAATTGTTCCCTTGTACAAGGCAGCTTTTGCCAACCATAGGTTATACGGTGAGGATCAACCCAGACCCATTTCCTGCAGGAGAAACCATAAATGGATGACCGCCATGAGATGTCGATAGTTGTTTAGTTTTGGCACCAGACCCGTCAGCTAAAGAAGACCTAGTCATGGAAGAACCTTACCAAGATGAAAGGACAGAAGAATTGTGGTAAAGGTTATGCCACTACCGGAAGAGCCCAGATAATGAATTATCCTAAAGATTTGAGAAGACTGGCCCCGTCAAGAATAAGGATGGAGTATATGAGTATTGATGGGGCCGTAACAATGTTTCTAAGGGTGGTAGCACCCCAGACCCCTCGTGATGATCGATGGATTTTAGAAGACCCCCATACCTAACCTATTTCTTTCTAGCCTCTCCGAATCTCGAGGACGAGATTCATTTTAAGGGTGGTAGGTTTGTAACATCCCAAAATTCTAAATTTTGGAATGTTATAATAAATAGATAGATCGATTGTTTGTTTGATTGTTGTGTGATTGATTGAGTGAATTCGAAACTTTTTGAAAGTTAAATGAGAGGGAATAAAAGGACTCTCCCAAACTTTCGTTTTGCTTTTATGACCCTCATGAATTAAAATTCTTTTCATCACAAAACCCTGGAGAGAAGATGACATGACTTCTTCCATTTATTAAATGAAAAGAGGTGTTGAAAATATTTGAATTTCATTTGAAAATATTACCAATTCTGAAACTTTATGCAACTCAATGATTTTCACGAGAGAAGATAAAATGACTTCTTGAAATTATATGAAATATGAGTTGGGAGTTTAAAAAGGATCAAATTCACAGTCCTTTTGGAAATTATTTTCAATTTGGAGTTATTTGGGTTTTATTCAAATTATTTTTCTCCAAAAATAAAATATATGGAAAATAGGGTAAGATGATTCCCTACATCAGAAAATTGGAGAGAAATAAATTTGAATAAATTTTGGTATTTTTAAAATGATTTTTACTGGATTTACTAGAGCAGAAGCACTCTTTTCTTTATTTGAATTTGTGTGTATTTTATTTTACTCTAGAAAAATGATCAGCTTGTAGGAAATCTTTTTCTGAAAATTTTGATATATTATATGCATATATAATATTTTTGCTTATTTTGTTTTATTTATTTTAGTTTGTCTAGATAAATGTTTTTTTTTAAAAAAACTTTCCCTCTGCCGACTGGGCCGGCCCAGCCGAAGCCAGGCTAAGGCCCAGCACGCCATCCTGCTCGTCCCCGAGCTCCGCTCGGACTCCAGCCGGCGTACGCCGCCGCCGCCGCCGTGGTCGAGGAGGACTCCTCCTGCAACCCCTCCTCCACGCCTCGGAGCCCGCCCCCGCCCTCCTATAAAGCCGCAGCCCCGGCCCCGCCTCGCCTCCTCTCGCTTTGCGCCGCCGCCCTCGTAGATCGCCACTGCCGCACTTCGCGCCGCCGCTAGCTGCGCCGCCTGCCGCTCGCCGCTGCCCACAACGCCGCTGCTCACCTCGCTGGAGTCCGCTGGCTCGCCGGAGCCGCTGCCGGTTTTTCCCAGCCGAACTGGTATAACCCTCCCCGGTCCGGTTTATTTTGGCTGTTCTTAAGTTTTTCTTTTAAAACCGGTTTTATATTTTAATTAGGTTAATTAAGCAGACGTCCATCCGTTAGTATGCGTAGAGGACGGTTTTCGTCGTATATGTTTCGGTAGCGAACGTTCGTTCGATAGGATTTTTCTTTTTCTTTTTAGTTTCGGCCAGGGACCTATCTGTGATGATTTTATTTACAGATCAGCCCCTGGTTTTCAAATGACCACATCTTTGTACTCGTTTGTCCAAATTCAATGAAACCAACATCCAGTAAAACAACTTAAACATGTTTTTGAAAAATTTAAAATTTGAATTAGAACAGATTTGTATTCAAACTTTGTTCAACCGTAACTTGAGTTTCGTAGCTCCGTTTGAGTTGATTCTTTTTGCAAATCGAAGCTCTTGACCTAAACTTTCTGATAAGGCCAAATTCATATAATTTTGGTACTACTAGAAATTTTTTTATGTTGCAAGAGTTATTTGCTTGGTTTTGATGTTTTCCGAAGTGTTTTCTTCATTCTTTCCGACCTTTTGAGTGATTACTTATGTGTGGTTACCATTGCTTGCTTACGATAGATTGACCTGAGTGTGATGAGTAGAACTATCAAGAGTTTTGAGTGAGAATCATCTTCATCAACATTGCAGGCAAGTTCACACTTTGATCATATCCCTTTCATACCTAGTTTTTATGCATTAGTTTCACCCTCAAACATTGCATGAGTAGCATTGATAACATGTGGGTATTGGGAAGTAGTTGATGAGGTAGGAACCTATTGCCCTGCATTCAAACCTTCGGAGTTACTATTACATTATGCTTATATTGCCATGCTATGCTCGCAGACGTGGATTGGGTTTGAGAGTATTCATGACAGATCTAAGATTGTTAATTAATGGTTTACTTAAGGTGGCAACTTTAACACACATCTGGGTGGATTGAGGCACCTAGGTATTACAGCGATTGCCTGTTTAGGCACCCGGGTATTCCAGCAATTGCCTGTTTTTCTTGATGGACCGCCACCCAGGCTCAAAGGGATCATGAGATTATTCATACTAGAAACTTCCGTGTGCAGCCACAAGCTACTATGGGCTCTAGCATAGTTGACTAAGTTGTGCGAACTCTTACAGTGGTAGACTAGCAGATGTAGGGGATGTAGGTTGGTACCGTCTACCCGATCGTAAGGTGCTAGCGCTTCTGAAAGACTATGTCTCGGTCATCCATTTCTCAAGCATCATGTAGTGCGAGAATCCCAACGGAGGAGATTGAGTCTTGTGGGGAAAAGTGCGCAAACCTCTGCAGAGTGTATAAACTAATCATGATTAGCCGTGTCCCCGGTTATGGACGTCTTGAGTATCTAGTACTTGGATTATCATGTGAATCTTATCATGTGACTTTAATTAATTTTGTTGGGTTATAAGGATGATGCTTAATTGGGATTGAGAGGGTGTCTACACTCTCAATGTTTAACAACCACCTTGATAGTTAAATAAAATGTATTCCTTTGAAGTAGGGAAAAATTGGCTTTTCGCAAAAACCTTATAACCATAGAGCTTTTCCACCGGCCATATATGCATGTAGTGATAACCATTGTTCATCATTTCTCTATGGTGTGAATTTGCCAGTACATTCAACGTACTGACCCTTGTGGCTGCAACATCTCATGTTGCAGGACTTCTTACGACGAGTAAGTGATACATTAGGGTTACGATTTTCTACACTCAACTTTGCCGTTGGTGTTGATGGGAATCCACAACCTTGTTACTTCCGCTATTTGGATTGAGGTAATAGTATTTACGTTACTTTATACATGTGATTTACCTCTGTTATAAATCCTCGAGTACTGTGTGTCAGCATACCAATCCAGGGATGACACTTAAGCATAGAGACTTGATCCATTCGGGTCGGGTCGCTACAAAAAGGCAACGGAAAGGGCAGATTATAGATATGTTGGTGCAACACGTAATTCCCATGAGGGCGTCGAGCTCAGCCAAACTCGAAGCCCCGCCGAGCATGCTAGAGACGGAGGATGGGCTGTTAGGAGTGGGTGCGCGAGCAGGCACGGGTGTGAGAGCAGGTGCTGGCGTGATGTTCCCCGAGTTGCTCCTAGCGAAGCAGGGCAAGGAATAATCCTCTGCCTTTTTGTCTGGATTATGCTTCTTCCAGTTGATAATAGCCGGAATCAAGCTACTAACCATAGGTGCAAAATCATTTCTGCAGGCAGCTACCATTGCCTAGACTGCCTCGTGGACCAACTCAATCATGGTCGCTTATGCGGTCTCATATGCTTTTTTCTTGACCACAAGCACCACCTTCTCATCGATGTTCACTAGACTGGACTTCCTTCTCTACCTTTTGGAATCCGGGTCCTCGTGGTAGTAGTACGTCCACGTGGCGCCGTGCACACGTCCATATTGCAGCCACTAGTGCACTAGGATTCCCTTCATTATGTTTAAGGACCGGTTGAGAGGGGTGTCCTAGTTGGGCCTCGTTGAAGATTGAGACGACGAGTCGCTTTCGGCCGCACACTTGTGTTGCTGTTTCTTGAAAAGGAACATGAACCATTTAGAAATGTTACTAGAACATGTAGTCGACTTGATCAGAAGATAATATAAGGTGGTAAAATAATAATTACCAGTAATCTCATCGAATGCCTCGTGGGCTTGTCCGTGTACCGAACCTTTTTTCCTTGTCCCACTTGCATCAGGCCTTGATGAAGTCATGCTCCTACGGGTCGGTAAACTCCGCCAAGGGGTTCAGAATCCCCTGGGCTTCATGTTCCGCATCCTCCTTATCTCATATGGGCCTATTGCCAATGTAACCACGACTTTCGACGTAGTGGTTCCCCGTGTTCCTTTCCTGAAGCCCCTTGCATTTCGTGGACTTAAGCTTGGTTTCTTCGGTATTGCAAGTGCCCTTGAATTTTTCGTATTCCGGTTCTATAAGTGTTGGATTCTCCTCAAAAATTTGGGAGTAGGGTTGTTTATCTTCAATCGCTTGTTTCACCCTGACTTTCCAGGCAGCCAATGTGTTACTGAACTTGTCCATGGCGTGATTGTTTATCTTGTCCATGGAATCATCTCCCCACTGATGTTTATTGTCATCTCTATCGGGGAACTGGAATCTGTTGTGCAACTTTATTAGGAGGAAGTGCTCCATATTTGGTTTACTCCTTAAGTCTAAGTCGTTAATGCTCGAGGTTTTCCTGTAGGATGCATCCACCTTGGTTGCCATAGCACTTGCAAGCTTCCTCTAGCACTATTGGCTCGAATTTCCCGAGGTGCACCTCTATGACCACCAGTCTTCCGGTGCCGAGCTTGCTTGGGCGTCGTGTAGTCATCTTCTTCTTCTTCATTTCCATTGCCGCTTGGCATTGGTACCATCTGTGTCGGTGTCGGTGCGAGTCTCGGTGTCGGGATCGGCGGCAGTACCACCGTCCGCTATGACAAGGGGGCCATACAACCCTTCTCCTTGCTGACTAGCAAAAATGTCGAGGTAATTATGTTCATACTCTAAGGTGGTGTCGGCGTGATCAGAAGCCCTGGCTTCGTCATTGTTCGACATGTTTCCTACCGGCTAAGTCTGCTCGTTTAATTCTCAAACTATAATAAAATGAATAATGACATAAAAAAGGCCTATGTTTTGCCAGTATGTCGTTCCATTCCCATCCCGGCAAATCACGAGACCTCGATATGTCTTACTTTCTAGCACAAGTCATGGCTAAATTCACGAGTAATTTCGGCATGACCTTTGCTAAAGAGTGGACATATCAAGTGCGTGAAATTCGCTGGAATGGAAATGAATCAACATTCCAGCAAAACATAGGCCACTCGGGTCTGTTTTCCTGCAAACAATATAAGGCAAGATAGCACTTGGGTACATGATCCACATCATCACATGATCGTGTGCATGATCATCAAAATACACATGACATTGCCGGAACATGATCTTATTGATGCAAACAAGGAACTTCAGCACACGATCTTATGGATGCACATGTTCCATCTCACCTCTTTCTCATCATTCATGTCACACACAATATGCGATCCTATCCGAGAGGAACTCGAAGGTCCCACCAAGGATAGAGCCGCATATTGAAGACGCTTTTGCAAGGTGGATATCATTACATCGTACCATTACATAATAGCCGGGGATACATACAAAGGCATACAAATTCCACATGAATACATCAAACATCATACATGAGAACAACATCCGGCTACGGATGTAACATAAACAGAAACTCAAATGACATCCACCCTGCTAGCTGCTGACCTAGAACCTATCCCCTGATCGAAGAAGAAGCAGAAGAAGAACTCCAAAACAAGTAAACATTGCTCCCACATCATGATCATCGCATAACCTGTACCTAAAACTGTTGTTGTAGTAATCTATGAGCCACGAGGACTCAGCAATCCGATTACCATGGGTATCAAGACTAGTGAAGCTTAATGGGTATGGAAAGGATAAGTGGTGAGGTTGCAGCAGCACTAAGTATTGAATGGTGTCTAACTTACGAGTACAAGAGTAAGATGAGAAACTATGCAAATGGTCGCAAACTAGTAATGATCAAGAAGTGATCCTGAACTACTTACGTTCAATCAGAACCCCACTGTGTTCTCTTCTCGACTCACTCGAAAAGAGACGGTCACGGTTACGCACGTGGTTGGTGTATTTTATTGCAGGTCCGATGTCAAGTTTTCTACAACCGGATATTAAAAAATCCCGTCTGCCACATAACCGCGGGCACGACTTTCGAAAGATTAAACCCTGCAGGGGTGTCCCAACTTAGCACATGACAAGCTCACGATCCGCGGAGACAATCCTCCATCGTAGGACAACCCGATTAGACTCGGGATCTCGGTGCACAAGACATTTCAACAATGGTAAAACAAGTCTAGCAGGAACTCTCGATGTGCCGACACCCTGATAGTAGCCGCGCGTATCTCATCTTAGGCCACGACTGGATAGGTCAGCCTATGAGTAAAACTAGATCTTTAGGTTGCCCCGTGGTAGCCCCGCAGTCTACCCGTTTGGGACCAACACCATCAGCACTGGCCCCCTGTATTATGTGGAATTAAGAATCCTCGGGTTCATGATGAAGGAAATATGCCCTAGAGGCAATAATAAAGTTGTTATTTTATATTTCCTTATATCATGGTAAATGTTTATTATTCATGCTAGAATTGTATTAACCGGAAACTTGACACATGTGTGGATACATAGACAAAACACTTCCGTAGTAAGCCTCTACTAGACTAGCTCGCTAATCAAAGATGGTTATGTTTCCTAACCATAGACATGTGTTGTCATTTGATGAACGAGATCACATCATTAGGAGAATGATGTGATGGACAATACCCATCCGTTAGCTTAGCATAATGATCATTAAGTTTTATTGCTATTGCTTTCTTCATGTCATATACATATTCCTTTGACTATGAGATTATGCAACTCCCGGATACCAGAGAAATACCTTGTGTGCTATCAAACGTCACAATGTAACTGGATGATTATAAAGATGCTCTACAGGTATCTCTAAAGGTGTTTGTTGGGTTGGCATAGATCGAGATTAGGATTTGTCACTCCGAGTATCGGAGATGTATTTCTGGGCCTCTCGGTAGTGCACATCATAACAAGCCTTGCAAGCAATGTGACTAATGAGTTAGTTGCGGGATGATACATTACGGAATGAGTAAAGAGACTTTCCGGTAACGAGATTGAACTAGGTATGGTGATACCGACGATCGAATCTCGGGCCAGTAACATACCGATGACAAAGGGAATAACGTATGTTGTCATTATGGTATGACCGATAAAGATCTTCATATAATATGTGGTAACCAATATGAGCATCCAGGTTCCGTTGTTGGTTATTGACCGGAGAGGTGTCTCGGTCTTGTCTACATAGTTCTCGAACCCGTAGGGTCCTCACGCTTAACGTTCGATGATGATTTTGTATTATATGAGTTATGTGATTTGGTGATTGAATGTTGTTCAGAGTCCCGGATGAGATCACAGACATGATGCAGAGTCTCTAAATTGTTGAGAGATAAAGATTCATATATTGGACAATGATATTCGGACACCAGAAGTGTTTCGGGGTTACCGGGTGCATATCAGGTCACCGGAAGGGGTTCCGGGCATCCCCCGGCAACTACATGGGCCTTAATGGGCCAAGAGGGGGACAGACCAGCCCCTAAAGGGCTGGTTCGCTCCTCCCATATGGGCTGGCCAAACTAGAGTAGAAAAGGGGAAGGAGGAAAGGAAAAAAGCGAATAGGATTCCCCCTTCCCCCTCTTCCCTTCCTACTCCGAATAGGAATAGGAAAGGGGGAGGCCGAATTGGGAGGACCCCAAGTAGGATTCCTCCTACTTGGGGCACCCCCTTGGCTGCCTCTCCTCCTCTCCAACCTATATATATGAAGGGGCACCGCTAGAACACACACCAACAATTGTTAGCCGTGTGCGGCACCCCCCTCCACAGTTTACGCCTCCGGTCATATCTTTGTAGTGCTTAGGCGAAGCCCTGCGCAGATCACTTCACCATCACCGTCACCACACCGTCATGCTGAAGGAACTCTCCCTCGACACTTTACTGGATCAAGTGTTCGAGGGATGTCATCGAGCTGAGCATGTGCAAAACTAGGAGGTGGCGTACGTTCGGTGCTTGATCGGTCGGAACGAGAAGAAGTTCAACTACATCAACCGCATTGTCAAACGCTTCCGCTTTTGGTCTACAAGGGTATGTGGACACACGCTCCCGCTCTCCTTGCTATGCTTCTCCTAGATAGATCTTGCGTGAGTGTAGGAAATTTTTTGAAATTCCATGCTATGTTCCCCAACACATGACACCCTATGCAAATTAATTATTAAGTTCAATATTATTATGTTGGCAAATGTTAAAACCAATGTTGGGCCTTGCTGGGAGAGTTTTGTTCAAAGCAAACTATCAAGGGGGGCCCATAAACCCCAACCATGTTAGGAATGCAAAATCAAGGAACATAACACCAGTATGACAGAAACTAGGGCGGAAAGGGTGGAACAAATCACCAAGCAAAAGGCCAAGCCTTCCACCCTTTACCAAATATATAGATGCATTAATTAAATAAGAGATATTGTGATATCCCATGATATCCATGTCCCAACATGGAGCAACCTGCAACTACACCTGCAACTAAGAACGCTATAAGAGGGGCTGAGCAAAGCGGTAATATAGCCAAACAATGGTTTGCTAGGATGGTGAAAAAGGTTAGAGGCCGTCATGCCAATTTGGGAGGCTTGATAAACAAGTGGTAGGTAGAGCGACATAGTGATAGCATCAAGACAACTAGCAAAGCAAAGATAGTAGTGGTATCTAGGGTAACGGTCATCTTTCTTGAAATCCCGCTAGGAAGAAGACCGAGTCCATGAAGAAGATGAACCCACGTAATCGAACGAATCCTCACAATCGCAAAGTTACCGGAACTATCAAGAAGAAGCAACACCAGAAAGAAGCAAACAACACGGTAAACACCCAACACATATACATGACATGATGCTCACCCAATTATGATGCATGACAAGGCTACATGATGCTACTCATGGCAAGAGATGATGCATACAAGAACATCACATCAAAGCAAGTTTAAATGAGGCTGAAAACAACATATAACAATTTTGGTAAGTCCTTATATGAAAATTTCGAAATTAGTCCAGATCTGAATAAACATTATGTCAGAGTTGTTAAACAGCCAGTTAAAATGCACCATGATGATCTACACGGCTTGGTAGTCAAGTTACATATAAAGTTCATTTAATTCGAATCTACAGCCTAGAAGATATGAGTAAAACAAGTTAAACATGGCATTGATCTAAAATGCATACAAACACAATCACAAACACTCCAAAACACGGATGCAACATGGCATGATGAAACTACATGCAAAACCAAGCAAGTTATATACACTACAAAAAAATACACTTCCGTGATGATACGTGTTTGTCACAGTAGGTCACGTTTTCTGTCATGCATGTACATCCATGACAATTTTATGATAGAATCAAGATAGTTATACATGTGCTGTCGTAGAAGTGTTCCATGACATTACCAAAATTATCATCACGGAAGTGTTCACTTCCATGACGATAAATCGTGCGTCATATAAGTGCTTTCGTCAAGGGTGACCGACACGTGGCATCCACCGTAACGGAACGCCATTAAGCTATCGGGCCCGGTTTTGGATCCGATAACCCGTTAACAGCCCGGACCAATGGGGATTTTCCACGTGTAAAATACTCATTGGCCGGAGGAAACACGTGCTTGCTCACCGTTGGACCAGATATCGTCCACTCATTGGACAGGAGGCGCCTATGATACGTCGACACGTGGCACAGCCCAACAAAGGCCCATTCCGGTGAAAAGGCCGGCCCAACTAAAGGCCCACCATGTTTTTTCAGGCACTAGTGGGCTGGCCCGTTAACAGCCTGCCATGTTGTGGGCCAAATTGAGGTCCATACCAGATCAGTCCCGTTCACAGCCTGTCGTGTTTTGGGCCAAATTACGGCCCATATCGGATCAGGCCCATTAATAGGCCACTGTTCTTTTGGGCCCATTCTAAGATAGGTTTGTATTTCAGCCTGTTAAATGCATGTTTACCAGTTCGGCCCGATAATAGTATTGTCCTGTTAGTGGCCTGTGGTGCATCTGGGACGTTGTTGGACCGGTCTAACTTTAGGTCATTTAATGGCCCATGCAGACACTAGGCTATTTCCTGTCCGAAGGAACTTTAGGACTCTTAATGGCCCGTAGTCTTCGTGCATAAATTCCAGCCCAACTAGCCTACCGGCCTGTTAATGGCCCGTGTAACAGTTGGGCCTAATTACAGCCCGCGTTGCATACGGCCTGCTTACAGCCCATCTGATAATGGCCCATGACACTTTTAGGCCTATGGCCCGCGTAGATACCGGCCTTCTTAAAGCCCATAATTTTATTGGGCCAAACGAGCCCGAGATATATTTTGGCATGTTAACTGCTCGTCCTATTTGGGCCAAACATGGGCCTTAGGCAGTTTCGGCCTGTATTGGCCCGTGAATTTTTCGGCTCAACGCTAGCCCAATCTTCGTTTTATCCTATTAAAGGTCCATTGTATTCTCTGGCCCAGCTGGCCAGAACTTTACTCGGCTTATTAAAGGCGGGAAACAACAATAAGGTTTAGACCTTCTAATGGCCCAAGATGATTATAGGCCCATGTTTTGGCCCATATGAGTAACGGGCCGACCTGAAGACCGACAACAATGAGATCCACTGAACCTTCCGGCCTAAATTATAGCATATCGACCAAGAATAAACCTAGACAATACAACAAAGAAATTACAGTATATTACATCCCCTCGGCACCAAAGTTCGCCGCCAGTGATAATAAAGGGCAACCAGACAACAGATTACATAAAATGGGCAGGTCGCCACCATTGGAAGTTAACAGGAAGAAAAAATAATAGACAGAACCGACAGCACTTCAACATAGTTCAAGAAAGGTTAGCCCGGCCCAGCAGCTGCAACGCAAGCAGCTTAGCAACCTTATGAGACTGCACTTCTTTGGCGCTCATATCCACCAACTTAAGATGCATAGCATCAATAAACATCATGTACTTATGGTTAATCTTGCATAGAGATTGGCGTTCCAGTCATATTTTAGCGGAAGCATGTATTTCTGCTTGAATTTCAGACTGAAGAAGTCGAACTGATTCAGGCGGCGACTTCATAGAGCTTGTGTCACTAAGTTTGACACTACATCAAGATGTGACTTCGTGGTTGTATCCCTACCCTCAATATGTTTTGCCTTCTCCTCTAGAATATGTGTTAGAGGGACAAACAATGGGTTCGTCTCACTATCATTGTGGCAGTTCTTCCTAGCAGCAATGTTGTCACCCTGAAAGAGAAACAAGTAGGTAGATAATAGGTTTTCACGTATAAGCATATGCGTTGTCAATTCATCTCATTTCTTTGTCAGAAATAAAGAGACACGATATAAAATAGCATTAACATAATAGGCATTATTCATAGTTAAGACGGCAGGAAATGGCATTGCGCAGGAGCGGCTAGCTTCACCAGACCACTGGATTACAGATCAAGAACACAAGCATAGATGTAGTTCTAAACAACGTACAAGCATGAATGGTGAGTGTACTGTCAATTTATACCATTTCAGATTGGTAAATAAAGAGACACAATTTAAATAACATTAATATAATATGTCATTGTTCATAGTTGAGACATAGCAGGATATGACATTGTGTTGGTGTTGGTAGTCTCACCACACCACTGGATTACAGATCAAGAACGCAAGCATACACATAGTGCTAAATAAGATAACTTGATATGTTTAGTTTAATTTACATGGTACGAATAAGGAACTAGATTGTACAACTAAAGACTGAAATTGAGAACGACAAACTTATGTTTATGTACTTCTACTTTATAAACTTTGAACAAGCAATTTGATGCAGACGACAAAAATAAACAGCATTTTCACTCATAGCTATCCAAATATAAACAACAAAGTTCGAAGGCTCGAGGAGAACAAACTTACATTAGTAGTGAAGACAGGCTCTATAAAGGCCTTGCCCATATTGATGGGGGGCAATTCAAGAAGTTTACCTCACACTCTTCTTCAAGAGTATTGTCTTTCTTCTACATTTTGTTAAGAGTAAATATAGATGTGAAAATATAGGAACAAATGGCGATTATTTAACTTAAGATGCAGAGTACAAATGTAAATACAGCATATAGGCATAAGGCACTGACAAGCGCAATGCGGAGCTAAACTTCTTCAGTAACATAGGTTTTATTCAACATTTTGGCAACAGTAAATGTAGATCTGATGTGTAGAAAAATGGAGGACAAAGGAAAATAAGCTGCAAAGTGTACATGAAGAACTAGCTGACAAATATAAGGACAGCAGATACTTACAAGAACAATGCAGAACTAAATTTCTTCATAGGCGTTGGGTTTATTCAACATTAATTTAAGCATTAATATAGATCTGACAATTTGGAGCGAACAGTGGATAAGCAAGCTATAATGCACAATGATGTCACATAATCCACCAGGTACGAATGCAAGGACGGCGATAGGACAATAGGTACTCACAAGAGCAAAGCTGCAACCAGCATAGTTGCGATATCCTAGGTTTTGCGGCACTGGTTCTATCGTCGATATACGTCGGGTGCTATGTGATTTCTCCGGTAGCACCACCTTTTTCAAGGACTTTGCTTGTGCTCCTTCATGTTATGCAATCACCCTCTTCCTTTTGGATGTCTGAAACACAAGAACAACATTTGAATGGAAAAACTTGGTATGACGACTAATGGAATAGGTGATGATAATGGATGGGCATGGCATCTTCACATATATCATGAGTAAACTAAGAAGATGGTGGTGCAACGAAGCAAAAGAAATGCAAGACACCTTATGCAAGATATGTGCAACCAATAAAACCTTGCCAAATTAGAACATGCACCTTATTGGGTGAACAGGATAGGCCATCTGCCTTTGACTCCTTGAGCTCAGAATAGTCATTAGGATCATATTCTGAATACGAATCTATAGGTCGGGAGCATGTGGGTTTCATTGCATCCACAATGGACCTCAATCCCTTGATGACAAGTTTGTTACCCATTGAACTGTTCTGCAATATTCTTCTGATGTGTGCATTCTTATATTCATTGTGATTACGTACAATATCTGTAAAGCATGAAAACACAAATAGTAGTGAGATTATCTTTGTAGTGCAGAGGATATTGTAATATAATAGAGGCTCCCCGTAAACCCTTGGGTGCTATCACTGGATTTTGATGAGAGAGCCCATGTGTGCTGTAATATGGTGAGTAGATTAATATAATCTGGCACAACTACACAAAAAAATAGGCTCCCTGTTGGAGGGCCCAGATGTAAGGATAGTTGGCAGATGATAGGTTCATAATATACTGTATAGAAAGTTTATTGCCAAACCATGATAACGAGAGCACCGAGCCAGTAGGAAGATTGTAGTGTAGATAATAGGGGTACACCATAACCACCATAAATAAATCGGGAAAGCGGAACTGGCTGGAAAACATAGGGTTTCGCTGCTACTAATACCTATCGATCACCTACAGGCCAGCTCTATTCATGTGAAGGCGCACAACTGTTACTATCAGTTTAGTCTATCAAAGACTACGCGGCTCCCACCATTTCCGGGGTATTATGGAAGGATAACTCAAAGTGCGAAATCATTTAGTAGAACCGCCCCAATAGAGGTGTCGGCTGTAGGTTTCCCTGCTCCCCTTCTTGAGAAGGAACATACTGTGCTTCCCATACAGAACACCGCATGGGTCGTCGGCCGAACCACCAGCCCCCGCCGCCTTGGTTCCTCCGCCAACCCCACCCCACCCGCACCCGCGTCGAGTTTTCTTCATTCGGCAAGGTCCCACAACCGTCCCCACCCGGCCCCTTCCTTCGCACCGGCGTACTCCGGCGAGCTCTCAAAAATCGACTGACCCAATTTTGAAATTTAGTCTACTATCATTTAACTAGTGTGGAATATAAAAGGGGAAAACCATAAGCATTGCGAGTGTAGTGTTGAGCGTGCCATGGCGGATCTGAAGGTGCAAACCAGACAAAGGCAACTTCGCAACCAATGTTTGCTTCCAACTAACACATAAGTGATGGACAAGAAGTTAGAGTAAAGCAGTGGCGATCTATTTTCTTGCTGCGATAAATAAGTTGAGCAGATACGAAAGAATACTGCCTCTGGTGCAGCGTCGTGTATGCATCTGCTGAGAATTTGACGGTGCTGCGGTAGCGATGGCTGTCGGTGGCGTGGAAGCAGATCTAGGAGGGTAGACGGTGGCAGCGGGGCGTGGTGGACGAGACGGTCGTGAGAGCGGCGCCGGCAAGGTGGACGATGGTGGGGATGAAGTGAGAGGACGGGATGCAAGGATCCCGGTCCGAAGCCGTGGATGAGAGAGGTCGATCTCTTGTAATGGTCGACGACGTCGGGGTATGAGCTCCGGCATGGTGGAGGAGGACGACAGTGGATGGGGTGGCGGACGGAGGAGGCTGGGGTGGAGAGGGTGTTTTGGCGCCCACGGAGTACGAATGGGGAAATGGAGGGAGAGAGGAAGGGGGAACCATGTCTTCAAGGCGCGCTTGTCTCAAATGCGAGGAAATTTAGAAACTTAGCCCCTGTTTAAAATTTCCTACATCACAGCAATATTAGTCAGTTGGGGATAGGACGGTAATCTTGCATACACCGAATATTTGCCGACGAGAGTATGTTTTTCGCGCCCACCGTGTATGAATCGGGGAGGGAGTCGATTTCGGCCGAGGAGACACTGTGTTTTCGCGCCCACCGTGTATGAATCCGGGTGAGAGGTGGTTATGTCACGTTTGAGTGAAATTACAAACCTACCCCTATCAAAACCTACAGAAATCGAGCCAATAGGCTTTGCGTGGGAGGGATAAGCAGTAATTTCCATCTCACAGATTTTGGTTTCGGGCGGTTACTGCGACTTTCCCCGCTTTGTTCAAATTTTTGCAGAGCAAGAGTGCACGTTTACCGTGACAACTCAATTCGAATCCAGTTTGTATTCTATTTTTGTTCGGGCAGGATCCATTTTCTATTGGAATAAAATTCTATATACATCATTTTATATATATATATATACTTTCAAAAGCACAACACCATTTATACATAAATATGGTTTACAAATGGCATGATCTCAGATTCATAAGGGTGTATCCATCTTAATTTGGATTTTCAAATGTTTGAAACCACTTTATGTTGAAATACAATGTATGTATTCCTCGCTAACTCTCTCCAATTAATGTGTGTTTCATGCGGGTTTTTATTTTTTTACTTCTCAAACATGTATAATGTGTTTCGCACATGCAACATATAGTGTAATCACGTTTAGACATTAATTGCATATAAACCATGCATTGTCTTTAATTAAAGAATCTATGGATCACTAATATTGATAAACTATATAACATTACACGTGTCCCCAAATTCAAATGAATATGCATGTTTGATACACCAATTTGCGTTATGATATTATTATCGATGTCGTGATCTCCAGTTTAAATATTTGAATCCCCTTTAATCCAGATATTCGTCTCATATAGCTATCAGTCATGCTTATATAGGAGTATCTCTCTAGACCTATACGCATTCCTCGTCTCTCGGGTATCTGTAACACCCTCGATGCGACTATATCTCCCACGTGTCGAGGCACGACTTAGAGGCATAATCGCATTGAAGGCATATGTCGCAAGTTCGGCAATCTTCACAACATCCCATGTAATATGATAATAAAAGGGGAGATAACATAGTTGGCTTACACTCGCCACGTCAATCAAGTACATAAATAATATTACATCATCCAAACACTCATGGCCCGACTACGGTGCCAAAATAAAAGAGAACCCAACATGCGACACGGTCCCGATCAACCCCAACTGCGCACCACTACTGATCATCAGGAAAGGAAACATAGTAACGTTGAGAGTCCTCGTCAAACTCCCACTTGAGCTCAAGCACGTCTCCTGGAGCAGAGTCATTAGGCCCTGCATCTGGTGTAATAGTAATCTGTGAGCCACAGGGACTCAGCAATCTCGCACCCTCGCGATCAAGACTATTAAAGCTAATGGGTAAGGTAAGGTGAAAATATGAGGAGCTGCAGCAAGCGACTAGCAAGTATGGTGGCTAACTTATTTGCAAAAGAGTGTGAGAAGAGGAGGCAAAGCGCGAGCAAGAATCTAGAGAACAACCTACGCAAACATTACTCCAACACCGTGTCCACTTCCCGGACTCTGCCGCGAAGAGGCCATCACGGTAACACACTCAGTTGATTCATTTTAAATGAGTTAAGGTTCAAGTTATCTACAACCGGACATTAACAAATTCCCATCTGCCCCTAATCACGGGCACAGCTTTCGAAAGTTCAAAACCCTGCAGGGCAGTCCCAACTTAGCCCATGACAAGCTCTCACGGTTAACGAAGGAATAGACCTCCTCCCAAGATGTTCCGACCAGACTCGGTATCTCGGTTATTCAAGACACTTCGACGGGTTAAAACAAGACCAGCAACACCTCCCGAATGTGCCGACAAATCCCGATAGGAGCTGCACACATCTCTTTCTCAGGGCACACTCAGATTGTCCAAACTTCCGGTAGGCCAGCCCAGAGTTGCCCCTGGTAGCCACCGGCGGCTGACAGTTTGGACGAACACTTAGAGGAGCACTGGCCCGGGGGGGGTTAAAATAATGATGACACTTGAGTCTGCAGAACCCAAGGGAAAGAAAAGGCTAGGTGGAAAATGGTAAAACCAAGGTTGGGCATTGCTGGAAAAGATTTAATCAAGGCGAACTATGAAGGGGTTACCATTATAACCCAACCGCGTAAGGAACGCAAAATCCGGGAACATAACACCGATATGACGGAAACTAGGGCGGCAAGAGTGGAACAAAACACTAGGCGAGAGGCCGAGCCTTCCACCCTTTACCAAGTATATAGATGCTTAAGATAACAAGATAATATAATGATATCCCAACAAGTAAATAAATGTTCCAACAAGGAACGGCCTCCAATCTTCACTTGCAACTAGCAACGCTATAAGAGGGGCTGAGCAAAGCGGTAACATAGCCAATCAACGGTTTGCTAGGACATGGTGGGTTAGAGGTTTGGCATGGCAATTTGGGAGGCTTGCAAGCAAGTGGTAGGCATCGTAGCATTGGCATAGCAAAAGAGCGAGCAAACTAGCATAGCAAAGATAGTAGTGATTTCGAGGGTATGATCATCTTGCCTGCACAGTTGTCAGAGTTGACTGGATCCTCGAAAGCAAACTCAACGGGCTCCTCGTTAGAGAACTCGTCTCTCGGCTCTGCCCAAACAAGACAAACAAGCAACAAGGACACAATCAACCACGTGCAAGACTCAAACGATATGATGCAATGATGATATGCTATGCGGGATGCGATGTGGGATGCATAATGCAAGATATGACAGGGAATGCATGAACCTAGCCTAAACTTGAAAATATAAGTGTGCCACTGGAAAGATGAGATGAAATCGCTTGAAAACGATATAAAGAACGCCGGAATCGGAGTTACGGTTTGGAAATGGCAAGCGATTCAAATATGACTCCGGTCTGCGATTTACAGCAAGTAGCCATCTAAAAGCAATGAGATGAACATGCTACAGCACCCAAACATGACATCAAAATACATAGCATGGATGAATTCAAGATGCTTAACAAAAGTCTAGCACTGAGCTACGGCCAATTCATCCAATAACAGGTTAAAACAAGCATGGCAAAAATGCATATGGTAAACAGTCCTCAGACTTAGTGAAATTAACACTTGCCTGGAATTTCAGATCAGGTAGCACTCTTCGGAGCAACAAAACTACTTCTACAGAACCTGAACATGGAAAAGTAAAGCATGGCATGGAGCTACTCAAAGAGCTTAACAAAAGTCCCTTAGTGACCTTGAGCCAAAAGGGATCAGAAAATACAATTGCAAGCATGTGAACATAGCAAAAACATAATCAGTTTCCAGACTTAGTGAAAACTGGCACATGCTGAAACATATCTCAAGTAGGCATGTTTACGAGCTCGATGCACTCACTACGGAGCAAGTCATGATAATCTAAGCATACGTCTATCAAGAACACACAAAATGCAAGCTAGACATGGCAATAACAATAGCATAGAATGCACGGATCAACTACAACAACATCGGCAAAATTGCAAACAAGTTGACAATCTTCCTAGATTCACAAAGTAGCAAAAGTAGAGCTCGATTGACTCAAGCTAGGGTGCTCCATAATTGCAAACAAAGACATGGATGGATATAGTACTACAACATTAACAAAACATACTTACTGATCATCCTCAAATGAGGCACGGATCACTAGAAAACGACATGAACATATGGCATCATGACATAAACAGATCAAGGACTTGGTGGAATTGCTAAGTCCCTGAAATCAGAATTAACAAGTGCACCACTTTGCAAGCTCGTGCTAGTCACCACACACATCAAAAAAATACATGGGTTGCACCTCTGGAAAGATGACAAAACGCTTAACAAAACATATGTAGAGCATCAGGGCATATCATGCACACAATAATCATGGCAAAAATGACAAAAAGCTAAATGGAGCAGCAGATCTGACAATTAACTCAAGTAGCCTCCTTCTAACAGCATTTCGGGCATCAAGATGAACTCAAATGAAAATGATGCAATGGAATGAAATGATGTACTATCTGAGATGAACATTTTGATATGCTATATGCATGAATCGGAGCTACGGATGCAAAGTTACGAGGCTATGAACATGGGCACTTGGGCTAGGAAAATCCCGGGGACTTAGTGAAAAAAATCAACCTAGGGTTTACTGTTCATCGGATCCGGATCCAGATCGGCACACGGGAACCGAGGCACGCCGGAGCACTGTTTACCGGGGAGTCGCCGGAGTTGGTGGGGCTTGCCGGCGCGAGGGGAGGAAGAGGTCGGAGTGGCCGCGGCGCTTGCCGGCGGCCGGAACGGGGCGGCGAGGCGGTGGTGGTGGCCGGCGTCGAGTGGTGGCGGTGTCGGCTCCGGCGACGAGGCGGCAGGGCGGCGCTGGCGCGGTGGAGGCAGAGGAAGGCGGCCGGCTACGAGGGAGATGGAGGCGCGGGCGGCGGCGGGGCGAGGCGTCGTGGGCCTCGGGGGCCGGCCTTGGGCTCCCGGGCCGCGCGGTGGGAGGCGGCGGCGTGGACACGTGGCAGCCCCTCAGTGACTGCAGGTGGCGGCGGCGTTTTTCCGGGCCGGGACGGACATGTCCGGGCACGCGAGGGGTGGATCTAGGGTTTCGGAGGTAGAAGAACGGGAATCTCGTAGGGGGTCTTTAAATAGGCATAGAGAGAGCTAGGAGAGTCCAAATGAGGTGCAGTTTTCGGCCACGCGATCGTGATTGAACGCTCTAGACGATGGAGAGGGTTTAGGGGGCTTTTGGGCCAAATTGGAAGGGTGTTGGGCTGCAACACACACAAGGCCTTTTCGGTCCCTCGGTTAACCGTTGGAGTATCAAACGAAGTCTAAATGGTACGAAACTTGATAGGCGGTCTACCGGTAGTAAACCAAGGCCGCTTGGCAAGTCTCGGTCCAATCCAGAAATGTTTAATCCCCACACATGAAAGAAAGCTAGAAATGACCACCGGAGGAGAACGAAGCGCTGAAATGCAAAACGGACAACGGGGAAAATGCTCGAATGCATGAGATGAACACGTATGCAAATGCAATGCACATGATGAGATGATATGAGATGCATGACAACGATAACAACACACAGAGACAAAAACCCGAACCCGAGAAAATAAAATAACTTAACGCCAAAACGGCAAGAGTTGGAGTACAAATTGGGAAAGTTACATCCGGGGTGTTACAGTATCTCCCGTGCTACATGTATGTCGACAATGATCCTTTATCTTCGTAACACACTGATGGTACTCTCTCCCTCGACCTCCATCACTCTATCTCTCTCTAAGTAGATCTTGCTCCCTGCTATGTGACTCTAACTATGATTCTCCATGTCAAATCTCTTTCTCTCACACAAACACAAACTTGGTCTCCCGGGGTCTCATTTCTCTCTACTATTCCCCTGTGTGCCACTCGCACACACCCTCTCACACAGAGATGTCTTTCGCTCCTTAGGTATGAGAAGCTACGACTCTTCCTCTTAAATATCTCTTTCTCACACACGAACACAAACTCTGTCTCCCAGGGTCTCATATCTCTCCACCATTCTCTTGTATGTCTCTCACACACACACTCTCTCTCCCTAGATATATCTTGCGTTCCCTCATATGTCTCTCTAGCTATCACTCTCGTTGTGAAATATCTTTCTCTCTCGCAGACACAAAACTCCGTCTCTCGGGATCTCATTTCTCTCTGATATTTGTTTGTATGTGAGTCACATGCACCCTTTCTCCATCTCTCTCACACCCACACACATAACTCAGCCTTCTGATCCACTCGACTCCTATTTCTAATGCACACTAGCTAGCATCTTTATCTTTCTATTTATCTGTTTCTCCATCAACCTTCTTTCTCTCCCTCACTCTTGCTTCCTATCATGCACACTATGTATGTTTCTCTCTACATGCAGTCAAGTGCCCTCTTTTTATCTTTCTCTCTCACACACACACACATAACTTCACCCTCTAAACCACTCGACGGTCATCTCCAACACTCAAACTAGCCGATGTCCCTCTAGTTAGCATTTCCATCTCTGTATCTATCTGTAGTTTCTCCATCAACATTTCTTTCTCGCACGCACTCTTGCTTCCTATCACCCACACTATATATATATATATCCATACATGCATTTATAGGTTTATCTCTTTTGCACAATCATTGTGTCTCACTCCCTCTGCTCGCCATAGATGCATGCTCCAGCCCATGCCACTATCTCTTAAAGACAAAAACACATGCTCAATTGTCGGGCCTTCTTCCCTGCACTCTCGCATGCATGCATATTGTCATACCGATCCATCTCTCCCATGTCGTTGATCTTATGACTTATGTCTTCTTTCTTTTATCTCGATCATGCGCGCGCGCACACACACACATCCACGTATACATGTATACCTCTCGCACATGCACATTCAAGGTCTCTATGTCTCCATACGTAGTTAATTACCCTCAACCCTAACGCCACATCGAATCGTTCTCTTCTTGTGTGCACATAACTTCCGTCTGGATGGGTAAAACACACACTCACACTTAACAATCTCCTTCTAGCTACCCCCCTCTCACTCTTCCCCTATATCCCCGAAACTAATAAGACCATCCCTTCATTTAATTCTCGCCTACATGCACCATCGCTATATAGTAGTCTTCCTCAGTGTCTCTCGAACAAACGCGTTCTCTCGATGTCGACTCCTCTCACGCGCACACACCATCTCTTCCCTCTCTACGGGCCTTTTCTCTCTCGCACACCATCGTTGG
Organism: Triticum urartu; assembly: GCF_003073215.2. Lineage (NCBI taxonomy): Eukaryota > Viridiplantae > Streptophyta > Magnoliopsida > Poales > Poaceae > Triticum > Triticum urartu. The sequence goes on from NC_053027.1 coordinate 263,586,523, forward strand.
TGGCCTCTGCCATACACATCACCTCTCTATGATGAAGCCACGCACACTTAAATTACATTTGCCACCGAGGACCCCGCGTCACACACACACGCTAAGACTCCATCTCACACACACATGCTCTAGGCGGAGCATCTGTTCCTACCACCCTTCGTCCAACCTTACCCGTATGATAAACAATCACCTTAATTTACTTGTATAACATGGACAAATTCCACTTTACTTTAGTAGTTAGCAAACTTATCATCTCTACTCTTATAAAAAACCGAGTTGGTGATGAGGGTGTGCCTGCCATCTTGTAATATAGACCGTCCGATCTATATCTGACGGATAGAAAGCAAACTATGATAATTTTACAAAAGATACCCGCACCTCTCTCCACATCCTTATCTCCCAGAACCTCATTGCTGAGCAATTAAAAAAGGAAGTCTCTGGAACAATCTAGCATGGTGGCCGATGCCGCCTGCCGGCGTCATCCATCCCTATGCCTCCGCCCAGTCCGACCACCAGTCACCACCACGCTCCACTCCTCCTCACCTTATCTCTCATCTTTCATTTTTTCGATGAAATTCTCGAGATACCAGTTTTCTGATAAAATTCTCGAGATATCATTAGTTTTTACACATGGGATTACTCCTGCATGGGTCAATCACAACAGGTGTTTTGTAAAAAAATGCATATTGATGTTTCGTGCAATGCACGAGCATCTTGCTTGTAATTATATACCCAAATCACAAGCAAGAAGTGACACATTTGTTTACACAACCACGTTAACATGGCCACGCAAATCAGTAGCGAAAGTGTAATACCATTATACTTATATCCCGATGCAAAAGGTTGAGTACATGTCCGAAGAGTAGAGTCGCACACACACACTCTGTCTCTCAGAATCTCACACACACACTAGTTACGGCACGCCCACTTAAGCAGACACGTATATTACAATTTGTGCATCCTTGGGTACACGTGATGGTGCGCATTTATTTAAGCCGGACAGTGAACCGAAATAGTAGCTGCATTCATTCCCCTCCCGCCGCCTATTCTCTGGTTGCCGTCGCCCGGTAGCCATGGCCCGGCCGAAGGTAACGACATACGCCATACTCCTGCCGGAGCGGTGCCTTAATCTGGAAATTTTAGTGGTCATGCATGCATCTTTTTGTGCTAGCACTCCTATATAAGGGTTGACCAGTCGCTTTCTGCGGACGTACGCGGGAGGTGGAAGAGGAAGGAGAAGGGAAGCGATCTGTGGAGTAACATTTTTTACCACAATTTCTTAGGAAACTAAGTGCAATAATTGAGTAGTTTTGCAAACTACCAGTACTACACCTGAAATGGTTCAAAACCAATACTCCCTTGCCTGTGCGCGCTTCCCGCGTGAAACGGTCAGCGTCGCCCTGGGGCGTCAGTGCCGAATTAATGCCCAGCCAGAGCACAGGAGCCTCTCACCGGCGTTGGCTTTGAAGCAGCGTGACGGCTGAGAGAGCGCCGCTTTCCGTTGCACGTGACTGCTCCGCGTCGAGGCTGGCCATAGTTTGGATGAGTCTCCATCGTGGGGAGCCACACTAACTGCGATGATATGGATCGTTCCATCTATGAAGAACACGTGGGACTGGAACTATGAGACAGACATGTACCCAGGAGTGGACGTACAAACCTGAGTAATGTAGTGCAGTAAGTGAAGTAGAAAGGCACAAATAGTATGAACATGCGTGGCATATAGGCATTTGTCTACTACGTACCACTAAATGCTGTACGTGCAATGCACAGTGATGTTATGGAGTATGTGCCTAAGTACTCTACTACTACTATATTAATTGGAGGCACATATTAGGTTTTATATTTGTTTACGTGTATGCCCCGAGACCTTCCAAATAGAGGTGTCTTTCTCTCCGGGTCACACTTTGTATCGTTCATACCACTAGTACTACTACGTGTGGTCTCCGACCCAGAAGTTAAAGAAGTGGAGACGCTCTACCACGGTGTTCATGTCCCACTCCTTCCGCTGACGTGTGGGACATCCAGCATGTGCCATTTTTGGTACTGCTTTGTGGTAAGACTTGAAACGCTAGCATTCATCAGAAAAAAATATAAATCAGTAGTGATACTATACCACGCGGTTTCCTTGCTCCTCGATATCGGAAAGAATACTTCCGTTTTCCAACATGTGGGACGTCGACCATCCTGGTCCACTTGCCATGCACGCAGAACTCCAAGGGAGAGTCACCCTGGTCGTCGTGCCGCAGTAATAATGACTAATGAGCCATCAAATCATAGGCCCAACCTTTCCCACTGTGAAGTTGCTCAGACGAAGGAACCATCATGACTTCATTGAATTCCTCTTCTTGAAGAAAACTACTGTACCAGCAGTACTGCTAGCTACAGTAGTTACTCAAGCAGAGGCCTCCTTTCGTTCATAGGGTAGGAATTTTGTAGGAATATGAAAATCATAGGAAGTGAGATGACATGCATCTCAATTCCTATAGAGAAAGAGATGTCATTTGATGCATAGGATAGGAATTTTCCATTGAGTCTAGGCTAATGTACTGGTAATTTGCTCTAAAAACTATAGTAGTAAATAGTAGTACTGGTACATGCTCGTACCGAGACACGGACACACACACACTAACTACTAGTACTACTACTTCTCACATGCTGGCCAGACGCCATCGTTCTCCTTCCCGGCTTTGTCGCGACACCCCACCATGCTTCGATCTCCGTCGACATCTCCGCAGCAGCGTGTGTGTCCTCTTCTTTCTTGTGGCGGCGGGCCTCTCTTTTCTTGAGTGCTTTCTGACTTCTCCGCTCCCTCTGTGCGGCTTTGGCCGCCTCTTGCTCTACAGCCCATTCGGCCTTGGCAGCTTCAAATTCCGCCCACGTAGGTCTGACATCGCGAGCGGCGATGAACTCGGCACGGCAGGATGCCATTGCTTCCCTACCATTTTGTGTGCGGTCGTGGGCGCTGAGGAACTTGGCGTGGCGGGATGCCATCGCTTCCTTACCATTTAGTGTACGGCGTAGTGGCATGAACGACACTTGGTGAGAGCTCTGGGGTGGAGTGGCCGGACAACCGTATAGTGCATTGGTTTGTCAAGAGCTCAAGGACAGAAGATGAAGTAAATTTGGATTCCCCTTCAATCCTGGTCATTTATTACCGAGTAAAATGCATTGGCGGTCATCGAACTTGTGTTGATAGCTCACTTTGATCATTATATTATACGTGATGCACACATTAGCACACACCGTCCATAGAGGCAAGTAGCATGTACGCGTGCAGACACTCACGCTCAAGCTGTCAAACCATGCTAATGCATGCACGTCGCCTTCTCAATCAAAGTCCTGCTCATGGCGCAACGCAAACAGCGAGCCCGTCACCTGCTCGCCCCGGCGGTGCCTGACATTACTGTTTAGACGTTTGATGGAGGCCTCTGCGAACGCCGATCATGTATTCACCTGGCTCAACACCAACGATCATACTCGGGACTCGGCGCCTTGTTCATGTATATCGTCCATCACGACGACAATATATAAAACAACCTAGCTAGAGAGGGTACTATGGTACGGAGTATGTACTATCGTGAGTGACCGATCATAGTGCCACTGCACATGAGTGTGTGTCTGGTCGATTCGTCCATTATTCGTAAGTTATGCATGGTTGTGTGGTGTCTAGTGGTGGTCGTCGAAGGCTAGCTGGCGACAAGACCGGTTGCATGGATGCCTGGTTGTCAATACGTGCCGCATACACTTCAAAGGCTTGTCATCCATGAGTTCACATTTTTACCACCACGCCAGCGTCTGACCGCCCTGGCCTACCGAAACCCCTTCCATCGCTAGCGCGTGCTTCTTGCCTGAAATGGTCACCACCTCTCCAGAACGTCAATGCCGCATTCACCGGACTTAACTGCAGGTGTAGTTGGTGTGTCACTGATAGGCGGGCCAGATGCCTGTTGGGCCCACATGTCAGTGACCCAACGCACCAGCAGTTAAGTCACTCAAGTAGCGTCCGCATTCACGCCCGATGAACCTACTCCGGCGCCAGCCGTCCATCCGTCTGCCGCGGCTCATTGCCATTCACCCGCTATATTAACTTGAGCCCCAGCTCCCAGCCATAGCCAAAGACCCACACTCATTCTCCTCCGGTCCCTTCCTTCTGTCGGCACCACTCCAACCATGGCCTTCTGGCGCTCCAAAGCTCTCTTGGACGTACTGTCACAGGAGCAGACGAAGGACATCGGCGGCTCCGCTCCGGGCATGCTCCAAAGCTCTCTTGGACGTACTGTCGCAGGAGCAGACGAAGGAGATCGCCAGCTCCCCCCCCCCCGTCCGCCCTCCGCCGCCACTACCACAAAACCGGCACGGGCGCAGCCGGGCAGCGAGGAAGAGTAGTACACAGTATGTCGTCGCCGCTCTGGTCCCAGGAAGGCCACCGCTCCTCCACTCAGTCGACGCCAAACTTGGTGGGATAAACATCGGCGGACGATTAGCAGCTTGACGGCGACGTGGAGGCAGAAATCTTCAGAACCTTGTGCTCCGGAGGAGGAGGTTATCGAGGCGGGTGAGGAGGAGGCAAAGGCAATGTCCGGCTTTCTCGGGTTCATGGCCGGACATGGTGGTCAGGCACCGGGGATCATTTAGATTAGGTTTATAGTAGATTTTAGTATGATTTGTGTGAAATATGTAATGAATTTCATCCAGTTTGTAGGAAAAGTTTTCGAAATGTAAAGAATTTCATCCGATTAATTTGAAATTTGCTTCGTTTGCACGAATTTCGTCCGGTTAGTTCATACAGTTGTCGAAAGGTATGCGGGCAGCATTGGATGGCATCCATTAGTGTCCTCGGACAAATGCCAGTGTAAATTTGTGGGCCAGTGATGGAGATTAACATTGCTCCATTATTTGGCAGGGAACAGTTATCCCTCGATCAAAATCAGATCCGCCGTGTTTCACAATCCTCCCACGTAAGAGTGTAAACTCTTGCTTACATAAAAATGGGGCAAGTGGACGGCACTGTAGCACGTCATATCACTCAAACTAGCCCGCCTAACGCGCGAGAAAGCACCGTCCTCATCATTTTGTTCTGAATTTCTATCGATCGATCGCGCGAAAATGTTTCGCTTTGCAAGTTAAAAAGAAAAGGCGGCACACTTACGACTCGTACGTGTCGCACCCCCGACAGTCCGGCTCGCACGCTGCTCACCAGAAGGGACACCCGTTGTCTTGCAGTTTCACTGACATGTGGGACTGCAATTGAATAAATCGTCGATATCCGAAATCTAATCGCTCGGCGGGTGTCAGCTGAGAACAGAGAGACGGGGGAGGGAGAAGAGATCGCCCGTCTGCCGAGCACGGACTCCAAGAAATATATGGTGATAATGTGAGGTGGGCCATGCGGGATTTCAGATCGCTTCCAAGCCCTCCCCCCTCAGACACCAGCTGCCCGCATTCATAGCAAGTAGTACTAGTAAAATACTGGCCTATAAGCCCGCTTATGTGGAGGAGAGAGAGGCATTGACAAAGTCAAGAAGTGGGCTCTACAAGAGCCGTCTCTACATGTGCTCCTAGGTATTAAAAACTAATTCTTTCCATTCACCGACATGTGGGACGTCGATCATCCTGGTCCACCTGCCATGCACAAAATTATCCTGGTCCACCCCGGTCGTAGCGCAGGCCCAACCCTTCCCGCTGTAAGTTGGTTGGACGAAGCTGGTGAGGATACATCTGTTTCCATAACTCGGAGAGGGTTCGCATGATTCACTATCAAACCAAAGTAGCAAGTACCGCGCCCACACAAGACAGTGCACTAGCCCTAAGATGGCTTGATAACACGCATTATTCTGGTAATTAAACATAGGGCAATGCAAACTACCCTGAAGGATTAATGCGACCAACTATTTCTTGTCATCGATCTCTCGGGTAATGACCACAGCACAGACATCAGCATGGGAATCGATCTCTGGGGTGATGTCCACAGGACTGACCGCGACATCGGAATTGATCTCTGGGGTGATGTCCACGGGATGGACAGCGGCATCAGAATCGATCTCTGGGGCGATGTCAACAGGACGGACTGTGACATTGAAAACGATATCTGGGGCGTTGTCCACAGGACGGGCCACGACATCGGCATCATCAAGGACGTCCACCGGCACCTGCACAACCCTAACATATTAGCAAGCACATTGCAAGTAATCAAAAACCACAACTATGGTAAGCCATTATTTTTACCTTGTGCAGCTCACCGGGGGATCCCATCCCTCCGAGGGCCATCTCCTCGTCCTCGATGGGGGCCATCACCTTGCCACGGGAATACTCATTCTCAATGGCGACTATCTACTCAAACTCGACCTTGAGCCACTCATAGGTGGCCATTAGAGTTTCTGGGATAGGCACGATGGGGCCCTTGCTATTCTTCCAACTTTCTTTGAGGAGTTCGTCTGCCAACATCGTCAACTCTTTGCCCAGTGCTTGTTTCTTGGAGTTCTTCGTCTCCATGGGTTGCCCCGCCAACATGGTCAACTCGTTGGTCGGTGCTCGCTTCCTGGAGATCGCTATCTCCAGTGGGTTGTCTGTCGGCAACTATTTGGCTAGTTCTCCAGAATCCATCAATGACTAACAAACAAAAATCAATCAAAAGGAAACCACAATTGCAATGAAAACGGGAAAAGAATAGGCTGTGAGAATCGGTCGGTGCTTCGCAAAAAGAAGATTCTTGGAATCAAAATATAGCAGCATCACTGATTCGCCCACCTTTCCTTCGTCGGTACAGAAGAAAAATGGCAGAAGTGAGTACCTTGGGGTGAGGTTTTCTTCAAGGGAAGAAAGGTCTTCAATGAGCGTTCCAGTGAAATGATGGTTGCTTTGTCCAGTCCAACTTCGAGGCCACTTTAGCACTGCTGGTAAAGGTGGGTTTGGTGATATGACGGGTCATGACGGCCACACCGGGGTGACCGGTGAGTCTCGACTGTAGCACCTCGCTATGATTTGGTGGATGGCATGCGGGCCCGGATGCTTTGATGTCCCGCATGTAGATAGAGCGGCTAGTCATATAGGAGTGCTCAATATTGTGAACCGCGACCAAGGCAGAGAGAAAAACGAGAGAACTGCGTAATTAATGCATGAGTTTAATTAGGGTAGTTTGTAAAGTACGAGATACATTCCTCAAATCACAAAATGGCTTGGTTGATGAGATTTGAGATTTGAGCTAGTACTGCACGCGGTGTAGTCTAGTCACTTGTTGAAATCTCTAGAAAGGCAAATACCCCTTTCCGGTTTACAGGGCTATACTATAAAGTACTAGTACTACAATAGTGGGCTCAAATAGCAATTTTGTCTCATGCAAGAGCCTAGCTATATGCGTGCTCCAAGACTCCGCACCCCACCCCACCCCTACACAAAGACTGCCACGCGAGCGTTCACAACTGCCACGTTCGGGTTGCGCTTGGCTCTTCGCCTCTTCAAGAAGACGAACACCTGCATCATGTGCTGCATGTCCGTCCACCGCGTGCGGGAGGGATAGCCACCGCGCGCGTGGGCGAGGGAGAAGGCGTGTAGTAGTAAAATCAAGCTTCTCCTCGTTGTACGAGTTGACTCGACACATCATACCACTAGCCCCACATGGTTCCCTCTAAACTTGGCTGAAAGACCCGCAGCGTACAATACTTCATTTGCTGCAACCTCTAACATTTACCCCACCACAAATTAAAATATATATTCATGTCTTGACCAGATGAGTGTGCAAACTAGAATCACCAGGATGACAGGTAGGGCTAGAAGATTATTTTAATCAAAAAAAGCATGGAGCCGACCCCAACGGTTTTAAGCTTACATGCACGGTACACGCTATCCTAGAATACTCTACACATGAAACTGCCACACGAGCGTTCGGGCTGCGCTTGGCTCTTCGCCTCTTCGGGAAGTCGAACAATGATGGAGTACTACTGCAGTGGAGGAGTACTACAGTATGCTTCTGGCCCTCTGACACCGATTCAATTGCTGCATGTCCACCGCGTGCGGGGGGGAGAGCGTGTAGCGAACGAAACCTTCTCCTAGTCCAGCCAGCCATCACGCTCATGGGCGAGGGAGGGGCGCAGCTTCATTGACTTACTACTCCTGCCTTTGCGTCTATGACAGGTGGGCCCAATAGATGGGTGACCCACCTGTCATGCAGCCAAAGGCTGGTGCGGTTAAGACGAGAGGGCTTTGTAGTAATCAAACTTCTCGGTCTTGTACGAGTTGATGCGACACATCAAAGCACTGCACTCAATATATTTCAATAATTTGCGTTTACTAATGCATTAGTTACTCCCTCCAATCCTAAATATAAGTCTTTTTAGACATTTCAAATCTTTACCTAATATTAAAGGGAGGATTGTTTCAATACTTTTTTTGGTTTAAGATGGGACCGAGATCAATTTTTGTATGTTCGTTTTTCCTTCCTCTCGATCTGTTTCTGCCAAAAAAATTGCACACGTACAGAGATGAGCCACGATGGGCCGGCCCACTAACGGATGTTTTACCAACAGCTAGCCCGAGTGAAAAAAGGCCAAGAAAAAAAATTAAGCGACACGAAGACTCGAACCCAGGCGCCCATGCTCCACATATCAGAGTGCTAACCACTAGACTAAACATTATATCATGTTTATGTTACAGCGCGACATCCTAAATTAGCGACAAGCAGCGCCAGACATAGCAAAAAGTAAAAAAAAATTAAGTAGATATATTTAAGAAAGCGAATAACTTAGCAAATTTCTTAAAAAATGAAACTCGGGTATATTTTTCACAAAGAACAATATTTCTCTTTTTATTTTTTTGAAACCTGAACATTTTTTAAAACAAAGATTTTTTGAAAACTAGGAGGTTCTATAGCGAACGTTATTTTGAATTTGAGAACATTTTCTAAAAACACAAATATTTTTTTGAAATTTAAATTTGGAAAAGCAAACAATTTTTAAAATATGAACGATTTCTGAAAACTAGGAGGTACCTTATCTAACACTTTTTAAATTGTACCTACTAATAAGTAAATGTGTGGTTCTCTGGTTCGGTCTGTCCATCGCATAGGATTTTTCATCCGTCTCGCACAAGGGACAAACAAGTGAAACAAAAAAATGCCTTTTGTTCCTCGTGAAAGAAAACACTTAGCTTTTTTTTATTCCTCAATGTGTTTGTTTTTATGAATGTCTCAAGTGTCTCACTCGGCCTCAGTCTGCGTTGTGGCCCAGCGAAGCCGGCCCAAGGTAGGCAAGGCAAAAATATTAGTTCTCGTTTGGAATCAAACTAGGGATATGATACTAACCTTTTTCTCCATCGCGTCTTCACGTACGACTAGCCTCGCTCGGTTCAGTGACACCCATCATAATGCGGGAGGAGTCCAACTAAGGATTCACGGTCTATCTAACACAAATACTCAATTTACATGATAACACGAACATATATTAGGTGTAGTGCTTTTCACTATTGTGACGCCCCAAGACCGATGCGCGAGAATACTCCCATATGTTCCGGGTTTCGCCGTGTGTTTTATTTGTGCCTGCCCTTTTATTTTTGCATTGCATCATGTCATCATGCCATCATCTTATAAATCTTTTGCAACTCAACTAAATAAATGGCATGGATCTTTGATCCATTTAAATCGAGGGAATTCACATGGTGATTCTCTTTATAATATATCCTCCCGATATTAGGGAGCTATATTAAATATTTCATTTGTTGGAATTAACCGGAACACACTTGCAAAATAAATCTCAATGCCTTTGTTATCACAAACTCTTGGCCTCTAACTTTGCCATATATCCTTTCGTCATTTTCCGGAGCTCCACCTAAATTCTCAACATTTTTGGACATTTCTAATTCCTAGCCCTTGTTCAAACATTTTCAATTAAATTCAAATGACTTTGAATTTAATTCTTGCAATCATGTCTCCCCTAATTTTCGTGGACCGTGCACATTTTTATGAGTCCGTGAAAATTATCCCCATGCTCAAAATCCTTCCCTAACCCTTTCTTTCTTTCCTCTCTCTCCAATTTCTTTTCTGTTTAAGTTTTAAGTTTTTAAAGAGAGAGGAAGGAGAGAGTCCAGGCCATCAGCCCCGCAGGCCCATCCTAACCCCGCAGCCTTTTGGACCAAAGCCCAGCCTGCGCCCTCACACCTGGGCTGGCCCAAGGCCAAAGCCACCTACCCCCATCCTAACCCTAGTGCCCCGAGCCCACAATATCCCCGATCCCCACTCCCTTCCCTCGACCCCAACACCAGCGCCGCCACCCCTCGTCCTTCCCGATCCCCCCTCGTCTCTCCTCTTGTCCCGCTGCTCGCGCCGCCAGGAAGGAGCGCCCGCGCTCGATGCCTCTGCCCGATCCCATCTCACGCTCGACCTCTCCCTCTCCTCTCGCTCGAGCCGCCCTGTAGCCAAAGGACCCCGCCATGGACGAACGGCTCTGCCAAGCTCTGCCTTGCCGCCGTTCTGCACTTGTTCTAGCCGGGAATCGAACAGATCCGTCTTCCCTCGTCCGTCCCCGACCTATTCTCCGGCAAGGTCCGCTCCGCCGTCGTCGTCTAGGGCCATCCCCTGCCCGGATACGTCCAGCCCGTCGCCTCCTACAAGCTGCAGCTGCTCGGCTTCCTCCATGTTGCCTGCCTCTGCAACGGCGCAGATGCAAGCGCCCTCATCGGTTGACTACGTGGTCAACTCATATAAACGGGTCGCCCTCTCTGCTTCGTCACGTGGGTCGCGCCCACTGCGTAGCTCGACAGGCCACAGAATCCAGGGACGCAAGGCCACCTTCGGAGATCCCTTTTCGCCAAGTACCACGCCCGGTGAAGACCAAGACAGAGACCTCCTCGAGCAGGAATGCTTTTGGGATCGTCAAGGCCACCTCAAGTTCGACTACGTTTTGCCGCCTCGACCGAGACCAACAAGTACCACGACGACGCGTCAAGTTCGTCTACCGCCGTCTTCGGAACTGCTAAGTACGGCAAGTACCTCGGCTAGTACCTTGATGCCCGATGCATAGAACAACTACCGTCGCCGATGACCCGAGTACCACTACCGTCGACCCTCGAAGACTCCGTGGACGTCAAGATCCTCGCCGTGACCTCGAACATCTATGGAATGTGCACGACTATAAATGGGTACCACGACCATTGTCGAAGACCCGTGTAATGGTATCACCAAGTTCGACTACCGCAGCGAGAACGACTACTTCCACTACCGTCGTCGCGAGAACGCCTACTTCCCTCTACGAACGAGAACCGTCCCCTTTGCACGCTCCGAAGGTATAACCCCGAGACGACGTCCGTGAATGAATGCTTGCGATGTTTGAGAGGCTCGTGTTGCGCCGTGTCCAAATTGTCACTCGTTTCCTTGTCGGCAACTCGTGGGACACCCGGAATCCGGGACCGCCCCACCATCTTTTGCACGCAACCGCACACTTCTCCTTTGCATCGGTATCTCAATCGAGTTACCAGAACCAGAACGCTGTCGTGGCACCGTTTTCGTTATCGTTGCCGTGGCACCCCTTTCCTTTCCACCACGGTGACAAATGCTTCATATTGCTCTTGTCAACTTTTAATAAAATTGCATAAACTTGATCATGTCATCCGCATCATGTTAACAACATTAAGATGGTTTAAATTGTTGTTTGCGTTAATTTACTAATGCTTATGGGGATTTACCGGATTTGTTGTTTGCTTTATCCGGCCCCATTTAAATTGTTTAGATAGATAATCCTTTTATGTTTCACCTCTTGACATGCTTAACAACATTTAATATTGTTGGGTACATAACCGAGAGAGAACTAAATAATTGATGCGGTGTTTCGTCAATATGCAACGGTGTTGCATATTGAGCTCCACTTAACTTGTAGTATTGTTTGTGCACCTTGCCATGCCATGAATCATTAAACCGGACATGCATCATACTTGATTGTGCATCATGCCATGATTATGTGGTGGTTGTTTACTATGTTGTTTGCTCTTTTTCGGTGTTGCTTCTTCGGGTTGGTTCCGATAACGTCGCGTTTGTGAGGACCCGTTCGACTACGCCCGTTTGTCTTCTTCATGGACTCGTTCTTATTCCTTGCGGGATTTCAGGCAAGATGACCATACCCTCGAAATCACTTCTATCTTTGCTTGCTTAGTTGCTCGCTCTTTTTGCTATGCCTATGCCGCGATACCTACCACTTGCTTATCATGCCACCCATATTGTTGAACCCAACCTCTAACCCAACTTGTCCTAGCAAACCGTTGATTGGCTATGTTACCTCTTTGCTCAGCCCCTCTTATAGTGTTGTTAGTTGCAGGTGAAGATTGAAGTTTGTTCCTTGTTGGAACATGGAGATGTTGTTCCTTGTTGGAACATGTTTTACTTGTTGGGATATCACAATATATCTTATTTAATTAATGCATCTATATACTTGGTAAAGGGTGGAAGGCTCGGCCTTATGCCTGGTGTTTTGTTCCACTCTTGCCGCCCTAGTTTCCGTCATATCGGTGTTATGTTCCCGGATTTTGTGTTCCTTACGCGGTTGGGTTATAATGGGAACCCCTTGACAGTTCGCTTTGAATAAAACTCCTCCAGCAAGGCCCAACCTTGGTTTTACCATTCGCCACCTAGCCTTTTTCCCTTGGGAGTCGCGCATCCCGAGGGTCATCTTTATTTTAACCCCCCCCCCCGGGCCAGTGCTTGTCTAAGTGTTGGTCCAAACTAGAGCCACTTGCGGCGCCACCTCGGGGAAACTTGAGGGTTGGTTTTAGCTGTACGTAGTGTTCATCCGGTGTTGCCCTGAGAACGAGATATGTGCAGCTCCTATCAGGATGTCGGCGCATCGGGCGGTCTTGCTAGACTTGTTTTACCATTGTCGAGGATGTCTTGTAACCGGGATTCCGAGTCTGATCGGGTCTTCCCGCTAGAAGGAATATCCTTCGTTGACCGTGAGAGCTTGTGATGGGCTAAGTTGGGCACCCCTGCAGGGATTTGAACTTTCGAAAGCCGTGCCCGCGGTTATGGGCATATGGGAATTTGTTAACATCTGGTTGTAGAAAACCTGAAGTTGACCTTAATTAAAATACATCAACCGCGTGTGTAACCGTGATGGTTTCTTCTCGGCGGAGTCCGGGAAGTGAACACGGTGTTGGAGTAATGTTTGACGTAGGTTGTTTTAGGATCACTTCTTGATCATATTTGTTCGACCGTGCTTTTGCCTTCTCTTCTCGCTCTCATGTGCGTATGTTAGCCTCCATATATGCTAGTCGCTTGCTGCAGCTCCACATCATACCTTTGCCTTACCTATAAGCTTAAATAGTCTTGATCGCGAGGGTGTGAGATTGCTGAGTCCCTGTGGCTCACAGATACTTCCAAAACCAGCTTGCAGGTGCCGATGAGTCCGTGCCGATGACGCAACCAAGCTTAGGAGGAGCTCGATGAAGACCTTGTCCTTTATGTTGTTTCGTTCTAGTCGATCAGTAGTGGAGCCCAGTTGGGGTCGATCGGGGACCTTGTCGCATTTGGGGTTCTTCTTTTATTTTGGTTCCGTAGTCGGACCTTGATTGTATCTGGATGATGTAATGCTTTATTCATGTAATTGTGTGGAGTGGCGATTGTAAGCCAACTATGTATCTCTTTCCCTTATGTATTACATGGGTTGTGTGAAGATTACCTCATTTGCGACATTGCTTTCAATGCGGTTATGCCTCTAAGTCGTGCTTCGACACGTGGGAGATATAGCCGCATCGAGGGCGTTACACCTATTATATTAGACGAATGTAAAATCTATGTTCAATGCTCTTTATCTCATAGGGCACGAAGGAGGCTCAACTATCCAGCTATTGGACCTGGCCAACATTGGTTACTGACAACTGGTACCGTGACCACTTGCGACGAGGATGACAAAGAGGAGAAGTGGGAACATGAGTCTGATGTCATATTGAAATGAAGGATATGCACCTGAGGGTGAGATATTAGTCATATTTGGTATGTTAGGGGCATAAGAGTGAGGCCTTTAGGCATGTTCAATGGGCAAGGGCGTGTGGGGGCTGCTTTCCCCCGTTGCAACGCACAGGCATGTTTCCTAGTGGACTACAACATACGGATGTATGTAGACATGTTTTAGAGTGTAGATTCACTCATTTTGCTTCGTATGTAGTCACTTGTTGCAATCTCTAAAAAGACTTATATTTGGAAACGGAGGGACTACAACGCATGCAGGCATGCCGTGACTTTCCTTTTGATACATGTATGTGTTGATTTGATGCACCTTGCCAAATTTTGACTATAAATATAACTAACCAAATGTTCATGCATGTCACAAAAAATTACGGGGTTGTTTGGATTGTGACTATGTTTGTCTTATGTTGCCACATTATTTTTGCCACACTTGCCTAACTTGAGTTGCTCAAATTGTTAGACTCGCTTTGGCTTGCCTAAGGGAATCTTGCCACACTTTTTGTGTCTATGACATGTGGGGTTCACTGCTAATAAAAAAAATTCTTGTCTTAGGTGTGGCTAGAACCAAACACCCACCTAACTTGGTCAAATTTGCCTAAGGTGAGGTATGGCAAAGTGTGGCAATATGTGGCTGGAAACCAAATAGCCCCTACATGATTCAAAACTATGTTCAAATACGAATAAAACGATATAATTTTTGCTAACATGCACTAACATTTTGTCAGTTAAATCTTTGGTCAAAATTTAGCACCAATTACAAAGGGGCCCAATAAATATTGTACTCTCACATTTTTTGAGGATACTCCCACATACTCCATCTGTTCCCAAATATAAGTCTTTTTAGAGATTCTAACAAGTGAGTACATACGGAGCAAAATTAATGAATCCATACTTTAAAATATGTCTACATATATCTGTATGTTGTAGTCCATTTGAAATGTCTAAAAATACTTATATTTAGGAACAGAGGGAGTAGAAAATATAAATAATAATGCATGTTGGGGCAGCCCACGTTTCCGATAATTTTAGCAGTGGGCTTGTTCACAATTTTCACGAGGGGGTGGTTGTTCATTTAATGGAGGGTCTTGTACCAGACTTGAATGATACAAAGTGCGACCTGGCACACCGTAACACCACTTGGAATAAGTGGGTAGCTATCTCAAAAAACAATCAACAACTAAAAAACGGCGACCTGGCACGTACACAACTTTAAACGGTTGTTTTGATGGAGTGAAAAAGGAAAATTACCCCACTACATATATATAGGTTGGAGCCTCCGCGCTTGCTTGCTAGGGTTGCTCTATTAACACGCTCTCATCCTCTACAGATCTAAACAAGATAGCAGTGGTAACACTATCTTTCTCCCTTCAAAAAACATTGTCTTTCTATCCTCACCGCTGGTTACAGATCCTGACGTATCCCCCTCCACTGGTGAAGGGGAGGAGGGGCAATGTTTAGGCCGTCGTCGACAGCGAGGGAGGAGATCCACTGCCGGCCGCACCGTTATCTCTGGCCGAGTGCCGGCGCGGGAGGTCCTCCGATCCCTTCGTCGTTGCCCTAGTGTGGGCGGATCCGGCCTCCCGCCGCCCACCTATCCACATCCCTATGACCTTCAGGTATATCTTCCTTCGAAACCGATGTAGCTCTACTTCCCCAGCTCGCTACGTCGTTGCATGTGCATCATTTTCTAACTCTCAGCCCCTCTCCATCGGATGGTCCAACGTCACCTATTGTTTCTTCTATTGTTAGAGGTAAAGCTACTTCATGGATTTGAATCTTGTACTTGGTTCAAACAAGAAATAAAGTGGAGGTGGGGGAATTTAGTATGTGCGTCGGACTTGGTACAAACAAGAAGGATAGGGGGTGAAAGTAGTACAGACTGGTCATCCAACCGGTCTCTTGGTCGAAAAGGGAAATATAGGGGAAACGATGTACACAGTGGTATGACCAGGACTAGATTTGCTATCCACAGATAAGATGGATGCATGCATCATTATGATGAAGAGGCCGGGGGCATGCCTCCATTTCCAAAAAAACATAGGAGTAGGTGGCTAGAGTGAACAAAAATGGGACCAACCTAGATATGTTTCTTGGATGTTTGTTTCTCACGGCAACAAACTCTGAATCACCACTTTATGCCCCGGTTTAGGTACATGGTGCTGGACTGCTGGTGCACCCACTGTCCCATGCCCTTATACCAAATATTTAGTTATTCTTAATCTAATGCCCCTGGTAAAATGAAGCCATGCCACTGTTATAAGCCATGACAAGTTAGGCAAATGTTTTTGCCTGTAATTGTTTGAGACTCTGATTGTTTACTTTGTAGCTATTTGTGCAAAGAGGGATATCCATTTCACCAGGTTGCTGTTGTGACCTTTTGGTGCACTTCACAAAACACTTCTTCAAAGAAGTGACTTTTGTGCTGTTTAACTGGAATGTTAGAATGGAACAGTTGGTTCATTTCGATGGAACTGCACAAAGCGAGATTTGTGTTCCAATCCTCATCATCCATATTGGCACCATAACCGTCCTTTAGGGTAAGAATGATATTTAATGCATGTGTTCATCTCTATTTTGCGACTTCCATGAGAAAATAATGCTATTGTTTACTATAGTACACTTGTACTCCCTCACTGACAAAACCAATTCTGAAAATAGAAGGCCAATCATGTACTTGGTTTCACCAACTGGTGAGGTGAAAAAGAAACAGAGCATGAGGAGGAAGAAGAAGAAGAAGAGTAAACAGTGCCAAGGTGATATTGCTGAAGCCGAGGCCTCAGTCGAGGCCATTCAAGGGCTCCGGCCATTCAAGGGCTCCCTTTCACTTCTACGTATTTTCCATGTTGAATTTGATGCTACTGTTAGAGTAATATGCTAATGTCTTTATATCTTTTCTCACTAAGCTAATGAAGGTTTCACCTTGTTCCTACTTGTGCAACAGGGATCATGTTGTGCCAATCATACATTTTAGTGGAACTACACAAGACAAGACAATGAACTATATCCCAGCCAGTGCTTTAACTTTGCTGGAAGTTCTTGATAATCTTTCGATATAATATCAGCACTGGTAAACAAGAGTGATTTCAAGCATACATTTGAAGTGCACAAAAATGTATACTATTGAGTGATTCTACTGAGTGCTTTATCATCTCTTCTGGGACTACATGAATAAGCTTTTTTGCTCAGGTTGGTACTAGCCTAAGGCCTTCATCCATATTAGTTTGTTGTCATCTCTATTTGTATCGTGCTACTGTCATGATAAACTCCTTTATCTTTGCATGTTAAAGTTTTGCAACCTATGATACATGGCAATGCTTTGAGTGTTGAGCTAATTGGCACTGATTAAATAAACAAATACCTCTCTTTAAGCAAGACTACTATGTTGCTAACTTTACCCATTAAGATAACGAGGGTGCTTCTATTTGTTAGTCTATGTTTCATCAACTAGTCCCACTATTACAGTAATCTCACTCTCTCAATATATGTTCCAACAGGGATGCTCGATTTTGGTGGAACTGCACAAAACCTTTGGGTGCTTCATTGCCTCGACAACTTCCTTCCTTTCCTGTCAGTCGCTAATCTGGCTTGCATTCTTCCTTTGCTGTCAGTCACTTGGCTTATCTCGGCTTCCAGTCAAAGGAAATAGTAATTGATATGCCACCTCACACAGGTTGGTACTGGTCTTTATCCTGATTATTGTGCTTGTCATATGTATTGGTAATTTGGTATTGTGCTACTGTTTGCCGATTTCATAAAGGAGTAACTTGGATCCTGAACTCGCAGGCAAATCATTACATTGGGTGATTTCAGTAGAACTGCACAAAAAGATCAGATGGATAGGTACTTATGTTGCTGCTATGTACTCCAAAGTTCACTCAGATAAGCATCGACGTTAACAAGAAGAAGTGCCTATATTCATTCTAGTATCAACCGACGTGAACTAGTTGTCAAACTCCAAGTATTAGGAGAGTGAACGCCAAAAATATTGCTTGGTGCATAGCCCAGAAAAACGCAGTCCAGTCATTGGTCCCAACTTGTGCCTTTTGGTTATCAGCACATATGGTAGTGAACTGTATGGCATGGAATCTAAAGATTCCATACAAGTTGGTTGACGCGTATATTCATCTGGAACTTAATCAGTCTACACGCCAGGGATGCTCCATTTCAGTTGAACTACACAAAAAATTTGGGTGGTTCATTTTCTCAACCACCTCCTTTCTTGTCTGCAATGTAGAATTTTGGCGAGCTACAGGACCAAGATGAGCCAGTAAACTAGTTGGATGAAAGTAGTGACCAAGTTCCTCAAACCTCCCTCGGCACGAGGCCACTATTTCAGGAGAAACCTACAAGCAAAGTTCAGATTGTCTGTGTTGCCTCTTATGTACTCGAAAGTTTACTCGTACAAGCATTAATTTTAGCAAGAAGTACCTCCGACGGATCACCATTTACTAGACTGTACCCTAGGTAATTAAATTTCGTCCATGGATGATATTGGCTATGATCTCAATAATTTGGATGCATAAACATACTGAACATGTGTATATCTGAATCTTTTTTTGAATTATCTATGAATATTGTCGTGTGATCTATCAATCATTTGGATGCATAGACATGTTGAACTTGTGTATATATGAATCTTTTGAGTTGTTGATTGTGAATGTTGGCTATGAATATGAACGTGTCATGTGAACCTGAGTTTGATACGAATGTTTACCTCTTCTATTGTACTTGTGTGTGAACTTGTCAGTATGCCTACTGTGGGATTTCTAACGTGTGGGTGTCAACAGCACACCTTCTTCCCGAGAAGAATTTCACCTGCTTTGTTAGGGTAGCAACAGCGCATCAGCTCTTTTTAATATTTTTGCTTTGTCTTCCCCCTCCCCCGCTCAACCCCTGCCTTAATGTTTTCGGCCTCAAAACAAACATAGTACTGCATTGTTTTGGGGGCTTGATGAAAAATCGAGTGCTGGTTTCTGTAGGTTGGCCCGCCCAGCAAATGGGCTGCTGGTCCACCATGGACTGGGATGCTAAAAATACAAGTTGTATGGTGCAGAGGCAAGTAAAAAAACGCCATCAAGAGCCATCCACTGAAGAAAAAAATCGCTCCTGATGTGCTTCTTCAGTCGCGCCGCCGCCCCCCTCTTTAATCCAGTTCGCTCGGGGATCTAGCGGGTATCATTTTTTCCAGAGGACGAACAAGTATCAGCTAGGCCTAGGTTTTTTTTAACATGCATAGTCCACTACATACGGAGACAGTGGTTTCAACTTATTTTTTGAGGTCCATACCGTCCTATGGGCTTTTTCTTAAAGATCGGCAGCCCAATGTATTTTTCTTAATAAAACACAGATCCCTGTTCTATTTATCTATATATAAGAATAATAATGTTGTCTCCAATTTATGTTTTCCCTTCTAACCACATTATATATATTTATATTATTACTATTATCATATATTTATAGAGACTTATATATACATTATAAAAACATCCCATGTGTTATTTACTTATAAAAGTAAATGTTTAACAGAAGTTGGGAAGGAAAATCCTGGTTGTTTTTAACTCACAGGCAAGGAAAATCCTGGTGATTGCGTACAAAAGCTTGCGAAGATTTTAAGAACCAATGTAATAATAACGCGCTCATTTTTACCTTGAGAAATAACTCGCTAATTTGTTAATTTTATATATAAAAAATGTGTCGCTCCGGTTTATTTTTTGATATTAATTGCTCCTTCTAACCTAACATTATATATAGAACGAGCCCGGCTAATTCGTATATTTCAAGAAATTGCAAATGGGCTGGAATTTCTTAGAAAATATAAATGGGCTGCATTGATGCGAAATTATTTGTTCAGCCAGCCCAACAAATGGACAAAACATGGGTTAAATATATGCCACATTTTTGCAGAATGACATGTAGGCCAATAGGTCGAAGCCTACACAGGGCGTTGTCAACTTGGTCAACAAATGATTATGACATCCACAGCCATTGGATTTATATCCAACGGTCGGCATGCACCTTCAATCTCTCGTCTTCTTCCTCCAGCGTCGCCGGGACCGCCTGGTCCGGCCTCCGGCGACTAACGGCTCTACTTAGCACGCATCGCCGCGAAGCGCTACCCCACCGCCGGCCAGGCTATCCCTCCACCCCTCCACACCTCCTGTTATTCTCCACCGACTGTAGCCCCACGCCGCACCAGAACTAGTTATAACTCTT
Organism: Triticum urartu; assembly: GCF_003073215.2. NCBI lineage: Eukaryota > Viridiplantae > Streptophyta > Magnoliopsida > Poales > Poaceae > Triticum > Triticum urartu. The sequence continues at coordinate 263,606,669 of NC_053027.1, forward strand.
CTCCTCGTCTCAATCTATGACTCCACTGCCGCGTCTTCCCATCTTCGGGTCGTTCCCGTCCGGGGCCTCGCCGTCGTCCACCGCCTCGCTGCGCTCGGTGCGGCATGGTCAACAAACAAGAGTCATCGGAAGAGGACTGTACATGGAGAGCCTGACGGCTGGAACCCACGAGGTCCATGGTCGCACGCAAGGAAAGTTCCTCCTTATTAAGCTGAAAAAAAAAGTTTCCTCCCACTGACAGCTGGGACCCACCAGCTGTATCTTCGCATGGAATGAAGTGCCTCCTTGTTATGCAAAAAAATTATTCCTCCCGTTGACAGCTGGGACACGTCAGATTTGGTGGCTGACTTGTGGGCCTACCAAGCGGCCGTGTACGTAGGGCTTTGTCAACTTAATCAACAAATGATTCTAGCAGCTGGACCGTTGGATGTTAATCCAATAGCCGTGCTCCTTCTTCAACCTCTGTTCTTGCTCCTGTCTCCCATGGGCGGCACCGCGGCAGTGCTGCTGCGCACCTGAACCAGTCAAGTTTCCCACTGCTCTCCATCTGCGACTCCACTGCCGCGTCTTCCCCATCCTCGGGTCGTTCCAGTCTGGGGCGTCGTCCACCAGCCTTGGTGCACTTGGCACGGTGTGGTCAACATGGTCAACAACCGAGAGCCATCGGAAGATGACTGTACATGAGAGGCTGATAGTGGGGACGCACCAAGCCCATGGACACATGCATGCAACTGCATCCTTTCTACCTTGAAAAATAATGTTTTCTCCCCCTGACTGTTGGGACCCACCAGCTACATCTTCGCACGTAAGGAAGTGCGTCCATATTACAGGTAAAAAAATGATTCGCCCCCTGACTGCTGGGACCCACTAGCTACATCTTCGCATGCAAGGAAGTGCCTGACAGTCGGGACCCACCTAGTCAAAGCGTATGTAGCATTGTCATTCTGGTCGCGAACGTGTACGTACATACTGGTTGATCGGTCTGTCTGCAGGCTGCAGTGATGAACCGTGGCCGTGCAAGGAAGGGCACGTGTCATAGTAGAGGCGCGCACGTGTCGTAGTAGAGGCACGCACATAGCATGTACACGTACGTACAGCGGCCAGGGTGCAAGAAAGTAAATATGGCCACGTACGTACATACGGGTGGGGTCTCGAATCCCTACTCGCGCATACGTACGGCCAGGGCTTGTGTACATGGCTGTGGCTGGGTCAGAAAGGAGAAACTACGTCTTCGTCGTGTTCTTGGTGAGGCAACAGAATGCGTCGTGTTCATCAAGAGGCAATGAAACGCGTGTTGTTCATCAGGAGCCAACCGGCTTGGATGGAACAACCGATGCAAACGAGGCCTGGCGTACCGCAGAACGGAGGAAATGGCCTTGTGTTCGACTGGCCATGGTGGAAACAGGATCCTGTTCATCGGGAGGGGTCTGGCGTACCACAAAATGGAGGAAACGGACCTCCTACGGTCGAAACGGGGTCCTGTTGATCGAGAGGGGTGTGGCGTACCGCAAAACATAGGAAACGGACTTGTGTTGGAGCGCTACGGTCGAAACGGGGTTCCTGTTCATCCGAAGGGGTATGGCGTACCGCAAAACGGGACCACGGGATAATGTTCATCTTCACCGTCGACCTCCTCCAGCCTCCACGGACTACTGTTCATCCACCGTCGACCTCCTCCAGCCTCCACCTACGACTGTTCATCCACGGGCTCCTGTTCATCCAGCCTCCACCGCGCACTCCTCCACTGGCTACTGTTCAACCAGCCCTCTCCATGGGGTCCTGTTCAACCACCCCTCCACGGGCTACTGTTCACACAGCCCTCCACCGGCTACTGTTCAACCAGCCCTCCACCGGCTACTGTTCAACCAGCCCTCCACGGGGTCCTGTTCATCCAGCCCTCCACAGGGTCCTATTCATCCACCGGCTCGACCGATCGGGGTACTGTTCATCAAGCGACAGCGGCCTCTACTACCATGGGTTCCTGTTCATCCAACCCCCATCGGGAACTGTTCATCCAAACCCCCAACAATGCTCACTGTTCATCCAGAGGCAGCATCGATCGGCTTCAGTTAGCAGTAGTAGCGAAGGAATCACTCGGATTCAGTTAACAGCAAGGGATCGATTGATCGCTCGGGTTCAGTGTAACGTGTAGCCTGCAGTGCAATCACTCGGGTTCAGTTAGAGCCCAACGCCTCACTCGGGTTCAGTTAGAGCCCAACGCTCGCACCCACGCGCGTACATGTATAAGAGAAACACGCATCGCTCAGCCCCCGACCACCCACCGTAATCGGAAACTACCCGATATTTTCCCGCCCTTGCTTCTACCACGATTTTTTCCGTCATGGACGGCCCAAAGAATGTCATGCAGCTACGTTTCCAGCCCGCCCTGGACGAAAAGACCATTTTCTGTCATGATTTTTTGTCATAGAAGTAGGACCCCACCACATCTATGATGATACCGGGTTTTGTCACAATTATCGTCATAGATGTGTCATAAGTATGATAGAAAAAAATTCGTTCAGCCCGAAATGTCACGTAAGTGTCTTTTTTTGTAGTGATATAGGGCGTGTTTGGTTGCCTGCATGAGGCCCAACTAGGCCCGCGCAGGAAGGAAGAGGCATGTTTGGTTACCTCGTTTCACTGTTGGGCCTGCATCGTGATACATCTCCGTCGTATCTATAATTTTTTATTGTTCCATGCCAATATTATACAACTTTCATATACTTTTGGCAACTTTTTATACTATTTTTGGGACTAACATATTGATCCAGTGCCCATTACCAGTTCCTGTTGGTTGCATGTTTTTTGTTTCGCAGAAAATCCATATCAAACGGAGTCCAAACGGGATAAAAACTAACGGAATTTTTTTGGAATATATGTGAATTTTTGGAAGTGGAATCAACGCGAGACGATGCCCGAGGGGGCCACGAGGCAGGGGTCGCCCCTGACCCTCATGGACACCCCGTAAGGCGGTTGGTGCCCTTCTTTCGCCGTACGAAAGCAAATATCCGGATAAAATCATGTTCAAATTTCAATCCAATCGGAGTCATGGATCTCCGGGAATATAAGAAACGGTGAAAGTCCAGATCTAGGAGCGCAGAAACATAGAGAGGCGGAGAGACAGATCCAATCTCGGAGGGGCTCTCGCCCCTCCCATGCCATGGAAACCAAGGACCAGAGGTGTCGTGGAATTGTCACGGCAGATGTCCTAGTATGAGGACTTAGTCGTGGAGCCATCGCGTTGAGGTTAGCTTAAAGGGGTTAATCAGGACAAAGGACACGTGGAGTTTATACTGGTTCGGCTCCTTACGATGAAGGTAAAAGCCTAGTCCAGCTTGTAGTTGGTATTTCTAGGGTTTCGATGAGCAGGGAGCGAATACGCTTGACCCGGCTCTCGATCTGTTGTTTCTTGTCCTAAGACACCGCTAGGTCGTCCCCTTATATACACGGGTTGACGCCCTGCGGCCCTCAGAATCCTGGTCGGATTATACAATATATTTGGCTCGATGACCTTTCTCACATGCCTTACAATACAAGTTTACCTACATGGCGGTTTAAAATCATGGGCCTTAAGCCATCTTCATGTCTGGGCCCTCTACTAAGCCTATCTATGAATCGCCATGTGACCTTGGGCATCATTGTGTTGAACCTTCATAGGGATGACCCGGCCCCTACTGGGCAGGACATACCTAATAGTTATGTCCCCAATATTAGGCCCCAGGTTGATTTGGACTTGTTCATGTCAACCTTCAAGACTTAGAAAAAACCTTCCATATCCGCTGTAAAAAACTTCATAACCCGCCATGACGTCATCTCCAGGAATTTCGGAAACCCGCCACGACATCATCTTTAATGGATCTTTATCTTAATGTCTTCCTAAAAATCGAGGCATCCAATTAGCTAGATAACCATCATTTGGCCTCCTCGTCTTTCGCGCCTACCTGTTTCCTGTCTCATTATAAATAGGACCAAAAAGTCGTCTTCCATTCTTCTCATTCTTCTTTATTCCTCCTCGCAACGCGGCGTCCCGCACAAACCTCGCCGCTGTTGACCTCCGTCTTCGACCTCAACTCCGGCCACTGCATCGCCTTGAGTAGACCAGAGAACTGCGGCGCTACTACGCTGTTCTACCAGCTCTAGTAAGCCTTCCTTTGTTCATCACCAATCTTCCGTTAGGGTTTCGCCGGTGTTCTTCGGTGTTCATCCTCGTTCATCATCGTCCTTCTTTTCCTTTGTTTAGATCCACGTATTAGATCCAAAAATATGGGAATCTTGCGTGGTGGTAGTTTTAGCACTTGTTTTAATACTAGATCATATCCCCACCGTGACAGATCTCCTCTAGGGCTTCTCTGTTTTTCCACTGTCACCTTTTCTAGATGAATTTATCCCTTTTTTCTAAACTGTGGTAGATCCAAATTTGTAACCTCCATCTGCGGAACTTGTTTGTCTCACTACTTAGCCAATGTTGCTTCTGGCAACTCTTTGAACATCTTAGTCATGGCGGCTTACCCTGCCAGCTTATCTTTTCTTCATATCATTAGCCATTGCTTAAGTCGCCATTATGCACTGTAATTGTTAACTTGCAATCCCATCAACTGATTTGAGCCAGCCAATTATTTTCTTTTTATACTGTCCTTTCACCATGCCGACAAAGACGATGACAACTTGCAACTGGGTTCCTTCCATAGTGACCGAGAGTACTTTGAAGGACTTTGTTACCATCGGATTCTTACCAGAGAAGAGTGTCATGCATTATCATGTTCCTGACCTTGAAGAGAGACCTCAGCCAAAAGATGGTGAAATCATTGTTTTTACTGAGCATATGACCCAGGGCTTCTCACCGCTCGGCTCAAAATTCTTCAGGGATGTTCTACACTTTTTCAAACTCCATCCGCAAGATATTGGACCCAATTCCGTATCTAATATCTGTAACTTCCAAGTTTTTTGCAAAGTTTACCTTCAAGAAGAACCTACCATTGAACTCTTCAGGGAATATTCTACCTGAACCGCCAGAACGAGTACACCAATGGTCCCAGCTTGGAACTTGGCAGGATTTCAATTCAACGCAGATGAGATGCCGTCTTCCCTCTAGTAGTCCTACCAAGCCATCTGAAGGACTGGAATCAAACATGGTTCTACTACAAAGATACCTTGCCGTCTGATGAAAATCCGATGTCGGGTTATCGAGCTGATCATATTGACGCAGAGCACCCACTTCCTGATAAACTCACCCCTGCCAAACACAAGAAACTTATCCCCAAAATCAGAAACGTCCAAGCTTTGTTAGGAAATGGCTTGACGGGAGTTGACTTGATCCGCTGCTGGGTCGCATGGTGGATCATACCTTTAAGCCGTCGATCCGGCTTGATGTGTTCATACACCGGAGGACTGGTGATCCTTTACGTCACAGCTCTGTGCGTTTAACTAAAGAGGCCATTGTTGACATGGCAACCACTCTTGTCAATAGCAAGTATGAAGACTGCAGCATAGTAGGGTTGAATCCTTTCTACAAGCTTAACCCGGTGCCAGAGGTAAATCTTCTTAACTTCTTTTTCCTCAGCATTTAAGTATTTGCGTGAATTTCAACATGTTATCTTTCCACAGGCCAAATCTGACTTTTGGAAAGAAAAATACGACCATGAGGCTGCCAAAAAAGCTAGAGCCGCTGCGATAGCCGCCAAGAAGACCGTCAGAAAATCTAAGAAGAAAGCGGTTGCCTCTGATTTATTCAAGCTGGATGACATCTCTGAGTCAGAGGTAGCCCTTGACTCTCTCGGCCTGTTTTTTAACAATCTTATTGACACTAACTATTGCCAGGATGACACGGGGACCAGCCAGGCAGTTGAAGAAGAGGTAACTATTATTTCCTCTGACTCAGAACCTTTACCAAGGCAGAAACTTCGGCAGGTAACCTAGAAAGTAAGGTTTTTACACCCCTTGGCTTATTTAGATCCTCATTTTCTTTTGAAACGACAGCAATATGATAGCCGCCGACAGACCCGGACCGGTGGAGATCATGATTTACCCTCTGGCTTACCAAAAACTCCTCAAAAACGCCAGAATGAGGTTCTTTTTGACCTTTAACCCTTGTATTTGTTTAATGAATTACCTTCATCACTCTTTTTTGATTCCATCTTTGCAGGATATTTCCCGTTCCTCCTCTGGCAATTCATCACAAACTCAATTGTCGGCCTTCAAGACCGCCCCCGGGTAAACATAACTACCCTTCTTATGTACCTTTTTATATGCATCATTATACTGACTTGTCTAAATCCTTATTTTAGCGGTCAAGCACAATCCAAGAAAGAAAAAGTGACAAAGCCGGCTGAGAATATGAAAACCACTAAACCAGAGCAACCAACCCTCATACTGGAACATCCTGAAGAACCGGAGCAGTCAACTTTTGTGCCAGAACACGCTGAACAGCCAAAGGACCTTGCTTTCAACATTCAACCGGATTTACTTGAACCATCTGCGGATGAAACTACTATTGATCCATCAAGTATTGAGCCATCAAGCTCAGCTAACCCGCTAGAGACTCACGGCGATGATATTTTAATTACGGGCACCAGATTCGTTGAACCGGGGAATCCAACTGTTCTAGCAAGACACTCTGCCAAACAGGAAGTTATGGAAAGGCAGAAAGTAAGATTTGACGTTTCCCACTATGCTGATCTGAGTATTAGTGAAGTGCTATCTGGTTATCTCAGCCAAGTGCATTCCATCCGTGATTCAGAAATTGAGATGGTCAAATAGATGCACCAAAAATATGAGGTACGTTCTCCAGCTTATATAGATTATATACCCTGCCATCCTCCAAGTCTTCTGAATATGATAAAATTGAATGATCTCTAGACTTAAAAGACTTATAAGACTATGCCTTAGACACCCTCCAAGTCCGGTTTATAACTAAACCGGATGCTGATAGTATTTCAATTTGCATGTGTAGCCCCCAAGGGCCGGTTTAATCAGTATGAATGAGCCGGTCCTACTAGTCATTGCATAGAACTGAACCGTATAGCCCTCATGAGCCGGCTGAGACTGTTGACACCTTATCTGGCTCATTTGTAGAAAAAAAGTAAAGCAATATGCATTAGCCCCCAAGTGTCAAGAGTTGTTTCCTGCAAAATACTTGGGACTTTTTAGAAAGTGTCGTTTCCTTTGAAAAAATTTAAGCTGACAGATATTAGCCCCAAGTACCAAAGACTTGCTGAGACACCAAATCTGAGTCGCCGAAGCATCTAACCCGGCTTAAGTTCATTTCCTTAGCCATCCGAAGACGTGGAGTAAGGCCTCATACTTAGCTGCATTGTTAGCACAAGGAAACATCAAAAGAAGAACATAGCAAAATTTATCACCTCGAGGGGAAGCAAGAATAACTCCATCCCCCGAGCCCTCCAATTGCCTGGACCCATCAAAGTGAATAGTCCAATATGTGTTATGCGGCTTTTCCTCAGGCATCTACAGCTCTGTCCAATCATTGATGAAGTCCACCAGCACTTGACACTTGATGGTCGTGCGAGGCACATATTTTAACCCGTGAGGCCCAAGCTCAATGGCCCACTTAGCGAACGGGCCAGTTGCTTCTCTGTTTTGGATGATATCTTCCAAAGGAGCAGAGCTGCCCACGGTGATGGGATGGCCCAGAAAATAATGTTTAAGCTTCCGGCTGGCCAAGAAGACCCCATATACAAGCTTCTGCTAGTGTGGATACCTCTTCTTGGACTCAATAAGCACTTCACTGATATAGTAAACCGGTCTTTGAACCGGATAGTCCTTTCCTGCTTCCTTTCTTTCTACCACAGTAGCAACACTGACGGCCCAGCTATTAGCAACCACATATAACAACAAAGGCTCCTTATCAGTAGGGGCTGCGAGTACTGGCGGCTCAATCAGCTGCTTCTTCAAATCCTCAAACGCTGCATCAGCAGCATCACTCCAGACAAAGTTATCTGTCTTTTTCATCATCTGATACAGAGGGATAGCCTTCTCCCCCAACCGGCTTATGAACCGGCTTAACGCCGCAATACGACCCGCCGGACGCTGCACATCTTTGATACACGCCGTCTTAGCCAGAGAGGTGATAGCTTTGATCTTCTCCGGATTAGCTTCAATTCCTCTGTTACACACCAAAAAGCCCAGGAGCTTGCCTACCGGCACACCAAAAACACACTTGGCCGGGTCAAGCATCATCTTGTAAACTCGGAGATTATCAAAGGTTTCCTTCAAATCATCTATCAGTGTCTCTTTCTCTCTGGATTTCACCACAATATCATCCACATAGGCATGAACATTACGCTCAATTTGGTTATGAAGGCAATTTTGCACACACCTCTGATAAGTCGCCTGGGCACTCTTGAGCCCAAAAGGCATAGACACATAGCAGAAGGCTCCAAAGGGAGTTATGAAACTTGTCTTCTCCTAGTCCTTAAATGCCATCTTGATCTGATGATAACCAGAATAAACATCCAAAAAACTCAAACGCTCACAACCCGCTGTAGCATCAATAATCTGATCAATACGAGGGAGAGCAAAAGGATCAGCCGGACAAGCCTTGTTTAAATCCGTGTAGTCCACACACATGCCAGGTGTCATTTTTCTTAAGTACCAGCACCGGGTTAGCCAACCACTCAGGATGGAAAACTTCAATGATAAACCCAACTGCCAAGAGCCGGGCTACTTCCTCTCCAATGGCCTTCCGTCTCTCCTCATTAAAACGGCGAAGAAACTGTTTGACCGGCTTAAACTTTGGATCAATATTAAGAGTGTGCTCAGCGAGTTCTCTTGGTACACCCGACATGTCTGAAAGCTTCCATGCAAAGATGTCCCGGTTCTCACGGATGAACTTGATGAGCGTGCTTTCCTATTTCGGATCCAGATTAGCCCTGATGCTAAACTGTTTGGATGAATCGCCAGGGCAAAATCAACCATCTTGGTATCATCTGTCGACTTAAACTTTAACATCGGATCATGATCTGTGGTTGGCTTTTTCAAAGACGTCATATCTGCCAGGTCAACATTGTCCTTGTAAAATTTCAACTCCTCTGTTGGACAAACTGACTCAGCATAAGCCGTATCCCCCTCTTCACACTCCAGAGCTATCTTATGGCTCCCATGCACTGTAATGGTTCTTTTGTGACCTGGCATCTTGAGCTACAGATACACATAACATGGCCGTGCCATGAACTTGGCATAAGCCGGTCGTCCAAACAGAGCGTGATATGGGTTTGAATCTTGACCACTTCAAAGGTCAATGTTTCTGACCTAGAGTCATGATCATCTCCAAAAACAACTTCCAGAGCTATCTTACCGACTAGATATGCCGACTTACCAGGCACCAGGCCATGGAAAATAGTGTTTGACGGCTTAAGATTTTTATCAGTCAACCCCATGCGCCGGGAAGTTTCAAAATAAAGGATATTGATGCTGCTCCCTCCGTCCATGAGTACTTTGGTAAACTTATACCCTCCGACCTGCGGTGCAACCACCAAAGCCAAATGACCTGGATTATCATCCCGGGGTGGATGATCTTCCCGACTCCACACGATGGCTTGTTCAGACCAACGTACATAGCGAGGAACTGTCGGCTCAACAGCATTGACTAATCTCTTATGAAGCTTCTGGTCACGCTTACACAAGCTAGTGGTAAACACATGATATTGCCCACTATTCAACTGCTTCGGGTTGCTCTGGTAACCAGACTGTTGCTGTTACTGACCCCCTTGATTACTCTGATGGTTGTAACCACACTGGTTGTTGTGATTACCTTGATTTCCTTGGAAACTAGAGTTAGAACCGCCACCGCCATAACCCAGACCATGAGAGCCGGGCCCGAAACCGCCACCTAGCTCGTGGCTGTCATGGTAAAGATTTGAATTTTTGTACTCCTTCATGATGTGACAATCCTTCCATAGATGCCCGGATGGTCTTTCTTTCGTACCATGTCATGGGCAGGGCTGATTCAACATACGCTCAAGATTGATACCAGATCCTCCGGCTTGTGGGGGCGGTTTACCCTTACGACACTGACCATTATTCTGTGCATTGGTGTTAGCCACAAAGTCAAAACTATTATCATCTTTGCGGTTACCGTTGCTTCCCGGGTTATACTGCTGCCCCTTAGTGTTGCTGCTCCTCTTCCCCTTCCCGCCTTATCGTCATCAGACTCGGGGTCTTTGGTACTATCAGAGTCAGCATATTTAACCAGAGCTGCCATGAGCGTCCCCATGTCATTGCAGTGGCGTTTAAGCCGCCCTAGTTTCTGCTTCAAGGGTGTGAAGCGGCAATTGTTCTCTAACATTAACACAGCTGAGTCGGCATTGATGTGGTCCGACGAGTGCAAGATCGTTGAGACCCGGAATGGGTTATTGATTCACCTTCTTCTTGAACACAGGCAGCCAGATCCACAATTGATATGGGTTGTTTTCACGTATCCTTGAAGTTCTGGATAAATCGGGATTTTAACTCGGCCCATGACCCGATGGAATTGGCAGGGAGCCCCTTCAACCAGGTGCAGGCCGTTCCTTCTAGCATCAAGGGAAAATACTTAGCACACGCAACCTCGCTGACGTCCAGCAACTCCATGGCCATCTTATAACTCTCAATCCATGCCTCCAAACTTAAATCAGCTGTATAGTTTGGCACCTTGCGAGGTCCTTTGAAATCTTTGGGCAGACACTCATTACGTAGATCCGGCACCAAGCATGGTACGCCCAAGTTTCTAAAGGTTACACCTGGCTCCACAGAGGTGGTCGGATAAACTGGAGTTGGTTGACGAGCCACATATTGAGCCGCCAGGTCAGCCTCTCGATGAGCTCTACCTTGATCCACCATGTCCTGAGCGTTTGCACCACCGCCCGCCGGGTCATGCCCATGGGGCGGGTTACGGTTCCGCCCAATGCTTGGTAAGGCCGGATCATCGAGATGCTTGATGTAATTCCGGCTCGGACGAGGGGTACAATGAACTCGATCGCGACTATAAGAATAAGCCTGCTGTTGAACCAGTGCTGTCTGAAGAAGATCTCTGGCCCTCCGTGTCTCGACTACCTCTGGCGATTCACCTTCAATCGGGATAGCTGCCAATCGAGATGCTGCAGCGATCATGTTATCCAAAGGGTTGGAATAATGACTCGGTGGCGTCGGCACGTGCTGTGGCGGGTTATTGTTCTGACGAGATGGATCCACCATGCCCGGTGTAACCGGCGTACCCGTCCCAGGTGCTTCGACCCAGTTTACCGCCCGCCGGGTTACTGGTTCTTGCTCCTGCCGTGTTAAAAAGATTTCTTGCTTCATAAACCAATGGCAGACGGGTCTGATGCCTCCGTCTCATGGCATCGTTTCAAGCATTCTGATCCAACATGAGCTGGTAAGACTCCTCCTAAATCTGTTGTGACTGGGCGTCCAAAGCAGCCTGTTCTTCAGCCATCTTAGCGCTTTCTGCATTTAGCTCCTCCTTAGCCTGTGTTATCTCATCGCGCAATCTTGTGATCCCCGTGTTAGGTTGATCTTAATCCGCTGGGTTAACCACTGTTGTTAACAGCATCGTCAATTTATCCAGCAAATCAGTTAAAGCCTGAGCCGGCGGGCACTCAGGGCCTCCTGCCCTGGCAGCCGCTGCCGCCCCTGACTCGGAAACCAGCTCCGCCGCAGTTGATGAATGCTGCACGGGTTGTGTACTGGCCATGAAAATTGCAACTCGATTCGGCTGCTCACAGGAGTCCGGAATACTGTCGACATCAGAACAGCCCCCAAGCCGGCCCTCTTGCAGTTGATATAACGATTCGGTCTCACCAGTAGATGACTCATCATTAGAATAAACGACAGTCTCACCATCAGATGCCAATCAATCCTCAGGTTCCACTCCATGGATACATCGCACGAAGGCACGATTCATGGTGGGCCAAACCCGGGCGGGTCTCGCACGCTGAGCCGTCTCGATGATGTCGGTGCAGCTGTCTGGCTCAGGGCCCGGTTTGCCGACCTTGCTGATGAAGACGTGAATTCTGCCGAAGGGGACCCGGTACCCGTACTCAACTGAGTCAGCCTCGGGGGCCCAGCCTGCATCGTCAATGTAGAGCTTGCCGCAGCGACTCTTGGTCATCCGGCCCATGGTGTATCCCTTGATCCCTTCGAAGTTTCCCCTTAAGAACTCGAAACCATCAAGCAATAGCCCCACGGTGGGCTCCAACTGTTGTGGAATAGTCACGGCAGATGTCCTAGTGTGAGGACTTAGTCATGGAGCCATCGTGTTGAGGTTACCTTAAAGGGCTTAATCAGGACAAAGGACACGGGGAGTTTATACTGGTTTGGCCCCTTACAATGAAGGTAGAAACCTAGTCCACTTTGTAGTTGGTATTGCTAGGGTTTCAATGAGCAGGGAGCGAATACGCTTGACCCGACTCTCGATCTATTGTTTCTTGTCCTAAGATGCCTCTAGGTCGTCCCCTTATATACACGAGTTGATGCCCTGCGGCCCTCAGAGTCCCGGCCAGATTATACAACGTATCCGGCTCGGTGACCTTTCTCACATGCCTTACAATACAAGTTTACATAGATGGCGGTTTAAAATCATGGGCCTTAAGCCATCTTCAGGTCTGGGCCCTCTACTAAGCCTATCTATGAATCGCCATGTGACCTTGGGCTTCATTGTGTTGAACCTTCATAGGGATGACCCGGCCCCTCATGGGCGGGTCATACCTAATAGTTATATCCCCAACAAGAGGTGAAACCCTTCTCCCATCTAGGGAGAAGGTCAAGGAAGAAGAATAAGAAGGGGGGCTCTCTCACCCTCTCTCCTAGTGGCGCCGGAACGCCACCGGGGCCATCATCGCGACAATGATCTACACCAACAACTTCACCGCCGTCATCACCAACTCTTCCCCCCTCTATGCAGCAGTGTAACCCCTCTTTTACCCGCTGTAATCTGTACATGAACATGTTGCTCGATGTTATATATTATTTCCCAATGATGTATGGCTATCCTATGATGTTTCAGTAGATCCGTTGTGTCCTATGGGTTAATTGATGATCATGATTGGTTTGTGTTGCATGTTTTATTATTGGTGTTGTCCTATGGTGCTCTCCGTGTCGCACAAGCATGAGGGATCCCTGTTGTAGGGTTTGCAACATGTTCATGATTTGCTTATGGTGGGTGGCCTGACTGACAGAAGCACAGACCCGAGTAAGTAGGTTGTTTGCGTATGGGAATAAAGAGGACTTGATACTTTAATGCTATGGTTGGGTTTTACCTTAATGATCTTTAGTAGTTGTGGATGCTTGCTAGAGTTCCAATCATAAGTGTATATGATCCAAGAAGAGAAAGTGTGTTAGCTAATGCCTCTCCCTCAAATAAAATTGCAATAATGATTACCGGTCTAGTTATCGATTGCCTAGGGACAAATAACTTTCTTGTGTGTCAACAAGCTCTCTACTAAAACTAAATTAGTTGTGTCTTCATCTAAACAGCCCCTACTTTTTATTTACGCACTCTTTATTATCTTGCAAACCTATCCAACAACACCTACAAAGTACTTCTAGTTTTATACTTGTTCTAGGTAAAGCGAACGTTAAGTGTGCGTAGAGTTGTACCAGTGGTCGATAGAACTTGAGGGAATATTTGTTCTACCTTTAGCTCCTTGTTGGGTTTGACACTCTTACTTATCGAAAGAGGCTACAATTGATCCCCTATACTTGTGGGTTATCAAGACCTTTTTCTGGCGCCGTTGCCGGGGAGTTATAGCGTGGGGTGAATATTCTTGTGTGTGCTTGTTTGCTTTATCACTAAGTAGTTTTTATTTTGTGCTCTTGTTCTCTATCTTTAGTTATGGGTAGGAAACGCAAAATACCAAAAAAATAGTTGTACCTACTACACCAATGGTTGAAGAACCACTCAAAATCAATCACACTACTAAAGCTTTTTACTTGGATCATGTCGTGGAATTGTCATGGCAGATGTCCTTAGTGTCAGGACTTAGTCGCGAGGCCAACGCATCTATGTGGTAGCTTGAGAGGGGTTGAGTGGGACAAGAGACGCGATGTTTTACCCAGGTTCGGCCCCTCACGGTGGAGGTAAAAGCCCACATCCTGCTTCATTGATATTGACAATGATGACCACGGTTACAAGAGTGCTCTATCTCGAGAGCTATTGTCTAAACCTAACTTGTCCAACTTGTGGAACTTGTGAATCTTGTCCCCTTTGGGGAGCCCTGCCCCTACTTATATATGTTGGAGGGGCGAGTTACATGTAGAGTCCTATTAGGATTAGGACTAGTCTATCTCTAATACAAACCGGATACAAGTCCAGGTCTTAGCTCCTTGTAAGATAATGTTCCTCATGCCTTTCCTCTTAAACCGGCCCACCATAGTATGAACCGGCCTTCATGAACCGCCCGTTGGGCCACCGGGTCTTGTCGCTCCTCTGACCTGCCTGCCGGATTACCAATGAATCATAAACCGCCAGGTCCAAACAGGTCACCAGTGAATCATCAAGTCTCAGCCGGGCCTCAAGTAAACCGCCAAGTCTGGCCGGGTTATACTTCCGGCCGGTTTACGCCGCGGGGTATATCCCCGATAGATCATCTTCGATCGCTATGTGCTCGGGCTGAAACCCCAACTAGCTTAGTTGAGGGAAAATCTTTAGATGTGCATGCTTGTTATGTGCAACACCGCATATCTGAAAAAGGGAAACTTTTATTGGATCAAATTCATCGTTTGCGGTGCTATGCTTGGAATTTATGTGAAATATATGATTGTACTTGTTGTTCTAAAGACCCTAAGAAACACCTTCCTTACCAATGTGGGTTTAGTGATAATGGAATCGTATCTTCGTATACTAAGGATGTTTATAATTACTATGATTTTCAACAAATTGAAGAATTTGATGCTTTTAGGGGTACATGTGAAATTGCTTCTTTTATTGAAGAGTGTGATACTACTCTCTACAAATCTGAAAATTTGGCCATACTTAAATATTGCTATGATAATTATGCTTCTAATCCTTATATTAAACCATATATTGAGGAATCCTCCGCTGTCCAAGAACAGACTAATATTTTGCAGGAGTCTATGGAAGAAGAAATTAATGACATTGTGAGCTCATTGGATGAAAAAGATGAGGAGGAGAGCGAAGAACAAAAGGAAGAAGAGCGGATTGATCACCCGTTCCCACCTTATAATGAGAATAACTCTTCAACTCATACATTGTTTAATTTCCCTTCGTGCTTACCGAAGGATGATTGCTATGATGATTGTTATGATCCCATTGATTCTTTTGAAATATCCATTTTTGATGATGCTTGATATGCTTGTGGCCAAGATGCCAATATGAATTATTCTTATGGAGATGAACTCACTATAGTTCCTTATGTTAAACATGAAATTGTTGCTATTGCACCCATGCATGATAGTCCTATTATCTTTTTGAATTCTCCCGACTACACTATATCGGAGAAGTTTGCCCTTATTAAGGATTATATTGATAGATTGCGTTTTACTACTACACAAGATGATTTTGTTAGATATAATATGCACGTGCCTGCTGCTCCTACTTGCAATTATTACGAGAGAGGAACTACATCTTCGCCTCTCCATGTTTCCAATATGATAAAATTACAAGAATCTGTTTATACTATGCATTCGCCTTTACTATGTGTGCATGAATTGTTCTTTTATGACATGCCGATGCATAGGAAGAGAGTTAGACTTCGTTGTTGCATGATATATGTTACTTTGTGCTCACTACTAAATCACAAATCATTGTTAATTAAATTTGGCTTTGATATACCGTGGGGTCCGGGTGGATCCATTACTTGAGCACTATATGCCTAGCTTAATTGCTTTAAAGAAAGCGCTGCTAGGGAGACAACCTGGTAGTTTTAGAGAGTCATTTATTTCTGTTATGTGCTTTTATAAATTTAAAAAAACAAGAATAATGTGCCAAGATTTGCCTTTAGGATGTTTACTTTGCTTGTTGGTTTGTGCGGTGCAAGACAGAAACTTTGGCTGTAGTGCACGATTTTAAAAAATTTTTACTGGAACGTCAAACGGATCTGAAACTTTTTGCACTATCTTTCTATACAAATGGTTTATTTTTTCCTAATTGTGGCAGAATTTTTGGAGTACCAGAGGTACGGTGAATGTTTAGATTACTACAGACTGTCCTGTTTAAGACATATTCTATTTTTGATGCATAGTTTGCTTGTTTTGATGAAACTATCGATTTCTATCAATGGATTAAGCCATGGAAAAATTATATTACTGTAGCTACAATGAAAAAATAAAATATGAATTGGTTTGCAACAGTACTTAGAGTAGTGATTTGCTTTATTATACTAACGGATCTTACCGAGTTTTCTGTTGAGTTTTGTGTGGATGAGGTGTTCGAAGGTCGAGGAGGTCTCGATGTGAGGAGAAGAAGGAGAGGCAAGAGATCAAGCTTGGGGATGCCCAAGGCACCCCAAGTAAATATTCAAGGAAACTCAAGCTTCTAAGATTGGGGATGCCCCGGAAGGCATCCCATCTTTCTTCAACAAATATCGGTATGTTTTCGGATTCGTTTCGTTCATGCGATATGTGCAAATCTTGGAGCGTCTTTTGCATTTAGTTTTCACTTTTCTTTTATGCACCATGCTGGTATGAGATACTCCTTGCTTGATTTATATAATGCTCATTGCACTTCACTTATATCTTTTGAGTATGGCTTTATAGAATGCGTCATGTGCTTCACTTATATCATTTGATGTTTGGATTGCCTGTTTCCCTACACATAGAAAACCGCCATTTGTAGAATGCTCTTTTGCTTCACTTATATTTGTTAGAGCATGGGCATATCTTTTGTAGAAAGAATTGAACTCTCTTGCTTCACTTATATCTATTTAGAGAGATGACAGGAATTGGTCATTCACATGGTTAGTCATAAAATCCTACATAAAACTTGTAGATCACTGAATATGATATGTTTGATTCCTTGCAATAGTTTTGCGATATAAAGATGGTGATATTAGAGTCATGATAGTGGGTAGTTGTGGATTGTAGAAATACTTGTGTTGAAGTTTGTGATTCCCGTAGCATGCACGTATGGTGAACTGTTATGTGATGAAGTCGGAGCATGATCTATTTATTCATTGTCTTCCTTATGAGTGGCGGTCGGGGACGAGCGATGGTCTTTTCCTACCAATCTATCCCCCTAGGAGCATGCACGTAGTACTTTGTTTTGATAACTAATAGATTTTTGCAATAAGTATGTGAGTTCTTTATGACTAATGTTGAGTCCATGGATTATACGCACACTCACCCTTCCATCATTACTAGCCTCTTCGGTACCGTGCATTTCCCTTTCTCACCTTGAGAGTTGGTGCAAACGTCGCCGGTGCATCCAAACCCCGTGATACGATACGCTCTATCACACATAAGCCTCCTTATATCTTCCGCAAAACAGCCACCATACCTACCTATTATGGCATTTTCATAGCCATTCCGACATATATTTCCATGCAACTTCCATCATCATCATATGACTTGAGAATCATTGTCATATTGCTTTGCATGATCGTAAGATAGCTAGCATGATGTTTTCATGGCTTGTCCGTTTTTTTGATGTCATTGCTATGCTAGATCATTGCACATCCCAGTACACCACCGGAGGCATTCATATAGAGTCATAGCTTTGTTCTAGACATTGAGTTGTAAGTAAATAAAAGTGTGATGATCATCATTAGTAGAGCATTGCCCTAGTGAGGAAAGGGTGATGGAGACTATGATTCCCCCACAAGTCGGGATGAGACTCCGGACTTTAAAAAAAGGCCAAAGAAGCCCAAATAAAAAAAGAGGCGAAAGAAGCCCACCAAAAAACAAAAAAACAAAATATAATGAGAGAAAAAGAGAGAAGGGGCAATGTTACTATCCTTTTACCACACTTGTGCTTCAGAGTAGCACCATGTTCTTCGTATAGAGAGTCTCTTGAGTTATCACTTTCATATACTAGTGGGAATTTTCATTATAGAAATTGGCTTGTATATTCCGATCATGGGCTTCCTCAAATGCCCGAGGTCTTCATGAGCAAGCAAGTTGGATGCACACCCACTTAGTTTCCAGTTTGAGCTTTCATACACTTATAGCTCTTAGTGCATCCGTTGCATGCCAATCCCTACTCCTCACATTGACATCAATTGATGGGCATCTCCATAGCCCGTTGATTAGCCGCGTCGATGTGAGACTTTCTCCTTTTTGTCTTCTCCACACAACCTCCACCATCATATTCTATTCCACCCATAGTGCTATGTCCATGGCTCACGCTCATGTATTGCGTGAAAGTTGAAAAGGTTTGAGAACGTCAAAAGTATGAAACAATTGCTTGGCTTGTCATCGGGGTTGTGCATGATTTGAATTTTTTGTGTGGTGAGGATGGAGCATTGCCAGACCATATGATTTTGTAGGGATAACTTTCTTTGGCCATGTTATTTTGAAAATACATGGTTGCTTTATTAGTATGCTTGAAGTATTATTGTCTTAATGTCAAATGATAGACTATTGCTTTGAATCACTCATGTCTTAATATTCATGCCATGATTAGATTACATGATCAAGATTATGCTAGGTAGCATTCCACATCAAAAATTATCTTTTTTATCATTTAACTACTCAAGGACGAGCAGGAATTAAGCTTGGGGATGCTGATACGTCTCCGTCATATCTATAATTTTTTATTGTTCCATGCCAATATTATACAACTTTCATATACTTTTGGCAATTTTTTATACTATTTTTGGGACTAACATATTGATCCAGTGCCCAGTGCTAGTTCCTGTTTGTTGCATATTTTTTGTTTCGCAGAAAATCCATATCAAACGGAGTCCAAACGGGATAAAAATTGACGGAGATTTTTTTGGAATATATGTGAATTTTGGGAAGTGGAATCAACGCGAGACGATGCCCAAGGGGGCCACGAGGCAGGGGGTGCGCCCCAGTGGGGCAGGCGCGCCCCTGACCCTCGTGGACACCCCGTAAGGCGGTTGGTGCCCCTGACCCTCGTGGACACCCGTTAAGAAAGCTAATATCCGGATAAAATCGTGTTCAAATTTCAATCCAATCGGAGTTACGGATCTCTCGGAATATAAGAAACGTTGAAAGGCCAGATCAGGGAGTGCAGAAACAGAGAGAGACAAAGAGACAGATCCAATCTCGGAGGGGCTCTCGCCCCTCCCATGCCATGGAGACTAAGGACCAAAGGGGAAACCCTTATCCAATCTTGGGAGAAGGTCAAGGAAGAAGAAGAAGAAGAAGAAGAAGAAGGGGGCTCTCTCCCCCTCTCTCTCGGTGGCGCCGGAACGCCGCCAGGGCCTTAATTGCGACAACGATCTACACCAGCAACTTCACCGCCGTCATCACCAACTCTTCCCCCCTCTATGCAGTGGTGTAACCCCTCTTTTACCCGCTTTAGTCTCTACTTAAACATGGTGCTCAATGCTATATATTATTTCGCAATGATGCATGGCTATCCTATGATGTTTGAGTAGATCCGTTTTGTCCTATGGGTTAATTGATGATCGTGATTGGTTTGAGTTGCATGTTTTATTATTGGCGCTGTCCTATGGTGCTCTCTATGTCATGCAAGCATGAGGGATCCCCACTGTAGGGTTTGCAATATGTTCATGATTTGCTTATGGTGGGTGGCATGAGTGACAGAAGCACAGACCCGAGTAAGTAGGTTGTTTGCGTATGGGAATAAATAGGACTTGATACTTTAATGATATGGTTGGGCTTTACCTTAATGATCTTTAGTAGTTGTGGATTCTTTCTAGAGTTCCAATCATAAGTGCATATGATACAAGAAGAGAAGGTGTGTTAGCTTATGCCTCTCCCTCAAATAAAATTGCAATAATGATTACCGGTGTAGTTATCGATTGCCTAGGGACAAATAACTTTCTTGTGTGACAACAAGCTCTCTACTAAAAGTAACTTAGTTGTGTCTCCATCTAAAAAGCCCCTACTTTTTATTTATACACTCTTTATTATCTTGCAAACCTATCCAACAACACCTACAAAGTACTTCTAGTTTCATACTTGTTCTAGGTAAAGCGAACGTTAAGCGTGCGTAGAGTTTTATCGGTGGTCGATAGAACTTGAGGGAATATTTGTTCTACCTTTAGATCCTCATTGGGTTCGACACTCTTACTTATCTAAAGAGGCTACCATTGATCCCCTATACTTTTGGGTTATGACATCGCGCGAAACTTAAAGCACCTCTAGGCCTGGCTCGCTGGAAACGCTCAGATCGGCAGTTTCTTGCAAGCCAGCCAAGGTGAGCTCAAGCGAGCGGGCCCTTGCACGAGTGGACATGGGAGGGATGTGAGGTGATTACGTGAGGTCTTCTTAGCCTCCAGTAAGCTTCTCTCTAATCTCCTATCTTCCTTGTCCCTCTGATCTACACAACGGTGCTTCAATTCGAGGTAAGCTCTACACGAAAAAGATGCACCTTGATGCTATGGTTCCGTTCAGGCAAACGGTTCATAGTTTCGTCGGCCGGAAGTTCTTTATTTCGTGTTCCTGTTTGGAGATATTCTGGATGAATTTTGTCAGATTTGTCACGCATGCTCAATCGTTTGAAATTTCCTTTGACCAGCAGCCTAATCTCGTAATTCCGCATAACATTCATGTTGTAAGTTTTTGGTTTCGACGATCGTATCGGCATCTCTCCTTGAACAGCAGTCTAGTGCACTCACGCCACCATGTCGAACTCCTTTGTCCTCCACTTAGAGCCCTCCTATGCATCACTCTCGACGCCGACGCCCTTCCCCTTGATCTCCTTGCCCGTGTCCGACTACACTAGAGTCGTTTACAGTGTCGCTCATCTCAGCCTACTCTCTGTCGTCCTCCTACTGCACTGACGCTGCAATGGCGCGCACACTACAATTCGTCGTGCTGCCGACGGGGTCGATCATCTTGGCCTCCTCTCTCTCGTCCCACTACACTGGAGTCATTTCCGGTGTCGATCATCTTGGCCTCCTCTCTTGTCCTACTGCACGGACGATATCATGGCGCGAGCACTGCATTCTCCTCTCCTGTCCACTATCTTTGCGCGAGCACCACAACTAGTTCATCGACAGTGTCTCTCGCCGTGCCGCCGACGGGGTCGCTCGCCCACAACTCCATGCTTGTCATGTCGGACACGACGCCACGGCCACTATCTAGTGCATTTCTTCTCCATGGTCCGGCGCACTCTTCATTTCTTTTGCCCTTCCTCTGCTAGCTCTTAACCATGTGTGCTAAGTGCAAGTGCTAGCTCTTAATCATACCCCATGCGGGCAACCAAACAACGTGTAGTTGTATGCACCGAGATAATGCAAGCAACCAAACAACATGCCAAAGTTGATCCCCTAATGCAAGAAATCCATATGCAGGCAACCAAACAACTTGCAGATGTCGCATATGAGGATGTTTTTCTAGAGCCAGGCTGGGTTGAGATGTGTATGCAACGCGGGTACTATTCACTACTGCAACCAAACACGCCCATAGAGCATGCTCCAAACAGAGCCACGATTCAACACATACACATGAAACAAGTTTAAAGGACAAGCTATCCAAAACAGCGACTAGGCATATAGCAAGCATAAAAACAACATGCTACAAGAACAAGATTGACACAACCATGACATGCACTTGAAGAACAGGTAACATGCTTCAAATAACATCAAGGTTCAGGTTCATAGGCATCAAGATTAATCCAACATGATCAATGCAACAAGCCACTTTATAACACAGATTATGACTTAGTGAAAAACAGGGAATACATGTGAGCAGAAATAACATGTTGACATGTTGGAGGAATGGAACAATGATGCTACAGTGCAAGAACATAGCAAGCAAGCATGGCATTAAAGTATAGGTTAACCATGGAAAAACATGATTACTAAGCATCTCCATATTACCCATAGATCAATGGCATTCATCAAGACAATCCTGCAAGTTATAACAGTTTCTCAGACTTAGTGAAAAATAGAGTATGTCAGAAAACAGATTCATGATGCATACTTCGAGACAACAAAATTATATGCTATAATAACTATTCATGACATCAAAGAGCCTGGCAAGCATGTACTAAACACCCTTAACAAAACATCATTAATTAGCATGATCATTGGAGCAACAAATTTGATGTTAGCTTCGAGTGAACATGGCAAGATGATATAATAGACTTGGTGAAAACTGGGCATCCTGACAGACATAATTTCAAGCAACTTGAGGGAACAAAAGGAAAAGGCTACAACAGGTTATAATTGCAAAAAGGGCATGGATAGATAAACCACAACATGGTCTTCAAAACATGATTACTGAACATCTCCAGATTATGCATAGATTTGATGGTAGCATCAAACAAACATGGCATCACAATATAACAGTTCAAACTTAGCAGAACAGTAACAGCAAGTACCCTACTTGACAAGCTTGTGCTAGTCACCAAAGGGCATATAATGACATGTGAGTTATACCAATGCAAAGATGACATGGTTATGCTCCAAAAACATGTAGACATGATGCTCAAAAGAAAAGCACACAAAATGCTATGAAAAATACAAAAATACATGTTACAGCATTTTTCAGCAGCTTATATCCTTAGCACTCTTGCAATGATGATTAAGGCATCAAGATTAATAATAAGTTGCATGCAAAATACACCATATTGTAGAGCAGCAAGAGATAAACATTTGTATATGAAATTCATCACCGTCGGGCAAGCATGCACAAAGTTATGGCCCTCACAAAATGCACAAATTAATGACATAGATTCCTGGGGTCTAGAAAAATTCAACCTCGCAAAAAAGTGGACGAAGATGACCCGGGATGAGCAGATTTGGGACAGGGCCGTGCGCTTGGAACGGGGGACGGGTGGATCTGATCCCACCCGTACGGTTCTGAGGCGGGGCAGAGGTGACGGCCGGCGAGGTGGCGGTGAGGCGGCGCGGCGCGGGTGGTGGCGGACGGCACGACGGTAGCGGCGCGGGGCAACGCGGGGCGGCGGGGCGAGGCGGCGACGTGGGATGTGCGACGGTGCAGGGCTACGAGGGGCATCAGCGCAAGGCAACGACGCGATGACGCGGGACGAGCGACGGCGCGCGGCATGGAGGCGGCGGCGAGGCAACAGAGGCAGAGGTCGCCGGCGCGGGCGAGGTCGCCGGAGGGCGGAGGCGAGTGAGGCGCTCGAGCTCAGGGGCTGCGCTCGACGGGCACGGGGGAGTGGGCGCCCCGGGCTGCGGCGGCGGCTCAGGCCCGGGTGGGTCACTGATGGGCTTCATGGGCCCGCGCTGCTAGGAAGGTGGAGGTGGAGGTGACAGGTGGCGAGCTGCTGCGGAGGGGCGCGGAAAATGAGGGGAGAGGATAGGGTTGGTTACGGTTTTGAAAATGGAAGGGGAGACATTTTATAGGTAGAGGGAGCTAGGAGAGGGCTACGGAGGTGCCGTTTTCGCCCACACGATCGTGATCCGATGGCGAAGAGCATGGAGGGGAGTTAGATGGGCTCATGGGCTATTGTGGAGAGGTGGTTGTCTCCAAAGAGAAGGAGGGAAAGGGCCCAGTTCGCCTCGGAGTACCGAAACGTCCGGCAGCTAACGCAGTTAACCGTTGGGGCATCAAACGACCTCCAAGTGGAACGAAATTTGACAGGCAGTCTATGGTGATATACCAACACTGCTCGTCATCTCTCGGCTCATTCTGAGAACATTTTTATCCCACTTATAAAATAATATTTCGGAGGTGTCGCGGGCGCGTGCGAGTGTGAATGGGCTCGGAACAGACAATGGAGAGAACTGGGAGACCCGAACGGATGCAAGTTTTGAAAAACATGCAGATGAAATGCACATGATGACATGGCAAGGTGCAACACGCAAGCAAATGACATGGCAACGACGGCGAATAACTGGAAGACATCTGGCGCATCAGTCTCGGGGCATTACAATTCAACATTGAACTACATAAGCTATTACCTACCTATAGGTGTTGCCGATGGAGGAAGAATAGTGGTGGATCCCCGGTGCTTGATAACATCAAAACCAGTGTTTCATAAGCTATTACCTATCAAAGTTTAGCATCAAACCTAGTAGTGGTTCAAGTGCTTGATAACATTAAAACCAGTGTTTCATTGCCAAACTGGCATATATATTAGCATCACAACAACAGTACAGGACATTTTTATATATAACTTAGAGTTAACTGAATTCGTTTGACATTGTATTAACTAAATTTTTGCTAGTCTTTTTGCTACTAACAAGACCTAGTATTTTTTTCATGTACTGAATAATTTAACAAACTCAGCCTCATTTAACAAATACAAATTACTTACTATGTTCAGAAGCAGAAGGAGGTTTATAAAGTATTTTTACTTAGTAGGTTAACAGAAAATTTCAGAGATTCCCAAAACTAAATTCCAAACTCCTTCCTTCCTCTTCAAAGCTCATTTTTGTTCTGAATTCACAAAATCACTATGAATGGTGCTAAAAATCCTAGGGTTAATACACTCCAAAATTTTTGAATTTGATCCGACGGTTCATAATCTAGCACTAAAAGACTACAATTTTAATCTAGAAGTAAAAGACTAGCCAGGGTTGAAATTTCTGCTTCCTAGGGTTCATATGAGAGATAAAGAGAGAGCAGAGAGAGAGTAGGGAAGGGGAGAGGGGAAGGGAGGGAAGAGGCTTACGGGGTGGCGGCGACGATAGGGTAGGGCCTCGAGCAGTGGCTGTGAGTTCAAGGGCGGGCTTGATGATGATGGCCCGGGCGACAGCGACGCAGGGGCTCAGACGACAGCGAGGAGAAAGGGAAAATGAGGAATTGGGGAAGAAAAGAGGGAGGCGAGCGCGGGGGGTTAAGTCAAATTAGCATTAGCGTGGGGTCCCACAGCCGTGCTACAGCTAAGTTAGCTATAACACTAGTGTAGGACCCCCACACTACTACTAACTCTCCCTTTTTGTTTTTTATTCTAAAAGTCTCATAGCAGTAGCGCAGTCCGGTAAGTCCCGTGCTATAGCTAGTGTTTTTTTCCTTTTTTCCTTTACTTTTTATTATTTTCCCTTTTCTTTTTTTTCTTTTTCTTTTTATTTTCTTTTCTGCTCCTTTCCTTTATCTTTCCCACACTAAGCGATATAAATATATATATATATATTAGTTCATAATATATAGGATGTGACTAGGGAGCGCCGCGATGCTGGTTTGCTGTGCGGAGCACAACCTCCCTCACGTGCACCCGAACATAGTGTACGTGTCACAAGCAGCGCCCTAACCCGGATTGCATCCATCCGGCAGCAGCCAGCCAGCACGTGCATGTGCATGTCAAGGTAACTCATGCGTAGCACATCACGTGTCAGTGTTGCATGCGTGTGACTGCTCATTTTACCTACTCCCTCTGTCCGGTGAAGAGTGCACATTTGACTTTAAAATATCCACAAAAGAGTGTACTTCTATCTTTCCAATGCATTTTAAAATGGAAAAAATGTTTCTCTCTCATCATACGGTAATCAAGACCAATAACATTCTACACATGGTCTTCTTAATTTCTACATGCACTTATCTCATTGGGGGTTGGGTAGTTAAAGAGGAGAGAGATGGTGGCTTGCATCTTTTCAATGCATTTTTTACTCCACTCCATAATTTGTCCTAAAATTTGTATATGTACACTTTTCACCGGACGATGGGCGTAGCTTGCTGTGTCACCGCTTGTCGCAAATACCTCGCCAACTGAGTCGTCTGTGTGCGCCATCTCGCTTGCCGATCCGTCTGCATGTCATCTAGTGTACAGTTGATTGGTCGGAAGCCGGGCTGACAGATCAAGAGCCAGACCGACCGATCTTACAGTCCCAACACCAGACTATGTCCCTTGTGTCCATCTCCTTCGAGGCGTGTGCTAGATGGCGTCCCTCACGGCCTCATTTACGATGACCACTGTGACAGCCGATCCATGCCTCTTATGATGGCCACCACTACTATCTTGAAATGAAGCGGAGCCACATCCCTAGAACCAAGGCATCACTCTGTTGCGTACGCCATCGTCATGTGACCCTTGTTGTGGATACTCTTGATCTGTTATATCAATTGTTGTGGGTCATTCTCTCAAAAAAATGTTGTGGGCAGTAAAGAGGACCTAACAATACTTTCAACATGTAGTAGTTAGTCAATTATAACACATAATGAAATTCGACAAACCTTTTTGGAGCAACTTTAGTGCTATAGGAAAGAAACTCATTTTTTGCCTAATATGATAACCTATCAGTGGGGACTTCTTCTAACTTGGCTACCATGACTACCAATTGACAAGTTTTACCCCTAAGTTTCCTACCATAAGGAAAACTCTAGTGCGGATCACCAACTCGTCCCCAAATGTCCTGGCACCTTTTGAGGTGCCAACCAATGACTGTCACCTATTTTTTTGGACAGGTCCATACGTCCTAAATGCCCCAAATCAAGCAATGAGGGGACATTCTCTGGGATGTCGTGTGTTGACATCTCCCTCCCACATGAAATCGTAGCCCATCTCGTCATACGACGAGGAGCAAAACCACCCTCCTATCCAAGGTTGCCGTGACAGATGAAGAGTCTGCACGACAGATGTAGATGCTGATCCAACGATCAATCTTCAACTGTGGTCCGACACCACCCTCTCCACTGCTCCTGAGATACTGCAACGTCCAAACCGGATGCAATATAAAAGAGTTGTCGTCCAAACCAGATGACATGTAAAGGATTTATTGTCCCCGCTGCATAACCATCTTCGATGTGTCAAGGAGATGGCAACAACAACTTGGTATTTTGATAAAAGAAACCACATATAGAAAAGTCCAAGTTCACCCAACATAGCCTACCGGGTGTAAAAGAATAGGACAACTTTTGTGATTGATATGCACTGGAATTACGCACAAAGAAGTTAGCAATTGTTGGGGTGTTTTTGGGCAACTCCAGTGCATTCACTGGGCAAATTGTGTGTAGTCTCGGCCTGACTTGGTATCTTGACAAAGCAACCACATATATAAAAGACTAAGTTCACCTTGTTGGGGCTATTGGGGTGAAAAAAACCACAATAACTTTGAGATTGTTTTGCACCCAAGTTGCAGGTATAAAAGTCCAACAACTTTTGGGTGTTCTGTGCAACTCTAGTGCATTCATTAGGAACTTATTGTGTTTTTCACCAAGCAAAAATGTTTGCATAAAAACTGAACATGTTGTGGCCAAGAAAACACACAAGAAATATGCCTAGAAATATATATGCATATGTATCCATAGAAATATGTAGTTAAAAGAGTAAAAGAAGTTGCAAAATACATAAGTACTAATTAATTTCTTAAAAACCAGTAAGAATCACTAGAAGAAGCATGATCAACAACTTTGCACTTGGGTTATGCAGCTCCTATGCACATCTTAGGCAACCCGAGGGGCTACATTTGATATTGGTGCATCCACGTCAAGTGAATCTAGGTGGAGGAGCTCGTTGAGTCCATTTGATATTGGCTTGTCCACGTCAAGTGAATCTAGGTGAAGGAGCTGTTGGAGCCACCCCAAAAAGGACTTGAAAATAAGGTTTTTAGTTGGTTGTCCCTTTGGTTTTAGCAAATTTTCAATCAACTATTGAAAACAAAACTATCAATTATCGTACCCTTTTTATAAAATAAAAAGGAAACAGTTGCCTCTAATCCCCTAAAAACACTTCACGGTTTTACTTACGTCCCCATGACCAACTCCACCCTACTCCCCCTCTATGATTATTCGCCAAGTATTTACGATCATACCAAGGGATCCAACCCCGAGGAGATAAATTATTGACGCATCTCTATGACACAAACTTGAAAGGTATATAAAACCTTTACATATTAGCCAAATTATGGTCTTGGTAATGTTTCTGTTCATGAGGTTTGGGTAACTGGATACATGGTTTTAGACAATTGTATGGTTGATTGTGGGAAACTAGATACATTGTTTTAGACAACTATACAGTTGATCGTGGGGAACTAGATACATGGTTTTAGGCAACCTTATGGTTGATTGTAGGCTACTATGACACCTAAAAAGGGGATAAAGAACATAGACATATTCATTTTTGGAGGGGGTCACAAATAAACTTAATCCCCTAAAAACAATTCATGGTTTTAGTTACGTCCCCATGACCAGCTCCACACCGCTCCCCCTCTATGATAATTTGCCTACTATTTATGATCACACAAAGGGATCCAACCCTGAGGAGATGAAATTCTTGATGCATCCCTATGTGATACGTCTCCAACGTATCTACTTTTCCTAACGTTTTTCCTCTTATTTTGGACTCTAATTTGTATGATTTGAATGAAACTAACCCGGACTGACGATTTTTTCAGCAGAACTACCATGGTGTTGTTTTTGTGCAGAAATAGAAGTTCTCAGAACGGAACGAAACTTGCGAGGAATTTTTATACAATAAAAGGGAATTTCTAGAGCCAAGAACCACCGGAGGGGGGCACCTGGTTGGACACAACCCACTTGGGCGAGCGCCCCCTCCAGGCATGCCCACGTGGGTTGTCCCCACCTGGTGGCACAGCAGACCCTGAAACCGACGATATAAAATCACATATTTCCATAAAAACGAGGAGAAAGAATTATCGCGTTCCATGAGACGGAGCCGCAGTCACCTATTGTTCTTCATCGGAAGGCCAGATCTGGAGTCTGTTTGGGGCTCCGAAGAGGGGGGGGTCTTCGATCTTCGTCATCACCAACCCTTCTCCATCGCCAATTCCATGATGCTCCCCGCCGGGAGTGAGTAATTCCTTCGTAGGCTCGCTGGCCGGTGAGGAGTCGGATGAGGTTCATCATATAATCGAGTTAGTTTTGTTAGGGCATGATCCCTAGTATCCACTATGTTCTGAGATTGATGTTGCTATGACTTTGCCATGCTTAATGCTTGTCAATTTGGGCCCGGGTGCTATGATTACAGATCTGAACCGTTTATGTTATCACCATTATATCCATGTTCTAGATCCGATCTTTCAAGTTATAGTCACCTACTATGTGTTATGATCCGGCAACCCCGGGGTGACAATAGTCGGGACCACTCCCGGTGATGATCGCGGTTTGAGGAGTTCATGTATTCACCATGTGTTAATTCTTTGTTCCGGTTCTCTATTAAAAGGAGGCCTTAATATCCCTTAGTTTCCTTATGGACACCGCTGCCACGGGAGGGTAGGACAAAAGATGCCATGCAAGTTCTTTCCATAAGCATGTATGACTATTTACATGCCTATATTATATTTATGAACTGGAGCTAGTGTTGTATCGCCCTAGGTTATAAGTTTCTCATGATGAATATCATCCAACAAACTTGGCCCTGCTCGAGCTTGATGGTATTGAAGAGCGTCGCACCCTCTCTATCCCTGAACGTAACTTTAGAAGCATCCTCAAAAAACACCTCCTCTGGTTACTTAGCTATCAAAGAGAATACTGGAAGAACAGATGCACCACCCGTTGGATCAAATTTGGAGAAGAAAACTTGAAATTCTTTCAGTCCGTAGCCACTGAAAGATTCAGAAGAAACTGCATCTCCACCTTAAAATCTGACGAAGGGATCATTGTGGAGGACCATGCTGGCAAGAAGTCTATTCTGTTTCAAGCCTTTAAACAAAGACTGGGTATGTGCTCGAAACCAAACATGAAGTTCAATCTCTCGTCTTTATTCAAACAGCAAGTTGATTTTGATAGCCTCACTACTCCATTTACACATGATGAGATTGATGATGTGATCAAGGATATGCCCCAGGACAGGGCACCTGGCCCTGATGGCTTTAATGGTGCCTTCTTGAAAGCGTGTTCGCCAATCATCACAAACAATATTTACAATCTGTGCAATGAATTTCATAGGGGGGATTTGAACCTGGAATGTCTGAACTATGGCTATATTACCCTGATCCCAAAGAACTCCTCACAAGAGTCGGTCAATGACTTTCGTCCGATCACTTTGTTAAAATGTTGCCTTAAATTGATCACAAAACTATTGGCCAATCGTCTCCAAAAAATCATTTTGAAAATAGTGCACCGCAACAAGTACGGATTCTTACGTGGATGATCCATACACGACTGTCTGGTGTGGCCTTCCCAATACATACATCAATGTGAATCATCACAAAAGGAGATAATATTACTGAAATTAGATTTTGCCAAAGCCTTTGACACTATCCAACATTCGGCAATGTTGCAAATTATGAAAAAGGTGGGTTTCAATGACAAAAGGCTTCAGTGGATCCAATGCATCTTCACTTCTGGTAAATCCTCTGTCTTGCTCAATGGTACTCCGGGGAAATCTTTCTAGTGCAAATGTGGAGTACGACAAGGTGACCCTCTGTCACCCCTGATCTTTGTCATTGTCGCTGATCTCCTCCTGTCTGCAATTAATGATGCCCTTTGAAATAATCTCCTGGAACTCCCCATACGACACAACACTAATGGAGACTGCCCCGTTATCAAGTACGCAGACGACACGATCATCATCATGCCTGCGTGCATCCGACAAACTGCCAAGATTAAGGAGATCCTTGAAGATTTCGCCATGTCCATCAGACTCAAGATCAATTTTCATAAATCTACTATCGTCCCGATCAACACACCGCCTGATAAATGCAAAGAGCTGGCTGACCTCCTAGATTGCACTGTGGGATCCATGTTGTTTACGTACCTTGGCCTCCCTTTAGGCACTACTCGGCCATTGGTCCAAGATTTGACTCCACCTGTCTGCAAAGCTGAAAGAAATATCACGGCTGCTATGTCTCTAATGTCGTATGCGGGGAAGCTCTCTCTCTCTCATGAACTCAATGATCACTTCTCTTATCATGTTCACAATGGGCACCATTCGTCTCCCACCAAAAATTGTAGCTCAACTTGACAAGATCAGACGCCACTGCTTGTGGCAAAAAAAACCGAGGATGGTGTTAAGAGCAATTCTCTTGCTGCTTGGGACATGGTGTGCAGGCCCAAGAAGAATGGGGGTTTGGGTGTCATCAACCTTAAAATACGGAATGATGCCTTGCTCCTCAAGATTCTCCACAAGTTCTACAACAGGCACGATATCCCCTGGGTCCAACTAACCTGGGAGTCATACTACGGTGACACTATTCCACATGCTCATGACCCCTGCGGTTATTTCTGGTGGAAAGATTTAATCCATCTAATGCCCACCTATCATGGCGTGACATGCATCAATATTGGATGTGGGTCTTCTGCTCTATTCTGGAAAGATAACTAGAATCATTCAATCCACGCTGAGTGCTACGTCTTGAGCTTGCGTTGGTTTTCCCTGAAGAGGAAGGGATGATGCAGCAGAGTAGCGTAAGTATTTCCCACAGTTTTTGAGAACAAGGTATCAATCCAGTAGGAGCCCACGCTCAAGTCCCTCGTACCTGCACAAAGCGATAGCTACTCGCAACCAACGCGATTAGGGGTTGTCAAGCCCTTCACGCTCACTTACGAGAGTGAGATCTGATAGATATAATATTTTTGGTATTTTTGGTATAAAGATGCAAAGTAAAAAGTAAAGGCAAAGTAAAAAAGCAAAGCAAGATTAAAGTAATGGGGATTGATATGATGAGAATAGACCCGTGGGCCATAGGTTTCACTAGTGGCTTCTCTCAAGAGCATAAGTATTCTACGGTGGGTGAACAAATTACTGTTGAGCAATTGATAGAATTCAGCATAGTTATGAGAATATCTAGGCATGATCATGTATATAGGCATCACGTCCGTGACAAGTACATCGAAACGATTCTGCATCTACTACTATTACTCCACTCATCGACCGCTATCCAGCATGCATCTAGAGTATTAAGTTAAAAACAGAGTAACGCCTTAAGCAAGATGACATGATGTAGAGAGATAAATTCATGCAATATGAAATAAACCCCATCTTGTTATCCTCAATGGCAACGATGCAATATGCCTTGCTGCCCCTTCTGTCACTGGGTAAGGACACCGCAAGATCGAACCCAAAGCTAAGCACTTCTCCCATGGAAAGAACTACCAATCTAGTTGGCCAAACCAAACGGATAATTCGAAGAGACTTGCAAAGATAACCAATCATACATAAAAGAATTCAGAGAAGATTCAAATAATATTCATAGATAAACGTAAACCCACAATTCATCGATCTCAACAAACACACCGCAAAAAGAAGATTACATTGAATAGATCTCCACAAGAGAGGGGGAGAACTTTGTATTGAGATTCAAAGAGAGAGAAGAAGCCATCTAGCTACTAACTATGGACCCAAAGGTCTGAGGTAAACTACTCACACTTCATCGGAGAGGCTATTATGATGTAGAATCCCTCTGTGATGACGGCCCTCTTCCAGCGAAGCTCCGGAACAGGCCCTGAGATGGGATCTCGTGGATACAGAAAGTTGCGGCGGTGGAATTAGGTTTTTGGCTCCTGTTCTGATCGTTTGGGGCTACGTGTGTATATATATGAGGAAGAAGTACGCCGGAGGAGCAATGAGGGGCCCACGAGGCAGGGGGCGCGCCCTACGGGGGCGCGTCCCCCACCCTCGTGACCGTATCTTTTGTTCCTTGGAGCAGGGTCCAAGTCTCTTGGATCACGTTCGGTGAGAAAATCACATTCCCGAAGATTTTATTCCGTTTGGACTCCGTTTGATATTCCGTTTATCTGAAACACTGAAATAGGCAAAAAACAACAATTCTGGGTTGGGCCTCCAGTTAATAGGTTAGTCCCAAAAATAATATAAAAGTGGAAAATAAAGCCCAATATAGTCCAAAATAGTAGATAATATAGCATGGAGCAATCAAAAATTATAGATACGTTGGAGACGTATCACTGAGACATGTCCAAGGGCCTACTCGTATGCCATTTTTGAAGACATCTTAGTCAAAGAGCTCCTGACATCTCCATATTTGCATGAAACCTTTCACCTTCCTCTCTCAATAGAGGCCCGTGATGAACTGTGTTCCATTCAAGCTGAAGAGGTCAGGGTCACACTTGTGGATAAGCATGACACTTGGCAGTGTGTGTAGGGAGACACTAACTTCATAACATCCTTGTACTACAAATTTTACTTCAGGGAAGTGATTGCCCATGAAGCATTCGGTTCATTGTGGAAGGCAAAATGCATTCCCAAGATCAAGACCTTTGGATGGCTCCTACTTGTTGACCATATCAACACCAGAAATATGCCACTAGGAGGCACTACAACATTGGAAACAACTTTGATTGCCTCCTGTGTGGCCAGCACGTAGAAGAAACGGTGGAACACCTATTTTTTCATTGCACTTTCAGTCAGGAGTGCTGGAGATCCCTGGGCTTCATATGGCCCATGCATGATAACACACTTGCATTGATTAAACACCAAAAAATCATGCAGCCCTATAAGATGTAGATGGACATTTTCCTAACATCGGCTTGGAGTTTATGGAAAGAGCACAACAACCACCACTTCAGGAAGATCAAGCCTTCTATGGCAGCGTGGAAGCAGAGATTCAAGTTGGAATTTTCCAATCTTAGATATAGAGTGCAACCCTCCAAAGTACATATTATTAATTCACTACTAGACTCCATACAATAGCTGCTTGCTGCCTCCTGGTAGCCATGGGTGGTGACCCAACCACCCTTTGTATGTAACACACCATGTAATTGTATCCCCCCCTTTTTACATAGTAATATATGCAGTAGGAGTCTTTCCTACTGTCTTCACAGTCAAAAAAAACAAATTACCGATCCAATGCCTACGATTTTCCTAAATATGTTATTGCTAAGTTACTACTGCTACTATTACTGTTGCACTTGCTACAAAACTACTGCTATCATTGTTACCATTACTATTGCTGTCGCTACTATTATCAAAACTATCATACTACTTTGCTACTGATCACTTTGCTGCAGATAATTAATCTCCAGGTGTGGTTGAATTGACAACTCAGCTGCTAATACTTGCAAGTATTCTTTGGCTCCCTTGTGTCGATTCTATAAATTTGGGTTGAATACTCTACCCTCGAAAACTGTTGCGATCCCATATACTTGTGGGTTATCAAGACCTTTTTCTGGCGTCGTTGCTGGGTAGCATAGCTATATTTGTTGAGTCACTTAGGATTATTATCAATTTATCACTATGAAGAATCTGAAGGATGCTAAGACTAAGATTATCCCTCTAAGACGAGGGGAGGTAAGGAGCTACCATCTAGCTCTGCTTTAGATTCACCTTTTGTTATATGTAAACTTGCAACACCACCACACGCTATCAATCCTGATATGTCGCAAGTTATTAATGATGCTACTTCTGCTATGAATGATACTTATGATGATGCTAGTACCTTGCTTGATGATGATGTGCCACTAGGTGACTTTCTTGATGAACCAATTGCTAGAGTAAGACAACATGATATTGTTGAAACTGATGATGAGCTTGAAACTGAAAATCTTGAAACACCTACTAGAACTGGCCCTCCTAGATATGAATTGCCAAAGGTACCAGAAGGTTATGTTATGAATGAGGAGACAACTAGAGACATTCTTGCTTGTAAGGATAGAGATGATCTAGAGAAATTATTATGCAACTATAAAGAAAAGTCCTTGAATGCTAGAATGCAATATGATCCTAAGTTTGCTACTTCACCTATTTTTATTGATGATAAGGATTATGAATTCTCTATCTAGCCAGAGTTAATTACTTTTGTTGAATCTGATCCTTTCCATGGTTATGAAACTGAAACTGTTGTGGAACATCTTACTATGTTGAATAACATAGCCACCCTTTTTGCTCATGATGAGAAACTTGCTATTACTATATTCTCAAATTATTTCCGTTCTCGTTAAAGGGTGATGCTAATGCTTGGTACCATACTCTTGCTCCTGGTTGTGTGCGTAGTCCCCAGGATATGATTTATTACTTCTCTAAAAAATATTTCCCTGCTCATAAGAAACAAGCTGCCTTACAGGAAATATTTAACTTTGTGCAAATTGAAGAAGAGAGTCTCCCAAAAGCTTGGGGGAGGCTTCTCCAATTGCCTAATGCTTTGCCTGGTCATCCTCTTAAGAAAAATGAAATACTTGTTCTATAATGGACTAACCGATGCTTCTAGGGATTTCCTAGATAGTTGTGTTGGTTGTGTTTTCAAGGAATGAACTATTGGGCAAGCTCAAGAATTATTGAATAACATATTGAAAAATTATGATGATTGGACTCTTCCTGAACCACCACCTAAACCCACTCCGAAGAAGATGGGTATCTTATATCTCAGTCCTGAAGATATGCAAGAGGCAAAGAAATCTATGAGGGGAAAAGGTATTAAACTGAGGATGTCAAAAAGTTACCTCCTATTGAAGAAATACATGGGCTTGAAACACCACCACCACCCAAGGTGTAGAGGTAAATTCTCTAATGAAATTCAATGATAATGATAATCCTCACAGTATGCACCCTAGCCAATGCCTTTATGAGTTTTAAAATTACATTAGAAAATAAGATCACTTCAATGCAAATGTTATGAAACAATTGAAATATAATTCTGATATGATTGCTTGCTTGAGTGACTTGTTATTTAGAATCTCAAATGATGTTAGAGGTGTGGGAAAGCATGCTTCTATGGTTCAAATCAGTTAGAACAAGTTCATAAATCTCAAAGAGAGTTGCTTGATGAAATGAATAATAATATAAGTGACTTTGTTGTTAGAGTAGCAACTAGAGGATGTAAAATGACTCAGGAACCACTTTATCCTGAGGGACACCCACAAAGAATTGAACAAGACTCTCAAAGAGTTCGCACTAATGCATGTAGTCCTTCTAAAAATAAAAAGAAAAGGAAGAAGAAAAATGATAGGACTTTGCATGCCTCTAGTGAACCTGAAGTAGAAAAACCTCCTGATAATGATAATGAAGTTTCTATCTCTGATGCTGAAACTCAATCTGGTAGTGAACACTCACCTTCTGATAATGAAAAAAATAATGATGAGGTTCATGAAGACACTCAAACAAATAATAAAGAACCAGACAATGATGTTGAGATAGAACCAGCAGTTGATCTTGATAACCCACAACCCAAGAATACATGATACAAGAGATTTTGTTGCTAGAAAACACGGCAAAGAAAGAGAACCGTAGGTTCAAAAACCTATGCCCTTTCCACCTAAGTCAACTAAAAAGAAAGATGATGAAGAATTTTAACGCTTTGCTGAAATGCTGAGGCCAGTCTTTTTGTGTACTCGCTTGACTGATATCTTGAAAATGCCTCCTTATGCAAAGTATATGAAAGACATCATCACCAATAAGAGAAAAATACCGGAAGTGGAAATCTCCACTATGCTAGCAAATTATACTTTTAAAGATGGAGAACCTAAAAAACTTGGAGATCCTGGAATACCAACTATACCTTGCTCTATCCAAAGAAACTATGTGAAAACTGCTTTATGTGATTTGGGAGCTGGTGTTGGTGTTATGCCTTCCTCTTTATATAAAAGACTTGATTTTAATAAACTCACACCTACTTGAAATATCTTTGCAAATGGGTGACAAATCAACTGCCATACCTATCGGTATTTGTGAGGATGTTCCCGTTGTTGTTGCTAATGTTACTATTTTGACTGACTTTGTTATACTTGAGATGCCCGAGGACGACAACATGTCGATTATCCTTGATAGACCCTTCTTGAATACTACAGGGGTTGTTACTGATTGCAATAAAAGCAAGATCACTTTTCATATCAATGGTAATGAGCATACGGTGCACTTTCCGAAGAAACAATTCCAAGTGAATGTGTTTAATGTTATTAAAAAATCTCTGACAGTCGCTATTGGAAGTTTCCAACTACCTCTACCTACTATTAAAAATAAATATGGAATACTCATTGTTGGGGACATTCATATCCCCGTTGTGGTAACTTAGTGATTTACGAAAGTTCTTCGGTTTCATGCTAATCAAAAGTGGTTGTTAATAAGACTTGATCAACCTTATTAGTGGATCATTTCTCAGAGGTATGAAGTTGATGAATTTAGTAGGCAATACCTTCTGTCCCTACCTTTTACTGTTTTTATTATTTAAGTAAAATAAAATGCCATGTTTTGTTTGTTTTCTGAATTTCCTGCAATAAAAATGACCCAAAAATAGAAGTTCTCAGAATTCTTGAAAATTTAATAAGATTTTTTCTGATTATTTAAGAACTTTTGGTGCAAATAATCAGAGGGAGGTGCACCAGGTGGGCATGGAGGACCCTTGCTGGTTCCAGGGGGACGTCGTGTTGCACGAAGAGTAGACCCAGTGCACGGCAGAGAGCACACAAGCGATTTACCCAGGGACGGGCCGCCGCGAGGCGTAACACCGTTAAATCCTTGCTTTGGTGGATTAGATGGTGGAATGAGGATGGTGGAACGCAGTACACTTGCCCGGTAGGAGTTGCCGTAGGGCTATAGTGACTACACACATATAGTGGTATGGGTTCGTCAACTTTCTAACCTTCTATCCCCTCCTACGGGTGCCATGGGCCTCCTTTTATAGATTAAGGGGTCACCACAATGGCAGAGTATTCGTTATCCACTGATATGATAGCAAAGCAGTGATATCATACCTAACTCTGTGGGCTGATAGGGTGCATTAAATGCACTGCTTAGTGTCAATAACTGGTTGCCCGACAAGGTAGCCGGGCTATCTTGCCAGCTCCGTGCCTGTTATCTTTGGACACGTCACAGGATGGGTGTCATCTGTGGGCTTCTTCTGTAGGAAATGGCGGCCATGTGGCAAATTGGCTGCCACTTAATCACTCTGCGGCTCGACACCGCACTGGTTGACACCGTGGGTCGTGCTTGAGTGGTTGGTGGGGTGGTTCTGCCCCCGCGAGCCCTGGCAGACCTTGTCGGGGCCGGGTTGCCTACTTCTGGTGGTGGCCTCGCCCTTGCCGGGTCGCCTGCCCGCCAATGGAGGCCCTTCTCTTGCCGATTTCTTGCTCCTTTGTCCTGATCTTGGACTCTCTGAACTGCATGTTGGTTCTTCAAATCTTTTGGTCCTTCAATCTCTAACTTAAGCTGGTGCCCCAATCTTGGCTTATCCGTGCACGAGTCAGGGGAAATGCATACCCCTGTATATTTTCCCGGACAATGGGCTTCCTAAAATGCCTGAGGTCTTCATGAGCAAGCAAGTTGGATGGACACCCACTTAGTTTCAGTTTGAGATTTCATACACTTATAGGTCTTAGTGACATCTGTTGCATGGCAATTCCTACTCCTCGCATTGATATCGATTGATGGGCCTCTCCATTCCTATTGACCCGCCGAGTTGACGCGAGTCTTTCTTCCTTTTTGACTTCTCCTATATATCTCTACCGCTGCACTCTATTCCACCCTAGTGCTAATATCTGTATGAACGAAGTATGTGTACCAGAGGGGGTGAATGGGAGTTTTAAATTTTCTTCAAAAACTTAAATCTCTCATATCCAGGCAGCGGAATGATGAAAACACAGACTATAGTGAACTAAGGCAGAGTATCGAAGGGAAATTAAGGCAAGCATCGATGAGAATCATGCGAACGAAAATACATTGAAGTTAAACATATGACAAAGGTAACTGAAGATGCTCGATGGCAACAAGGAATTTGTTCAACCAGTTCGTCCTTTTGCATAAGGACTACGTCTGGTTGGAGGGGCTTGTGACCTAACAGAAGATAAACTCTCTTCACCCTATACTCCTCGACAATCGATTCGTCAACCAATGTCGATCACTCATGGTAGATACTTGAAGGCGATTTCCAAACCTTTACAGACTTCTTCTTCAAGAACCACAATCACTCCTGGTCTCCGGAGAAATTGACACCTAACCGTCTAGAGAGTTTGCAGCTCTCAAGAGTAATAGGCGAGCGTACTAAACTTAATTCCGGTGATGTTGAACCACTATCTAATTCTTCGGCTCTAGGGTTTTTCTCTCGATGGATTTTAAACTCACATCGCTCAGAGAGTGGTTGCTCAACAATCTTCTCAGAAATCAAATGGAGCAGCCACCGGACAAAGCCGGCACGGGGTGGCTATTTATAGCCGCAGCCTTCCTAGATGGGAAATGACCATTTTGGACATGAGTCCAGCCAATGGCCAACCAAACGTTCACAATGGTTAGATTTTGGAGCAACGGTAACACTACTTGAGGAACAGGTAATGCTAACTTCTCGGTCTGAGGCAAATCTCTCACGTTGAAGAAGATCGTAGTCTCTTGCTTGCAAGTATTTGCTCGGAGCACAAAGAGATTTCTCTCACATCTTTCATAGAATTTGGGTTTCAGCATCAGAGAATGAAATCTTCGAAACTCTACACCCCTCTTTTAATAGTACAGTGGTCCTATGCATCAATGAAACAAGAAGAGAATGAAATAAATGCTACGTCTTCATCTCGTCTTCATTCTTCCTCGAGTGCAGCAATTTCTTCGAATAGGCACCAAACCAATTTCTTGAACTTTGGAAATTTTTAGGGGTCACTCTTGTTAGCTTCATCTTCGGTGATAACCTTCGCTGCATGTAGGGAGATTATCTTCGTTGTTTGCATCAAACTCCACAGATACTACTGGGACTTGTACTCTGTGTGCACTATCAAACACATAATTCCTATACTGTTCTGTCAACAAACTCCAAAACATAAGGGGCCTATCATTGCACCAATAATCTCCCCTTTTTGGATGGTTGTTGGCAAAACAGATAATCATCAATGTAAGATAGATAAGTGAAATGTAGATCGAACGAAGAGTGAACTTGCATTTCTTGACTCGGAGTGAAATATACTCCCCTCTGAATGTATGTTGGGGTCAAATTATATACAATGAGATTCCTTGCAATTTATTAAAGTAAGTGGAGGATTTTTCAATCATTCGAGGTAATGATTCACACTGATGATAAATAATCCAACGCGAATATAGTGCAATCATCCATGACTTCTATCAATGTTTCCACCTGCAAATCAAATGCCTCGAGAGAATATAGTGCAGCAGGCGGGGTTATTAATATTACAACCCATATCAGAAATTTTACGTCGGAGCATATAAAGTGTCACAAATAGACTCGACAAATAGTCAAATAAATACAAAGACCAAATCCAACAAAGCAAATCTATCGAAACTCTCGATGTAAATCTCCCCCTTTTGTCAACTAGTGTCAAAAAGGTGACGAATAACATGAGTGCGAAAAAAAGGTGAATATGATTCCCTCTGAGGCATCGCCTGAAATGCCCGAAGAAGTTTCTGATTCGGAGGTGGCTGGAACATTTTCATCAGCAGGAGCAGATCCTTCAAGACTGGCTTGGGGCTGAGAATAGGAAGGCACATTAGGATCAACCTCTTGACTTCTTGCGAGACAGAGTATTTCCTTCAGCAGGTTTTTTCAGTGGGCGATGTGGCTTCTGATTCGTTGAGCAACTTGCGCAACTGATATCCGAAGTAAATTCATTGTTGGTTCACGAGCTGGCAACGGTGGAGTGCCGGTCTTGAAAATCTTGAGCTGAGAACCCTTGGTCAATGTACTCATAGAGTTCTTTGATATGAGAGTGGCTCAATTTCTTCTTTGAGAAGAATTTCCGAAGCAATTTCCAGAGACGCTTCTTATTTTCTGTTGTGATCATGTGCACAACTTTTGTTTGCGTTGTGGGTTGCATTCAGTTCGGCAGCTAGGTGCTCTTTCTCTTGGCGATCCTTAACCATATGTTTCAGCAGTAGCTGTTGAGTGCGCAAGCTCACTTCAAGGTGTGAAGGAGGTTGAGTGTTGGGTTGACAATCACGCTGAGGCAGCTTAGGTCCATTGAAAGTGTTGTGATAATCAGGAGGGCCTGAAACTGGTGCTTTCCCCGAAGAAAAATCTTCCATGATTTTTATCGTACCATGAACTGGAGGAATGAAACTCTTGTAGTGACTTCATGCAAGATATTCGATCTTCATTTCATAGTCAACCACTTTCTCAATCAAGGGCACAAATACCATGATAGTATTTGGGTGCTGAGTTGAATCCATCAATATGCGCAGAAACATATCTTCAACATCAAAGATGAACCCTTGAGAGATAGCATGGATGGTGTTCCGGAGAACATCGGAGATAGCATTGTCTATATTCATCCCAGCCAGCGGACAGAGGGTATAGGTAAGGATATGATATAGGGTCTGATTGTCGAATGTCAAGTGCTCAGTTAGGGTGAGGACCATTGTCATGGGTTTTCTCTTCATCCATTGTGCATCGGAAATCTTCATCAGAGATCGCATCAATGTTATGAACCCGAATCTCGGTCTGGCCATGTTCAAACTGAGGGAAATGAAAGTGGTAAATGAAGTCTATTGCAGAGCATTTTATTCTTTTCCCTTCAGTCATCCACTCCATGATCCATTTTGTGCTATCAGATGCATCACCAGAGATATATAGAGTGGCATAAAATTGCAGGATGATCTCTCTGTTCCATGGATGCTGATATGCAAAGACATGCGTGAGGCCAAAGTCTTCCGATGTCTTGCAATACTTGGTTGAAGCAGCCGATGTTTTCCGTCGAAGAAATATCCGGGAACTCCTGAGGGAAAATCTTGTGGCTTTCGTATAATATCCGGGAATAATAAATGACATGTTCCTGAGTCCAAAATCGAGGAGATTCTGAAGTGTGTGGCTTGCTGTATGGACTATCCTGAAAGAAATTTGGATGAGTGTTCCGATTGAAAAGTGGTCCTTTGACGCCAACACTGGGAATGGCGGCAGTTGCTCGCAAGGATATGGGTACTTGACTTCATCTTCTAGGGAAATCACTTCATCGCCATAAATGATCGAGTCTGAATGATGAGAAGAACTGATTTCGATGTAGTAGGATCATCATCTAACGTTCTTCATATGTCTTGAGTGAGATTCTCAGAGGAGGGATTAGGCACTTCTTCAG
Source organism: Triticum urartu (assembly GCF_003073215.2). Taxonomy (NCBI): domain Eukaryota; kingdom Viridiplantae; phylum Streptophyta; class Magnoliopsida; order Poales; family Poaceae; genus Triticum; species Triticum urartu. The sequence continues at coordinate 263,648,531 of NC_053027.1, forward strand.
GTGTTGACTCAGGCACCGAATCTTTATCCACTGGGGGCTGTTGGTGATTTTCTTCAGAAGTCGTTGAGGAGCAGAGGGAGGAATCGAATCATTTGTTTCAACATGGGCAGGAGAAGCTTGTCGTTCAGACTAAGGAATTTCACTTTCTTCTGATACTTGGTCCTGGGGGATTTTCTTCACCAGTGATGTTGGGAGCCACAGGCACTGTTTCAGTTGCCTTGGCGAGGTATATACATCTACAACTGGCTCAAGAGTTCCCGAATGCTCATTCAGGAGAATTTTCTCTCTACGTATCAGCATCTGCTGGAGAGGGAGCATTCTTCTTCGATATCTTCTTCTTCTGCTTGGACGATCAATGTGTCCTTTGACAAGATCATTGTAACCAGTGACTTTGGCTTGGTGATCTAGGAGGATCTTACGAACAATTTGATCCAGGTCTGAATGAAAATCCAATCTCCTGTGTCAAAGTAGTCAATGCCTTATTGACATCCGCCATAAGATTCTTCAAGTTGCTTGATGACAAACTTAGATTTTGTATCTTTCTGTAAGATTGTGAAGCTCATTGAGTTGGGCAGTGAGGTCATTGATCTTGACCGAATCATTTATCATGTGTTGACTGGATTGGCCACTTGAGTAATTACTTCAGAGGGAATGGGCAAAGATGTCACTTCTCCATCAAACAATCTTTGACAATATCGCAGTAGGAGCAGTTCATGATGAACATATGATTGAAATAATATGGTGCATTAGAATCATCTTGAGTCTGTGCAGTAGGAGCAGTTTTGTGCACATTTTGTTCGAAAGGAGGCAAAGATGCCAAGGGTTGAGTCCATTTTGGAGCAAATTCAGCAAGCTTTCTCTTTCACAACCTTAACTCTTAGGAGCATTTTGCTCAGCAGAAGGAGTTTTGATTTGCTTCAGCTTTTTCTTCGGGAGCTTTTCTCCTGGCTTTGCTGTGTAGACAGGGGCATCAACTACCAAATCTTGTAGATCAATTGCATCAGGGTGAGGACTTGTGTTAACTTTATCAGCCATAGTGATAGTGGTTCAGGGGTATTTTGAAGGAAATATGCCCTAGAGGCAATTATAAAGTTTTATAATTCCTTATATCAACATAAATGTTTATTATTCATGCTAGAATTATATTAACCAGAAACTTGATACATGTGTGGATACATAGACAAAACACCGTGTCCCTGCTACTTCTTGAGTTGCGTTGGTTTTTCCCTTGAAGAGGAATGGGTGATGCAGCAAAGTAGAGTAAGTATTTCCCTCAGTTTGGAACCAAGGTATCAATCCAGTAGGAGACAACGAACAAGTCACTGAATACCTGCACAAACAATCAAACAACTTGCACCAACAAGATAAAGGGGTTTTCAATCCCTTCACAGTTACTTGCAAAAGTGAGATCTAATAGAGATAGATAAACGGTAAAGTAAATATTTATTGGTATTTTTTTGTTTATAGATCAGAAAGTAAAAGATTGCAAACAAGTAAGTCGAAACTAAAGTTGTAGATAGGAAACTTGTATGATGGAAAGTAGAAGATTATATGATGGAAAATAGACCCGGGGGCATAGGTTTCAGTAGAGGCTTCTCTCAAGATAGAAAATATCATGGTGGATGAACAAATTACTGTCGAGCAATTGATAGAAAAGTGCATAGTTATGACGATATCTAAGGCTATGATCATGAATATAGGCATCACGTCCATGTCAAGTAGTGTGATAGTCTGGCTTAATAGGGATGATAGACTACTCATATCAATAAGGAATTCCTTATTTTTTGGAAGCCCATTCGGACAGAACTCCAAAGTTAAGCGTGCTCAGCTTGGAGTAATTTCAAGATGGGTGACCGATCGGGAAGTTGCTCCCGGGTGCGCACGAGTGAGGACAAAGTGTGCAGAAAAGACTAGTATTGATCTATGGGGCCAGTCTAGATCCAGCCAGGAGTAACGGCCATCGGCGGGTGTGTCCGGGGTGTTACAAGTTGGTATCAGAGCGACACTCTCGTGGTTACACGGATGTTTGTGGACATGTACGCGGTCATGTTGTTCATGATGTTTGTGACCCGTGTGGCACACGGCATCGTACCAGACTGGATGCACAGATGTATGTTCCAAGAGGGAACGTTCTTGTGGCCTGACGAGGACGTCGGTTCCTCTGAGTGGGGGTGTATGTGATAGCCTGGCTTAATAGGGATGATAGACTACTCATATCAATAAGGTATTCCATCTGGAAGCCCATTCGGACAGAACTCCAAAGTTAAGTGTGCTCATCTTGGAGTAATTTCAGGATGGGTGACCAACCGAGAAGTTGCTCCCGGGTTGCGCACGAGTGAGGACAAAGTGTGCAGTAAAAGACTAGTATTGATCTGTGGGGCCAGTCTAGATCCTGCCAAGAGAAATTGGCCACCGGAGGGTGTGTCCGGGGCTTTACAAGTAGACCGAAACGATTCTGCATCTACTACTATTACTCCACACAACGACCGCTTTCCAACATGCATCTAGAGTATTAAGTTCATAAAGAACGGAGTAACGAATGGAGTAACGCATAAAGCAAGATGACATGATGTAGAAGAATTATCTCAAACAATATGATGAAAACCCCATCTATTTATCCTCGATGGCAATAATACAATATGTGCCTTGCTTCCCCTACTGTCACTAGGAAAGGACATTGCAAGAATGAACCCAAAGCTAAACACTTCTCCCATATAAGAAAAACCAATATAGTTGGCCAAACCAAATCGATAGTTCGTGGACTTGCAAAGATATCAAATCTGCATATAAGAATTAAAAGAAGATTCAAATAATATTCATAGATAAGCTGATCATAAATCAACAATTCATCGGATCTTGGGAAACACACTCAAAAAAGAATTACATCAAATAGATCTCCAAGAACATCAAGGACAACATGGTATTGAGAATCAAAGAGAGAGAAGAAGCCATCTAGCTACTAGCTATGGACCCGTAGGTCTGAGGTAAACTACTCACGCTTCATCTAAAGGGATAATGGTGTTGATGTAAAAAGCCCTCCGTGTTCGAATCCCCCTCCGACAGGACACCGGAAAAGGCCCCTAGATGGGATCTCACGGGTACAGAAGGTTGCGGTGGTGGAAAAGTGTTTTCACGGGTACAGAAGGTTGCGGTGGTGGAAAAGTGTTTTCGTGGCTTCCACTTATGGTTTTGGGGTATAAGAGTATATATATAGGCGAAAGAATTATGTCGGTGGAGTCACGAGGGGCCCACAAGGGTGGGGGCACGCCCTTCGTCCTTGTGGCCACCTCGTGGCTTCTCTGACTTACACTCCAAGTCCTCTGGATGTCTTCTGGTCCAAGTAAAATCATCGCGAAAGTTCTATTCCGTTTGGAGTCCATTTGGTATTCCTTTTCTGTGAAACTCTAAAAGAAGGAAAAACAGAAACTGGCACTGGGCTCTAGGTTAATAGGCTAGTCCCAAAAATCATATAAAATAGCATATTAATGCATATAAAACATCCAAAACAGACAATATAATATCATGGAACAATCAAAAATTATAGATACATTGGAGACGTATCAAGCATCCCCAAGCTTAATTACTTCTCGTCCTTGAGTAGGTAAATGATAAAAACAAAAAAATTGATGTGTAATGCTATCTAACATATTTATCCATGTAATTTCTTTATTGTGGCATTAATGTTCAGATCCGTATGATTCAAAACAAAAGTTTGATATAGACATAAAAACAATAATACTTCAAGCATACTAACAAGGCAATTATGTCTTCTCAAAATAACATGGCCAAAGAAAGCTTATCCCTACAAAATCATATAGTATGGATATGGTCCATCTTCATCACACAAAATATTTAAATTATGCACAACCCCGATGACAAGCCAAGCAATTGTTTCATACTTTTTATGTTCTCAAACTTTTCAACTTTCACGCAATACATGAGCGTGAGCCATGGATATAGCACTATAGGTGGAATAGAGGGTGGTTGTGGAGAATACAAAAAGAGGGAGATAGTCTCACATCAACTAGGCGTATCAACGGGCTATGGAGATGCCCATCAATAGATATCAATGTGAGTGAGTAGGGATTGCCATGCAACAGATGCACTAGAGCTATAAGTTTATGAAAGCTCAAAAAGAAAACTAAGTGGGTGTGCATCCAACTTGCTTGTTCATGAACACCTAGGGAAATTTGAGGAAGCCTGTCGGTGTCAAAACCGGCGGATCTCGGGTAGGAGGTCCCGAACTGTGCGTCTAGGATCGATGGTAACAGGAGACAGGGGACACAATGTTTACCCAGGTTCGGGCCCTCTCTATGGAGGTAATACCCTACGTCCTGCTTGATTGATATTGATGAATATGGGTGTTACAAGAGTTTATCTACCACGAGATCGTGATGGCTAAACCCTAGGAGTCTAACCTGTATGACTATGGTAATGAATATGTCCTTTTCGGACTAACCCCTCCGGTTTATATAAACACCGGGGGGATCTGGGGTTTACATAGAGTCGGTTACATAAGAAGGAATCTTCATAGTCGGTCGCCAAGCTTGCCTTCCACGCCAAGGAGAGTCCAATCCGGACACAGGTACAGTCCTCGGTCTTCATGTCTTCACAGCCCATCAGTCCGGCCCATGGATAACAGGCCGGACGCCCGAGGACCCCTTAGTCCAGGACTCCCTTAGTAGCCCCTGAACCTGGCTTCAATGACGAGGAGTCCGGCGCGCAAATTATCTTCGGCATTGCAAGGTAGGTTCCCCCTTCCGAACTCCTAGTTGATCTTCAGATGTAATGATTGTATCCGGACTTGTATGCACAACCGTGGAGTATATAATATTTCATGGGTTCAATCCACCGACCACTTTTTGGTAATATGACACCACGCATGCCCGGCATGTGCCTGCGAACCGTTTTAGCTGGCCCGTCGCCCCACGTCCCAGGACGTGGCATTATTGGCGTATTTTATCCAAATGGAGATCGTGCCTCCCTTTTTTAAGGGATTCCTATCGACCCGAACGTGGGTAACCCAACCGTCACTTGGGTACAACTCCTTGGAAACAAGCAAGTTTTTGAGTCCCGAGAGGAGACGTTTGATATCCGCAGCCTTTATATAGGGGTACAGACCCTTCTCTTTCTTCCACGATTGCCTCTTCCTCAACTCCTGCTACCCCTGAGCTCCAACTCCCGGGCTTCAGTCACCACCAGCCCCAATCATGTCCGGATCTAGCCGTCAAGGCCGGTGGGTAGCCTCTTCTGCCACGGAGGAAGACATTGCAAAGCTTCGGGCAGCGCAGTACCTGACCGCTGAAATCCATCATCGGCTTCCCGTAGAGGGGTAGGTCATTCCCACCCCTAGATCTGGCAAGAGGGTCGTGTTCGTGTCCCACTTCCTCCGCGGGTTGGGGTTTGCACTTAACCCCTTCGTCCGAGGGATCATGTATTATTACGGGCTAGACTTCCACGATTTGGCCCCGGACTCTATTCTTCTTATCTCGACGTTTATCATCACATGTGAAGCCCTCCTCTGAACTCCCCCGCACGTCGGCTTGTGGCTCAAGACCTTTGATGTGAAGCCGCAAGTGGTAGAGGGGGAGCAGGCCGAGTGCGGCGGCGCTGCAGTGAGCAAGCTTGCTGGCGTCGTTTGGCTGAAAGGATCCTTCACCAAATCTTCTGATCTGTGGCAGCAGGGGTGGTTCTATATCACCGAGCCCCGCAGCTCCAAGTGGGCGACTGCGCCCGTATTTCGACCCAGCCCTCCAACTCAACTTGCATCGTGGATTAATAAGGGGCTAGATTGGGGATCAACGAATGATGTGCAAACTCTGCAAGGTCGCATCTAGAACCTCATTGAGAGGGACATCGACATAGCCAGCATCATTCATATAATGCTAGTTCATCGGACCCTGCCGTGCCAGCGACGGCCCCTCCGCCTATGGGAGTTCAATCCAGAAGGGCCGCGGACTCTTCAGAACTACTTCGGCGCAACACATGAAGGAATGTGGATATTAGTCTTCAGAAAATGAAGGCAATGGCCAGACTCTGCCAGAGATGTCGGCCTAGACTGCAACCATCCGGACACCCCAGTAAGTACACGTTTACCGAATACCTTACAGTCAGATATCTAGTGCCAATAAACCAACGGTATCATCCTTTTTCAGGGCTGGATAAAGAAGGTGGAATTGATTAGGTGTCCGGCTCCCCTTTTCGAAAACTCAGCTACTCCTGTGTTAACAAGGATGCTGGCCTCGGCGCCGTACCAGGCATCAGCAGGGGAGGGCGAGAAGACCCAAGATGACCTTGGTTCTGGAGGTAAGTCGGACACTGAGTCCAGAGAAATTGACCTTTCCTCGCCCAAAGACGGAGGCGGGAAAGGACCCAGTGTTCCGTCTCCAAACAGGAGGAAAAGGGCCGCCTCCGAAGATGGGGAGGGCGGTCTTCAAAGAAGGGCAAGATGCCACTGTTGACCGGCTTGGGTTTGGAAGGTGACGTCGTTGAGTAGCTCCAACAAGGGGACAAACCCTCGGCCAAACCATAAGAAAATCCAGAGTACCTTGATAGCGTCCTGTTCCGTTGCTGTTACAGTAACGCATTCATGCATTTTTACAGGTCGGCACAGAGTTTTTTTGGGCAACCCTCTTCTTCGGGGAGTCTCCTTCCAGAGATGATGGAGAGCGAGACGCCTCCTCCAACCTCCTCGCCCAACAAGGCGGATGACTCTGAAGTGTCATCGCAGAGGGTCCCTTTAGACTAGGACCAGGGGACAAAAGAGGCGGTACCCCAAGGTGGACCTCTGACCTTCCAGGATTCCGGGGCTGATGGCAACAAGGGCCCCGGACTGTCCAGTTCAGCCGACAGCGATTTTGGAGACAGGCGAGCAGATTCCTTCAAAGGATGATCGTGCTGTTGGAGCAGTTTCCGGAAGCCTGGAGACTCCGGATATATTGCAAGACATGTTGCAGAAAGCATCTGTCTCGGGGGAATAGCATACCTTGATGGGTATAGTGATTGAGAAGATTTCGTCCGCGAAGAGCGGATTAAATGAAGCCTTCATGAGCCTACTGAAGGGCTTCGAGGTTTGTAACATAATGTTTTTAGCTATGTTTCATTTGCGAAGATACGCCTATGTATAGGTAGTAGCCCCTGATACTCGGGTTGGCTTCCACTGGGAAGCAAAATGGAGGATCAAAAAGGATCGTTTGAGGACTAACCTGATAAACCTTGAACGCAGGTTGCTTCCCCTTTGGCCACTTCCCGGACTATGGAGATTGCAGATTTGCAGCGGAAGCTTGATGTGGTACGGGATGATCTTACTTTAATCAATATGCGTCTTGACGAGTTGCAAGGTATGTATTCGGGGCAATCCTCATACATTTTTGTGGTATAAGCGTGATGCTGAAATTTGGCTGCAGATGGTGCTGCCGCTATTGAAGTTCTTCGAGCGGAGCTGGCCCGGGCCAAGGAGCAGGCCCGGCGTAGCAATGCTGTTGTCGAAAAGGCATCTGCTGAACTAGAAGCCGAACGAGTTGTACGGCGCCAAGATGAGGAGAAGATATCCACGATGACGCTCGATCTGGAGAATGCTACCAGCCGCTGTGAATTTCTGGAGAAGGAGAGTGAAGCCTTAACGGCTGATCTGGAGAAGGCCTTGCAAGAGGCAAGAGGAGCGCGGTCAGAATGCAGAGCGGCCCGTGAGGAGGTTCGACACGCGAGGGAGATTGCGGATGGAAAGCCCTTTCTGCTGCAAACTAAGTTCGGCGACCCGAACTATGTCCAGCTCAACCAAGTATGGACTTCTCCGGACGAGTTCTTGGACTTGCCGAAGAGTTCTGCTGATGCGGCGCAATATTACCAAGCGCAGGATGGATATGCAACAGAGAATCTTTTTTGGTCACAGTTTGGCGCATCAAAGCGCCCCTTGTTGCTTAATGAACAGATGTCCTAATGGGCCGAACTTCATAGGATGTCCGGCGCTGCCATGAAGGACGTCGTAGTCCGGCTGTGGCCAACCGAGCCTATTCTGAACAGCTATTTCGGTTTAGTGCAAAGGCTTGTTGACGCGGTGCCGTGTATCGACGCTGTGAAGCAGTCAACGTGCATTGAGGGTGCACGGATGGTTTTCGCCCGAGTCAAGACGTTCTGGGGGAAGATGAAAGCCATCGATGTTGCGACGAAGGATCCACCCAAAGGTAAGGACCGTCCAGAACCGGAACATTATTTTGAGGACGTCCTAGAGGCAACTCGCTTTGTAGAGGGTTGGTGCTCGAAAGACATAATGTTCGAGTGAAAATTGTAAAAGACAATTTTATATTTAATATATTTATGTTTTGCTTGAAAGCTTGAATTCCTCCTGTGCAGCCATTTTGATATAGTCTAAAAGTTTTCCAGCCGTCGGCATCAGCCCCCTCATAGGAAGTACGGGGGTGTTCGGAAAAGCATTTAATCACTCTTTATCCAATGTCTTGGTCCATGAAGGAGGTGATAATGCGGCGAACTAGGCAATCGGACTATAAGGCGTTAACACTTTCACTTAGCCATAGGAGATTTATGGTGGGGCTACGACATAGCCCCTGGTATGTATGCGGCGTATGGCACCTTACATGTTTGATCTAAAAAAGATCCCTCGTGTGACACGGAGAATCGCTAAAGATTCCGATAAGTCATCAAGTGGTTGACCAGCTCATGCCGCATCATGACAGTCAGTTTTCGGCTTTCTCTACTGAGGTGCTCATCGGATTTAGACCAGGGCACAATCGCAGTAGTTCTCCCTTTACTACCTTAGACGATAGAGCGAACGTAGGGTAGCAAGCACAGGAGCCAGGCAACCCAACTATTGACCCAAGACAATGATTCGGAGCTGATGCATATAAGGCCAAACTTGCGACGCCGAAGTATGCTATAGAGTTGTTTGGACTTTTACTGGCAGCTCATTTGTTCCCACACCGAGCCCCTGGCAGATTAGGCCAAGGTGTTTCTGTGAAATAATCGTAGGAGCCATATTTGTCGGGAAAACCATACAGATGATTAGTTCGGATATTGTTTACTGGTAACTGAGCGATATGCCAATGATTACTTATGATTATATAAAAGCCATCCCCCCGGCTATTTGACATGCTCGGGGTTGGAGGCGGAGGAACAGGCATAGTACAGGCTCGAAAAATGGAGAGTGCGGTCTACAAAAAGTTATTTTGGACCTCCTGTCGCACGTCTGCGCCGCCAGCCCTCGGCGGGGAATCCTTGATGGACATAGCCCCTTAGGTGAGTGTACGGATCCAAACTTCGATAGAGCCAGTTTCCGATTTTTAAACTGTTCGTCACCTGTTTTTTAAAGGATATCGAAAGAGGAAATAAAAAAGGAAAATAAATAATTATATATAGAAAAGGTTACTAGAGTTCTCGCAGACTTGTTTGTATTGTGCTTCCACCGATGCCCATGGTATCTTGAGTGCGTAATGATGTATGCGCGGTACAAACTTTGTAGGTGTACGAAGTGGGCGACGGAAGCCGGGTTGCTATTTCCGTTCTAGGGGTAGTTGATCCTCGGGTTCTGTATTGTGCTTCAATGACGACGAGTCCGGCGCGCAGATTGTCTTCGGCATTGCAAGGCGGGTTCCTCCTCCAAGTACTTCATAGAAGATTTTGAACACAAAGATAGTGTCCGGCTTTGGAAAATAAGTTTCCACATATTGCCATAGAGAGAATAATATATACACAAATCTAATCTGTTGACGTATTCCGTAGCATGACACACCACGGCCAAGCCTTTATCCGAGTCATTTCATTATCCCACCTCAGCGCGTCATGCGAGGCGGTTTCCTTGGCACGTCTTGTTAAAGCAGAGATCGTGTCCCCTTATCCCGGGATTCTCATCAATACGGGCGTGGGTAACCCAACCGCGCCATTGATTACGGCGCTTGGAGATAAGCGAGTTTTACCAGGCTGGTGGGGACATGTAGTTGCATCCACCCATATAAGGGGATAAGGATCCACCTTTTCACCTATGCCTTCTTCCTCCTTCGCCTATCCATTCTTGCGCACTCGAGCTCCAGCGCCCAAGTCCGCACTCCCCACCTCAACCTTCTCCAGCCATGTACGGAGCGGGAGGCAAGTGGATGGTCTCCTCCGTCACGGAGGGACACATCAAAAAGCTGAGGAAGGCCGGATACCTGTCTAACGACATCGCGTACCAGCTTCCCGAAAAGGGGCAGCTCATCCCCACCCCTAGGCCCCATGAGAGGGTGGTGTTCCTCCCCCATTTCCTCCACGTACTGGGCTTCCCTCTCCACCCATTTGTCTGGGGGCTCATGTTCTACTACGGCCTGGATCTCCACGATCTGGCCCCGAACTTCGTCCTCAACATCTCGGCGTTTATCGTCGTGTGCGAGGCCTTCCTCCGCATCCGCCCCCATTTCGGCCTATGGCTCAATACTTTCAATGTCAAGCCGAAGGTGGTGCGCGGCAACCAGGCGGAGTGCGGAGGCGCCATGGTGGGCAAGAGGTCCAACGACCTATGGCTCGAGGGCTCCTTTGTGGAGACCCTGAAGGGGTGGCAATCGGGGTGGTTTTACATCACCGAGCCGCGCGACGCCGAATGGGTCGCACCCCCTGAGTTTCGATCCGGACCCCCTACGCGGCTCACCTCCTGGAAGGAGACGGGCCTGTCATGGGGTAAGAAGGGAGAGCTGACCGGACTCCAAACATGCGTCCAAACCCTTGTGGACAAGAAGCTCAAACTTGTCAATGTAGTCCAGGTTATGCTCATTCGCTTGATCCTCCCGTGTCAACAACGGGCTTTCAACCTGTGGGAGTTTGACCCGGCGCAGCACCAAACTCTGAGCAGGCTCTTCGACCCGATGTATGAAGATGCCTGGAAGGTGCTTTTCAAGGGCATCGAGGCTCCCACATCCGCTACCGAGGATCACGGATTCAGTGCGCAGCGTCACGCTCTCGCGGTAAGCTGTTTTTTCCTTTTACAGGGTATCAGTTTTTCATAGTTTGACTCCATGCGGGATCTAAGCTCCCTTACCTTTGACAGGATTGGCAGGTGACATCCGAACAGATCAACTGTCCGGCTCCTTTGCCCGAAGGCCCAGCGGACGCTCGCTTGGTGAAGCTGCTGGTTCCGGCACCCTATGTGGTGCCGGAGAAGAAGGCCGCGAAAAAGGCCGCGGGGACTCGAAAGAGTGCCCGGCGCCAGGAGGTGTCGGATCCATCATCCGATGGTTCCGAGGCGCATTCCTCCCGTGAAGACAAGGAGGAAGAAGAAGAGACCTCTCCCCCTCTAGCGGGAGGAGAGAAGAAAAGGAAGGCCGCCCTCTCTGGGGAGGCCGGAGGGTCCAAGAAGGGGAAAACCCTTCCTCCGGACTACTCCACCGACGCCGACGATGGCAGAGAGGAGTGGCAGCCCAGGGCCAAGCCCCTGGCAAAATCGTAAGTATCCGGATACCAGAGTAATTCATAGTATTCGTTTATTGCACAGCTTTCCCTTACGTCGAATATGTTTATGCAGCCCACCCAAAGACCGGCTCGACGCGTCGTCAAGCGGCTCACTGGACTCGTCGGATGTGAACTCGCTTCCGATGGCTTCCTCCTCCCGCCCTACGGACGACACCGAAGTGTTGTCCCAACAGGTTCCAAGCCGGGAGGAGGTGGCCCTAGAGGCGCCGCAAGGCAACCTCCCGGACTCCAGGAGTAAAGGGGATGAAACCCCCCAGGGCTCCAAGTCCGGCTCTAGGCCGGACACCGCTCCAGAACCTTCAAAGGTTCCAGAGTCCGGCAGGGGACCTCCTTCCAAGAGGAGCAAGTCCACCGTGCCGGTGGCCCCCGTCCAACCGGAGGCGCCAGACAATATGTTGGAGGCGCTCCAAGGCGCCTCCATCGACGAGGAGCACCGCACTATTATGAGTGCGGTGGTCCAGAAGGTTCAGTCCGCCAAGAGCGGACTGACTGAAGATTGTACTAGCCTTTTAACAGGCTTTGAGGTAAGTAAAGAATGTGTAAATAATATTACCGCATAGACAGTAGCCCCTGATGCCCTGTTTGGCGTTCGGGAAGAAAAGCCGAATAGAGGATCAAATAAAATTCGCATGAGTCTAACAAAAATGAGTCAATATGCATATGCAGGCTTCTCTGCTTGCGTCCGCCGCACTGACTGCGGAAGTGGACACGCTAAAGCAAAACCTCGAGCGGTCCGAGCAAGAGCTCGGGCGTGCCAAGAAGTAGCTCGAGGACAATGAAGGTAAGAAATACCTTGTTTTTAAATATATATAAAAAGGTGCAATTGCAAAGAATGACAGGATTATTGTGGCTATTGTAGGGGCCACGTCTAAAGTGGCGACCCTTAAGCAAGCGCTGGTCGAGGCCAAGAAGAGGGCGGCCTCGGAGCGCACCGAGCGGGAGAAGTATGAGGCCGAGGTTGGCAAGGTGCGGCAAGAGCTCCTGGCTCTCATGGAAAAACATGAGAGTTTGGAGCTTGACTCAAAGACGCGAGCGTCCTAGCTCGCGGTGGCTATTGAAAATGCCAAGTCTGCCAAGGCCGAATCCAAGAAGACCCTCCAGGAGTTGGATGAGGTGAAGAAGATAGCGGCGGGTAAGGCATTCTTTATGCAAAGCAAACACATAAATGTGAGTTACTTGTTACTTACCCGAATCTAGAGCTCTCCAGGAGCGTTCGTAGATCTTCCCCAGAGTGTGTCCGATGCCGCTGCATTCTATCGAGTCGAGGAGGGCAGCTTGACAGAGAAGGTGTTCTGGTCTCAGTATGCTGAGGCCGGACACCCCGTGCCCCTGAGCGACCAGCTGAAGCAACTGGTGGAGCTCCACAAGGCGGCCGAACAGGCCATGAAGGGCCTCATTGTTCGGCTGTGGCCTAGAGGGGCTCTGCCTGGGAGCTATTTCGGGCTGGTGCGGTGGCTGGTGGAGGCCTGTCCAAGGCTCGAAGTCATCAATCTCTCCGTCTACATTGAAGGTGCCCGTAGGTCCCTTGCCCGTGCTAAGGTGCACTGGGGCAAGCTGGATGCTGAGAAGCTTGTGAAGGACGGGCCACCGCCGGGGAAAGAGCATTGCAAGCCCGAGAATTACTATAAGGATGTTCTGAAGGGTGCCTGCCTTGTGGTGGATGAATGTTCTAGGGATGTAATTTTTGAGTGAAACTTGCTCGTTTTGTCCTGTGCGCTGAAAACTTGTTTATATGCGCTAAGCAATGCTGTTGGAATTTAAAATATTACCTTCTGTGCGGCTGTTTATCAATTCTGAGAGATGGCGAGTCGTCGGCTTGTGCCCCCGTGCCGCTAGTGCTGGGGTGTTCAGGGATAAACCTGAGCGCTCTTTTTCCCATGTTTGGGTCCTTCGAGGGAGGCGCTCAACCCAACAAACAAGGCAATCGGACTATAATGCGTGAACACTCTCACTTAGCCATAGAATTCTATAATTTTAAATTTCGGCGAAGCCCCTGGTATTCGAAAGGCCGAGTTCGGGGCGCTATCCACGCCTTGGCCGGACAGAGCCGGCTCCTCGCCCTAAGCGGCATAAGTCTTTAGGGACTCGAAAAACCTCTCGAACAGCGACCAGCTCTCGCTTCATCATGACAGTCAGTTTTAGCTTTCTGCACTGAGGTGCTCGACCCAGCTCAACTGGGGCACAATCGCAGTGGTTCTCCTAGTGCTACCTTAGCCGATATAGCGGAACGTAAGGCACCAAAACATAGGAGCCGGGAAAAACCAACTATTGACCCAAGACATGATTCGGAGCCGATGCATATAATGCTATAAGTTCGGGGTGCCACACTTGTTAAAGTGTTCGGACTTCTCACACCATATTGAGGGGTACTAAATCCCCTAGCGTATTTTGGCCGTACCAATGTGTACGGGTGCAACATGTCGTTAAGGAACATGTATAAAGAAAAAAGGTAATGCAAAAATAGACGAAAGCTATGCATTGTTTATTAAAAAGGGCTGCGATCAAAGTAGAACGATACAAATAATGCGATAAGTGGAAGGTTGGAATAGTTAACATGTCCGTTCCAGGGGCAAGCTGTGGAATAGTATGCGGAACAGGTATACTGCTCGTGATAGAGACCACCTGGGAGTTCCGTAATGCAGCGTGGTTTGTCTGCTTCCCTGGTTTTTGCATCGTTTGTGCGGCAATTGAACTGCCGAACAGGCCTTCTGAAGGATGGAGTCCTGAAAGTAAGAGAAAATTAAAAAATCGGCAGCCCCTGGTACAGTTTAAGCCGTGTTTTGGGCGTGCTGTGATGGTGCCCCTCCCCCTGTACCCATGGTATCTCTAGAGCGTAGTTATGTACACGAAGTACTGGTGTCGCCTTTTTGCGAGGGTTGGGGTTGGGGCCGCATTGCTACGCCTGCTCGGATCATGCCAGGCGGTCTTGTTGTAGGTTACTCCGGGCGCGCTTGATGGTGTCCGGTCGTTTAGTGGCCGGACTGGAGAACTGCCTTGAGAGGCTGCTTTGTACTTCCGCTGCAAGGGCCGCTGTGTGCTCCTCCGTTCGAAGGGAGCGTTCGGTGTTTCCATAGACCGTAATTACTCCTCGAGGGCTTGGCATCTTGAGCTTAAGGTATGCGTAGTGCGGTACCACATTGAACTTAGCGAATGCGGTTCGCCCGAGCGGTGCGTGATAACCACTGCGAGACGGGACTATGTCGAAGATTAACTCCTTGCTTCGGAAATTATCCGGAGATCCGAAGACCACTTCAAGTGTGAATGAGCCTGTACAGTTGGCCTCTACACCTGGTATTATGCCTTTAAAGGTCGTTTTGGTGGGCTTAATCCTCGAGGGATCTATGCCCATTTTCCACACTGTATCCTGGTAAAGCAGGTTCAGGCTGCTGCCGTCGTCCATAAGGACTCTGGTGAGATGAAATCCGGCAATGATTGGGTCTAGAACCAATGCGGCGAATCCTCCATGACGGATGCTAGTGGGATGGTCCCTTCGATCAAAGGTGATCGGGCAGGAGGACCATGGATTGAACTTTGGGGCGACTGGCTCTACCGCGTATACGTCCCTTAACGCGCGCTTCCGCTCCCTTTTGGGGACGTGGGTTGCGTATATCATGTTCACCGTCCGCACTTGTGGGGGAAAACCCTTCTGTCCACTGTTGTTCGGCGGCCGGGGCTCCTCGTCGTCATCGCTATGCAGCCCCTTGTCTTCATTTTCGGCGTTTAACTTGCCTGCCTGCTTGAACACCCAACAATCCCTGTTGGTGTGATTGGCCGGCTTTTCGGGGGTGCCATGTATCTGGGACAAGCGATCGAGTATTCGGTCCAAACTGGACAGGCCCCTAGGATTCCTTTTGAATGGATTTTTCCGCTGACCGGATTTAGAGCCTCTGAATCCGGCATTAACTACCATATCCTCAGCATTGTAACCGTTAATGTGGCGCTTCTGCTTGCTGCGACGCGACCTGCCACTGCTGTCCCTGGTGTCCGAATTACCAGGGTTCTTGGTCATATTGTTGCTACGAGCAAGCCAGCTGTCTTCTCCCGCGCAAAAGCGGGTCATGAGTGTCGTGAGTGCTGCCATAGATTTCGGCTTTTCCTGTCCAAGGTGCCGGGCCAGCCACTCGTCACGGATGTTGTGCTTGAAGGCTGCTAGGGCCTCAGCGTCTGGACAGTCGACAATTTGATTTTTCTTTGTTAGGAACCGTGTCCAGAATTGCCTGGCCGATTCCTCTGGCTGCTGAATTACGTGACTTAGGTCATCGGCGTCTGGGGGTCGCACATAAGTTCCCTGGAAATTGTCGGGGAATGCGGCTTCCAGGTCCTCCCAACAACTGATTGATCCTGTTGGCAAGCTGTTGAGCCAATGCCGAGATGGTCCTTTAAGCTTGAGTGTGAGGTATCTGATGGCGTGGAAATCATCGCCGCGGGCAATGTGGATATGAAGGAGATAATCCTCGATCCATACCGCAGGATCTGTTGTGCCATCATATGATTCGATGTTTATGGGTTTGAAACCCTCGGGGATTTGATGATCCATTATTTCGTCTGTAAAGCATAGTGGGTGTGCGGCGCCTCTGTACTGGGCTATATCATGACGTAGCTCCAATGAGCTTTGTCTGCTGTGTTCGGCCCTGCCGAATTTGTGGCCGGCGTGACGGTTACCGTCTCGAGCCGTGCGGCGCCCACGCGATCCATAGATCGATCTTGTTTGCCTTGCCTTGTCCTCCAACATGTCTCGTATGTCCGGCGCATATTCCCGTGCCTTGGTACGGGGTGCGGCTTGAGTGGAGGGCCGAGAGGCCTCTCTGTCGCGGCCACGAGGTGGCCGGTCGGCCACATCAAGTGCTTCCTCCTCTGATCGGGGTAGCAACCTGCGCTTTGGGTAGCTCTTGGAGGGGTGTTCGAGTTTATGCTCTTCGGCCGCAAGGACTTCAGTCCATCTGTCGACTAGCAAATCTTGATCAGCTCTATGTTGTTGTTGTTTTTTATTAAGGCTTCTTGCCGTGGCCATAAGCCTGCGTTGAAAACGCTCTTGCTCAACGGGATCCTCTGGCACGACGAATTCGTCGTCGTCGAGGCTTGCCTCGTCTTCGGAGGGAGGCATATAATTATCGTCCTCGACCTCTCTGTCTACCGCTCTCTCATGAGGGCTGGTTTCTCCATCCTCCTGTGCTAAATCTTGTTGGAGGGGGTTTTCTTCGGCACTTTCCGGAGTATTATTATATCCCGTGCTGGAATCACCATATTTGTTTTGGCGGGATTTTGAGCGGTGCCGCTGACACCGGCGCTTAGGCTGTTTCTTGGAGGGGTCATCCTCCGCTATTCCATCGCCATCTCCCTCTTTTGGGGTGTCCACCATGTATATGTCATATGATGAGGTGGCTTCGAGGGCCTACTAGGCGCTGGTTCTTCATCATCTCCTTCATCGGCGACCATACCATCGATGTCTTCGGAGTCGAAGTCGAGTATGTCGGTTAAGTCGTCGATAGTGGCAACAAAGTGGGTGGTGGGTGGGCTTTGAATTTCTTCATCGTCCGTACCCCAACCTTGCTGACCGTAGTCCGGCCAGGGCTCTCCTGATAAAGAGAGAGACTTCAGTGACTTCAGGATATCGCCGAAAGGCGAGTGCTGAAAGATGTCCACGGCAGTGAACTCCATGAGCGGCGCCCAATCGGATTCGATCGGCAGGGGCGCGAAGGGTTCGGAGTCCGGAGAGGAGTCCGGCTCCTTGGAGTCACGAGTCTCGCAGAGTACGGGGCTGGTGTTCGGCTCAATCGCCGTTGGGGTCGCAGCCCCCGAGGTTGCGTCCAACTGCCCATCCTCGATCGGCGTAGTTGGCTCCGAATTAAGGGTCGGAGCCGATGCGGGTGCGGCCTCCAGGGCACTGTTTGGTGGCAGAGCTAGATCATGCTCATCGTGATAGTGCGGCACGCTCGACAGTGGCTCGAATCCATCGAAGATCAAGTCCCCGCGGATGTCAGCCGAGTAGTTTAAACTTCGAAATCTGACCTGACGGCTAGGGGCGTAGCTTTCGATCTGCTCCAGACAGCCAAGCGAATTGGCCCGCAGTGCGAAGCCGTCGAAGACGAAGATCTGTCCGGGTAGGAAGGTCTCACCCTGGACTGCATCGCTATTGATGATCGTAGGAGCCATCGAGCCTAACGGCGACGACACAGAGGAACTCTCAATGAAAGCACCAATGTCAGTGTCAAAACCGGCGGATCTCGGGCAGGGGGTCCCGAACTGTGCATCTAGGCCGGATGGTAATAGGAGGCAAGGGACACGAAGTTTTACCCAGGTTCGGGCCCTCTCGATCGAGGTAAAACCCTACGTCCTGCTTGATTAATGTTGATGATATGGGTAGTACAAGAGTAGATCTACCACGAGATCGAAGAGGCTAAACCCTAGAAGCTAGCCTATGGTATGATTGTTGTTGTGTAAGTTGTCCTACGGACTAAAACACTCCGGTTTATATAGACACCGGAGAGGGTTAGGGTTACACAAAGTCGGTTACAATGGTAGGAGATCTTCATATCCGTATCGCCAAGCTTGCCTTCCACTCCAAGGAAAGTCCCTTCCGGACACGGGACGGAGTCTTCAATCTTGTATCTTCATAGTCCAGGAGTCCGGCTGAAGGTATAGTCCGGCTATCCGAACACCCCCTAATCCAGGACTCCCTCACCTGGTCTTTCATTGTCATTGTGACTGTTATTTTTGCTTCCCCGTGGCTTGCCTTTGGCCTCTCGGATTTCGGAGGTGCCCTGGTTGCTGGCGTTATTGCTTCTACAAGCGAGCCAGCTATCTTCTCCCACGCAAAAATGAGTCATCAGAGCAGTGAGAGCTGTCATGGATTTAGGTCCTTCTTGGTCGAGGTGGCGTGCAAGCCATTCGTCCCGAACGCTGTGTCTGAAAGCCGCGAGGGCTTCCATGTCCGGACAGTCGACGATTCGGTTCTTTTTTACTAAGAACCGGGTCCAGAGCTCCCTGGCCAATTCGTCGGGCTGTTGGACAATGTGACTTAGGTCATCGGCATCCGGTGGCCGGACATGTGTTCCTCGGAAGCTATCGAGGAATGCCTCTTCCAAGTCCTTCCAGCTGCCTATGGAATTTTCAGGCAGGCTATTTAACCAATACCGAGCTGGTCCTTTTAGTTTTAGTGGGAGTTATTTAATGGTGTGGAGGTCGTCTCCACGGGCCATATGGATGTGGAGGATGAAATCTTCTATCCATACTGTGGGATCGGTTGTCCCGTCGTATGATTCAATATTGATGGGTTTGAATCCTTCAGGGAATTCATGATCCATTACTTCATCGGTGAAGCAAAGCGGGTGTGTGGCGTCTCTATGTTGGGCCACACTGCTGCGTAACTCCGAAGGAGTCCCATTGCGGTTTTCGGCATGGTTGCGGCGAGGTGTGACACGTCCGAATAGGTAGCCATCGTTGCATGTTGAAGCATGTTTTCGTGATCCGTAGATCAGTCTTGCGCTTCCTGCTCTATTGTCCCAGTCCCTCTGCAGGTTGTCTGGGTAATCGTGGCCTGCGTTGTTCTTGCCTTTGCGGCGAGGTGGGTGGTCTGGTGTTCGGCTTGGGTGGCCTTTTTATCCGGGCAGAGTTGCCGACGACCTGCCATGTTGTGTGACGATGGTATGGGTTCCAATGCCCCGTCATCGGACTGGTAGAGCGATCTGTGCTTTGGGTAGCTTTTGGCTGGGCCACTGAGGCTGTATTCTTCGGCGACCAAGACTTCGGTCCATCTGTCATTGAATAGGTCTTGGTCAGCTTGAAGCTGCTGCTGCATCTTTTTCAGGCTCCTTGCCGTAGCTATCAGCCTGTTCTTGAAGCACTCTTGTTCGAGGGGCTCTTCGGGTACGATGAAGTCTTTGTCGCTAAGGCTTTCCTCATCTTCGGAGAGCGTAAGGTAGTTGTCGTCCTCCGATCCGTCGCTGGGCAGGGCCTATTCATCGGGGCTGGCTTGCCCATTTTCCTGTTCCTCCTGCTTGAATGTTGCTCCCACAGGGTCTTCATTGCTTTCGGCGCCGTCCGGAGTGCTATTTCTCCAGTGCCATTGCTGCTGCGGTGTGACTTGGGGCACCGAACCTTACACTGTGACTCAGGAGTTTTAACTGGATCTCCCTTGTCTTTGTCGCGAGGCTTTTTGGGTGTATTGATCATGTACATGTCATGTGAAGGGGTGGCTGTCTTGCGTCCGAAGACTGGCGGATCTTGGCCTTGCTCCTTATCTGCATCGTCGTCTGGACCTTCAATGTCTACGAAGCCAGGAGTGGGCATGTCGATTAAGTCCTCGACAGTGGCTATGAAGTGGGTGGCGGGTGGGAAACAAAATTCTCCTTCGTCAGCCCCTAGTTCGAATCGGACATACTTCGGCTGCGAGTCTCCCGTGAATGACAAGTTCTTTAAAGAGTTTAATACATCGCCCAAAGGTGAGTACTGAAAGACGTCTGTGGCACCGAATTCGAAGATCGATAACCGATCTAGCTCTGTGTCCGCAAGCGTATATGGTCCAGAATTTATAGCCGGAGACGAATCCAGAGTTCTATTGACGCGGATATCGTGGGGTGACGAGTCCGTGTGCGGCTCCAACACCACGAAGTCTGTGGCTTCGGATGGCACGATCTTCTCTGGTTCTAAGGCCGTTGCAAAAATAGGGACCATCTCCTGGATGTGATCCAATGACATATTTAAGTCATGTTCCTCGGAGCGAGGGGGAACGATCGCTGCGGTTTCAAATCCATTGAAGATCAAGTCTCCACGGATATCCGCGGCGTAGTTCAAGCTTCCAAATCTGACCTAGTGGCCAGGGGAGTAGCTATCGATCTGCTCCAGATGGCCGAGCGAGTTGGCCCGTAGTACGAAGCCGCCGAACATGAAAATCTGTCCGGGGAGGAAGGTTTCTCCTTGGACAGCGTCGCTATAGACGATTGAAGGGGCCATCGAACCTTCCGTCGACGGCACAGTGGAACTCTCAATGAAAGCACCAATGTCGGTGTCAAAACCGGTGGATCTCGGGTAGGGGGTCCCGAACTATGCGTCTAGGATCGATGGTAAATGGAGACAGGGGACCCAATGTTTACCCAGGTTCGGGCCCTCTCTATGGAGGTAATACCCTACGTCCTGCTTGATTGATATTGATGAATATGGGTGTTACAAGAGTTGACCTACCACAAGATCGTGATGGCCAAACCCTAGGAGTCTAACCTGTATGACTATGTATAACACCCACGATGCGGCTATATCTCCCACGTGTGGGAGCATGACTTAGAGGCATAACCGCATAGTAGGCATGACGCAAGAGGGGCAATCTTTACACATCCCATGTACTGAATAAGAATGGGATAAAGATTTGGCTTACAATTGCCACTTCACACAATACATAAATATAGCATTACATCATCCAGAATACAATCAAGGTCCGACTACGGAACCAAATAAAGAAAGACAACCCCTACTGCTAGATCCCCGATCACCCCAACTGGGCTCCACTACTGATCAAAAGGAAACGAAACAACACAACGAACACGATCTTCATTGAGCTCCCACTTGAGCTCAGCTGCGTCAGCTGCACTGGTATCAATGGCACCTGCAACTGGTTTTGGAACTAATCTGTGCATCACGGGGACTCGGCAATCTCACACCCTCGCGATCAAGTCTATTTAAGCTTATGGGTAGGAATAGGTAGTGAGGTGGAGTTGCAGCAAGCACTAGCATATATGGTGGCTAACTTACGCAAATGAGAGCGAGAAGAGAAGCAAAGCACGGTCGTGAACTAGAAGTGATCAAGAAGTGATCCTGAAACTACTTACGTTCAAGCATAACACAAGAACCGTGTTCACTTCCCGGACTTCGCCGGAAAGAGACCATCACGGCTACACACGCGGTTGATGCATTTTAATTAAGTTAAGTGTCAGGTTTTCTACAACCGGATATTAACAAATTCCCATCTGCCCATAACCGCAGGCACGGCTTTAGAAAGTTCAAAAACCCTGCAGGGGTGTCCCAACTTAGCCCATTAAGAGCTCTCATGGTCAACGAAGGATATTCCTTCTCCCAGGACGACCCGATCAGACTCGGAATCCCGGTTATAAGACATCTCGACAATGGTAAAACAAGTCCAGCAAAGCCGCCCGTTGTGCCGACATCCTGATAGGAGCTGCACATATCTCGTTCTTAGGGCAACACTGGATTGTCCAAACTTCCGGTAGGCCAGCCCAGAGTTGCCCCTAGTGGCCACCGGTGGCTGACAGGTTCGGACCAACACTTAGACAAGCACTGGCCCGGGGGGTTAAAATAAAGATGACCCTTGAGTCTGCAGAACCCAAGGGAAGGTGATAGGTTGTTAGTGCAAATGTAAAACCAAGGTTGGGCCTTGCTGGAGGAGTTTTATTCAAAGCAAACTGTCAAGGGGTTCCCATTATAACCCAACCGCGTAAGGAATGCAAAATCAAGGAACATAACACCGGTATGACAGAAACTAGGGCGGCAAGAGTGGAACAAAACACCAGGCATAAGGCCGAGCCTTCCACCCTTTACCACGTATATAGATGCATTAATTAAATAAGAGATATTGTGATATCCCAACATATCCGTGTTCCAACATGGAACAAACTTAATTTTCACCTGCAACTAGCAACGCTATAAGAGGGGCTGAGCTAAGCGGTAACATAGCCAAACAACGGTTTGCTAGGAAAGGTGGGTTAGAGGCTTGATATGGCAATATGGGAGGCATGATATAGCATGTGGTAGGTATCGCGGCATGGCAATAGAGCGAGCAACTAGCAAGCAAAGATAGAAG
This sequence comes from Triticum urartu, assembly GCF_003073215.2. Taxonomy (NCBI): domain Eukaryota; kingdom Viridiplantae; phylum Streptophyta; class Magnoliopsida; order Poales; family Poaceae; genus Triticum; species Triticum urartu. The sequence goes on from NC_053027.1 coordinate 263,670,792, forward strand.
TGATTTCGAGGGTATGGTCATCTTGCCTGCAAAGTTCTCCGAGTTGACGTAAGCTTGATCCTCATAAGTGTACTCAACGGGTTCCTCGATCACGAACTCGTCTCCCAGATCTACCCAAGGCAAGAACACAAGCAAAAGAAACAACAATCAACCACGGTGCAATGCGCAAGCAACATGATGCAAAACATGACATGATATGCGGGATGAGATATGCAATGCATATGCGAGCTCCAGAAGGAAAAGATTGAAACAAGCCTCAACTTGGCAAACCAAGTGTGCCGCTGGAAAGATGAGTTGATTTCGGTTGAAATCGATATAAAGATCACCGGAATCGGATGCACAGTTTGCAAATGGCAAGCAAAACAAGATGGCACAATTCTGCGATTAACAGCACGATGCCATCTAAAATGCAACAAGAAACTAAGCTACTGCACTCTAACATAGCAAAAAATCACATGGCAGTGATCTACTCAAGATGCTTGACAAAAGATGCACACTGAGCAATGGCTAAATCACACAAGAGCAGTTTCAAACAAGCATGGCAAAAGTGCAAAAGATATCAGCTTCACAGACTTAGTGAAAATACTAGCATGTCAGGATTTAACATTAGGAAGCAAAGTTTAGAGCAAGATAACAACAGGCTACAGGAACAGAACATAGCAAACAAAGGCATGGAATCAATCTACTCAAAGCATATAACAAAATTCCCTTACTGGCCATAAGCCAAAAGGGCACAGAAAATATGATGGCACCCAAGTAAACATAGCAAGTTTCGTTAACATATTCAGACTTAGCAGAAAACTGGACATGGCATAAAAAAAATTATGAGGGCATGTTTGCGAGCTCGATGCACTCAACACAAGGCATTGCATGACAAGCTAAGCATACTACCAGCAAGAAGACATGTTCATGAAGCTAACCAAAGCAAGAACAAACTCTTAGCATGCATGGATCAACTACAACAACCTTGGCAAAATTGATTAACACGTAAACAATCTGCCAGGAACATTTTATAGCAAAAGTAGAACAAGATTGAGTCATGCTAGGGGACTCCATAAATGCAAACAGGGGCATGTATGGGTAGAGCTCAACCATATATCCAAATCATCCTTACTGAACATACTCAAAAGAAGCATGGATCTCTCTGTAGCAACATGAATACATGGCATAAAAATAACAGCAGGTAAAAGACTTAGTGAAATTCCAAGTCTCTGAAATCAGCAATATCACGAGAGCTACTTTGCATGCATGTGCTAGTCACCACATTGATCACAAAAATACATGGCATACACCCTGTAAAGATGGCATGGCATAGCCCAAAACACATGTAGAGCTTAAGCCCATATGCAGCACAAAATAATCATGGCAAAAATGACAAATGCTCAATATCTGTTAAGAAACAGGAACTAACATTTTATAGAACTCTTGCACCAACAATTTGGGCATCAAGATGGACTCAAACAAGCAGGTCACAATGGAACAAAATGAAGAGCACATCGTGATGAACATTTTGATATATCATGCATGCAAAACAGAGCTACGATGACAGAGTTATGACATGTAGAACAGAGCTAGAAAATATAGCAGATGAAAAAGACAGGCAAAATCTCACCCTCCGGATCTAGGGTTGACCCAGCACGGATTACGAGGTTCACCGGAGACCTTGCCGGGGAGGAAGAGGAAGGAGGACGGAGGGATCCTGGTGGCGCTCCGGCGAGGGGAGGGCCGGCCGCTAGCAGAAACGAGTGGATCTAGGCATGGGGCCCCCGGATCCGGCGACGACGAGGCCGGGCAGCGCTGCAGCAGAGCTCGGAGGCGGGGCGGCGCAGGGTCACCGGCGAGCGAAGCGGTGGTGCACAGCGGCCGGCGGCGGAGGCGTGCGGGCGCGGGCGGCGAGGCGCGGCTCTGGCGGAGGAGCGCGGAAGCCGAGGCGGCGGCGCGAGCTTCCGATGAAGGGTGCAGGCGGCGGCGAGCTATGTAGGTGGCGGCGCGGCGCTGGAGCTCCGACGAGACACCGGCGATGGTGGTGGAGTCCGGCGAGAGGGCGCGCGGCCGGAGACGACGCAGCGCGGGCTGCAGCGCGCGGGCTTGTCCGGGCCCCGATGGGCTCGGGCGGGCCCCGATCTGGGCCGGGAGGGCCGCACGGTGGAGGCGTGGTGGAGACGGTGGCGGGGTGACGTGGCGGTGCCGGATTGGCTGCAGAGGTGGAGGCGGACATGTCCGGCGGCGGGGAAAATGTCCGGTGACGCAGAGGAGGATTGGATCTAGGGTTTCGCCCGAAAATTTCGGGGGGGGGGGGGAGGTGCAAATATATAGGTAGAGGGAGCTAGGAGAGTCCAAATGAGGTGCGGTTTTTGGCCACGCGGTCGTGATCGAATAGCCAAGAGGATGGAGGAGGTTTGAAAGGGCTATTGGGCCGTTTTGGAGGGGTGTTGGGCTGCAACACACACGAGGCCTTTACGGTTCACCGGTTAACCGTTGGAGTATCAAACGGACTCCAAATGGCACGAAACTTGACAGGCGGTCTACCGGTGGTGAACCAAGGCCGCTTGGCAAATCTTGGTCCAATCCAAAGAGGTTTAACACCCGCTCACGAAAAGAGACAAAAGGGGAACGCCAGAGGACATAGGAGTGCCGGATTGCAAAACGGACAACGGGGAAAATGCTCGGATGCATGAGACGAACACGTATGCAAATGCGATGCACATGATGACATGATATGAAATGCATGACACGCAAACAAATGACAAGGCAACAACAGCGAATAACTGGAAGACACCTGGCGCAACGGTCTCGGGGCGTTACACTATGGTAATGAATATGTCCTTTCCGGACTAACCCCTCCGGTTTATATAGACACCGGGGGGATCTAGGGTTTACATAGAGTCAGTTACATAAGAAGGAATCTTCATAGTCGGTCGCCAAGCTTGCCTTCCACACCAAGGAGAGTCCAATCCGGACACAGGTACAGTCCTCGGTCTTCTTGTCTTCACAGCCCATCAGTCCGGCCCATGGATAACAGGCCGGACGCCTGAGGACCCCTTAGTCCAGGACTCCCTCAAAGCCCATCGTTGGAATAGACAAGCCAAGTTCTATAATGAAAATTTTCCACTAGTATATGGAAGTGACAAAATAGGAGACTCTCTATCATGAAGATCATGGTGCTACTTTGATGCATAAGTGTGGAAAAAGGATAGTAACATTGCCCCTTCTCTCTTTTTCTCTCATTTTTTGGGCCTTCTCTTTTTTTATTTGGCCTTTCTCTTTTTTCCTCACATGGGACAATGCTCTAATAATGAAGATCATCAAACTTTTATTTACTTACAACTCAAGAAATACAACTCGATACTAGAACAAAATACGACTCTATATGAATGCCTCCGGTGGTGTACCGGGATGTGCAATAAATCAAGAGTGACATGTATGAAAGAATTATGAACGGTGGCTTTGCCACAAATACGATGTCAACTACATGATCATGCAAAGCAATATGACAATGATGATGTGTGTCATAATAAACGGAATGATGGAAAGTTGCATGGCAATATATCTCGGAATGGCTATGGAAATGCCATAATAGGTAGGTATGGTGGCTGTTTTGAGGAAGGTAAATGGTCAGTTTAATGTACTGGCGAAAGTTGCACGGCACAAGAGAGGCTAGCAATGGTGGAAGGGTGAGAGTGCGTATAATCCATGGACTTAACATTAGTCATAAAGAACTCACATACTTATTGCAAAAATCTATTAGTCATAGAAACAAAGTACTACGCGCATGCTCCTAGGGGATAGATTGGTAGGAAAAGACCATCGCTCATCCCCAACCACCACTCATAAGGAATACAATCAAAAAATATCTCATGCTCCAACTTCGTTACATAACGGTTCACCATACGTGCATGATACGGGACTCACAAACCACAACACAAGTATTTCTCAAATTCACAACTACTCACTAGCATGACTCTTATATCACCATCTTCATATCTCAAAACAATCATAAGGAATCAAACTTCTCATAGTATTCAATGCACTTTATATCAAAGTTTTTATTATATCCCTCTTGGATGCCTATCATATTAGGACTAGATTTATAACCAAAGAAAATTACCATGTTGTTTAGAGACTCTCAAAATAATATAAATGAAGCACGAGAGTTCATCAATTTATATAAAATAAAGCCACCACCATGCTCTAAAATGATATAAGTGAAGCACTAGAGCAAAATTGCCGAGCTCAAAAGATATAAGTGAAGCACATAGAGTATTCTAATAATTCACAATTCATGCGTATCTCTCTCAAAAGGTGTGTACAACAAGGATGATTGTGGCAAACTAAAAGGCCAAGACTCAAATCATACAAGACGCTCCAAGCAAAACACATATCATTTGGTGAAGAAAAATATAGCCTCAAGTAAAGTTACCGATAGATGAAGACGAAAGAGGGGGTGCCTTCCGGGGCATCCCCAAGCTTAGGCTCTTGGATGTCTTTGAATATTACCTTGGGGTGCCTTGGGCATCCCCAAGCTTAGGCTCTTGCCACTTGTTATTCCATAGTCCATCAAATCCTTACCCAAAACTTGAAAACTTCACAACACAAAACTCAACAGAAAATCTCATAAGCTCCGTTAGTGTAAGAAAATAAATCACCACTTTTGGTACTATTGTGAACTCATTCTTTATTTATATTGGTGTAATATCTACTATATTCCAACTTTTCCATGGTTCATACTGTTGGGGGACGTAGCATGCAATTTCAAAAAAATTCCTATGATCACGCAAGATCTATCTAGGATATGCTTAGCAACAAGAGGGGAGAGTGTGTCCACGTACCCTCGTAGACCGAAAGTGGAAGAGTTAGGTTAATGCGGTTGATGTAGTCGAATGTCTTCGCGATTCAACCGATCTTAGTACCGAACGTACGACACCTCCGAGTTTAGCACACGTTCAGCTCGATGACGTCCCTCGAACTCATGATCTAGTAGAGGGTCGAGGGAGAGTTCCGTCAGCACAACGGCGTCGTGACAGTGATGGTGATGTGATCCGCGCAGGGCTTAGCCTAAGCACTACGATGCTATGACTGGAGGAATAAACTGTGGAGGGGGGCACCGCACATGGCTAAGAGAACTATTGGTGTGTCTTTGTGGTGCCCCCCGCCCCCGTATATAAAGGAGGAGAGGGGAGGCCGGCCGGCCCTAGGGGCGCGCCAAGTGGGGGGAGTCCCACTAGGATTCCTAGTCCTAGTCGGCTCCCCCCTTCCTTCCAACGGACTGGTGGAGAGGGAAAAGAGGGGGAGAGGGAGAAGGAAAGGGGGCCGCATCCCCCACCCCCTGTCCAATTCGAACTGCTATGGGGGGCGCCATCTCCTGTGGCCTGCCTCCTCCTCTCCACTATGGCCCATGAGGCCCATTAACTTTCCCGGGGGGGTCCGATAACCTCCCGGTACTCCGAAAAATCCCCGAACCTTTTCGGAACCATTCTGGTGTCCGTACATAACCTTCCAATATATGAATCTTTACCTCTCGACCATTTCGAGACTCCTCGTTGTGTTCGTGATCTTATCCGGGACTCCAAACAAACTTCGGTCACCAAAACACATAACTCATAATACAAATCGTCATCGAACGTTAAGCATGCGGACCCTACGGGTTCGAGAACTATGTAGACATGGCCGAGACACATCTCTGGTCAATAACCAATAGCGGAACTTGGATGCTCATATTGGTTCCTACATATTCTACGAAGATCTTTATCGGTCAAACCACAATAACAACATACGTTATTCCCTTTCTCATCGGTATGTTACTTGCCCGAGATTCGATCGTCGGTATCATCATACCTAGTTCAATCTCGTTACGGGCAAGTCTCTTTACTTGTTTTGTAATACATTATCCCATAACAAACTCATTAGTCACATTGCTTGCAAGGCTTGTAGTGATGTGCATTATCGAGAGGGCCCAGAGATACCTCTCCGATACTCGGAGTGACAAATCCTAATCTTGACACTGATCCAGATGACTCTAAGTCTCAATCTGGATACATTGTGAAAGTGGGAGCAATTAGCTAGAGTAGCTCTATGCAGAGCATTGTTGACATAGTTATTTGCAAAATACATACAGATCTGAATGTGGCAGACCCGTAGACTAAACTTCTATCACAAGCAAAACATGATCACACCTTAGAACACTTTGAGTGTTAATCACATAGAGATGTGAACTAGATTATTGACTCTAGTAAACCCTTTGGGTGTTGGTCACATGACGATGTAAACTATCACTACTAGGGAAAAGGCTAGCAGCAGCGCGGGTTTTAGGTGTATCAGTAGCGCGGGGACTGGCGCTACTAATAAGGCGCTACAGCTAACACGTAGCAGTAGCGCGTGCTCACCCGCTCTACTGCTACACAAGTGTAGCAGCAGCGCGCTTAAAGGAAGCTCGCTACTGCTAATAGCTATAGCGCGCTTCTCCTATGCGCACTACTGCTACTACTGCGCTGCTGCTAACTTTTCTCCACTCGTTACTGCTAATTTTAGTAGTTTTTTGTTTTTTCGGCATATTTGTTTTGTATTTGAACAGGTTTGATAGAAGAATCTTTAGCACATACAAATGTCATCATGATACACATACAAATGCCTGCGAGACCACAAATGTAATCATAGAATATACATACAAATAGTCTCGTCATAATCATCATCCAACACAAAGTGGTATCTTGTCATCATCTCGAAAATAGCGATACATGCAAGTCTCGAATACTTGCAACTACAACTTCATCCATCTAAACAAAGGTATACGCGAGAAGAGCTATCACTATGAGTGAGAGCGGAACTATGCAGTACATGAGATGGCGGTTACGAGTCCTCTCTCGCGCTAGCATGAACCTCAAGTAACTAGCTTCTCCTTCTTGTCTTCTTTTGAAGCCTTTATGGCTGGCATCTGAGAACCCATTCACTTGCGCCTAACACTCATGCCACTCGTTGTACACCTCCGGAACCTTCCCTTTGTACACGACATAGCAGTTCCATCTCGCCATCAAGAAACTAGGTACCTGTTAGAGATGCATGTTCATGAAGAGGATGTACAATCATATATATGCAACAAAATATACTAGAGAACACCGAAAAAGAAAGGGTTAGCAACTAGATGCAACATACAGTATGCAAATTAATTAACTAGAGGTACGCAAGTCATCGTACGCAAACTAACAAAGTAGCGTTATGCAAGTTCAGCAGGGATCGTGGACATCACAAAGTTTCATCGCTACAAATAGTATACAAGTTCAACCGACACATATCATCATCATCGGCATCATAAATCACTAGAAGTTCCATCCTTCCATATCATCGAGGATGGACCCTAGCTTCTTGAACGGCGTGAGGTCTAGACGTTGCATGCCTATGCGAGTTCGGACGTCAGCTCGCGATATAGGGCCGTGGTGGAACATCCCCTTCTCATCGACCACTTCTTTCATGATGATCGTCGCAATGTCGCTTTGGATGCAAAAGAAGTCATCTCTAAGTTTATAATCCGCTTCTCCATGAGATTCTAGCCACTTGTGGATATGATCATCATTTCTGCTTCTCATGCGAAGTTTTGGTGATCCGTGTTGAACTGAATCATGAGATGGAGGATGTATAATCCATCCTTCTTGCTTGGTTTTGGGACATGGATGCAGGAGAAGTTAGTTTTATGCGCAAAACCCATCCTCTTGTTCCTTTGTTTCCTGATCTGCATGTGGCCACCTCTAAAGCTGAAGCCTTGGAGAGCATCATCTAGAATATTCGTTATGTGGGTGTAGTCTTTTTTCTCGTAGTCTCTGGAAGGGTCAAAATACACGGCGTGGGAGACTTGCGGGTAAAGAACGATAAGGACGGCGCGCCCGTTGCAGCGGGGAAAAGACACCTCAAATTATTCCCCATAGAGAGAGAAGGAATGATTGAAATGTATGAAAGGGTTGTTCGAAACTGACTTACTTTGGATGATAAGGCACGAGGACAATTTCTCAGTCCTTATTCTGTACCATGAAGTTTTGGAGGTAGTCCCTAGCAGTTTCACGCTGAAAGTCGCCGAGACTCAAGAAAGACTCATGCATGTAGTACGGATCCGCCACACAGATTTGCGAGACTTCTTACTCTTCATGACGGAGCTCATATGTAGCGCAAAAAGGCGGACAATTGTAAAGTCGAGCCGCCTTGTCAGAAACATCTCAAAGATATGGTCAAACCGCAGGAAGAACACCTCCGTGGGCCCTGTCTCGACGTAGCACTTCCCCTCAGGCACACGAGCCGCGTATGTCGGATATCCTGGATCCTTTGAGGCTAGTAGGCTTTTCTCAGTCGACATCACATGGTCGTGCAGTCTCCTGAGATCCCCTGATAGTGCCTCCAGCAGTTTCGGCGGTAGCATCGGCTCGCCCGTGAGATGGAACATGGCCGCACCTTTCACGGGTACACGCTCTTCAGAATGCATCGTCTGGCTGCTATGTGCTCTGGCTTGTTTGGAGGCAGCTATCTTCCCCGATCTCTTTCTCTCCTTTTTCTTGGGCACACCTTCTAGACCCTTCCTTAACCCCTGCCCCAGTGTTCCCGGGCTAAGTACTGTACGACCCTCGCGCCCGGATAGTTGAGCCTATGTTGAGGCGGCATCTTCAGGCGTGTCCTGTGAGGATTTCATGAAGAGAGACTTTTTGCAATCCCTGCTATGACCTTCCTGCCCGGGCATATCATCCATATCCTCATTAGCAAGCTGATAGCCCGATTCGTCATATGGTTGACTCATCAATTCTATGTCACAGTCATACGCGTTTGTATTGAGGAAATCCATAGGGTCGACCTCCGTCTCATCATCCATTCTCTGTTCTACAGGACAAATTACATCAGCCGACACTATTGCACCCCCTTCATCATGTCGTCCGCCACTCTCACCCGGCACTATAGGAGCTGGTAATTGCGTAGGCGGGGTGGTGGTCTCCGCACGTGCTTGTTGATGTGTGGTTATTGGTGTGCTCTCGACCGGCTCCAAACGAATAAGATTCTTCGGCCGTAGCAGCACCCAACCCTTGCAGCTTCCAATCCGCGGCGGGATCTCGTCATCCGCTCCCACATGCTGTACTGGAGGAGGCAAATCCTCGTGCCCCGATTTCACACTGGACAAGCTAACCCTGAAGTGCCCAGCAGGGATCGGCTAGTTGTGGAACGTGGGTTGCAAGGGGTCCATTATCATCCCCTTTCCCACGTCCACCTTCTGGCCTTTGATCAAGTAGAGTATGGTGCACGGGGTTTCTTTCGCCTGCAAACACATATGTCTGTGGCGTAAAACATCCGGAAGGCAACAAAAATGGAATATTATATATATGGTGGTGCGACATGTAATTACCGTCATGGCGTCGAGCTCAGCCAAAGACGAAGGCCCACCGAGCGCGCCAGAGACTGAGGACGGGCTGCTATGAGCGGGAGCGGCTACGAGAGGAGGCCCGGTTGCGTGGGCAAGTGATGGTGTGATGATGTTGTTGTTCATGGAGTTGCTCCCGACGAAACTGGGCAACGGGAAATCATGTACCGTCTTGTCAGGATTTTCCTTCGTCCAGTTGATGATAACTGGAACCAAGTTAGTAGCGAAATCATTTCTGCAGGCAGTCACAGCTGCATTGACTGCCTGTTGTAACAACTCATATTTGTCCTCGGCTGCTTTTTCGCGTCCTCAGCTGCTTTTTTCTCGACCGCAAGCTTCACCTTCGCGTCGATGTCCGCCTGACTAAACTTCTTTTTCTGCTTCTTGGCCTTCGGGCCCTCGTTGTAAAACACCTTCCACGTGGCGCCGTCTCCAGCGTCGTGCACACGACCATATTGCGGCCGCTAGCCCAAAGGGAGTCCCTTAAGTTCATTCAAGGCCCGGTTGAGAGGGGTGTCCCACTTGGGCCTCATCAGAGAAGTAGGGCTTTCGACTGCAAGCTGGTGTTGCTTCTCCAGTAGTCTAATCAATTTCCTCGTGATCTGGTCCGTGTAAAAAACCTTTTTCTCCTTGTCCCACTTGAAGCGGGCCCTGATGAAGTCACGCTCCAACGGGTTGGTGAACTTCACAAAGGGGTCTGGGAGACCCGCGGCTTCACGTTCTGCGTCCTCCTTATCCCATATGGGCCTTTTACCGAGGTAGCCACGGCTTCCGAGGCGATGCTTCCCTGTGTTCCTTTGCTGAAGGCTCTTGAATTTCGCAGCCTTAGCCTTAGCGTCCTCGGTAGCGCAAGTCTCCTTGAACTTTTCGAACTCCTCTTCCGTAAGTGTCGAATTTTCCTCCAGAATCTTGGACAGGGGTTCCTCAGCCTCAATAGCTTGTTTCACCCTCCCTTTCCAGGAGGCCAAATCATTGCTGAACATGCCCATGGCGTGATTGTTAATCTTTTTCATATTCGGATCATCCCACGGTTGTTCTATGTTATCATCCCGGTCGGGGAACTTGAATCTCTTGTGCAACTTCGTTAGGAGCAACTGCGTCAAATGTTCTTTACTCCTTAAGTCATCGTCGTTGATGCTCATGCATTCCCGTAGGATGCATCCTACTTGGTTCCCATAGCACTTGCAAGGTTCTTCCGGCTCTAACGGCTCAAACTTGCCAGGTGCCATCTTTGTGATCACAAGTCGTCCCATCCCTAGTTTGTTAGGTTTTCGTATCCTCTGCTGCTTATGCTTCCTCTTTTCGGCACCGGCATCGGCGCCGGTACCTTCCCCACCGGTATCTTCCCCGCTGGTACCTTCCCCACCGGTCTCGACGCCGCCATCGGTGCCGGCGCCGTCGATGTCGATGTCGGCGTCAGTACCATCATCGAGGCGGACCTGCAAACCTTGCTTAGCAGTCAAAAAGTCGAGGTAGTCTTGTTCACCCTGATAATCCATCTCGTATGCATCTTGGTCAGAAGGCCCAGTTTCTTCATTGTTCGACATGTTTCCTATGATGAAGTGTCCTCATTTATTTCTAAAAGTATGAATAAATGAGAAATGACATAAAAAGAAATCTATGTGCCAGCACTCGATATGCCAACTATGTAGCACAAATCATGCCTTTATTCACGGGAAATTTTGGCATGACCATTGCTAAAAAAATGGACATATCGAGCGCCTGAAATTCACCGGAACGGAAATGAATCAACATTCCGGTGTAACATAGGCCACTCGGATCATTTACCAAAACATGACATGTCCAAAACATGACATATCCACATATCACATGTCCAGTTCAAATTTGCATATAAATTCAGCTAATTTTGAAACCTATCTAAATTCATAACTAAATAGATAACCTAATTAACATAACTAAAACCTAAGTAAATTAACCGAAGAACCCTAGATAGCAGAGAGAGAGGGGGGGTGGTTTACAGAGGGTGTAGGGGCGAGGAGGCAGGCCCGACGACGGACGAGGTTGGGAGGGGAGGAAGCAGAGGAGGGAGGCGAGGGCCGACGGGTCGAGGGCGAGCGCGCCGGGGTCGGGGGCGAGCGCACCTGGGTCGGCCGCGGCGGGGTCGGGGGCGAGCGCGCCGGGGTCGGGGCGAGCGCGCCTGGGTCGGGCGCGGCGGTGCGACGGGGCCGGGGAAGAGAGTGGGGATTTGGGGGAAAAGAGGCGGGATGAAGCAGGGAGAGTGAGAATTTTGGGTTAAGTGGACATAGCAGTAGCGCGTTTACACGAAGCGCGCTACTACTATTACGGGCAGCTATAGCGGTTTTCTACAGAAACCGCTACTGCTACCTTGACTAGCTGTAGCTCTTTTTGAGTAAAGCGCTACTGCTATAACCAGTTTCCCTTTTTCTTTTCCTCAGCGCTGAACGAAGGGAAGGCGATATATATTGCATCATTTGACGGTTAAATATGTATGCAAAATAGGAACATATATATTACATCATTGGACCCTTGCATAATAATGGCTAAGTGTGTATAAAAAATAGGAACATATATATATATTACATAATTGGACCCATGCATAATAATGGCTAAGTGTGTATACAAAATAGGAACATATATATATATATTACATCATTTGACCGATTCCTCAGCGCTGACGTTTTCGTTTTTGAGTCAGCTTCTTTCCCTTCTTGTTCATCAAAGAATAATTGAGCCCCTCATTGTGACTTTGCCTTTTCCATGGAGTACGATTTTTCTTTCGTAATGTAGTATTGATTCTTCTTTTAACGTATACTTCATCATCATCGTCATCTTCCCTCATTGGGTTGCCATACTAATCATAGTTTTCCTCGTTGGCGACTCCATCCATTCCAATGATGTTTCTTTTGCCTTTCCTCACGACAACACGACTGGGATTGCATGGGTCGGTTATGAAGAAGCATTGTGTCACGTGCTTAGCGTGTACCCATGGCTCGTTTTTTGCGATAGCGTTCACGGTAGCGCTCTTGGCATCGGGTATAGTCATGGTAGTGAATATCCGGCTTTCTCTTTCGACATTCTTAGCCCATCTGACATGGAACATCGTCGTGTTGTGCAGTCCAGAGTAGTCAAGCTCCCAGATCTCCTCGACCCTTCCATAAAATCGTTCAGTTGCGCCGTTGTCGCTGCCGGTCATGCATTCCATCATCACCCCTGAGTTCTGATCATCATTGTCCATATCTTTGGCCTCCATGTAGAACGTGTATCCGTTGATATCATATGCCTGATAGGTTACGAGGTTGGGCGAGGGGCCATGTGCTAAGGCGTATATGAGCAATCCGTCCTTAGAGCCCTCCTCCGGGGGATTAGCAATAATATGCTCTTTGAACCAATGCAGGAAAGTGGAGTTGTGCTCTCTAGTAACTTTGGCGTCCGTCCTGCATACCCCCCGGTCACGATACTTCTTTGCGATAATTTCTTTGTGCAGTGCCACGAAAGGATCTACCTCGTCTAGGTGTTGTAGCACTACCAAGTTTGCTCTGTCAAAGTCGCTGCGTCGATCTGAGTATGCCACGTGCAGTTCCCTGCGACCGTTGCAGTGACCTTCTCCTTCGAGCCTCCCATCGTGCTTGTTAACGGGCAAACCAACACTAACACCAGGCGGCTGGTCTGCTCCATATAGAAAATTCTCACAGAAAGAGATGCACTCTTGTGTCAAATAGCCCTGGACGATGCTTCCATCCGGACGGGATATGTTACGAACGAATCCTTTGATGATCCCATTCATCCACTCAAATGGCATCATGTTGTGCAGGAATGACGGCCCCAGGTCTATTATGTCATCCACAATATGGACACACAGATGCACCATCACGTCAAAGAACGCGGGCGGGAAGTACATCTCAAGCTCATTCAGTATCACAACGATCTCTTCCTGTAGCCTTCGGAGCTGCTTCACACTGATCGACTTTTGAGAGATGACGTCGAAAAAGTTACAGAGACCAATAAGCGTGTCACGGACGTGCTTGTCCATTATCCCTCTAAGGGCAACAGGTAGTATCTGCGTCATCATCACATGACAGTCATGAGACTTCATCCCGCTGAACCTTTTCTTGTCCGTGTCTAGATATCTACTTTTCTTGCCACAGTAACCGGAACTAACTTTGACTCCGGTAAGGCACTTAAAGAATTGATTGATCTCAGCCTGACTTAAGGTGAAGCAAGAAGGGGGGCAATAATCTGCATTCTTTATTTTCTTGCCCTTCTTCTCCCGTTCCTCTGTCTCCGTCTCTGTCTCGTCTGACATTTTACGGGGCGGCATGTGCAGATCTTCCCTAATTTTCAAATCTTGCAAGTCTTTTCTTTCCTTCGGCCCATCCTTGGTCTTATCCGTCATGTTCATTAGTGTTGCGAGCAAGCTCTCAAGGACATTCTTACAGATATGCATTTGATCAAGGCAATGAGGTGTATCAAGTTTGTGCCAGTACTCCAAGTCCTAGAACACAAACCTCGTCTTCCATACCTTCAGCAGCGGCTCCGGCGCCTTTCTCATCGTCTTTCCCGGCGCGGGGCACTCCTTCCAGTTTTTCAACAGCTCATCGATTTCGGCACCGCTCTGCTTACGTGGAGGTCCTTGATGCTCAGCATGACCATTGAATAGATCTCCACGGTTTCTCCACGGGTCGTCCTGTTCGAGCCATCTTCGATGCCCCATGTACACGATTTTCCCAGACCCGCCATCTTTCCTTGACGTTAGCTGCTGAGACGTCGTATCAACCATGCACTGCGTGCATCCGCAATATCCATGGCACACCTGGCCTGCCACATATCCGTAACCGAGATAGTCGTGCACTGTCGTGATCAGCGCAGCTCTCATGTTGAAATACTCGCCTTTGCTGGCGTCCCATGTCTTAGCCGGTGTTTTCCATAACGTGTCTAACTCCTCCTGAAGTAACCCCAGATACAAATTAATATTATTTCCTGGTTGTTTCGGCCCTTGAATAAGCATGCTCATGTGAATGTACTTCAATTTCATGCACAACCAGGGGGGAGGTTGTACATCCATACAAAAACGGGGCATGTGCTATGGTTGGTGATTTGGTTGCCAAACGGATTCATGCCATCGGTACACGCGCCGAGCATGATGTTCCTTGCATCACATTCAAAATACCGATAGAAGCTGTTCAACGCTCTCCACTGGCTTCCATCCTTGACGTGTCTCAGCTTCGGATCATCTCCATCGTCGGGCTTCTTCCTCTCCGCGTGCCAGCGCATTAGCTTTGCTTCCTTGGGATCTACAAAATACCTCTAGAGACGAGGAGTGATCGGTAAGAACCATACCACTTTCTGGGGATATTTCTTCCCGGCCTTCTTGTATCGAGAAGCATTGCACACCGGACAACTTGTTTTTTCCGCGTGCTCCTTCCGATAAATTATGCAATCGTTGATGCATGCATGGTATCTAACGTGTGGCAGATCAAGAGGGAACACGATCTTCTTGGCCTCATCAACACTACTAGGACATAGATTATCCTCGGGAAGAACATCCTTTAGGTACTTGAGATGCTCAACAAGGCTAGTGTCGGTCCATTTGTTTTTAGCCTTCGTCTTTAGGAGTTGGAGCGTGAAACTCAAGCGGGTCACCTCAGGATTGCAACCATCATACAATGGAGTGTTCGAGTCTACCACCAGTTGCTCCAGCTTAGCCTCCTCTCTAGAAGCATCTCTCTCAGTACTCGTCTCCTTGCGAAGCAATGCTTGAACATGAGGGTCCCGCACGATTGAACTTAGTACCGACGAACTCTGCTGCGTGGAGTCCATGTCGTTCTCTCCGCCGCCATGTCCGGCCCCTTCTCCACCGCCATGTCCGGCCTCTTCCCCGCCGCCATTATCGATCATCTCTTCGTCTTGCCCCGTGTCATCATTGCCTGCCCCATCAGCATCCTCAACATCTTCATCCTCATCTTCAATTATCCACCGAGTATAGCCATCCATGAAACCAGTCATGAACAGGTGCGCTTCGACACGACAATCGTCATGGGGGTCAAGCCAAACTATTCCTTTGCATTGTCGACACGGACATAAAACCTCTGTCAGGTTATTTTCCTTCATGTCCTGCACCGCCGACCGCAACCACCTGTCCACAATCGTTCCACTGACCATTGTCAACTCTGCACGGTAATAATAAACAAATTGATTATAAAAATGCATGCATTCATCAAAGTCATACAAAAATTCGGCATGACCTTCCTTAAAAATAGGACATATATAGATCTAGAGTTTGCCCGGAATTCGCCGAAACGGAAATAAATCGACATTTCGGCAAAACATAGGCAACTCAAAAGCACAATTTGGCGTCAACTCATGCCACACACACAATTTCCATAAACATATCACACACATAACATATTTCCATTTTGCAAAAGCATGAAATATTAATCACACCTATATCTCGAGATCGAGCACACGGTGGAGATGATGATGTAGGGAGGTCAAAAGTGCACAAAGCTCTTCTTGACAAAGAAATATCTAGTTAGGGGGCAAATAGGTCACTTAACTAAATGCTACATCTACCTAGCTAGCTAATTTGGGAGGAGACAACTTCAACTAGTGGAGGGGGGAGGAAAAAGAGAAAGGAGATGAATTAATGGAGGTGATGTAGTTATAGCTAGGAGTAATGAAGAGAGAGAAAGGTAGGTAGAAGAGGGAGAGTAATGGGGGGAGAAGTATTGAGGAAGAAGAAGAGTGAGAGAGGGAGGATGTGCGAGGTAGGGGAAAGGGAGGAGAGGAGAAGGGGAGGGGGTGGGAAAAGGTGGTGGGTGCTGCGTCTTAGCAGTAGCACGGGAGCAAAAGCGCGCTGCTGCTAAGAGCGTAGCAGCAGCGCGCTTTCCTGTCACGCGCTACTGCTAAACGGGCCAACCATGTGCACAATTTCAAAATTAGCAGCAGTGAAGTGACAAAAAAGCGCGCTACTACTATGGCATTAGCAGCAGCGCGCTTCCTGACGCCGCGCTAGTGGTAAACTTATGTCGTTGTGTACTGTCGGTGGATTTTTGTAGCAGCGCAGTTTAAGCATCACGCGCTACTGCTAAGTTTGCACTAGTAGCGAGCTTTCCATAGCCGCGCTGCTACAAAAATGCAAAAAGTCAAACTTCTCTAAGTTTGACCAAGTTTATAGACAAAAATATCAATATCTAGAATACCAAATCATTATCACTAGATTCATCATGAACTATATTTTTACATTTTATATATTTAGTATTATAAAACTTTATATATTTTGCTATAAAGTTGGTCAAACATAGACAACAGTTGACTTTTTGAAAAACTAATACACCTTATATTTAGGAACGGAGGGAGTATTTAGCAGCAGCGCCTCTTTTTATGCCACGCTGCTGCTAAGATTCTGTGTATAAGGTTTTCCCTAGTAGTATATGGGTGTTAATCACATGATGATGTGAACTATTGGTGTTAAATCACATGGCGATGTGAACTAGATTATTGACTCTAGTGCAAGTGGGAGACTGAAGGAAATATGCCCTAGAGGCAATAATAAAGTTATTATTTATTTCCTTATTTCATGATAAATGTTTATTATTCATGCTAGAATTGTATTAACTGGAAACATAATACATGTGTGAATACATAGACAAACATAGTGTCACTAGTATGCCTCTACTTAACTAGCTTGTTAATCAAAGATGGTTAAGTTTCCTAACCATAGACATGAGTTGTCATTTGATTAACGGGATCACATCATTAGGAGAATGATGTGATTGACTTGACCCATTCTGTTAGCTTAGCACTTGATCGTTTAGTATGTTGCTATTGTTTTCTTCATGACTTATACAAGTTCCTATGACTATGAGATTATGCAACTCCCGTTTACCAGAGGAACAATTTGTGTGCTACCAAATGTCACAACGTAACTGGGTGATTATAAAGGTGCTCTACAGGTGTCTCCTAAGGTACTTGTTGTGTTGGCGTATTTCGATATTAGGATTTGTCACTCCAATTGTCGGAGAGGTATCTCTGGGCCCACTCGGTAATGCACATCACTATAAGCCCTGCAAGCATTGTAACTAATGAGTTAGTTAAAGGATGATGTATTACGTAACGAGTAAAGAGACTTGCCGGTAACGAGATTGAACTAAGTATTAAGATACCGACGATCGAATCTCGGGCAAGTAACAAACCGATGACAAAGGGAACAAAGTATGTTGTTATGCGGTTCGACCGATAAAGATCTTCGTAGAATATGTAGGAGCCAATATGGGCATCCAGGTTCCACTATTGGTTATTGACCAGAGAAGTGTCTCGGTCATGTCTATATAGTTCTCGAACCCGTAGGGTCCGCACGCTTAACGTTCGTTGACGATATAGTATTTATGAGTTATGTATGTTGGTAACCGAATGTTGTTCGGAGTCCCAGATGATATCACGGACATGACGAGGAGCTCCGGAATGGTCCGGAGGTAAAGATTCATATATTGGATGATCTGGTTAGGCCAAGGGGTCAGGCCCACGGGGCTATAAGTCGGTGCAAAAGGAGTTCTGCGGAGGCCAGGGGGCCAAACAACGGAGACCCTCGCGTCTGGCCCTGGGCCAGACGCCGAGGCCCATGGCGTCCGGGCCAGATGCCAAGGATTGTGGCGTTTGGTCCTAGATTCTGAGTGGGACTCTTGCCTTTCGGGAAAAACTGACTTTGAGGAGGCTTTTGCTCCAAGTTTCGACTCCAGGGCTCAACATATAAATAGAGGGGCAGGGCTAGCACCAAAGACACATCAAGAAACACCAAGCCGTGTGCCGACTACCCCGTCCCCTCTAGTTTATCCTCCTTCATAGTTTTCATAGTGCTTAGGCGAAGCCCTGCAGAGATTGTTCTTCGCCAACACCGTCACCACGTCGTCGTGCTGCCGGAACTCATCTACTACTTCACCTCTCTTGCTGGATTGAGAAGGCGAGGACGTCATCGAGCTAAACGTGTGCTGAACGCGGAGGTGCCGTACATTCGGTACTTGATCGGGACGGATCGTGAAGGTGTACGACTACATCAACCACGTTGATAAATGCTTCTGCTTACAGTCTACGAGGGTACGTAGACAACACTCTCCCCTCTCGTTGCTATGCATCACCATGATCCTGTGTGTGCATAGGAATTTTTTTGAAATTACTACGTTCCCCAACAGTGGTATCAGAGCCAGGTTTATGCATAGATGTTATGTGCACGAGTAGAACACAAGTGAGTTGTGGGCGATACAAGTCATACTGCTTACCAGCATGTCATACTTTGGTTCGGCGGTATTGTTGGATGAAGCGGCCCGGACCGACATTACGCGTACGCTTACGCGAGACTGGTTCTACCAACATGCTTTGCACACAGGTGGCTGGTGGGTGTCAGTTTCTCCAACTTTAGTTGAACCAAGGGTGGCTACGCCCGGTCCTTGAGAAGATTAAAACAGCACTAACTTGACGAACTATCATTGTGGTTTTGATGCGTAGGTAAGAACGGTTCTTGCTCAGCCCGTAGTAGGCACGTAAAACATGCAACAACAAAGTAGAGGACGTCTAACTTGTTTTTGCACGGCATGTTGTGATGTGATATGGTCAAGACATGATGCTATATTTTATTGTATGAGATGATCATGTTTTGTAACCGAGTTATCGGCAACTGGCAGGAGCCATATGGTTGTCGCTTTATTGTATGCAATGCAATTGCCGTGTAATTGCTTTACTTTATCACTAAGCGGTAGCGATAGTCGTAGAAGCAATAGTTGGCGAGACGACAATGATGCTATGATGGAGATCAAGGTGTCGCGCCAGTGACGATGGTGATCATGACGGTGCTCCGGGGATGGAGATCACAAGCACAAGATGATGATGGCCATATCATATCACTTATATTGATTGCATGTGATGTTTATCCTTTATGCGTCTTATTTTGCTTTGATTGACGGTAGAATTATAAGATGATCTCTCACTAAATTTCAAGATAAAAGTGTTCTCCCTGAGTATGCACCGTTGCCAAAGTTCATCGTGCGGACACACCACATGATGATCGGGCGTGATAAGCTCTACGTCCATCTACAACGGGTGCAAGCTAGTTTTGCACACGTAGAATACTCGGGTTAAACTTGACGAGCCTAGCATATGCAGATATGGCCTCGGAACACTGGAGACCGAAAGGTCGAGCGTGAATCATATAGTAGATATGATCAACATAGTGATGTTCACCATTGAAAACTACTCCATCTCACGTGATGATCGGACATGGTTTAGTTGATTTGGATCGCGTGATCATTTAGATGACTAGAGGGAAGTCTATCTAAGTGGGAGTTCTTAAGTAATATGATTAATTGAACTTTAATTTATCATGAACTTAGTCCTGATAGTATTTTGCATATCTATGTTGTAGATCAATAGCTTGCGATGTAGCTCCCCGTTTATTTTTTGATATGTTCCTAGAGAAAAAGCAAATTGAAAAATGTTAGTAGCAATGATGCGGATTGGATCCGTGATCTGAGGATTATCCTCATTGCTGCATAGTAGAATTGTGTCCTTGATGCACCGCTAGGTGACAGACCTATTGCAGGAGCAGATGCACACGTTATGAACGTTTGACAAAGCTCGGTATGATAACTACTTAATAGTTTAGTGCACCATGCTTTAAGGCTTAGAACTGGGACTTCAAAAACGTTTTGAACGCCACGGAACATATAAGATGTTCTAAGAGTTGAAATTGGTATTTCATATTCATGCCCGTGTCGAGAGGTATGAGACCTCTGACAGTACTTTGCCTACAAGATGGAGGAGAATAGCTCAACCAGTGAGCATGTGCTCAGATTGTCTGAGTACTACAATCGCTTGAATCAAGTGGGAGTTAATCTTCCAGATAAAAAGGTGATTGACAGAGTTCTCTAGTCACTATCACCAAGTTACTAGAACTTCGTGATGAACTATAATATGCAAGGGATGACGAAATTAATTCCCAATCTCTTCGCGATGCTCAAATCGGCGAAGGTAGAAATCAAGAAATAGCATCAAGTGTTGATGGTTAACAAGACCACTGTTTCAAGAAAAGGGCAAAGGGAAAGAAAGGGAACTTCAAAGAAGAATAGCAAGCAAGTTGATGCTCCCATGAAGAAGCCCAAAGCTAGACCCAAGCCTGGAACTGAGTGCTACTACTGCAAAGGAAATGGTCACTAGAAGTGGAACTACCCTAGATACTTGGCGGATAAGAAGGATGGCATAGTGAACAAAGGTATATTTGATATACATGTCATTGATGTGTACTTTACTAGTGTTTATAGAAAACCCCTCGGTATTTGATACGGGTTCAGTTGCTAAGAGTAGTAACTCAAAACGGGAGTTGCAGAATGAACAGAAACTAGTTAAGGGTGAAGTGACGATGTGTGTTGGAAGTAGTTCCAAGAATGATATGATCATCAACGCACACTCCCTATACTTTCGGGATTACTGTTGAACCTAAATAAATGTTATTTGGTGTTTGTGTGTAGCATGAATATGATTTGATCATGTTTATTGTAATACTATTATTCATTTAAGTTAGAGAATAATTGTTGTTCTGTTTACATGAATAAAACCTTCTATGGTTATACACCCAATGAAATTGGTTTGTTGGATCTCAATCGTAGTGATACACATATTCATAATATTGAAGCCAAAAGATGCAAAGTTAATAATGATAGTGCAACTTATTTGTGGCATAGCCGTTTGGGTCATATTGGTCTAAAGCGCACGAAGAAACTCCATGCTGATGGGTTTTTTGAATCACTTGATTATGAATCTGTTGATGCTTGCGAACCATGCCTCATGGGCAAGATGACTAAGACTCCGTTCTCGGGAACAATGGAGCGAGCAACAAACTTGTTGGAAATAATACATACTAATGTATGCAGTCCGATGAGTGTTGAGGCTTGCAGTGGGTATCGTTATTTTCTGACCTTCACAGATGATTTGAGAAGATATGGGTATATCTACTTGAAGAAACATAAGTCTGAAACATTTGAAAAGTTCAAAGAATTTCAGAGTGAAGTGGAAAATCATCGTAACAAGAAAATAAAGTTTCTACGATCTGATCGCAGAGGCGAATATTTAAGTTATGAGTTTGGTCTTCAATTAAAACAATGTGGAATAGTTTCACAAACTCATGCCACCTGGAACACCACAGCGTAATGGTGTGTCCGAACATCATAACCGTACTTTATTTGATATAGTGCAATCTATGATGTCTCTTACCGATTTACCACTATCGTTTTGGGGTTATGCATTAGAGACAGCTGCATTCAAATTAAAAAGGGCACCATCTAAATCCGTTGAGACGAAACCGTATGAACTGTGGTTTAGCAAGAAACCTAAGCTGTCGTTTCTTAAAATTTGGGGTTGTGATGCTTATGTGAAAAGTTTCAGCCTGATAAGCACAAACCTAAATCGGAAAAGTGTGTCGTCATAGGATACCCAAAAGAAACTATTGGGTACACCTTCTGTCACAGATCCGAAAGGCAATATCTTTATTGCTAAAGAGTGGATCCTTTCTAGAGAGGAAGTTTCTCTCGAAAGAAGTGAGTGGGAGGAATGTAGAACTTGATGAGATAATTATACCTTCTCCCAAATTGGAAAGTAGTTCATCACATAAATCACTTCTAGTGATCTCTACACCAATTAGTGAGGAAGCTAATGATGATGATCATGAAACTTCAGATCAAGTTACTACCAAACCTCGTAGGACAACCAGAGTATGGTCCGCACCAGAGTGGTACGGTAAACCTTTCTGGAAGTCATGTTACTAGACCATGACGAACCTACAAACTATGAGGAAGCGATGATGAGCCCAGATTCCGTGAAATGGCTTGAGGCCATGAAATCTGAGATAGGATCCATGTATGAGAACAAAGTATGGACTTTGATTGACTTGCCCGATCATCGGTGAGTCCTTGAGAATAAATGGATTTACAAGAGGAAGGTGGACACTGATAGTAGTGTTACTATCTACAAAGCTCGAATTGTCACAAAAGGTTTTCGACAAGTTCAGGATGTTGACTACGATGAGATTTTCTCACTTGTAACGATGCTTAAGTCTGTCCGAATCATGTTAGCAAATTGCCACATTTTATGAAATCTAGCAAATGGATGTCAAAACTACATTCCTTAATGGATTTCTTAAAGAAGAGTTGTATATGATGCAACCAGAAGGTTTTGTCGATCCTAAAAGTGCTAACAAAATGTGCAAGCTCCAGCGATCCATCTATGGACTGGTGCAAGCATCTCAGAGTTGGAATATATGCTTTGATGAGTTGATTAAAGCATATAGTTTTATACAGACTTGTGGTGAAGCCTGTATTTACAAGAAAGTGAGTGGGAGCACTACAGCATTTCTGATAAAAATATGTAAATGACATATTGTTGATCGGAAATAATGTAGAATTTTCTGGAAAACATAAAGGAGTATTTGAAAGGAGTTTTTCAAATAAAGACCTCGGTGAAGCTACTTACATATTGAGCATCAAGATCTATAGAGATAGATCAAGATGCTTGATAAGTTTTTCAATGAGTACATACCTTGACAAGTTTTTGAAGTAGTTCAAAATGGAACAGTCAAATAAAGAGTTCTTACCTGTGTTACAAGGTGTGAAATTGAGTAAGACTCAAAGCCCGACCACGGCAGAAGATAGAAAGAGAATGAAAGTCATTCCCAATGCCTCAGCCATAGTTTCTACAAATATGCCATGCTGTGTACCAGATCTATTGTATACCCTACACTGAGTTTAGCAAGGGACTACAATAGTGATCTAGGAGTAGATCACTAGACAGCGGTCAAAATTATCCTTAGTGGAATAAGGATATGTTTCTCGATTATGGAGGTGACAAAAGGTTCATCGTAAAGGGTTACATCGATGCAAATTTTGACACTGATCCAGATGACTCTAAGTCTCAATCTGGATACATTTTGAAAGTGGGAGCAATTAGCTAGAGTAGCTCGGTGCAGAGCATTGTTGACATAGAAATTTGCAAAATACATACGGATCTGAATGTGGCAGACCTGTAGACTAAACTTCTCTCACAAGCAAAACATGATCACACATTAGAACTCTTTGGGTGTTAATCACATAGCTATGTGAACTAGATTATTGACTCTAGTAAACTCTTTGGGTGTTGGTCCCATGACGATGTGAACTATGGGTGTTCATCACATGATGATGTGAACTATTGGTGTTAAATCACATGGCGATGTGAACTAGATTATTGACTCTAGTGCAAGTGGGAGACTGAAGGAAATATGCCCTATAGGCAATAATAAAGTTATTATTTATTTCCTTATTTCATGATAAATGTTTATTATTCATGCTAGAATTGTATTAACCGAAAACATAATGCATGTGTGAATACATAGACAAACATAGTGTCACTAGTATGCCTCTACTTGACTAGCTCGTTAATCAAAGATAGTTAAGTTTCCTAACCATAGACATGAGTTGGCATTTGATTAATAGGATCACATCATTAGGAGAATGATGTGATTGACTTGACCCATTCCATTAGCTTAGCATTTGATCGTTTAGTATGTTGCTATTGATTTCTTCATGACTTATAGATGTTCATATGAATATGAGATTATGCAAATCCCGTTTCACAGAGTAACACTTTGTGTGCTACCAAACGTCACAACGTAACTGGGTGATTATAAAGGTGCTCTACAGGTGTCTCCGAAGGTACTTGTTGAGTTGGCGTATTTCGAGATTAGGATTTGTCACTCTGATTGTCGGAGAGGTATCTCTGGGCCCACTCGGTAATGCACATCACTATAAGCCTTGCAAGCATTATAACTAATGAGTTAGTTGCGAGATGATGTATTACGTAACGAGTAAAGAGAACTGCCGGTAACGAGATTGAACTAGGTATTAAGATACCGATGATCGAATCTCGGGCAAGTAACATACCGATGACAAAGGGAACAGCGCATGTTGTTATGCGGTTCGACCGATAAAGATCTTCGTAGAATATGTAGGAGCCAATATGGGCTTCCAGGTTCCGCTATTGGTTATTGACCAGAGAAGTGTCTTGGTCATGTCTACATAGTTCTCGAACACGTAGGGTCCGCACGATTAACGTTCGTTGACGATATAGTATTTATGAGTTATTTGTGTTGGTAACCGAATGTTGTTTGGAGTCCCGGATGAGATCACGGACATGACGAGGAGCTCCAGAATGGTCCGGAGGTAAATATTCATATATTGGATGATATGGTTAGGCCAAGGGGTCAAGCCCACGGGGCTATAAGTCGGTGCAAAAGGAGTTTTGCGGAGGCCAGGGGGCCAAACACCGAAGACCCTGGCGTCTGGCCCTGGGCCAGACGCCGAGGCCCATGGTGTCCGGGCCAGACGCCAAGGATTGTGGCATTTGTTCCTGGAGTCCGAGTGGGACTCTTGCCTTTCAGGCAAAACCGACTTGAGGAGGCTTTTGCTCCAAGTTTCGACTCCAGGGCTCAACATATAAATAGAGGGGCAGGGCTAGCACCAAAGACACATCAAGAAACGCCAAGCTGTGTGCCGACTACCCCGTCCCCTATAGTTTATCCTCCGTCATAGTTTTCGTAGTGCTTAGGCGAAGCCCTGCGGAGATTGTTCTTCACCAACACCGTCACCACGCTGTCGTGCTGCCGGAACTCATCTACTACTTCACCTCTCTTGCTGGATCGAGAAGGCGAGGACGTCATTGAGTTGAATGTGTGCTGAACGAGGAGGTGCCATACGTTCGGTACTTGATTGGGACGGATCGTGAAGGTGTACGGCTACATCAACCGCGTTGATAAACGCTTGCGCTTACGGTCTACGAGGGTACGTAGACAACACTCTCCCCTCTCTTTGCTATGCATCACCATGATCCTGCGTGTGCGTACGAAATTTTTTGAAATTACTATGTTCCCCAACATCTCATCCATCACATCATTCTCTAATGATGTGATCCCATTCATCAAATGACCACACATGTCTATGGTCAGGAAACTTAACCATCTTTGATTAACGAGCTAGTCAAGTTGATGCATACTAGGGACACTGTTTTGTCTATGTATTCACACATGTACTAAGTTTCCGGTTAATACAATTGTAGCATGAATAATAAACATTTATCATTATATAAGGAAATATAAATAACAACTTTATTATTGCCTCTAGGGCATATTTCCTTCACATACACCCCGATACTAGCCATAGATTCATCGAAATAAGCAAACAACACATAGAAAATAGAATATGTCAAAAACAGAACAATCTATAGCAATCTGGAGATTTCGAATAGTTTTGTAAATCCAAAAATTATGAAAACTTAGGACAAACTAAGTAATTTTATTATTAATCTTCTACAAAAATAAACAGTATTTTATCCCGCTTCTGCTAAAAATGAAAATTAATTTTCTAGGCACAAAAGTTTCTGTTTTTCAGCAAGGTCAAATCAACTATCACCAAAGGTCTTAATTGGCACAAAAACTAATTAAAACACAAAACCACATCTAACCAGAGGCTAGGTGAATTATTTATTGCAAAAAAACCTAAACAGCAAAAACAAAAATAAAATTGGGCTGCCTCCCAACAAGCGCTATTGTCTAACGCCCCTAGTTAGGCATAAAACATGAATAGATATAGGTATTATCATCTTTGGCATGCAACTCTTCAATTACAAACTTATAATTCTTAGGAGATTCTTTGGTTTATCAATGATCAAACCCCTAGGCAATAAATCAAGAAATTCATTCGTGACAATTGGTTTCTTAATGATATCGAGAAGATTGGGGTGAACACTTATCGATTTGAGATCTTCATTATCATAACTAGAAGATTCATCCTTATTCTTAGGAACATAAGTAAACTTGGCAATTTTAGTAGGAGGAAGATTTTGATTAGTTTTAATGAAGGAAAATGCGGAACCCAAGTTGGTAATAATATCCTCTAGTTTTCCAATTCTAGTAGAATCTTGATCTATTTTTTCCTTAACCATGGGTTCCTTTTCCCTAAGATTCTTTAAAGTGACTCCTACTTTAGATCCATATTGAGTAATCAGATTATGAATCGTTTTATCCAAATTTTCAATCAATTCAATGGTGGCAATCTTATTCTCAACAATATCAAGCCTTTGCATTACATTCTTAAAGGTTAAAATAGTTCCATTGATCAAAAGCGGTGGTGGGCCTAACAAATCTATCATGGCATTATAAGAATCAAAAGTATGGCTACCCAAGAAATTCCCTCTGGTAATGGTATCTAGAACATATCTATTCCAAGGAGTAATGCCCACATAAAAATTGCAAAGAAGAACGGAAGTAGATTGCTTTCGAGAAGATCTATTTTAAGCATTGCAAATTCTATACCAAGCATCTTTTAAATTTTCCCACCAAAGCTCGACTTGTCACAAAAGGTTTTCGACAAGGTCAAGAAGTTGACTACGATGAGACTTTCTCACCCATAGCGATGCTTAAGTCTATCTGAATCATGTTAGCGGTTGCCGCATTTTATGATTATGAAATCTGGCAAATGGATATCAAAACTGCATTCCTTAATGGATTTCTTTAAGAAGAGTTGTATATGATGCAACCAAAAGGTTTTGTCGATCCTAAAGGTGCTAACAAAGTGTGCAAACTCCAATGATCCATCTATGGACTGGTGCAAGCATCTCGGAGTTGGAATATATGCTTTGATAAGGTGATCAAAGCATATGGTTTTATACAGACTTATGGTGAAGCATGTATTTACAAGAAAGTGAGTGGGAGCTCTGTGGCATTTCTAATATTATACGTAGATGACATACTGTTGATTGGAAATGATGTAGAATTTCTGGATAGCATAAAAGGATATTTGAATAAGAATTTTTCAATGAAAGACCTCGGTGAATCTGCTTACATATTGGGCATCAAGATCTATAGAGATAGATCAAGACGCTTCATAAGACTTTCAATGAGTACATACCTTGAAAAGATTTTGAAGGAGTTCAAAATGGATCAGTCAAAGAAGGAGTTCTTGCCTGTATTGTAAGGTGTGAAGTTGAGTAAAGACTCAAAACCCGACCACGGCAGAAGATAAAGAGAGAAAGAAAGTCACCTATGCCTCATCCATAGGTTCTATAAAGTATGACATGCTATGTACCAAACCTATTATGTACCTTGCCATGAGTTTGTCAAGGGGGTACAATAGTGATCTAGGACTAGATCACTGGACAGCGGTCAAAATTATCCTTAGTTACCTTAAAGAGGACTAATGAAATGTTTCTCCGTTATGGAGGTGATAAAGAGTTCATCCTAAAGAGTTACGTCGATGCAATCTTTGACAAAGATCTAGATGACTCTAAGTCTCAATCTAGATACATATTGAACGTAGGAGCAATTAGCTAGAGTAGCTCCATGCAGAGCATAGTAGACATAGAAATTTGCAAAATACATACGGATCTGAATGTGGCAGACTCGTTGACTAAACTTCTCTCACAAGCAAAACATCATCACACCTTAGTACTCTTTGGGTGTTAATCACATAGCATTGCGAACTAGATTATTAACTCTAGTAAACCCTTTGGGTGTTGTTCACATGGCCATGTGAACTATGGGTGTTAATCACATAAAGATGTGAACTATTAGTGTTAAATCACATGGCGATGTGAACTAGATTATTGACTCTAGTGCAAGTGGGAGACTGGAGGAAATATGCCTTAGAGGAAATAATAAAGTTTTATGTTTCCTTATATCATGATAAATGTTTATTATTCATGCTAGAATTGTATTAACCGGAAACTTTATACATGTGTGGATACATAGAAAAAACACTGTGTCCCTAGTAAGCCTCTACTAGACTAGCTCGTTAATCAAAGATGGCTAAGTTTCCTAACCATAGACATGTGTTGTCATTTGATGAACGGGATCACATCATTAGGAGACTGATGTGATGGACAAGACCCATCCGTTAGCTTAGCATATTGATCATTCACATTTGTTGCTATTGCTTTCTTCATGTCAAATACATATTCCTTCGACTATGAGATTATGCAACTCCCGAATACCAGAGGAATACCTTCTGTGCTATCAAACGTCACACCATAACTGGGTGATTATAAAGATGCTCTACAGTTATCTCCGAAGGTATTTGTTGGGTTGGCATAGATCGATATTAGGATTTGTCACTCCGAGTATCGGAGAGGTATCTCTGGGCCCTCTCGGTAATGCACATCATAAGAAGCCTTGCAAGCAAAGTGACTAATGAGTTAGTTGCAGGATGATGTATTATGGAACGAGTAAATAGACTTGCCGGTAACGAGATTGAACTAGGTATGTGGATATCGATGGTCGAAGCTCGGGCAAGTAACATACCGATGACAAAGGCAATAACGTATGTTTTCATAATGGTTCGACCGATAAAGATCTTCATAGAATATGAAGGAACCAATATGAGCATCCAGGTTCCGCTATTGGTTATTGACTGGAGAGATGTCTCGGTCATGTCTACATAGTTCTCGAACCCATAGGGTCCGCACGCTTAACGTTCAATGACAATTTAGTATTATATGAGTTATGTGATTTGGTGACGGAATGTTGTTCGAAGTACTGGATGGTATCACGGACATGACGAGGAGTCTCTAAATGGTCGAGAGGTAAAGATTGATATACAGGATGATAGTATTCGGACACCGGATGTGATCCAGATAGTATCGGGTATTTATCAGAGTAGCGAGGGGGTTACCGGAACCCCCGGGGGGAAGATATGGGCCATGGGAGGGGAGCACACCAGCCCACAACGGGTGGAGCCCCCCCCCCATGGATGGAGGCCGAATTGGAGAAGGGGAAGAGGGGGTTCGACCCCCCCTTTCCTTCTCTCCTTCCGCTTCCCTTTTTCCCCCTCCAGAAATAAGGAAAGGGGGAGGCCGAATTGGGGAGGACCCCAAGTAGGATTCCTCCTACTTGGGGCGCCCCATGGCTGCCTCTCCTCCCCTCCCACCTATATATACATGGGGAGGGGCGCCTAGAACACACAACAATAGTCGTTAGCCGTGTGCGGCACCCCCCCTCCACAGTTTACACCACCGGTCATAGTTTTGCGGTGCTTAGGCGAAGCCCTGCGAGAATCACTTCACCATCACCATCACCATGCCGCCATTCTCATCTACTTCCTCGACACCTTTCTTGATCAAGAAGGTGAGGGACGTCATCGCGCTGGACATGTGCAGAAGTCGGAGGTGTCGTACGTTCGGTGCTTGATCGGTCGGAGCTAGAAGAAGTTTGACTACATCAACCGCGTTGTCAAACGCTTCCGCTTTCGGTCTAAGAGGGTACGTGGACACACTCCCCCCTCTCATTGCTATGAATCTCCTAGATAGATCTTGCGTGAGCATAGGAAATTTTTTGAAATTGCATGCTACGTTTCCCAACATCTTTCTCTTCAACGGATTTTTCTTTGGAGGTGTAGTTGGAACAACACTTGCTTGAAGGTCAGGCAGAACCGTGGATGTAGTGACATTCACTTGTTTAGAGAGAGTTGCATCAATTTCATCTCTCACGAGCGGAGGATCATCTTGATCAGAAGAATCACTTTCAGACTCAACTGGTTTAGCAGGCCTTTTCCTCAATGCGCTCTTTTTCTTCAAAGCTGTAGATCTGGGATCATGTTTGTGCTTTGAGCGCCCTTCGGATTTTCCTTCAGCCTTTCTCTTCTCGACGTTTGATTTAATGAGACCACGGTTTTATTTTTCCTTTGCATGTTCCTTTTCTACCTTCTTGGCTCTCTTTTCAGCATTCTTGAGGCTCTTGGCCTTTTCTTCGGGGTATGAGTCAGGTGTCTTAAGAGATGACTCATGAGCTTCTGGAGGTGGTTGAGGCCTTTCTTGTGTGTCACCTGCCCTGATGAGTCTAATTTCGCGACAATCACCCCACAGGGGATGGAAGGCAAAGTTCTTCGCATACCGAGGATGAAGCATTTGTTGGGGAATGAAATATTTCAAAAAAATCCTACGATCACGCAAGATCTATCTAGGAGATGCATAGAAACGAGAGGGGAGAGTGTCTCTACGTACCCTCGTAGACCAAAAGCAGAAGCGTTTAGTAACGCGGTTGATGTAGTCGAACGTCTTCGCGATCCAGCCGATCAAGTACCGAACGCACGGCACCTCCATGATCTACACACGTTCAGCTCAGTGACGTCCCTCGTACTCTTGATCCAAATGAGGCCGAGGGTGAGTTCCGTCAGCACGACGGCGTGTTGACGGTGATGATGAAGTTACCGACGCAGGGCTTCACCTAAGCACTACGACAATATGACCGAGGTGTAAAACTATGGAGGGGGCCACCGCACACGGCTAAAGATCAACTTGTGTGTCTATGGGGTGCCCCCTCCCCAGTATATAAAGATGGGAGGAGGAGGGCCGTCCTCAAGGGGCGTGCCCAAGGGGGGATTCCTACTCCTAGTAGGAGTAGGTTTCCCCTTTCCTAGTCCAAGTAGGAGAAGAAGGAAGGAGGGGAAGAAGAGAACGAAATGGGGGCCGGCCCCCTAGCCCTAGTCCAATTCATTTTGGGCTAGGGGGCGCCACCTCTTGGCTTGCCTCCTCTCTTCCACCACTTGGCCCATAAGGCCCAATAACTTCCTGGAGGGGGTTCCAGTAACCCCCGGTACTCCAAAACTTATCCTAAACGACCCGAACTATTCCGGTGTCCGAATGTAGCCTTCCTGATGAGGACATCAATACCATTGTTACACCCACAGCCCCTACTGTTACATATACTGGACCAATTACTAGAGCTCGCGCACGCCAATTAAATTACCAGGTACTTTCGTTTCTTGGTAATGATTCTAATGTTCATGAGATTATGATGCTGCCTAAATTGGATACATTTGTTTTGCTTACAAATGAAGGGCCTAGCTTGGAGAAGGATGAACATTGGAGCAAGAACACGCATGGAGTTGATGGCATGCGCAAGGGGATCAAGAACGGAGTTACAAGTGATGATTTCAGGACTTTGAAGCCGCCATAAGGAGTGCATGAAGCCTTGGACGAAATATACAAGATGCCACTTCATAATATTCGTCCATAGGCTATTCTAGGTGCTGCGTCACCTTATTAATGGGCCAGGCCCATGTAATTTCGAAATAGTTAAGTATAGGCTATTTTTAGAGTCCGTATGTGTGGGGAAACAAGAGTTAGGGTTGGTTTCGGACCCCGCCCTCAAGGGCCACGAAATTCCCCCCTCTTCCTCCATATATATAGCCCTTAGGGCGTCGTTTAGACTTTGGGGTTTTGTTTAGATTAAAAGTTCGCCATAGCTGCAACTTCGCATACTTCGTTTGTGTCCAACGACCAGACCAAGACGTCACAGAACCCCACCTTGATCAATAAAGCTTTCATCTTATATTCGCAATATCCCGATTGCAATCTCAGTTTCTTACTTGTTCTTCGTTTGCTCACAGGAAACAGACCCTCGTGGTCAGGTTGATCGTGCTCCGGCGTGGTCAATAACCCTCGGAAGTTGGTTTAGCGATTGCTAAGGCGCGACATCTCGCACGTTCGTAGTCGGATCATCAAGGTCGACTCCCACAGAAAACGATAGCCACCATCTCATCGAAACATCGGGACACCTTAGCCTCTATCAAGTGGTATCAGATTTCCAGGTTGCTCGGTGAGATTTTTACAGTTTTTCGTAGATTAGATCGAGTCTGTTCTTCATACCTACAGTCCACGAAAAAAAAGCCACAAAAAAATTTAGGGTTAGTTCATCATATCCGAACCAATCTGAGCCTTTGCATAATCTTTTTAGGGTTTTTGCTTTGTTGAATTTGCGGTTGCATCGTCGTGTCAAGTTGCTGGTCTTAGAGTCTAGTCTTTTAGAGTTTCGAGTTCTGGTCATAAGTTGTCACGCCGCCGCCGCACCATCATCATCGCCCATCTACCACTTTTGTTTATCCGCCACCGCTCTGAATCCATATCCATATACCACTATCAATTCGTATCCATATACCACCACCAATCTGTATCCATATACCACCACCGCTACCATATACCACCACCGCTGCCATATACCACAACCATATATCCACCACCAATCCGAGTTCTTCTCATATTAGGTTTGTTCTTGAGATCAATCTAAATTCCGATTCGTGTTTCCTTGCCTGCGTAGGTCTCGAAAAAAAAAGAGTCTGGAGACCCCCGGGCAGTTTTTAGGCCAAAATTTTCACGGGCAAAATTTTTTTTCCCTATCCTATTTTTAGGCTTTTCTGAGTCTTTTGAGCCACGTGCCATCAGTGATTTTTTGTCGCACTTTTTCGTCGTTGCTGCCCTGATTTCCGAAAAAAAAGTGAAAAAAAAATTTCGTGCCCATCCTATCAGTTTGACGAGGGAAGAGTTTTGAGACACTCGCCATTATAGTGATTTTTCGCAAAAAAAAAGAGGAGCGCAAAAAAAAGGAGCGCAAAAAAAAGAGCGAAAAAAAAAGTTCCAGAGTGTGCTTTTCCCTTATTTACGTGCAGCGCCGTGATTTTGTTAGTGTTCTAGGCTCGCGTCTTTAGCACGGTCTAGCCTAGGACCAGCACAGTACCGTCGTTGAGCGTTTATTCAACTTTGCATCTCTGAATTGATTATTGCTGACCCTTTTTGCTACCATACTATAAGCCTTCCCAGCTCCACATACATCTACGTCGTGTGTTTGACTCTCCCTGGCAATCGCTCTATCCAAGCTTTTGAGAGTTTTTGACTACAACGGTTGCCGATCACCGCCTGCTGCTGGGTAAGAACTGGTAAGAATTTGAGATTTGCTTGACGGATTTGTGACACCCGCCACCACCACCACTTGTTAGTAGTCTGTAGGATCATATTCTTGTGTGTTTCTATTGCTGCTAACCATGCCAGGATCACAAGCCGACGAGACTGACTGGGAGAACTTGACGAACAAGGAGCTTCATGATACGTTTCAGCAAATGATGAATGGACAGGTGCAAGATGTGATAAACAGATTTGAAGAGGCCATGGAGAAGATAGATGGCATGGAGAAGACGTTTGAAACAAAGCTCGATAACAAGTTTGCTGAATTGCTTTCGCGTTTTCCACCACCACCACCGGCTGCTCCTGCCGCACCTCTGCAACAACAGCAACAACACCGACTACCTCCACGTCGGGAAACAGCCCTCCGCCGAGCGAGCCGTGTCCCTCTTCAGTCGGGCCAAACTGCTGGTGCTGCTGTTGATACTTCTATGGCTCCTACTGCTGATGTGGAGGAGGATGCTTATGTGGGAGATTATGAGGATGAGGTTGATCAAAATCAGAACTACGTGCCACCAACAGCACAGCAACCACCAGGTCGTCCACATGCAAATAATGGCAATGGTAGGGCTCACCCTCAGGTACGAGATCATGACCATCTCCCTAAACTAAAATTGAATATTCCACCATTTGAGGGTAGATATGTTCCTGATATATATCTTACTTGGGAGTTAGAAACTGAACAACGATTTACATGTTTACAATATCCCGAGGAGAGACGTGTTCCTGCTGCTGTTTGTGCTTTCACTAGTTTTGCATGTGTTTGGTGGTCTGAGCATTGTAGATTATATCCTATTCCGGCTACTTGGGCTGCTTTGAAAACTGCTATGCGTACTCGTTGGGTTCCACCATATTATCAACGTGAATTACTTCAAAAATTGCAGCGCTTAAGACAGGGAAAAAATTCTGTAGAAGAATATTATCAGGAATTACAAACTGGCATGATTAGATGTGGTATTGTTGAGGAGAATGAAGCTATGCTTGCACGTTTTATGGGTGGATTAAAAGAGAGATTCAGACGATTCTAGAGTATAAGGAGTATACTAATATCACTCGTTTATTCCATCTTGCTTGTAAAGCTGAACGTGAAGTGCAGGATCGACAGGCATTGGCGCGGACTAACTTTTCTGCAGGTCGACCTTCATCATGGACACCACGTGCATCATCTACTTCCACACGTTCTGCTACACCGGCGCCTCCGTCGGCTACCACCTCCAACCGTGATACAATAAAGCAGGCACAATCACCACTATCTGCCAAGAGCACACCTTCTGGGCCTGCAAAGAGCTCTTCTTCATCCATGGCATCAACAGGGCAAACACATGATATTATTTGTCGACGTTGCAAGGGTGGAGGTCATTATGCGAGAGAATGCCCATCTAAGCGTGTGATGATTGTTACTGAGGATGGTGGGTATGAGTCCGCTAGTGACTATGATGAGGAGACTTTGGCTCTTATTACACGTGACGAACACGGTGGAGACGATTCTGATCATGAGACGCAATACATGGCTCCTGAAGATGCTGACAGGTATGAATGTTTAGTTGCTCAACGTGTTTTGAGTGTGCAGGTTACACAAGCTGAGCAAAATCAGAGGCATAATTTGTTCCATACCAAAGGGAGTTGTGAAGGAACGTTCTGTTCGCGTGATCATAGATGGAGGGAGCTGCAATAACTTGGCTAGCATGGAGATGGTGGAGAAGCTATCTCTCACCACAAGACCACATCCACATCCTTACTACATCCAATGGTTCAACAACAGCGGCAAGGTTAAGGTAACACGTACTGTTCGTGTGCATTTTAGTATCTCTACATATGCTGATTATGTTGATTGTGATGTGGTACCTATGCAAGCATGTTCCTTATTACTTGGTAGACCATGGCAATTTGATAAAAATTCTATTCACCATGGTAGAAACAATCAGTATACTCTTGTTCATAAGGATAAAAATATTACTTTGCTTCCTATGACTCCTGATTCCATTTTGAAAGATGATATTAATAGAGCTAATAAAGCAAAACAGGAGAAAACTAAGAGTGAAAATCAGATTGTGGCAAAAGAATTTGAGCACCAAATGAAGCCTAATAATAAACCATCTACTGTTGTTTCTGAAATTAAATTGAAAAGTGCATGTTTACTTGCCACCAAATCTGATATTGATGAGCTAGATTTTAGCAAATCTGTTTGCTATGCTTTTGTGTGCAAAGAGGCATTATTTTCATTCGAGGACGTGCCTTCCTCTTTGCCCCCTGCTGTCACTAACATTTTGCAGGAGTTCGCTGACGTCTTTCCACAAGACGTGCCACCGGGATTACCACCTATTCGAGGGATTGAGCATCAAATTGACTTAATTCCCGGTGCTTCGCTACCCAACCGTGCACCATACCGTACCAATCCAGAGGAGACGAAGGAGATTATGCGTCAAGTACAAGAACTGCTCGACAAAGGTTATATACGCGAATCCCTTAGTCCTTGTGCTGTTCCTATTATACTAGTGCCTAAAAAGGATGGTACATCGCGTATGTGCGTTGATTGTAGAGGCATTAATAATATTACTATTCGTTATCGTCATCCTATTCCTAGGCTTGATGATATGCTTGATGAATTGAGTGGCTCTACAATATTCTCCAAAGTTGATTTGCGTAGTGGATACCATCAAATTCGTATGAAATTGGGAGATGAATGGAAAACAGCATTTAAAACTAAGTTTGGTTTATATGAGTGGTTAGTCATGCCTTTTGGGTTAACTAATGCGCCTAGTACTTTTATGAGACTAATGAACAAAGTTTTACGTGCTTTCATTGGACGATTTGTGGTAGTCTATTTTGATGATATACTGATTTATAGCAAATCTTTGGAAGCACATTTGGAACATTTACGTGCTATTTTTATCGCTCTACGTAATGCACGTTTGTTTGGTAACCTTGGGAAGTGCACCTTTTGCACCGACCGAGTATCTTTTCTTGGCTATGTTGTTACTCCACAGGGAATTGAAGTTGATAAAGCCAAGATTGAAGCTATTGAGAGTTGGCCGCAGCCCAAAACGGTCACACAAGTGAGGAGTTTCCTTGGCCTCGCTGGTTTCTATAGGCGTTTTGTGAGAGATTTCAGCACCATTGCTGCACCTCTCAACGAGCTTACAAAGAAGGATGTGCCTTTTGTTTGGGGTACCGCACAGGAAGAAGCCTTCACGGTATTGAAAGATAAGTTGACACATGCTCCTTTACTCCAACTTCCTGATTTTAATAAGACTTTTGAGCTTGAATGTGATGCTAGTGGAATTGGATTAGGAGGTGTGTTATTACAAGATGGCAAACCTGTTGCATACTTTTCTGAAAAATTGAGTGGGCCTAGTTCTGAACTATTCTACTTATGATAAAGAATTATATGCTCTTGTTCGGACCTTAGAAACATGGCAACATTATTTATGGCCCAAGGAATTTGTTATACATTCTGATCATGAATCTTTGAAACACATTAAAAGTCAAGCAAAACTGAACCGTAGACATGCTAAATGGGTTGAATTCATTGAGACTTTCCCTTATGTCATTAAACACAAGAAGGGTAAAGAAAATGTTATTGCTGATGCCTTGTCTCGTCGTTTAAACTATGCTTTCACAACTTGACTTTAAAATATTTGGTTTGGAGACCATCAAAGATCCAATATGTTCATGATGCTGAATTTAAAGATGTATTGCAGAATTGTAAGGAAGGGAGA
Organism: Triticum urartu; assembly: GCF_003073215.2. Taxonomy (NCBI): domain Eukaryota; kingdom Viridiplantae; phylum Streptophyta; class Magnoliopsida; order Poales; family Poaceae; genus Triticum; species Triticum urartu. Next base: position 263,707,671 of record NC_053027.1, read on the forward strand.
ACTTGGAACAAGTTCGTTCTTCACGATGGATTTGTGTTTCAGTGCTAACAAGCTATGCATTCCAGCTAGCTCCGTTCGTCTTTTGTTGTTGCAGGAGGCGCATGGAGGAGGCTTAATGGGACACTTTGGCGTCAAGAAGACGGAGGATATACTTGCTACACATTTCTTTTGGCCAAAGATGAGACGGGATGTTGAGCGTTTTGTTGCTCGCTGCACTACATGTCAAAGAGCTAAGTCACGACTCAATCCTCATGGTTTATATATGCCTTTGCCAGTACCTAGTGTTCCTTGGGAGGATATATCTATGGACTTTGTTTTAGGTTTACTTCGAACAAATAAGGGGAGGGATAGCATATTTGTTGTCGTGGATCGGTTCTCGAAAATGGCACACTTTATACCATGTCATAAAAGCGATGATGCTGTTAATGTTGCTGATTTGTTCTTTCGTGAAATTATTCGCTTACATGGTGTGCCAAATACTATTGTTTCAGATCGTGATACTAAATTTCTTAGCCACTTTTGGAGATGTTTATGGGCTAAGTTGGGGACTAAGCTGCTTTTTAGTACTACTTGTCACCCCCAAACTGATGGACAAACTGAAGTAGTCAATAGAACATTGTCTACTATGCTTAGGGCTGTTTTGAAGAATAACAAGAAAATGTGGGAAGAATGCTTGCCTCATATTGAATTTGCTTATAATCGCTCATTGCATTCTACTACTAAGATGTGCCCTTTTGAAATTGTGTATGGTTTCCTACCTCATGCACCTATTGATTTTTTGCCTCTTCCATCTTCAGAGAAGGTTAATTTTGATGCTAAAGAACGTTCTGAATTGATTTTAAAAATGCATGAGTTAACTAAGGAAAACATTGAGTGTATGAATGCTAAATATAAACTTGCTGGAGATAAGGGTAGAAAACATGTTGTGTTTGCGCCTGGAGATCTTGTTTGGTTACATCTGCGTAAAGATAGATTTCCTAATCTGCGCAAATCAAAGCTAATGCCACGTGCTGATGGCCCTTTTAAGGTGTTAGAGAAAATAAATGATAATGCATATAAACTTGAGCTACCTGTAGATTTTGGGGTTAGTCCCACTTTTAACATTGCAGATTTGAAGCCTTATTTGGGTGAGGAAGATGCGCTTCCGTCGAGGACGACTTCGTTTCAAGAAGGGGAGGATGATGAGGACATCAATACCATTGTTACACCCACAGCCCCTACTGTTACATATACTGGACCAATTACTAGAGCTCGCGCACGCCAATTAAATTACCAGGTACTTTCGTTTCTTGGTAATGATTCTACTGTTCATGAGATTATGATGCTGCCTAAATTGGATACATTTGTTTTGCTTACAAATGAAGGGCCTAGCTTGGAGAAGGATGAACATTGGAGCAAGAACACGCATGGAGTTGATGGCATGCGCAAGGGGATCAAGAACGGAGTTACAAGTGATGATTTCAGGACTTTGAAGCCGCCATAAGGAGTGCATGAAGCCTTGGACGAAATATACAAGATGCCACTTCATAATATTCGTCCATAGGCTATTCTAGGTGCTGCGTCACCTTATTAATGGGCCAGGCCCATGTAATTTCGAAATAGTTAAGTATAGGCTATTTTTAGAGTCTGTATGTGTGGGGAAACAAGAGTTAGGGTTGGTTTCGGACCCCACCCTCAAGGGCCACGAAATTCCCCCCTCTTCCTCCATATATACAGCCCTTAGGGCGTCGTTTAGACTTTGGGGTTTTGTTTAGATTAAAAGTTCTCCATAGCTGCAACTTCGCGTATTTCGTTTGTGTCCAACGACCAGACCAAGACGTCACAGAACCCCACCTTGATCAATAAAGCTTTCATCTTATATTCGCAATATCCCGATTGCAATCTCAGTTTCTTGCTTGTTCTTCGTTTGCTCGCAGGAAACAGACCCTCGTGGTCAGGTTGATCGTGCTCCGGCATGGTCAATAACCCTCGGAAGTTGGTTTAGCGATTGCTAAGGCGCGACGTCTCGCACGTTCGTAGTCGGATCGTCAAGGTCGACTCCCACAGAAAACGATAGCCACCATCTCATCGAAACATCGGGACACCTTAGCCTCTATCACTTCCAATATATGAATCTTTATGTCTTGACCATTTCGAGACTCCTCGTCATGTCCTTGATCACATCCGGGACTCCGAACAACCTTCGGTACATCAAATCACATAACTCATAATACATATCATCATCGAACATTAAACGTGCGGACCCTACGGGTTCGAGAACTATGTAGACATGACCGAGACACATCTCCAAACGATAACCAATAGCGGAACCTGATGCTCATATTGGTTCCTACATATTCTACGAAGATCTTTATCGGTCAAACTGCACAACAACATACGGTGTTCCCTTTGTCATCGATATGTTACTTGCCCGAGATTTGACCATCGGTATCATCATACCTAGTTCAATCTCATTACCGGCAAGTCTCTTTACTCGTTCTGTAATGCATCATCCCGTGACTAACTCATTAGTCACATTGCTTGCAAGGCTCATTGTGATGTGCATTACCGAGAGGGCCCAGAGATACCTCTCTGATACAAGGAGTGAGAAATCCTAATCTCGATCTATGCCAACTCAACAAACACCATCGGAGACACCTGTAGAGCATCTTTATAATCACCCAGTTACGTTGTGATGTTTGATAGCACACTAAGTATTCCTCCACTATTCGGGAGTTGCATAATCTCATAGTCATAGCGACATGTATAAGTCATGAAGAAAGCAATAGCAATAAACTAAATGATCATAGTGCTAAGCTAACGGATGGGTCTAGTCCATCACATCATTCTCTAATGATGTGATCCCGTTCATCAAATGACAACACATGTCCATGGCTAGGAAACTTAACCATCTTTGATTAACGAGCTAGTCAAGTAGAGGCATACTAGGGCACTTTGTTTGTCTATGTATTCACACATGGACTAAGTTTCCGGTTAATACAATTCTAGCATGAATAATAAACATTTATCATGATATAAGGAAATATAAATAACAACTTTATTATTACCTCTAGGGCATATTTCAAAAAAATTCCTACGATCACGCAAGATATATCTAGGAGATGCATAGAAACGAGAGGGGAGAGTGTGTCTACATACCCTCGTAGACCGAAAGTGGAAGTGTTTAGTAACGCGGTTGATGTAGTCGAACGTCTTCGCGATCCAACCGATCAAGTACCGAACGCATGGCACCTCCGTGATCTGCGCACGTTCAGCGCGGTGACGTCCCTCGTACTCTTGATCCAACTAAGGACGAGGGTGAGTTCCGTCAGCACAACGACATGTTGACGGTGATGATGAAGTTACCGACGCAGGGCTTCGCCTAAGCACTACGACAATATGACTGAGGTGTAAAACTGTGGAGGGGGGCACCACACATGGCTAAAGATCAACTTGTGTGTCTATGGGGTGCCACCCTCCCCCGTATATAAAGGAGGGGACAAGGAGGAGGGCCGGCCTCAAGGGGCGCGCCCAAGGGGGATTCCTACTCCTAGTAGGGTAAGGTTTCCCCCTTTCCTAGTCCAAGTACGAGAAGAAGGAAGGAGAGGAAGAAGAGAAGGAAAGAGGGGGCCAGCCCCCCTATCCCTAGTCCAATTCGGTTTGGGCTAGGGGGGCACGTGCCACCTCTTGGTCTGCCTCCTCTCTTCCACCACTAGGCCCATAAGGCCCAATAACTTCTCGGAGGGGGTTCCGGTAACCCCCGGTACTCCGAAACTTATCCGAAATGACCCGAACTATTCCGGTGTCCGAATGTAGCCTTCCAATATATGAATCTTTATGTATCGACCATTTGGAGACTCCTCTTCATGTCCGTGATCACATCCGGGACTTTGAACAACCTTCGGTACATCAAATCACATAACTCATAATACATATCGTCATCGAACGTTAAGCGTGCAGACCCTAAGGGTTTGAGAACTATGTAGACATGACCGAGACACATCTCCGGTCAATAACCAATAGCGGAAACTGGATGCTCATATTGGTTCCTACATATTCTATGAAGATATTTATCGGTCAAACCGCACAACAACATACGTTGTTCCCTTTGTCATCGGTATGTTACTTGCCCGAGATTTGATCGTCGATGTCATCATACCTAGTTCAATCCCGTTACCGGCAAGTCTCTTTACTCGTTCCATAATGCATCATCCTGTGACTAACTCATTAGTCACATTGCTTGCAAGGCTCATTGTGATGTGCATTACCGAGAGGGCCCAGAGATACCTCTCCGATACACGGAGTGACAAATCCTAATCTCGATCTATGCCAACTCAACAAATACCATCGGAGAGACCTATAGAGCATCTTTATAATCACTCGGTTACGTTGTGACATTTGATAGCACACTAAGTGTTCCTCCGGTATTCAGGAGTTGCATAATATCATAGTCATAGGAACATGTATAAGTCATGAAGAAAGCAATAGCAATAAACTAAATGATCATAGTGCTAAACTAATGGATGGGTCTAGTCCATCACATCATTCTCTAATGATGTGATCCCATTCATCAAATGACAACACATGTCCATGGCTAGGAAACTTAACCATCTTTTTTTAACGAGCTAGTCAAGTAGAGGCATACTAGGGACACTTTGTTTGTCTATGTATTCACACGTGTACTAAGGTTCCAATTAATACAATTCTAGCATTAATAATAAAAATTTATCATGATATAAGGAAATATAAATAACAACTTTATTATTGCATATAGGGCATATTTCCTTCGCCATTTTGTAGTTGAACCACTTCTGTACCTAGTGACGATGTATCTTTTGCACACGCCTTTTTATCTGAGTCGAATCTTCTCCAAGAACAGTGTTGTAGTCATCATGAGAGGTATATTGTGCTGAATTTTTTAGAGGTTGCCTGCGACCTTTCCTTTTCTTCGTAGCATCCACTTCCTGCCCATTTGCATTTGGTTTGGAACTCTCCCTTTTGCTGGTTGACGGGCCTACCGTTGGGCCCTTTGCATTTGGTACTTTGGATTCATCTGTTGTGCCCAATAGTACTTCTTCTTCATCAGCCATACTGTGCAGTCTGGTAGAGTCCTCAACAGAATGCATAAACTTGTGAATAAGAATAGGTATGAGGGAAAATGGGGACAGGGTCACAAATGCTCTCAACGAGTGTTTTTCGAACAAATAGCATTTTGAGGAAGACTCAGATACAGACTTTGAGAAATTGTTCAACTGAATGAAACAGATAGATCGAGCTAGTAGGTCCGAAGAAAATACTAGACATCGAGCTAGGCATATCATTCGGGCGAATCATAACAGAAACCCTAGATCTGAGACATTCGGATGCGAGGAACAACTACAAACCACATCCGCACTTGAAGGGTAAAAACCTAGATCTAAGATATGCAGTAAAATTGGAGATAAATAACCATGGATGAACTTGAACCATGAGGGATGGAGGTCCGAGTTCGAGCCATGTGTACCCTAGCTTGGTGACGTCCAACAACTACGGCGACGCGGGGAAGAAGATGTCCTACGGCAGCATGGAATGAATCCGATGACCTCTTTCCAGCAGTTAAGCGGTGAAGGGGTCGTCGGTGTTGAGCTCAAGGAGGAGCGTTGCGGCAAGGGTTTTGGCAGAGTGGAGGCAAGGTGAAAGAGAGTAAAGGTGGACGAAGGAAGCGGTTCGGTTTATATAGGCGAATGGAAATAACCACACACAGAGAATTTTATCAGACGGCTCTTAGGCAAAGACGATTGTTATTCAATGGTTAGAATGGACTGACAGATGATGTATTTCACGTGGCAACCGTCAGAAAAGATCTGGTCTAGACTTGGGCGGGAAACCCCAAATTTTGGAGGGCTTTCGACAAATCAGATTAATGTTCGGACCGAACCTTAATCATGGTCAAGGATACCAGATAAAGTTTCGTTCTAGATAAATTAGAGCATTTGCAACGGAACAACATAGACTGGAAGAGGTAGAACAAAGGGAAAACAGGGTCCTAGGCATTTCACTCAGAAAGATAAACACAAACACTCGAGCAAATAGCTATGAGGGAAATGCATACAGAAAAACACTAAAACTTTCGATCGAGAAGAAATTCAACAAAAGAGAATTATGGTGACGTAACCCACCGTATAAGAACTATATGACCCCGAGCATCGCACAATTATCCTGGCACCCGATTAGTCTAGTTCTTCGTTAATTTATTCACTCGGAAAGAAAAATTCACTTTGTTGAAATTTTCAAACTCTTCGAGTGTTATGCACCCATTCCTTCAAAGATTTGGAAGTGTTAGCACGGGTGTCGAGTCCATCTTACTACATGTTTGCGAAGTCTAGGCTATTTAGCTCACACTGTAACGCATAGAATCTTTTCTCGTCGAGAGGCTTGGTGAAAATATCAGCAAGATTGTCTTCGGTCTTGACGTGATTGATAATGATATCCTCTCGAGCAACATGATCATGAATAAAATGATGTCTGATGGCAATGTGCTTCATGCGAGAATGCTGCACAGGATTGTGTGAAATTTTGATGGCACTCTCATTATCACAGTACAGAGGGATATGATTGACCTTGATGCCATAATCCTTTAGTGTCTGCTTCATCCACAATAGCCAAGTGTAACACCCATAATGCGGCTATATCCCCCATGTGTCGGGGCACGGCTTAGAGGCATAGTCGCATGGCAGGCATGTCGCAAGAGGGGTAATCTTTACACATCCCATGTACTGAATAACAAAGGGATAAAGAGTCAGCTTACAATCGCCACTACACACAATACATAAATAATCCATACATCATCCAAAGTACAATCAAAGGTCCGACTACGGAACCAAAATAAAGAAAGACATCCCCAAATGCTAGATCCCTGATCGTCCCAACTGGGCTCCTCTACTGATCATCCAGAAAAGAAACATAGTAACGGCCCGAATCCTCATCGAACTCCCACTTGAGTTCGGTAGCGTCCCCTGTACTGGCATCATCGGCACCTGCATCTGTTTGGAAGTATCTGTGAGTCACGGGGACTCAGCAATCTCACACCCGTGAGATCAACACTATTTAAGCTTAAGGGTAGGAAAGGGTAGTGAGGTGGAGCTGCAGCAAGCACTAGCATATATGGTGGCTAACTTACGCAAAAGAGAGCGAGAAGAGAAGCAAAGCACGGTCGAGAAGCTAATAGTGATCAAGAAGTGATCCTGAAGCTACTTACGTTCAAGCATAACACGAGACCGTGTTCTCTTCCCGGACTCCGCCAAAAAGAGACCATCACGGCTGCACACGCGGTTGATTCATTTTAACTAAGTTAAGTGTCAAGTTTTCTACAACCAGATATTAACAAATTCCCATCTGCCCATAACCGCGGGCATGGCTTTCGAAAGTTCAAAACCTACAGGGGTGTCCCAACTTAGCCCATCACAAGCTCTCACGGTCAACGAAGGATATTTCTTCTCCCAGGACGACCCAATCAGACTCGGAATCCCGGTTACAAGACATTTCGACAATGGTAAAACAAGACCAGCAAAGCCGCTGATGTGCCGACATCCCGATAGGAGCTGCACATATCTCGTTCTTAGGGCAACACCGGATGAGCAATCCGTACAACTAAAACCAGCCCTCAAGTTTCCCCGAGGTGGCGTTGGAAGGGAATCTAGTTTGGACCAACACTTAGAGAAGCACTGGCCCGGGGGGGTTAAAATAAAGATGACCCTCAGGTCTGCAGAACCCAAGGGAAGATGATAGGTTGTTAGGCAAATGTAAAACCAAGGTTGGGCCTTGCTGGAGGAGTTTTATTTAAAGCGAACTGTCAAGGGGTTCCCATAACACCCAACCGCGTAAGGAACGCAAAATCAAGGAACATAACACCGGTATGATGGAAACTAGGGCGGCAAGAGTGGAACAAAACACCAGGCATAAGGCCGAGCCTTCCACCCTTTACCAAGTATATAGATGCATTAATTAAAATAATAGATATTGTGATATCCCAACATATCCATGTTCCAACATGGAACCAACTTCATCTTCACCTGCAACTAGCAACGCTATAAGAGGGGCTGAGCAAAAGCGACAACATAGCCAAACAACAGTTTGCTAGGAAGGTGGGTTAGAGGCTTGACATGGCAATATGGGAGGCATGATATAGCAAGTGATATGTAGCGCGGCATAGCAATAGAGCGAACAACTAGCAAGCAAAGATAGAAGTGATTTCGAGGGTATGGTCATCTTGCCTGAGATCCCACAAGGAAGAAGAACGAGTCCATGAAGAAGACAAACGGGCGTAGTCGAACGAATCCTCACAACTCCAGAACAGAACCGAATCTAATGAGAGAAGCAACCCGGAAAGAAGCAAACAACATAGTAAACAACCACCACATAAACATGGCATGATGCACAACCAAGTATGATGCATGTCTGGTTTAATGAGGCATGGCATGGCAAAGTGCACAAACAATACTACAAATTAAGTGGAGCTCACTATGGAATGAGTTTCATATTGACGGAACACCACATTCAAGTTATTTAGTTCCATCTCGTTTATGTACCCAACAATATTAAATGTTGATTAACATGGCAAGAGGTGAAGCGTAATTAAACTAACTATCTAGTCAAGTTTAAATGAGGCCGGAAACAACAAGTCTGGAAAAACCTCATATGCATTAAGCAATTTTAATGCAAACAACAATTGTAAACATTTTAAATGTTGTTATCATGATGCGGATGACATGTGCAAGTATTAAGCAATGTTATGAAAATGTTGACATGAAGATGATATAGGGCATTTGGTCGCCATGACGGAAAGAAAGGGGTGTCATGGCGGCGAAAACGGAAACGATGCCACGGCAACATTCCGATGATCCGACAACTAGTTGAGATGCTGGTGCAAGAAACAAATGTGAGATGTGCGGAATGTGCAAGAGGTACGGGGAGTGATCCCGGATACCGGGTGTCCCACGAATCGGTGGCAAGGAAACGAGTGACAAAACGGACACGGTGCAAACACGGCCAAACAGGAGCATCTCATGCAACACATCACAAGCATTTGTCCACGGGCGTCGTTTCGGCGGTTATACCTTCCAAGGGAGCATTCTCAGAGCGGTTCGAGTTCATAGAGGAAGTAGTTGTTCTCGCGACGGTAGTGGAAGTAGGGGTACATAACGACGGTAGAGGTACTCGCGATATTTGCAACGGTAGTGGTACACGTTTCTTGTCAAAATCACAGCGGCGGTAGATGTTCTTGGCGTCAAGGTACTTGGCGTTCATGTGATTCCGAAGATGGCGGTAGAGGTACCTGACGCAAAACTGTGTAGTCGTACGGGCGTCTATGTGGTCCTGCCGGTCTCGGTCTCGGCAATGTAGTTGTACAAGGGCATCGTCGGACTTGTCGAATCCAAACTCTCCGAGGGCCGTGGGTAGTGGTACACACATCATCGGGGTACTTGTCGGATCTTAAAGGTACTTGGCAAAAAATCTCAGAGACGACGTTTGACAGTCCACGTATGAGTCCTGGCGGCTTGAGCAGCGCCACCCGAAATCGGCAGGAGGCAGCAGGTCCACGGAGTGGTGGACGGCCGAACAGGTCCAGGCGGTGGAATCAAGCAGGGCGACGACGCAGCGCTCACCGGTGAGGGTCCAATTGCTGGGTCATAGGGGATGGGAGGCTGATGCCTCGGGAGCTTGCAGGATCGACGGTCAATGGGGCTAGAGTTCCTGTTGCGGTGGCGGTCATGGCTCCAGCGGAACTTGGCATGGAGGAAGGGGTCATATGGGGGCCCGGGACTTGGACGCTGGTTGCAGGGAAGCTCAGGGCAGGGGGAAGCAGCAACCATGGGGACCGGGAGGAGCTCGGCTCCCCTCGAGCGTTGCAGGCTACTAGTGGAGGAGATGGTGGCGCGGGCGTGTCATGGTGGCAAAGGAGAAAGGAGGAGGCCGGAGGTCGCTCGAGGAAGATGGACGGCGGCCGGAGCTTGAGGGCGCGGGGCCGCAACGGTCGTGATGGCGATGGCGGGCCTGATCGAGAGGGAGGGATGGAGACGAGCACGAGGGTTGCGGGGGAGAGGTGGAATGTCAGGACCCCGATTCCAAATCACATCGATCTAGCCGGTAACACCTCATATCACATTGCGGCCTCACGCACGGTATCCCACGGGTGTCACCTTACCATGGCCCGGGACCGTTTGCGCCTTTTGGCTCACGTATATGATAGTGTCGCTAGCATCCATATGACAGAGAACCCGGGCCGACATGGCTAGTCGTGAACCCAAAGCGGCACAGACCTATGGAGAGAGGCATACATGAATCACATCGAGCATGTCGGTCATCAGCGAGTGAATCCGGGCTGTAGCACTGGGCTAACAGGACTCCGGGGAACCCGGGCTGTAGCAGGCTAGGCAGGACTCCGGATGTCACCGCGTGACATTTCCCCGAAGGGACAGAGATAGGAACGAAGTGAAACACATGCCGGCCAGTCAAGTGTCCTGAACAGTAGTGCTGGGCTAGCAGGACTCTGGTGAACCGGGCTGTAGCGGACTACTATGGCTCGAGGGACACTAGACTACATTTCCCCATAAGAAAGGCTGCCAAGGATAAACAACTAGATTGTCAGATCCCACTCATACCAAGCATTTCAATCATACACACAATATGCCCGATATGAGTACATACAACATGGCATCACAACAAAACTCTACAACTCAAGTACTTTATTTAAAGGCTCCAGAGAGCCATACATAACATGTTCATACAGGTAGGGGTCACGTGACCCGACACTCAAGTCATACAAACATACAAGCACAAGCGGAAGTAAATGGTCTGAGTACAGACACTAGAAAGCAAGAAGGCTTCCGAAGCCTGTCTATCTACATAGGGCCCTCCATGGCCAGGATCACCACCTGGGTGGCTAGTCACTCATCGACGTCAAGGTCTACGTAGAACCCATCGGAGGGGGTGGTGTTGTCGTCTGAAAATAGTAATTAAGCAAACATGAGTACAAAGGTACTCATCAAGTCTTACAACAGAACCTACCATACATGCTCATTCTCAAGAAGGTGGTGGGGTTATTGCAGCAAGCCATCTTTGACTCTTGGCTAAGCTATCTTACGGAACTCCACTAGTAAAATAGTTTTCGCACACGAGTCCACTACTCACCAACACAATACTCCACCGGGGATCCTCCCTCGACATCCTACGAGAGGGCCATCCTCGGTACTCACACTTATCTTGAGTCTTTTAGTAGTATCCATTAACTTGTTTATGAACTGTATAGGCAACCAAGTAGTCCTTTACCGCGGACGCGGCTATTCGAATAGTTTTATACCCTGCAGGGGTGTACTTCGTCACACATGTTTCCACCACTTAGCGTCTGCACACGACATGTGCTCGGCAGACTTCAAGCGAAAACCGACGTGGGTGTAGACCATGACCTGACTAACCTCACAAGTCTCTAGTGCAGGTTTGTCACCAATTCAGGTTCCATCCGCGAGGAAATCCGGCCGGGGTGTCCTCAACGGCCCCAAACGATGTGTACAGGGTCCCGAGACGCCAAACGGGCACCCGGCATACCCGGCCACAGTGTATCTACCGCATCATAGCCCACCCCTAGGGTCAGCGCTACGCACGGCCGCCAACACATAACCTACAAACACCAGAAACTAGTTGCAACTCCTGGACGGAGGGCGAGAGGGGTCAGTAAGTCGAGCGGGGTCATATTTCAGGGCCCAATGTGTGGTAGTAGCTGAATCTTAAATCACGCATACAGATCTCAGTTCTTATGGACGGCCTCAATGAAACAACCCACCATGTACTCCTACATGGCCTCTCATCGATACCTTTACCAAAACATGTTCGACACATCCCTCACATTACCGACATAATCATTTCACTCTAGCCCATCACCCAGATGAACCAGACCTGACACAACTCTAAGCATAGCAGGCATAGCAAGGTAGGAATCACATACATGGCTCAATCAACTCCTACACATGCATCTAGTTACTGTGGCAATGACAGGTCATGCAGAGGATAAGGGTTCAACTACCGTAGCACACAGCAGTTTGAATCGCGTTGTCTTAATGCAGTAAACAAGAGCAGAAGCGAGAACATGGGTTTGTATCGGAATGATCAATGGTTTGCTTGCCTGTTGTAGTGGTAGTAGGGTACTGCCCTTCAGACGGATACTCGGGGTTATCCTCGGAGGCAGAACCTACCACGAAAAACACACCGAACATAATCAACACATGGCAATATGCAACAATATGATGCATGCAATGACATGGCAAGATGAAAGTGTCTTAGCCTAATGCAAGCTAAAACAGGATGGAATGAACTCATTTGAATCAAAGATTCAAATGTTAGCTCATTTAACATGGCCTTATTAGTGCATTATCTTATTCTGCTTAAACAGCAAGGTTAACTTGTTTTTTCATGCATTAAACCATTACATATGGATAGATTGAATTTTTCTGATCATTTTTCATATATAAATCTTTGCATTTGGAGCTATGGTTGATTTTCTATGATTTTTAGAAGTTTTGGCTATTTTCTGGAATTTCCTATTAAAGAATAAATCCAGTATTTGAATTAATGCGTCAGCATGACATAGGTGTGACGTCAGTGGTCAACTGGGTCGGCCAGGTCAAACCTGACTGGTGGGCCCTGTCTGTCAGTGTCACAACTAATTAACAGAATTATGTTAGAGCTAATTGACTGTCAGTGAGGCCTGGGCCCACATGTCAGTGACTAAACTAATTAAAATTAGTTAAAACTATTCCTAAACTAATTAGCAGACCGGCCCCACCTGTCATAGACTCAGGGGGTCAACCTGGGCCCACACGGGGGTCAAACAGGGTCAACTCGCCGGCGTCTAGCCGCCGGCGAGGCCAGACGCGGCGGAGCAGCGCGGGATTTGCACTCCGGCGACCAAAAGGACGGCGGAGACTATCTACGTGATGCGGGGAGGAAGCCGCGTCGAGTGGTGGCAGTGGGTGGAGCTGGGGTGGCCGGAAACGTCGCCGGCGACGAGTTTGGCGGCGGCCGAAGCTCGGGTGAGGATGAACTAGTCGCTAGGGGGTACAGGGAGGCACATGGATTGGTGCGTTGAGCTCCTGGAGGTGCGGTAGGACTAGTGGACAGGGTGGCGTGGCCATTGGGTGGCCGGAGCCTCGTCGGTGACGAGCTCCGTGGTGGTGCGTGCGGGTGATCTACATGCAGTCGCTACGGGGCTCGAGAGAGAGCGCGGAGAGGGTGGGGAGGTGGCTGAGCTCACGGGGGTCTCGTCGAGGCAGTCGGAGAGGTCGGGGATGAGTTGATGCGGCGGGGGCGGCGAAAGGGATCTCCGATGGCCGGAGTTGAGGGCGAGCTCGGTGCAGCGTCTCCGGGGCGAGCGAGCGCTCGGGGCTCTACCCGCTCGATGTAATCGACGACGGCGGAGCTCGTGGACACGATGACGCGGCGCGAGGACGACGGAGGGCACGGCTACGACGACGGTGCGGCGACAGGAGCGTCGGCCATGGTGGGGAACGGCGAAGGGAGAGAGATAGGGGGGAATGGCGTGTCCAGGGGCTGCGGGGTGCGACGTGGAGGCGTCCAGGCGTCCAAGGCGCGGGCGGCAAGCAGGTGACGCCGTGGCGAGCTCGGGCACGCCGGCGTCACTTCCCTGCCTGCCTGACGGGGAAGAAGCAGCTGGCTGGCGCGGGCCAGCACAGTGCTAGGCTGCCATGTGGGCCGGCTGGTGGGTTAGGTGGGCTGTGCCAGGTAGGTTTCTCTCTCTTTTTTTTTTGTTTTCTTTATTTATTTATTTATTTATTTCTGTAACTTCAGGGCTTTATTAAAAATGCCAGGGCATTTCCATAAATCATAAAATTAATCATGGCTACTGCTTAGAATATATCCAGCAGCAAACATTTTAGTTTAAGATTATTTGAGCATTTAAAATATTTTATAGCATTTAAATGCCCAAATGCAAATACCATAAGGATTAATCCAATGAGCTTAGATGTCCTAGAAAAATGTGCACCATTTTTGTCAAAGGTTTTAACCCAAAACAAAAAGGGTGGGCTTTTTAGAAGGGCATTTCAGGTTCATTGAAAAAGTTTTTAGTAAACCCTAGTTGTTCCAGGGGGGTGCTGGGGGTTCTGTCATCCCCATTTCAAATTTAAAAGGAATTTAAACATGATGCACACTCTAATGCTTGAACTAGCTAGGGTGTGACATGGAACGGGAGAGGGACGAAGGAATCGAGAGAGGAGGTGGCGGCAGGGGACAAGAGGGAGATGGGATCGGGAGAGAGCGAAGCTCTCCTGTGGAGGCGCGAGGGGAGAAGTGGGGATCGAGAGGGAAGCTCCCTAGTGCTAGGTTAAGGAGGAGGTGGGTCGGTCCAGTGGGCTGCAGATGGACCAGCTAGCTGGGCTCTTTCTCTCTCCCTCATATTTCTTTAGTAGAAAAGAAAATAAAGAGAGGAAAAGAAAGAGAGGGTTTGGGGTTGAAGTAGGGATGGAGGGACATATTTCTGGAAACCATGAAATATGCTCGATTTAATCAAATTAGTTTGGGAATTTTTACAGACTATAAATTTAAACGTGTTCGAATTTAATTAAAACTTTCATGAATTTATAACCTAACCAAACTGAATCCAGATGGGCTTAAATTTTATAGGATGACCCTACATAATAAATATGATTTATGGGCAAAAGATGAACATTCATTTGAGCAATTCTATTTGCAACTCAAATAAATAGAGAAAAGGGAAAGAAGGAAGTGGCATAGGGATTTGAAACTTGGGTGAAACCAAGTTGGAAGTGAGCATGGGGTTGATGGAAGGATCAAGAGAAGAAAAGAAGTTGCAATGCACATGAGCAACTAAATTAAACAAACACAACAATGGTATGGAGAAGATGCATGATGCAAAATAAAATAAAACAAACATCACAAGCGAGCAAGCACGCATGAACATGATGGATGCAAATGCACATGATGCAAAAAAGAAAGAAAGCAACGAACCAAACAAATCACACGACGAAACTCGGAAAACAAGGAAGGCATCTGAAGCTCAGGTCTTGGGGCGTCACACCGAGTGCAATAAGAGCCAGCAGCAAAGATTCGGCCTCAGCCATAGATAGAGATACACAATTTTGCTTCCTTGATGACCAATAGACCAAAGATCTACCGAGGAAATGACATGTCCCCGAAGTAGATTTCCTATCAAAGTCACCAGCCCAATCTGAGTCTAAATATCCAACAAGACCAAATTGTCCTCCCTTAGGATACCATAAACCTAAGGTGGGGGTGTGAGCCAAATATCTCAGAACGCGCTTGAACGCTTGGTGATACGATTCTTTTGGTGTAGCTTTATAGCGGGCACACATGTAAACACTCAACATAATGTCAGGTCTAGATGCACATAGATAAATAGATCCAATCCTCGAACGATAAGCTTTCTGATCGTAATCCATACCATGCACATCTGCATCCAGCTTACGTGGGCATTGGAGTTTTATAGCCCTTCATTTTGGAATCTTGCATTTTGAACATCTTCAGGCACTCTGTTAGATATTTCTCCTGAGAAATGAAAATGACATTTGCTCGTTGACGAATTTGCAGTCCGAGAAAGAATTTGAGTTCACCCATCATGGACATCTCATATTTATCGGACATCATTTTCTCGAATTCTAAGTTGCAAGCATTGTTAGTACAGCCAAAGATAATATCATCCACATAAATTTGACAAACGAATAAATCATTGTTAATAGCACGAGTGAAAAGAGTGGGGTCTGTGGATCCTGGCTTGAACCCTTTGTCGAGCAAAAACTTCTTCATGGTGTCATACCATTCTTGAGGGGCTTGCTTTAGCCCATATAAAGATTTCTTCAACCTGAAAACTTTGTTAGGAAACTCGGGGTGTTCAAAGCCAGGTGGCTTTCTAACATAAACTTCCTCATCAATTTGACCATTGAGGAAAGCACTTTTCACATCCATTTGATAAAGCAAGATGTCATTGTAATTTGCATAAGCAAGAAGAATGCGAATTGCCTCAAGGAGAGCAACGGGAGCATATGTTTCCCCGAAATCAATACCTTCTACCTGAGTGTACCCTTGAGCAACAAGTCGTGCTTTGTTTCTCACCACAATGCCATTTCCATCTTGCTTATTGCGGAAAATCCATTTTGTGCCGATGATATTGTGCTTCTTGGGATTCGGTTTGTCAACCCGTTCCTATACATCATTGAATTCGAATGGCACCAAGTCCTCTTGCATGGCATTCATCCAATCTGGATCATACATGGCTTCCTCGTATTTGGTAGGTTCTTCCAATGAAACAAAGGATAAACTGCCATGGTAGTTAGCCAAACGAGTACATGAGCGAGTTGTGGGTCGATAACCTAGATTCTCAATTTCATCGAGAATTAATGAGGGATCAACTCGATTTGCCACATGAGGATGAGCATTTTCATCGTGATGATCATTGTCATTTTAATCAGCATCAATATTTGTGTCATCATTCCCTTTAGGATTGCCATTTTGATCAGCATTTGGATTTTGATTGCCATTCCCATTCGGAGGAGCTTTTGCTTCGGCAGTGGCTTGACGAGTTCTGCTTCCAGTCATAGAAGCATCATCATCAAAGGACTTAGGTGCATTTCCTTCAACAGGCTTGACGCTCCCAATGGCCATTTTCTGAATAGCATCTGATATCAATTGTTTATCTATCACATTTGGCAGGTGCTCCTTTTGAGAGACATTAGATTCATCAAACCACACATTTACCGTTTCCATAACTTTCATGTGGTGAGAGTTATAGACACGATATGTATGCGAGTTTGAGCCATAACCGAGAAGAAAACCTTCATGTGCCTTAGGTGCAAACTTGGAAGAATGATTCATATCAAGAATGTAAAAAGGTGCACCAAAAACACGTAGATAAGAAACATTCGATTTCTTGCCAGTGATAAGCTCATATGAAGTTTTCTTAAGGACCTTGTGAAGATAAACATGATTGATAACATGACAAGCAGTGTTAATAGCATCAGCCCGAAAGCAAATGGGAGTTTTGTACTCACTAAGCATTGTTCTTGTCATTTCAATGAGAGTTATGTTCTTTCATTCAACAACTCCATTCTGTTGAGTGTATGCATCAGAGAACTCATGAGTGATACCATTATCATTGAGAAATTCAGCAATATGAGTATTTTTTAACTCGGTTCCATTGTCACTTCTGACATGCTTAATTCGCACATCATATTCATTCTGGACCTTCTTAGCGAAACTTTTGAAGATATCTTGAGTGCAGGTCTTGTCTTTGAGGAAGAATACCCAAGCGTAACAAGACAAATCATCAACAATAACCAGACCATAATGACTGCCACCAAAGCTTGCAGAATTTTGAGGACCAAATAAATCCATATGAAGAATTTCCAATGGTATTATTGTGGTCATAACTACCCTGGACGAATGATGCTTCTTAGCCAATTTACCAGCCTCACAAGCAGCACAGAGATGGTTCTTGTCAAATTTTACATTAGGAATGCCATGGAGATGATTTTTCTTCACCAGGGTCTGCAAGTTTCTCATACCTGCATGACCAAGTCTACGGTGCCACAGCCATCCTTCGGTTGCTTTTGCAAGCTAACAAGTTTGGACTGAGGGACCCTTAGAGAAATCCATAATATAAAGATCGCTCTTTATAATTCCCTCAAAGACGAAGGTATTGTAAGAGGCCATGAAGACAATGCATTTGGATATAGAGAATAAAACTAGCATGCCTAAATCACATAGCTTGCCAACTGACATAAGACTGAGTCCAAGGGATTGAACAAGTAACACATCATCAATAGATTTCTCCATGGATATAGCAATTTTACCTAGCAAAATTACCTTTCCCTTATTGTTGTCCCCAAAAGTGATATACTTCAGAGGAGAAGCAGTTAAGTTGGGATCGACAAACAATGACT
Source organism: Triticum urartu (assembly GCF_003073215.2). Taxonomy (NCBI): domain Eukaryota; kingdom Viridiplantae; phylum Streptophyta; class Magnoliopsida; order Poales; family Poaceae; genus Triticum; species Triticum urartu. Next base: position 263,725,616 of record NC_053027.1, read on the forward strand.
TGTCCTTGGTCATATGACTGGTACATCCATTATCCATAATCCATTCAGTGCACCCAGAGACATAGTCCTTTTATTTCGAAGCCTTGGCCAAGAAGCGGTAGGAAGGAGTTTCATTGTCGCTTGACGGGTTTCCAAAGAAATTCGTCCAGAAGAAGAGTCGCATGCTACACGAGCCATGCCTGGGCCGGAGTCCTCGTCTGACTAATTTTCTTCTTTGGAGGCAGATGATTCTACTTCTTCAGAATCCATCTCCTTGCTGATGTACGCCTTGGCCTTGCGAGAAGTATTCTTGCGGTTGGAGGAGGACTTGGAAGGGTTCCTCGATGAAGATCTTGGTGAAGATTTTGAAGTGGAGTTGTCCTTCTTCTTGAAGAATTTCTTCGTTTTCTTTTCTTCATCAAAATTGTAGTTCTTGCTCTTGCTTTTGCCTCGATAGTTTCCCGAATCATATCTCCCACTAGCACAGATTTTAGCTTCCCAGAGAGGGCAGTACGAAATGAAGTGTCCAGGCTTTTTGCAATTGAAACAGTTGTATTCTCCGGCTGGTTTTGATGAAGATTTTGAACCCCCAGAGTTGCTTGAACTTCTTTTCTGGAACTGGCTCTTCTTGCAGAAACGTTGGAATCCTTTTGTGTTGGATGCGAGATCTTTGCTGAGTCGTTCTGGATCATCTGAATCTTCTTCGGCATTTCTTTTGGAAAGAGGAGTTAGCCACAGCCTTGAGAACATGATTTTTGCATTGAGTTGAGCCATAAAGATCTCTTTTCTCTTCTTCTTGTTCCTCGTGAGTGTTCAATCTTTCCATGACCTCAGCAGAGTTGAGGGTTTTGAAATCAGGACACTCGCCAATCATCAGAACAAGCGTGTCAAATGAATTGTCAAGAGATCGAAGCGCTTTCTTCACAACTTCATGGTCAGTGATGTCTTTGGCGTCGAGTCCTTGAAGTTCATTTGATATGTCACGGAGGCGGTCGAAGGTTTGCTGACAACTTTCATTTCCAATGCGCTTGAAGCGATTGAACTTCGCTTGAAGAGTATCAATTCGAGCTTCTTGCTGAGTTGAAACTCCTTCATTGATCATTTCAAGGACATCCCATAGCTTCTCCGCAGTTTCACACTGGCGATATCGAAGAAATTGTGCTCGAGAGAGATGGCTACCAAATTCATCTTTGGCTTGAGCATCCAGTTGAATGAGCTTCTTTTCTTCATTTGTAGGAGCTTGAGGAATAGCGATTGTGAGACCGAGCTGCACCACATTCCACATATCATCATCTATTGTGCGGAGACGGATCTTAATCTTCTCCTTCCAGAAGGGATAGTCCATCCCGTCGAATATGGGAATCTTTAGGTGCGATTTGTAGTTCACTAAAGACATACTTAAACTCCAAAGTCGTTAGACTAAAATGAGCAGTCAAGGAATAACTTACTCTAATACCAATTGTAGGAATGAAGTATGTCTACGAGAGGGGGGTGAATGGGAGTTTTAAATTTTCTTCGGAAAACATAAATCTCTCAGAACCCGGCAGCGGAATGAATGAAAAACAGACTATAGTGAACTAAGGCAGCGTATCAAAGGGAAACTAAGGCAAGCATCGATGAGAATCATATGAATGAAAATGCATTGAAGTTAAACATAGGTGACAGAGGTAACCGAAGATGCTCGATGGCAACAAGGAATTTGTTCGACCAGTTCGTCCTTCTGCACAAGGACTGCGTCGGGTTGGAGGGGCTCTGATATAACACAAAAGATAAACTCTCTTCACCCTATTCTTCTCGACAATCGATCCGTCAACCAATGCCGATCACTCGTGGCAGATACATGAAGGCGATCTCCAAACCTTTACAGACTTCTTCTTCGAGAACCACAATCACTCTTGGTCTCTGAAGAAATTGACACCTAACTGTCTAGAGCGTTTGCAGCTCTCAAGAGTAATAGGCGGAGCGTACTAAACTTAGATTCTAGTGATGCTGAACCACTATCTAATTCTTTAGCTCTAGGGTTTTTCTCTTAGTGGATTTTAAACTCAAATCGCTCAGAGAGTGGGTTTCTCAATAATCTTCTCCGAAATCAAAGGGAGCAACCACCGGACAAAGCTGGCGCGGGGTGGCTATTTATAGCCGTAGCCTTCCCAGGTGGGAAATGACCATTTTGTACATGAGGTCCATCCAATGGCCAACCGTCATTCACACCGGTCGGATTTTGGAGCAATGGTAACATTACTTGAGGAACAAGTAATGCTAACTCCTCGGTCCAAGGCAAATCTCTTGCAGCGAAGAAGATCACAGTCTCTTGCTGGCAAGTATTTGCTTGGAGCACAAAGCGATTTCTCTCACATCTTCCATAGGATTTGGGTTAGCATCAGAGAATCAAAGCTTCGAATGCTACTGTAACACCCCGGATGTAACTTTCCCAATTTGTACTCCAACTCTTGCCGCTTCCGGCGTTAAGTTATTTTTATTTCCTCGGGTTCGGGTTTTGTCTCCGTGTGTTGTTGTCGTTGTCATGCATCTGATATCATGTCATCATGTGCATTGCATTTGCATACGTGTTCATCTCATGCATTCGAGCATTTTCCCCGTTGTCCGTTTTGCATTCCGGCGCTTCGTTCTCCTCCGGTGGTCATTTCTAGCTTTCTTTCGTGTGTGGGGACTAAACATTTCCGGATTGGACCGAGACTTGCCAGGCGGCCTTGGTTTACTACCGGTAGACCGCCTGTCAAGTTTCGTATCATTTGGACTTCGTTTGATACTCCAACGGTTAACCGAGGGACCGAAAAGGCCTCATGTGTGTTGCAGCCAAACACCCCTCCAATTTGGCCCAAAACCCACCTAACTCTGCTCCATCATCTAGAGTGTTCAATCACGATTGTGTGGCCGAAAACCGCACCTCATTTGGACTCTCCTAGCTCCCTCTATGCCTATAAATAGGTCCCCCTCGAAATATCCCGGATCCCCTCTCCCCGAAACCCTAAATCTGCTCGCACCGCGCCGGACACGTCCGTTTTCCACCGGACGAGTCCCGCCGCCGCCGCCAGCCACTCCACGCCCGCCACGTGTCTGCCGCCGCCGCCTCCCACCGTGGGCCGCGGGAACCCGGAGCCGGCCCTCCCGGCCCATCTCCGCACCGCCGCCCGCGCCCTCTCCTCCACGGCGCCGCGCCCGCCACCATCCGCCGCCGCCCCGCCGCTGCCACATCGCCGCCGCGCCGCCCCGCGTAGCTCGCCCGCGCTGCGCCGCTGCCGCATCGCCGCCGTCCGCCGCCGCCAGATCCGGCCCTCCCTTGCCTCCCCGCCGGTTTTGCGACCTCGCCGGAGCTGCCGCCGCCTCGCCAGAGTTCTCGGTTCGCGTGCCGTGAACAGTAAACCCTAGATCTCGGGGTGATTTTTTCTACTAAGTCCCAAAATTCTCAGCCCATATGCACATGTTCGTAGCCCCGTAACTTTGCATCCGTAGCTCCGATTCATGCATATAGCATATCAAAATGTTCACCTCAGAGAGTACATCATTTCATTCCATTGCATCATTTTCATTTCAGTTCATCTTGATGCCCGAAATGCTGTTAGAAGAGGGCTACTTGAGATAATTGTCAGATCTGCTACTCCATTTAGGTTTTTGTCATTTTTGCCATGATTAATGTGTGCATGCTATGCCCATGAGTTCAACATATGTTTTGTTAAGGGTTTTGTCATCTTTCCAGAGGTGCAACACATGTATTTTTGTGATGTGTGTGGTGACTTGTGCAAGCTTGCAAAGTGGTGCACTTGCTAATTCTGTTTTCAGCGACTTAGTGATTTCACCAAGTCCTGGAGCTGTTTATCTCATGATGCCATATGTTCTTGTTGTTTCCTAGTGATCCGTGCCTCTTTTGGGGATGATCAGTAAGAGTGTTTTGTTAATATTGTAGTGCTCTATCCATCCATGTATTTGTTTGCAATTATGGAGCACCCTAGCTTGAGTCAATCGAGCTCTACTTTTGCTACTTTGTGAATCTGGGCAGATTGTCAACTTGTTTGCAATTTTGCCGGTGATGTTGTAGTTGATCCGTGCATGCTATGCTATTGTTCTTGCCATGTCTAGCTTGAATTTTGTGCCTTATTTATGGGTGTATGCTTGTCTTGCCATGACTTGCACCGTAGTGAGTGCATCGAGCTCATAAACATGCCTACTTGAGTTATGTTTCAGCATGTGCCAGTTTTCACCAAGCCTGAAAACTGATTATGTTTTTGCTATGTTCGCATGCTTGCAATTGTATTTTCTGATCCCTTTTGGCTCAAGGTCACTAAGGGACTTTTGTTAAGCTCTTTGAGTAGCTCTATGTCATGCTTTACTTTGCCATGTTCAGGTCCTGTAGCATGTAGTTTTGTTGCTCCGAAGAGGGCTACCTGAGCTGAAATTCCAGACAAGTGTTAATTTCACTAAGTCTGAGATCTGTTTGTCATATGCATTTTTGCCATGCTTGTTTGAACCTGTTAATGGATGAATTGGCCGTAGCTCAGTGCTAGACTTTTGTTAAGAATCTTGTGTGCATCCCTGCCATGTTTTTTGTTGTCATGTTTGGTTGCTGTAGCATGTTCATCTCATCGCATTTAGTTGGCTACTTGCTGCAAATCGCAGACCGGTGTCATTTTTGAATCGCTTGCCATTTCCAAACCGTAACTCCGATTCCGGCGTTCTTTATATCATTTGCAAGCGATTTCATCTCATCTTTCCAGTGGCACACTTGGTTTTCCAAGTTGAGGCCAGGTTCATGCATTCCCTGTCATATCTTGCATTTTGCATCCCGCATCGCATCCCGCATAGTATATCATCATTGCATCATATTGCTTGATCCTTGCACGTGGTTAATTGTATCCTTGTTGCTTGTTTGTCTTGTTTGGGTAGGGCCGGGAGACGAGTTCGCTAACGAGGAGCCCGTTGAGTTTTCTTTCGAGGATCCAGTCAACTCTGACAACTGTGCAGGCAAGATGATCACACCCTCGAAATCACTACTATCTTTGCTATGCTAGTTTGCTCGCTCTTTTGCTATGCCATTGCTACGATGCCTACCACTTGCTTGCAAGCCTCCCAAATTTCCATGTCAAACCTCTAACCCACCATTGTCCTAGCAAACCGTTGATTGGCTATGTTACCGCTTTGCTCAGCCCCTCTTATAGCGTTGCTAGTTGCAGGTGAAGATTGGAGGCCGTTCCTTGTTGGAACATTTATTTACTTGTTGGGATATCATTATTTTGCCATGTTATCTTAATGCATCTATATACTTGGTAAAGGGTGGAAGGCTCGGCCTCTCGCCTAGTGTTTTGTTCCACTCTTGCCGCCCTAGTTTCCGTCATATCGGTGTTATGTTCCCGGATTTTGCGTTCCTTACGCGGTTGGGTTATAATGGGAACCCCTTGATAGTTCGCCTTGATTAAAGCTTTTCCAGCAATGCCCAACATTGGTCTTACCATTTGCCACCTAGCCTTTTCTTTTTCTTGTGTTCTGCAGACTCAAGGGTCATCTTATTTTAAACCCCCCCCGGGCCAGTGCTCCTCTGAGTGTTGGTCCAAACTAGAGCCCCTTGCAGCGCCACCTCGGGGAAACTCGAGGGCTGGTTTTAGTTGTACGGATTGCTTATCTGAGTGTGCCCTGAGAAAGAGATATGTGCAGCTCCTATCGGGATTTTTCGGCACATTCGGGCGGTGGTGCTGGTCTTGTTTTAACCTGTCGAAGTGTCTTGAGTAACCGAGATACCGAGTCTGATCGGAACGTCTTGGGAGGAGGTCTATTTCTTCGTTGACCGTGAGAGCTTGTCATGGGCTAAGTTGGGACTCCCCTGCAGGGATTGAACTTTCCAAAGCCGTGCCTGCGGTTATGGGCAGATGGGAATTTGTTAATGTCCGGTTGTAGATAACTTGAACCTTAATTAATTAAAATGAATCAACTGAGTGTGTTACCATGATGGCCTCTTCTCGGCGGAGTCCGGAAAGTGGACACGGTGTTGGAGTAATGTTTGCGCAGGTTGCTTGCTAGTTTCTCGCTCGCGCTTTGCCTCCTCTTCTCGCTCTCTTTTGCGAATAAGATAGCCACCATACTTGCTAGTCGCTTGCTGCAGCTCCACTTATATTTACCTTGACATACCTATAAGCTTAAATAGTCTTGATCGCGAGGGTGCGAGATTGCTGAGTCCCTGTGGCTCACAGATTACTATTACACCAGATGCAGGGCCTGATGATTCCACTCCAGGAGACGCGTATGAGCTCAAGTGGGAGTTCGACGAAGACTCTCAACGTTACTATGTTTCCTTTCCCGATGATCAGTAGTGGTGCCCAGTTGGGGGTGATTGGGACCGTGTCGCATGTTGGGTTCTCTTTTATTTTGGCGCCGTAGTCGGGCCATGAGTGTTTGGATGATGTAATGTTATTTATGTACTTGATTGACGTGGCGAGTGTAAGCCAACTATGTTATCTCCCCTTTTATTATCATATTACATGGGATGTTGTGAAGATTGCCTAACTTGCGACATATGCCTTCAATGCGATTATGTCTCTAAGTCGTGCCTCGACACGTGGGAGCTATAGTCGCATCGAGGGTGTCACAGCTACACCCTCTTAATAGTACGGTGGTCCTATGACTCGATGAAAGAAGAAGAACGAAATAAATGTTATGTCTTCATCTCGTCTTCATTCTTCCTCGAACGCAGCCATTTGCTTTGAACAGGCACCGAACCAATTGCTTGAACTTCAGCAATTTTTAGGGGTCACTCTTGTTAGCTTCATCTTCGGTGATAACCTTCGCTGCATGGCAGGGAGATTATCTTCGTCGTTTGCATCAAACTCCTCGATACTTTGGGGACTTGTTACTCTGTGTGCATTAGCAAACACATAAGTCTCGTACTGTTTCTGTCAACAAACTCCAAAATATAAGGGGCATATCATTGCACCAACAATATCCATGGCTCACGCTCATGTATTGGGTGGAGTTGAAAATGCTGAAGCGGGTTAGTATGATACAATTTCTTGGTTTGACACTGGGGTGCTCATGATTTATACTTATGTGGTGAAGGTGGAGTCATACCATGCTTACACAATTCAATGAGTATGGATAACATTCGTTGAGCATCGTATATTTCGAAAAAATAATGATTATGTTTCTTATATTCATGGATATTATTATGTTGATATCAATTAATTCATCATTTCTCAATATTTATACCATAAAGAATTACATAAATAATCATGCTAGGTAGCATTCAACATCAATTTTTTGTTTTTATCATTTACCTACTCGAGGACGAGCAGGAGTTAAGCTTGGGGATGCTGATACGTCTTCAATGTATCTATAATTTTTTATTGTTTCATGTTATTATATTACCAATCTTAGATATGTTATATGCATTTTATATCATTTTTTGGGACTAACCTATTAACGCAGTGCCCAGTGCTAGTTGATGTTTTTGCTTGTTTTTGCTTTTCAGAAAACCAATACCAAACGAGGTGCAAGCACGATTAAACTTTACGGTGATTTTTCTTGACCATAAGGGACACTAGAACGTTCGGGAGGAGGCTAGAAGATCTACGAGAGAGTGACGAGCTCACCCGGCGCGCCCCAGGGGGGCCACCCCCTAAGCTCGTGGGTCCCACGCAGCTCCGTTTGACCTAATCCCACCTCTATAAATTCCCAAACATTCTCAAACCAACAGAGAGCCACCCGAAACACTTTTTCCGTCACAGCAAGCTTCAGTTCATTCGTGATCCCATCTGGAGGCCTTTTTCGGTACTCTGCCGGAGGGGGAATCGATCATGAAGGGCTTCTACATCAGCCTTGTTGCACCTTCAATGATGTGTGAGTAGTTTACCACAGACCTACGGGTCCATAGCTAGTAGGTAGATAGCTTCTTCTTTCTCTCCGATCTTCAATACAAAGTTCTCCATGATCTCCGTAGAGTTCTATCTGATGTAATCTTCTTTTGTGGTGTGTTTGTTGGAATCCAATGAACTGTGGGTTTATGATCATATTATTCATTGAAAGTAATTGAGTTTTTTGAACTTTACTATGCATGAATGTTATAGCTTTATATTTATCTCCGATCTATTTGTTTGGTTTGGCCAACTACAACCAAGTAAGTCCCTCACGCCTGCGGGGGGCAAGGAAATGCTCTTCCTGGGCTAGCTCAAGAAACCAACTATCAAAAATGGCGTGGGAGTTTCCATCTCACTTCATCCCATGCAGGCACGCCCTATCACCACCTGGGCCAGAGAAGACGCCCCCATGGGAGTACATGAGCCACCTCCACGAGTTCGCAACCCAGGCGACAAATGTCTCGGAGGCGACAAATGTCTCGGAGGCTCTACACCAAGGTGTGACCCCTGAAGGTCACGCGAGGAGCACGTGGGGGCACAACAATATTCCGGTCACACTACCATACATACCTTTGATGTAGGTGGGACAACATACCACTGATCATCATTGCCAGGAACATCATGGATACCCGCTTTGATAGCTCGGCGCCTTCCTCGTCGACACCATCATCATTAGCTGCACAACGCTTGAGGCCATGTTTGGTTCATAAGTTCTAGGACTTTTTCTAGTCCCTAGTCCTTAAAAAGTCTTTCCCTGTTTGTTTCTACGGACTAAAAAGTCCCTAGTCCCTCTCTAGAGGTTATTAAATGACCATGTTACTCATAGTATATAGAAAAATAACAACCAAACAACATCATGGGGTGGCGGGCCAATGGATGCATGGAGGGGCATTGTTGGAAAAGTCCCTAAAAGTCCCAAAAAAGACTCTTTGAGAGTCTTCTTCATTTAGTCCCAAAAAACAAATTTTAGTCCCTAATAGTCCCTCCCGTTTGGTTAAAAAGTTTCTAACAAGGATTTTTTCTAGTCCCTACATCAAAAAGTCCCTGGAAACAAACACCCCTAAAGAGCACAAGGAAGGCGACGGGCATCGAGCCCCCACCAATACCTCAAAGGGCTCTACGAAGATACAGGGAGAATATCGAGGAGGCTCCCCGAAGCCTTCACCCCACTCGTTGGCTTCACTCCAGGATGGCTGCCCTCCGCCGTCTTCATGGCAAAGCTTGCCATCACACAAGAGCCCCACCAGTCACCCATGTTGAATCCTCGTCTTACATAAAGAGCACAAGTTACAGCCAAGTACCTTCAGACACACGGCTCTTGTTTTTTCTCATAATTTTTTTATACAAAATCACACAGATGGATAGCAAAACATGAAAATTGCAAAATAATTGACAAATGAAAGATGGATATCCATACATATGTATCACATGGATTATTAGCCAACTTACAATCCAATGTTGGTGCCTTATTAGAAACCAATTTATCACTATTTTCTCGTTTTGATGGCACTGAATAAATGATTGCAGCTTGACCATTTATCTTTTTGACAAAACTTAGATTCTTGTTTTCACAAGATATGAAAATGCTCGCAAAAAATCAAAAGTTTTCTTAAATAGCACCAATCTGTCAGCATTCATCTGAAATTACCAATCTTTGATCCACTCTGGAGTAGTCATATCAGCAGGATCTTCAGTCAGGATGGAAGGGGGCACTGTTAAATCCTGCTGAAGAGTTTCTACATATATGTCGATGCGATTAGAGATTTCTTGAGGTACTCTTGAAGTGACATCTGCTATTTGTTTCCAGTCAATGCCATCAAACCAGGGATGTTCCTTCACAGCGTCAGCACCTGTGGCTCCAAGGCGTGTATTTTCATCTACCACAAGTAGCTGGCCAGAGAAACCACAAAATTGAGTTGCCTTATTGCACATAGAACAAATAAGGTCAAAGATATATATGAACAATGAAAGTACAAACATTGGAGCACGGATACAACCTTGGTTATAAGGTCACCAACTTCCACACTGAAAGCTGATGGTATAATTAGGCGACCTTTCGCAATCTTACCGAAAGGTTCTAGCTCGCTCTCCCTCCAGGACCCAAATGGCATGTCTGATTGCAGCATGAAATAAATCAATACTCCAAGCGCCCACCTGATCATACAAAAGCAAAATAACTATTGCTTAATGTTTACAGAACTATAGATATACATACAAATCGCAAACTCATAGCTTTCCAGCTGAAGAATGTAGTGCAAAAAATATTAATGTGCATTCTTTCCTTAAGAGAATTTGTAATTTCGTATCTACTTCAATCTTGCTTCTTGGGAGAGATTAGGTTTTTATATGTCTCCATCTGCTGTGTTTTCGGCACTGAAAGCATCTTCTAGAGGAAAATGGGCATGTCGGCACTGACACCGACGGCAACAATGACAACAACAAAGACATCCATGACAACAATAATTCACAGCACGCATAATTTGGAAGGTCTTACACAAAAATGGGGGTAGATAACCACTTACCAATCAGCAGTAAACCCATGCCCCCTGCCAAGAACAACCTCTGGAGGTAGAGAGTCAGCGATGCCACATATTGTGTAAGTCCTTTCACCTTCCAACTTCTTCGCAAACCTGAAGTCAACTACCTGTCACACATAAATACATTTTTATCATTAGAACAGCGATGCTATCTGCTCTCCTGTCACATTAAATGTCAATTTAGTAAATTAGAAACTACGCAACAATCAAAATTTGTCCTGGTCGAAGAAGGATTATATATTTGTATGCTATGGTCTTAGGGCTAGATGAACATGTGTATTAGTTTTACATTCCTCAAAAAGTGCTTATTAGAAGCATGAACATTCTCTGCAACAAATGGTAGTTCTATCACCAGATACCTTAAGGTCAGATAATCACCTGCAGATATCCCGATCGGTCGAGCATAAGAATATCTGCTGAAACACCTCTGTAAAGAATAGACCTCTGAAATATTGTACATACTTAGATGCATATTGTAGATAAGCTCATGATATGAAACATAATACAATTTTTTTTAATGTCTGCAGAAAAGACACAAAATGGTCGGACCCTTCCCCGGACCCTGGCAAGCGGGAGCTACATGCACCCGGCTGCCCTATTAGTCTCTCAAATGCAGAAAATGAAAATCTTACCCGATGAAGTTCTTCTAGAGCAACAACAACTGAAGCTGCATAGAATCGTGCGGATGACTCACTTAGTGGTGCATTAAGTATTGAAGCCAGTGAGCAACAAAGGCAACAATTCAGCAGTATTCCAAGATATGATTGATCCGCACAAGTACATAAAACTTCTGGCACACAAGCTGATTTGCTCAAAGTTTTCATCATGTCTTTCTCCTGAAACACCTGCTTTTCCTTACAGAGATCATTTACCCTCTTAATATAAAACCTTTTGAAGCTTTTCATCTTGTCTGGTTGATGGTTAGCACAAAGGAAACAGAACACGATTAGCTAAAAGTCATGTATGGCCGTTAGAAAATTGATACATCTGATAACAAAGGACAGCCAAGCTGAATTCATCGTCATACCAGAGCCTCTAATTTGGACAAGACCGATCTCGCTGCAATCAGCGGCATATATGCACTCCTTCCATTCCTGTGAACATATATAGAACCATGCATCGGCAATGATCTGACCAAATCTTTCCCCTGATAGAAACATTGACATTAGAGAAAAGAAATTGAAATACTAACCCCCTACCAAATCAGATAGCTGAACCCTCCTGAAGGGCAAATCGTCATCCGCACAATGCTGGTTCTCCTTTGGGATAAGAGAACTTTTAAGCCTGCATATATGTCGTGAAATGATAAGCTCAGTGGCTGAGAAACATCTCCTGGGTGACTATGAAAAATATGTTACATGTACAGTACATGGAATCAGCCTGTGATGGTTTAGGCAAAGACCCAACAATTAAATCAAATTTCTCTTTTGCTATAGTAGAACAGATCACATCACCAACTGAGCTAGCAGTAAATGTGATAGTCTCTCCAATGAGAGCCCACTCTCCAAAGTGACCTCCCTCATCTATCTCAACCACATAATTACCACTTTCTTGACTCTGTTGGACCTGCTTTCCATGAGTACTAAGAAGATCCCACGAATCTGAATTTAACCTATCAGCTGCTACTGTAAGTCTCACATGGCCTCTTTGAATAATATATAGAGAAGAGACGTCATCATCCTGAAAAAGGGTTCACAAAAGAAACAATTAATAACCATTCAAGGATCCCATAAGTTTGCAGAAGAGCATGCCGATATGTTTTCTTTTGGCCGTGTGCATTGCAGATGCAGAGGTGGGGAGTGAACTCTTTTGTGATTATATCTCCCTGATATGGTACAAACAATCAATAAAAGCTTCCATTTCATTAAAAAAACAATTTTCAGGCAGTATACCTTGTCTACTATTACTTGTCCATCTGCAAATGATACCTCAACAAGTGAGTCGGCAAGTTGACTTAGCTGAAGCACTGTCAATCTTGTAAACAGTTGTACAGATCGGAGCAACTTCAGTGATGGTATGTTTGAAAATTCTGACATCAGAATTCCCCGGAAATCCTCCCGCTTTAGAGCCCATAATGTTCCATTAGTCACGGCACGGACCGAAGACTGAAGTGGCTTGTTATACCTGTTTGTTTATAAACAAATGGTAATTAGATGTGCTAAATAGTGAGGGACTGAGTGTCACCTATATCCGTCTGGACTGCTTATTCATATAGTATATGGTTAAGTCAAGTCATGGTATGGGGGAGATACTTAGGGCGGCCAGGCCAGACCCAACAAGAACGAAATTTTATTGGATTGTTTGGTTCAGAGGTTGATGGTGGCCAACCGATAAGGTGATGACGACTCGTTTCGGTGGAAGCTAATAAATCCTGGTAGTTTTACCATAAAATCGATGTAGGCTGATGGTATTAATACTGGTACGGTCTTGCAAGATCAATATATATATAGAAGTTTAAGGTTCCCTTGAAATTAAAGATTTACCAAAAAGGCTTTCGCCCCGCTTTATATATAAAGCAACAATCATCAACAACCCGGTACAAACGCACGCCAACACAACACACGCACACACACCCAACGCAGGATACATTCTGAGCACGGCAACACCACCCCTAGCACTACAAGAGCAACCGGGGCCTTCAACCGTGAACACGCCACCGCGAAGATATGAAGCTGCATACGACGAACCGTGGGCTCCAAGGCGGCGCCTTCAGGAAAGTTACGACAGCGGAGCGCCACCAGCGCTCGATCCGAGGATCAGAGGAGCAACACGACGGGCAATGAGAGCCGCGACAACGCCTTCAAGAAGGGAACGAGCTTCGCCGCCGCCAGTCCGTCCGAAGATAGAGGTTTTCACCCCGGCCAACACTCACCGCCACCGAACGCCACACCCCAGCTAGCACACTGCCCACATGGCCATGGCCATCGGGCAGCACCGAGCCACGGGCTTTGGCCATGAGCACCGCGCTGCCACCACCTGGGCCGCCCCCCCGGCATCCAAGACCTTGACACCACCTCACCCGAGACCCGCTGCTACCCCAACCAAAGGGGCGAGCGGAAAGACCCCACCTTTCGCACCCCTGGCTGAGACCCAATAGACCGGCCAAAACTGGCGTCCATCGACCCGTCCTGCAGCACCGGGCACGAGACGAGGTCGGTCCTGCAGCGGGGTGGGAGACGAGCTCGGTCCTGCAACACCGGCCACGAGATGAGCGATGGACCGCAGCTAGGAGAGGGCCAACCCTTCGAAAAAAGTAGCGCCCGGACGATGAGGAGAGGGATCGGAGGCCGACACAAGCCGCGTACGGACGAGCTGGCGCTGAAACATGCTAGCCGCTGCCGCAACTAACCTGCCAAGCTGCTGTGGGGCCACCCACGACCGGAGCAGCAGCCACACCGGGCTACAACCCAACCCGCGCCGCCCGGCGAGCTCCAAGCGTCGGAGACACCGGGCACGCAACCACCAGGAAGCCAACAGCACAGCGCCGCCAGATCAGAGGCAGCCCCGCCCCACCGCTTCCATGCCCGGCACAGGGCTCACCACCAGCTTCGCACCAGAGCATGCTGGGGAGCACCACCCCGGCGAACACCCTGCGTGGCGCCCCAGCCAAGCCGCCGCCATCTCCCCGCGCTGCCTAACGCGGCCGAGCAGCCGAAGGTCTCGACTGCCCCGAATTGGCGCCGCCACGCCCGACACACCCCACCATCTCCGACGTGGCCCTCCACGCCAGCGAGCTCGCCGCCAAACGCAGCCATGCCCCACGCAGCGCAGCGCCCCCACCTGACGGTGCCGGTCCGCGCCATCCACCACTGCGCAGGGGAGAGAGGAAGCCTCGCCGCCGCCCACGCCGGTAGGGCTTTGCCCGCCAGCGGAATCCGGCGGCAACGAGGAGGGGGAGGGGGGACGAGGGAAGAACTTGGACCGGCGGCGGCTAGGGTTTCCCCCCGGTCGCACACGGGGGCGACGCGGGGGGAGGGGTGAATCATTAAAGATTTTTATGTGGTTCCTGCACAACGGTATAGTTCTCACCAAGGATAACCTGGCCAGTCGTCGTTGGCAGGGAGGGATGCAAGAAATGTTGCTTTTGTTATCAGGAGGAAACTATTCAACATTTGTTTCAAGCATGCCCATTTGCAACATTGGTATGGTGAATAAAGCTTTTAATCTACTACCCCCAGCTAGCATGACGAATATGTTCGGTAGTTCCCTCAGTACTTAAGGCACAAATACATGTTGGTGTTCGCGAATTACTATGGGCATTATGGAATTGTTGTAATGACCTCATCTTGAACAAATACAAGTTTCCAAAACTTCTTGCAGGTCATCTACAGAGCCACCAACTTTTGCGTGTGGTCTACCGTTCTTCGCGTGGAGGACAATGGGTTAATGGACTATGGGTGCAACCGACAAAATGATATTGAGTCATTGTATCTTGTTAGTGCCTGGTTATTTCGAGCATTGTGCTCTTTTGCTTGTTACTGTATGTACGTCGTACTGGATGTTTGACACTAACCTTAATAAGTATGGCTGTGTGCATGGGATGATGCAGAGGCCAGGGGTAAACCCTCCTTTTTGAAAAAAACTTTACTTCTAAAGTTATTCATTATTCCTCTTTCAGTTTTTTGGTTCATTTTTTTTGTAGTTTTATGTTTATCTAAAAAATTCTTTTGGACATTGTCTTTGTAAAAATATTCAAGGAATATGTGTTTTTTCAGCAGGAGATATAGTTTGTTCAAACAGTACAATTCTTTTAGAATAAAGGTAATACACGCAAGTTAATTGTATCTGGCATAAGTAAACCTTTTAACTTCTTTAAAAAAGGAAAATTTTAAACACGTGAATATTTATTTGAAAGACATTTACATTTTCTAATCGTATGTTGGAACAAAATTCCAAATATGTTCACCGTTCGCAAGGTGGTGGGCTAACCAGGTTTCCGGGCTTCCCACCCATAACCAGGGTGGTAGGTCAAACAAGTTTTTGGGCTGGCGCGATAGTAGATGGCGATATGATTTTGTTGTTGTATCTTTGCTTTGTTGCACAAGTGCCTGAGCAATGATTGTTGCGCTGAAAAAGGTTGCACGACCTTTGTCGCTGACCACAAGGGCGGCACCCTCGTGGGTCATTCCTTGTGCTCTAGTCCTCAGGGTGAAAACCTAGATCAAACGATGGCGACCTCAATGTCGCTTCCTCCTGGGGGCGTTGTTCTTGGAAGTATGACCCCTGGTTGGTGTGCATGCTATTATGTCTTGCACGCCCTTTCGAACCTGCTAGGGCCGACCATGTCAGATCGTGTCTAATTGGTGGTGGATCAGGTGCAAGATCGCCTTGGTGCGCCAAGGATGCCCCTCATGGTGGTGGGAGGTGAGCGAACTGCAGTGTCTTCATCCAGTTGTCTTTGTTTATAGGTTATGGTAGGATAGGATTTGTTAAGATTGTTTGTAATCTCTCCTATACAATCCTACCTTATCTCTAAGAGAGACTTCTTCCCCTCCAAGTCTTGTACTCTATATATGTTACAATATATGTGCACTGCACTAGCCCTTTCCATAATTTCAGACTTTTGGTTGCGCTGACTAGTGCATGAAGCTTAACATGGTATCAGAGCTAGGTTTTTTTTTCGAGCGCCACAACTCGCCCTCCCGATCCAATCTTGCGCGTCGCCGACACTTCTTACGTTGGCGTGCTGCTTCCCTTGGTTAACGCACAGACGACGTCCGGATTTAAAAATGTTTGTGTTTTCAAAAATGTTCTGGATTTTGAAAATTTGCTCGCGTTTTACAAAAAAGATTCCATTTTCAATTTTTTGTTCACGTACACAAAAATCTTCAGGATTTTAAAATTGTTCTCATGTTCAAAATTTTGTTCTGCATTTCAAAAGTTGTACCTGTTTTCAAAATATGTTCACCAATTTAAAAATGTTTGCGTTTTCCAAAATTGTTCTAAAATTTGAAAATTTGTTCGCGCTTTACAAAAAAGGTTTCCATTTAATTTTTTGTTCACGTACAGAAAAAATCATCAGGATTTTCAAATTGATCTAAAATTCAAAATTTTGTTCTGTAATTTCAAAAAAGTGTTTGCAGTTTTTAAGTAATGCTCAATTTATGCCAGTATTTTTAGTTCATTTGACTTCGAGCTAAATATTTGCCATGAAGGCTTGATCGGCACTACACACACGGGAGGTCTATAGTTCAAATTCCAGCTCGTGCACAGTTTTCTTTCTACGAATTTTTGCTGACTTCAATCCTAACGGGCCGGCCCAGTCGCGCGAATCCTCTGCGAAAGGATGACTTCTTGACGCAGAATGCCTCAAATAGGTGCTCCCCTCGCTGTACAAGCAGCCCATAAATCCAATGCGGTCCGGTGGTTATGTAGGGTGTTACAAATTGGGGCAGTACTGGGCGCCGGTGCGCCGGCCGAAAGTTTCGGCCGGTCGGCCCCCAGCCGCCCGATACAGGCACCTATAGCCGCCCGATTGGATCTCCAGCGAAATCTTCTTCCTTCCGCTTCGTCTTCAATCTCCGTCTCCTCCTTTCCCCTGCCCTGCCCTCCTGCTTGCAGCATCGTCGCGAGCGCCGCCGTGCTGCCTGCTTCGTGCCTCTCGCCTCGCGGCTGTCCCACCTTTCCTCTGCCTATCCCGTCGCGACCCGGTGCAGCGCCGCCAATCTCGCCGCGCCATGTGGCTGCCGACGTTGCAGCAAAAAGCCCGTCGATGATTTACAACCCCCTCTGTTGTAACTCCGGTCATCAATGGTGGCAGCTCCCCCTCCCCCCCCCCCCCCCCCCCCCCCCCCCCCCTCCGGTCCCGTCGCCAACGGTTTCCGGCGTGGGCCGCCGTTGCAAAACCAGAAGACGGGTTGTAGCAAAAAAAAAAAGCTGCTTCCAGCAAAACTAAAATACGGTGGTAGCAAAAAATTGGTCTGGTCCAGCAAATCAAAAAAGGATGGTAGCAAAAAATGTGTACGGTTCCAGCAAATAGAGACACTGGGTTCCAGCAAAAAAAAAGAGGAGAAAAAACGCACTACATGAGCCGCGGTCACCGTGGTCATCATTGAGTGAGGAAAAAGCCAGTTCCAGCAAACCATGACAATGGTTCCAGCAAATTACCATGCTGGTTGCAGCATTTCATCGATCTTGCGATGGGGCTTCCAGCAAAACGCGACACCGATTCCAGCAAAAAGAGACGCCGGTTGCAACATTGTCGTGGCGGCCGCACCATCGCTACTCGTTGTAGCTCTCCGGAATGCTGGTTCCAGCAATTCGCACGAGCGGTTGCAACATTAATCGGCTCGTCGTCCGTCGTTCAGCTCCAACGACGCGCCGCTCATCGCGTCATGGCCGTGTGCCGTTGCAGCTCCACCCCGCCCCTTACGAAGCTCTCGGATGTGGTTTTCATGCCGCGTGGAGGGAGGGGGGAGGATCTCGCCGGCGCGCACTCCGCCTCGTATCTCCGGCCACCTCTGGTAGCAGCTCACCGGCGCACAGTCGACGAGGGCCGCGGGGCGCGCTCAGACGACAGGGGAGCAGCTGGAGAGCGAGAGAGAGGAAGAGGAAGGCAACGCATAGCGAAGGGATAAGGTAGGGTCACGGTTTGTTCTGGCCACGTGATGCTTCCCGATTGAACGTCCCGCGTGCGTCCGGCCCAATGTTCGGCCGACGCGCCGGGTGTAAACGTTTACCTACAAATTGGCAGGAAGTAAGAACTGTAGTTTTTGTACTCACGGTTAGACAATCAAACACCTCCTTTTTCAGTGCAAGTTTGCACGTTCTACATGGTTAGTCATCCAAGTAGCGTTTAATTTGTATCTGCCAACAAGTGTTGCCAATATTTGTGCCCATTGGTTGGACAGTATTCCAAATAGGTTCAAAACGCTAATAAGAATGGGAGCGTATGCCTTGTTATGATCGTTTGGCTATGTACAAATGATTTGGTCTTTAATGGCAAAAATTGTTCTCCTTCACAGGTTATTCTCGCACTCGCTTCGTAGGTGGTCTACGCTACACCGAACGGAGTGCCAACCGCTGTTCTAGGTGGTGTGTATGCGGTTGGAGCAGGTGGCCATGGAAGTTTTGACCCAACATGGGTGGCAGCATAGTCTCCGGATCAGTCCACCACCTTATTCGACATAGGAATAGTGTCAGTCCTATGACTCTTCTGTTGCGATATGTCGGTTTTTAATTTTCATTTTGTCAGGCTGTTGGTATTGACCGTGTGCGTTCTAGCTATGCAGAGGCTGGGTGTTGCTCATCAAGCTTTGTATCCACTTGATGCTACATTTTGAGTCAATGAAAGTGCCCTTTATTGACAAAAGAGAATAATGCATTAGCTTTCAATTTTGGCACTTAGTGTTGTATGTCCTTGGAAATGATCGAGTGACTGATTACAAGGGCCAATGGTTGAGTACGGCTCTAAGCTCCATATTTAGGTGCAGAGAAGAAAAGCTTAATTATGTACTGACTGATAAAATCAATGTGACACTGAGAGCTGACCATTATTCACCACCTCGCACACGTATGCGTGTTGAATGGTAACACTAGGGGTAACAGGTGTTCACCCAAGTATTTTCTACAGAAACTTAGCTTATAAGCATACTGAAACAGTATAATAAAACAATGAGTAAAACTGACTCACATCAATGCTAGCTCTCCAAAGGAAGATAGTTTGTCAGCAGTATACCGATGCAAGACCTTGGTCACTTCCTTCCCATCTTCTTCCTGTTTATATATCTTTCATCAGCTTAGCCTTCGATAATCATAGCATAGATATTAAAATAAAATAAATAATTTATGAACTGATTTAATTTCTTGAACTGCATGGTTAAACTCAAATCTGGATATAAGCAGCATATACGGAAAAGGTTTGTGAAATGACCACTAGGTAGCTCTGTAATACCAATCACAGAGACAACTTGCTTCCACTGCTACTTTTCATCGCTTCATACATGGCCACCAACAAGGTAGCACCCAGTGGCGGACCATGATTTTCACATGAGGAGGCTAAGAAAACAACCACATAAAAAATAGCAATACATCACGCGGATTCAAATTTCCGGCAGTGCAGTTGGGAGCTTGATGAATTGGCATAAAAAGGAACATAGTGTTTTTCCTCTTTATGCCTGAACTAAGATAAGAAGTTACTCCCTCCGATCCATAATAACTTAGTTCAAAACTGCGACACTTATTTTGGATCGGAGGAAGTATTAGATAGTTAAGCAAAAAATAAGAAGTAGATCTTTCATTGAGCATTTTAAGGCCCGTTGACAACATCCAATGTCTCCCACGAGGGTGCCTGAAACTCCAGTTTTTCTAGGCAGAGGTATATATATATATATATATATATATATATATATTTAACACATTTTAGTTTGTAGGAAGATTCCCCGCTCTGAATTTTTTTCTATTTGGAGCTTCTTCCAAAGAGGTTGGGATTCTAGTTTTAATTGGATGTGTCCCGGTAAGATCGTTAACGACTGATATACTGCCTAAGACAAGGCATGCTCTCCCCTCTGCATATCGAGAGAACGAAACAACTTCCTGATTCCAGATTCTTTCATTTATACCTACGATATCCATGCTAAAGATGAAAACTTTTGCAGTTCATATCAGCCTGATTGCCTGAATGAGGAAGTAGAGTCAGTTTCGTCCATAAACTGGGCCGAAGATCTGACAGAGGTTGACTTGCTGGCTTGTGAGTTGCCAGCTCCGTAGTTGATTGCTAACCAGAGGATAGTGACAGCCAATATTCCTATTCCTGCTTGTGTGCTTGTTTGTTATTCTTCCTATTCCTGTTACGAGACGACCTCGGCTCAAGCTGACCCCACACCGAAAGTCGTCAAGCAGTCTTGGGCTCAATCAATCAATGGGGAGGAAACCAAAACCTGTTGGAGTTCCCCGCCATCACCTCGCCTAGATCCGGGGGTTCATACCCTCCTGTAGCAGAGATGTAAGTCGCAAAGGCTACTTGCTTGCTGAGGGGGGAGAACTACCTAGTATCAAATTCACAAAGCAGCACATTTAGTAGTTGACATCTTTCTTTCTCGTTTTCACCGGAAAGGAGAATTTTCATGTTAAGCAAGAAGAGCTACGAGTTGGAGGGCTATTTCACCGACCGTCACGTCTCCTTTGTATCTGCCGAAGACGCAAGTAGCCCAACGACAGGCTTGTGAGGAGTTGAATGACGACACGCAGAGGTCTTTTGGCAAAACTGGGGGCTCTTTATCTAAAGGAAGGGCAAAGTCAACAGGCCAATCCCAGTTTCAGAATTGGAAGAAGCAGTAGGAGGTTCACCATCAAAAAGGCGTGGGACAACAAACTCTCTTAAAGCTTTCTTCGAATAAGTCTTTCGCTTGACTTGGCTCAACGGCATGTTACGAACATTATCAATCCTTGAAAAAGGGAAGAAATGGCGAACGTATGCTATCCAACAGAAGTCCCGGCCGATATGACTATTCCTATCCTTTCATCCTTTAGCGAATGCTGGAACGAAAGTAATCCCTCGAAGTTCAATAAAAAGGGTATTGCAAATCAACTAATTGTTTGCAAAATACCACCTCCTCCTGTATCTACTATTGGTTTCCTGAAAATCAACCAAAAGCAAGGGTAGCCTTCGTTGCACATCTTCTAAAAAAATAAGGGGTCGGTATCGGCTCAATTGAACAAGCTGAGGTATATGGTGAATAGTTTCAATTGGATGTGCAACATGATCCCTCGCTTTTGACTGTATTCAGTGGCCTATTGTGCATATAAATACTTGGGATTAATTTTCTATTCGGCCAGTACTTGTTACTTTGTTAGGCAGATCCCCCAGATTCGTATTTTTTTCCAACTTAGTAGTCATTTTTCTGCAGAAAAAAACTTGGAAGTCATTTTGTACTATTCTTCCATTTGTATATACACAGGGCGGTTGATGTGTCATTGTGAAATCCTAAGCTTGTAAGTTTATTCCTCTCCTCATATCTTTTTTTAGAAAAGGAGGATGACCCTGGCTTCTGCATCTGGGCGATGCATGCAGCCATTTTATTAATTATTCACAAAGACCTTACAAGGTAATATATCAGGTAGTCTGAATCCACCATCTTGGCAACATTTGTCACTACTCCTATCCACTCGATGAAGGGGTGCCTATTGTCTGAGCCGAATACCAAACAAACATCACACCAAAGCCTAACATCTAAAGCCGGAGGCCCCAACCAAGCTGCATTGCTGGGTCTGGGGCACACACCGGTCTGGCACACTCTCAGAGCCTGCCGCCGCCGTCTTTCACCGATCCATCTGTAGAGCAGGTACTGACGCATCAACCTTGCCAGGCCAGCTGTCGACGCCATCACGGCGCCAGACAACGCCACCATCCTGCACGTATCCATCCACACGCGCCCGTTGCCGAAACTCCGCAGCGCCATGCCGCCAAGATCTGCCTTCGGCCTTGCCGTAGATGTAACACCGCTCCTCCTCTTGTCCCCTCCAGCTAGAACTTGATCCAAAACGATGCCCTCTGGAGGGAGAACGACACCGAAGGCGTCGTCATCGTCCGATCCGGTAGACCCAGATCTAGGGTTTCCCTCGGAACATCCCGATCGAGTTGATTTGACCTGCAACGACGATGCCTCCAGAAGGAAAAGACTTCAGAGACGTCACCATAGTCCGCCAAGGCTGCAGTCAGATCCTCCATCCCCTCACCGGTCCCTCCACATGCCGCAGGCCGACGAAGATCACACTGCGGCAGATCTGGACGGGGCGCCAGATCCGCGGCCGCCACGACCCATCTCCAGGAAGAGTCGTCCACCACATCATCCATGGAGTGCTTCACCACCACTCATGCATCCAGGGAAGCCCATCGCCGGCCATGGACCGTTGGCCACCACCGCACAGGCTAGGGGCGCCGCCCTGCCTGCTGCCCACGGGCGCCCCTGCCGCCTCTAGGGGATCCCGCTGCAGATCCGCCCGCCCTAGCGCCTTGGGCACTGGGTCCGGCCGCCGCCTCCGTGTCTCGGGCTGGTGCTCGAGGTCCGGCAGTCGTCGCCGCGTCTCTGACTGGCGCTCGGGTCCGGCCGCCGCCTCCGCGTCTCTGACTGGCGCTCTGGTCCGGCCGCCGCCGCTGGACTTTGGCTCACCCAGGTCGGGTCGCCGCAACTTTGCTCCTCTGATTCTGGTGTACGAGCGCTGTGGGCGCTGCTTCTGTCGTTTGACTTACTCTGGATTCATTGATCGGTTGTGTGGATTGATTAAAAAAAGAGAGAAGGTTAAAAAAAGAGGTATAGAGAGCGCACCATGTCTTCGACCTCGTTGGGCTATGTCGCCATTCCACGCCGCCCGGTGATTTTTGATGGGGCTAACTATGCTGAGTTTGCTGCTTTTATGCGCATTCACATGCATGGCCTTCATCTCTGGGGAGTTCTTTCCGGCGAGGTTCCTTGTCCTCAGCGCCCGGTTCCTCCTGTGGCTCCTATCCCACCGCCGCCTCCATCGGATCTTGCCGCAAATGCTTCTGATGATGATAGGGCTGCAGCCCGAGTTGCTGCTGATGATGCGGTTGCTACTTATGACCAGCAGGTCGTGGTTTATTCGGATGCTCTTTCCGTTTATCGTGATGATCTGGCTGCTTACACTCAGTGGTGTGATGATGATGCTCGTGGAGCTGCTGTCCTCACTGCCAGTGTTCTACCACAGTTTTCTTCTGAGTTTATGGGTCTCGGCACTGTGTTTGAGATGTGGACTCGTCTTCGTCAGCGCTATCAGCCCTCTGGTGATGCTCTCTACTTGTCTGTGGTACGTCAGGAGCATGCTCTTCAGCATGGAGACTCCACTATTGATGAGTTCTACACTCAGAGTTCTGCTATCTGGCGCCAGCTTGACTCCCTTCGCACTGCTTTTTGTGGCACTTGCGCCTGTTGCCAGACTGTGAGGTCCGACTTGGAGTTTCAGCGTGTCTATGAGTTTCTGTCGCGACACCGTGGGGAGTTTGAGCCTCGGCGTGCTCAGTTGTTTGCTCGTGGCCGTGTTCCTATTTCTGAGGTGCTTTCTGAGCTTCCTGCTGAGGAGACTCGCCTCCGTGGTGCTGGTCTGCTTCAAGTTCCATCTGTGCTTGCTGCTCAAGCTGCTACTCCATCAGTACCTTCTCGCTCGAGTGCTCCGCCGCTACTACCCACTCCTTTTGGTAGTGAGAGCCGCACTCGTGAGGGCCGCTATCGTCCTCATACTCATTGTGGGTACTGCAACACAGATGGTCACCCCAAATCTGATTGCTTCAAGAAGAAGCGTGATATGCATAATAGGGAGCGCAATTCTTCTACTGGGACCCGCGCTTCTTCCTCGACGTCGTCTACTGTCTCCTTGACTGAGCAGGATATTATTATGAAGCTTAAGCGTCTACTTGCTGCTTCAGGTTCTTCGACGGGTACTGCAGGCTCTGTGACTGGTGCTTCTAGTGTTGAGCGACCACCATCTACACAGTCTGGTACATCCCCATGGGTTGTGGATTCTGGAGCTTCATTTCATATGTCTTTTGATTCCTCCGTCTTGTCCTCTCTTAGATCTCTCGATTTTCCTATTAATGTTCTTACTGCTGATGGTACTCCTCTACCCGTTGCTAGTCGAGGCATTCTTTCCACTTCTTCATTTCATGTTCCAGATGTTTCTTATGTTCCTCGCCTTACCATGAACTTATTTTCTGCAAGTCAGCTTACTGATTCTGGTTGTCGCGTCATTCTTGACATTGATTCTTGCACTGTCCAGGATCATCACACGAAAGCTTTGGTTGGAGCTGGCCCTCGCCGCCTTGACTCCCAGGGGCTTTGGGAGTCAGACTGGCTTCATGTTCCATCCGCTGCCACTACACTCGCCAGTACATCTGCCATCGCCGCTTCTGCTACCAGCTCCTTCCAGCAGTGGCATCATCGCCTTGGTCACCTTTGTGGTTCTCGGCTATCGTCTTTAGTTTGTCGTGGTCTTCTGGGGCCTGTCTCAGGAGATGTCTCTTTGCAGTGTCAGGGTTGTAGGCTTGGTAAACAGGTTCAGTTACCTTATCCTACAAGTGAGTCAGTGTCTCAACGCCCTTTTGATTTAGTTCATTCCGATGTGTGGGGACCGGCTCCCTTCTCTTCCAAAGGGGGCCATCGCTACTATATTATTTTTATAGATGATTTCTCTCGCTACACTTGGCTTTACTTCACGTCTTCTCGTAGCGAGGTTCTTTCTATTTATAAGTGTTTTGCCGCCATGGTCCACACTCAATTCTCTACACCTATTCGTGTGTTTCGTGTTGATTCTGCTGGCGAGTATATCTCCAAAATGTTGCGTGGTTTTCTTGCTGAGCAGGGTACTCTTGCGCAATTCTCTTGTCGCGGTGCTCACGCTCAGAATGGCGTGGCTGAGCGCAAGCATCGCCACCTTCTTGAGACAGCTCGTGCGATGATGATTGCCGCCTCTCTTCCGCCTCATTTTTGGGCTGAGGCTGTCTCCACTGCCACATATCTCATAAACATTCAACCCTCATTTGCTCTACAGGGAGGTATTCCTCTAGAGCGTCTTTTTGATCATCATCCTGATTATTCCGCTCTTCGATTGTTTGGTTGTGTTTGTTATGTTCTCCTTGCCCCTCGAGAACGCACCAAACTAACTGCTCAGTCTGTCGAGTGTGTTTTTCTGGGCTACAGTGATGAGCATAAGGGTTATCGGTGTTGGGATCCTGTCGGTCAACGGATGCATATTTCTAGGGATGTGACTTTTGATGAGTCTCGTCCATTCTATCCACGACCATCCTCTTTGACCTTTTCAGTAGAGGATATCTCTTTTCTCACGTTTCCTGATACACCTCCCTCCGTTCCTCATATTCCTACTCCTCCTTATCGTCCCACTATTGCAGATCCGACACCGTCTTCTCCTATCGTTCCTTCTCCTTCCTTATTGCATGACATCCCACCTTCATCACCGATGTCTTCTCCATCTCCATCACTTCGGGTGGTTCCTTCTCATCCCACTTTTCCTTTTCATTATACTCGTCGTCGATGTGTTATGGATGAATCTACTGATGTGCCATCTACTTCTGGTGCACCGTCTTCCACGTCCCAGCCGACTTATGGTCTTCGGGCTCGACCTTGCCCTCCTCCTGACCGCTATTCTCCTAGCAAATATGACCTTTCGGTTGTACTTGAGCCTACCTCTTATCGTGATGCTGTTGCTCATCCTGAATGGCAGTTTGCGATGGCAGAGGAGATTGCCGCACTTGAGCGCAACAACACATGGGATCTGGTTTCTCTTCCTCCCCGTATTCGTCCCATCACTTGTGAGTGGGTCTATAAGATTAAGACTCGCTCTGATGGTTCTCTTGAGCGTTATAAAGCTCGTCTTGTAGCTCGTGGCTTTCAGCAGGAGCATGGTCGTGATTATGATGAGACTTTTGCTCCTGTGGCCCATATGACCACTGTCCGCACACTTCTCGCCGTGGCCTCTGTTCGCCACTGATGTGTGTCACAACTTGATGTTAAAAATGCATTTCTTAATGGTGAGTTGCGTGAGGAGGTTTATATGCAGCCACCACCTGGGTATTCAGTTCCCGATGGCATGGTTTGTCGTCTTCGTCGCTCTCTATATGGCCTTAAGCAAGCCCCTCGCGCTTGGTTTGAGCGTTTTGCCTCTGTGGTCACCGCTGTTGGGTTTTCACCCAGTGATCACGATCCAGCGTTGTTTCTCCACCTTTCTGCTCGTGGTCGCACTCTTCTTCTTCTATATGTTGATGACATGATCATCACTGGCGACGATTCTGAGTACATTGCCTTTGTCAAGGCGCGTCTTAATGAGCAGTTCCTTATGTCTGATCTTGGTCCTCTTCGTTACTTTCTTGGGATTGAGGTTTCCTCCACCTCTGATGGCTTTTTTATTTCCCAAGAAAAGTATATCCAGGATCTTCTTACTCGTGCGGCTCTTAGTGATGAGTGCACTACTGAGACTCCTATGGAGCTCAATGTTCACCTTCGGGCTTCTGATGGTGTGCCCTTGTCTGATCGGACACGTTATCGTCATCTTGTTGGGAGTCTTGTGTATCTTGCTGTCACTCGTCCGGATATCTCCTATCCTGTCCATATTCTAAGTCAGTTTGTTTCTGCTCCCACTTCAGTTCACTATAGTCACCTTCTTCGTGTTCTACGATATCTTCGTGGCACGATCTCTCATCGTCTCTTTTCCCCCGTTCCAGCTCGTTACAGCTCCAGGCCTATTCGGATGCTACGTGGGCTAGTGATCCTACGGATCGCCGTTCACTTTCTGACTACGGTGTCTTTCTTGGTGGTTCCCTCATTTCCTGGAAGACGAAGAAACAGACTGCAGTTTCTCGTTCGAGTGCAGAGGCCGAGTTGCGAGCTATGGCTCAGCACGTTTGTGTGCAGTTATTATTTTCCTCCTGATTTTGGGTTTCTCTCTATTCTTGATTATATTCTCTATTTGATTTGCATTTTTAACATAATATACCAGAAAAGGCTTTCGCCCCGCTTTAAGCAAACCGTCAGAAGCCAACATAATATATAAGCTTCAAAACCATTACCTGCATGGCCAGAACTTCAAACTCACCATTCCCAACTACATAAAAGCAGTCGCCTTCACCACCCTGCATTATACAATCTTCTTATTGTATACTTCTAAGCAGCCTCAAAATGTCACTAAAAGACGTAATGAAAAGCGGGGGATAATAACCTGCTGCACCACTATATCCCCAGGTGTTGCCTCAACCCGTTGCATGCAATCAAGTAAAACATTGCGTTGTGAATCAGTGAGCTTTCTGAAGAGGAAATGATCATGTAGTATCCTCCCAATACGTGCCTTTGTATCATTTTGTTTATAGGATTTGTCAGCAGTAGGAGATAATAAGAAGTCCTGAACTAAATTTTGCACAATGGAAAAGTGGGTAGACCTTACTTGCTCTTCCCATGTCTTGCGATGTGATGGAGATGGAGGAATCCATAGTTGACCATTTTCCAGAGAACTTTCAATAGCTCTCAACCGTGCACGTGATAGATCATGCCTGGAGCGCTGGTTATTGGGGTTCAAACTTGTGATGGATGGTGATTCAGAGCCCACCAGTTCTACTACTTGCTGTGATGGTTGTAAAGACACCTTCAATACGGTATGGGTGGAACCACTCTGTTGAAAGACGAGGTTTATCCACGTAATCAAATAAAATAACTGCTATGGAAGCTACACAGGAAAACTATAATGATAAATCCATACATCAGTTAACCCGTTAATATGTACAAGTATGATTGTGATGTCATCCGTACGAGTTTCATACTGCAGCCAGAGACGATAGGACTCAGCAACAATTGCAGCACATGCATCACGAGGATCCTTGTATTTAGCAATCTGCAAATCCATCATCATAGAGTTGAATATACTGTCACACTATACATTAGAGTATTCACAACATGTATGCAATGCAATAGGTGAAGAAGGGCTTGATCTCTAATATATACTCCCTCCGTAACTTTTTGTAAGACATTTTTAGAGTCCATGACAGTGTTAAAAAACATCTTATATTAAGTTACAGAGGGAGTATATCTCTACTATTCCAGCGAAAAACTTGGTGCTCACAGGATATTCAGAAACTAAATTAAGAATCACACAGACAACCACAGATTAGCAGCAGTAGATGGGCTTTACCATGTCTACGACTGTTTGGCTAGAAAGAAACTCGAAAACTCCGTCACTAGCAATAACGAAGAATGGATGGCTGGCACTGAGCTCCAGGTTAAAAATTTCAGGATTTGCGACGACGCCAATTGATTCAGCAACAGAATCTCCAATACTACGAGTAAAAGCAGTTCCCGGAAACATGCCATTTTCCACCCACAACCTTGGAGGATCGCCATCGTCACTTTCCTCGTTGCCCCAACACTGAGCATCTGGATTCTTTAGTCCTTCTATTTGATCCAATGTCAGAACCCTGGCACCACACTCCTTGACCCTTTCAACCTCATCGGTCCGGTAAGGAGTTTGATCTATGGACAGGTCAACAGCAATAATATACTCTCCTCTTTTCTCAGCAATAAGAGCACGTGAATCGCCTGTATTTGCAATGTACAATGTTTTGCCCCTCACCAGTATAGTGATCGCGGTAGTACCACTCATGGAATCATCCAAGCTGTCCGCATGGAGCTGAGAATTTGTTGCCAAGAAAGCAGAATGAAGAGCCTGAACAGCATCAGTACGAAACCGGCTATCCCGGAGCAAGTTTTCACACAATCTTCGTTTCACGAACTGCGAGCACTGAGCTCCATATTCCCCATGACCATCAAATACACCAAAGAAGTGGTCATCAGGGCTTGTTCCAAATGGAGTGTGTATGCAGAAGCTATCTTGGTTTGGTTTGTCCAATGACTCTGGGTAGTAACCTCTCTCAGACAAATAGGAGTATCTCAGGTCATAGTTTCCCAACGGGACTCGAACTTTGCGCGAACCTTCTGGAGGAAGAAACTGTGAAGAGACCCTTGAGAGACGATTAATACCAACATTTGATTCCCTTGTAATGTTCATTTGGCCGAATCCATCATCTCCCTCTAGATCATCAGAAGAGCCATCTGAAGCACTAGAATCTATCTTTGCCCTTCCCCAACTTGATTTTCCCCTTGACTCTCTTCGGGAGTCAGGTGTTTGATTAAGACACCCGTGGGAGTGCAAACATCCCTTAAAATGTGAACAAAAACAACACTTCGAAGGTGAGCAGCCCATCAGATGTAAAACCAGCTTGGTAAGGGCCAAGAGGCAGAAAGAACATGAACACTCAGAATTCGCCCTATAGTGAGTCGTATTACAATTCACTGGCCGTCGTTTTACAACGTCGTGACTGGGAAAACCCTGGCGTTACCCAACTTAATCGCCTTGCAGCCTTACGTATCAGAAAAGTTCATACGCTCACCTGAAATTTTGAAAAAAGAATACTAAACAATTCAGGCATAACCCCATACCGAAAAAGGCTTTCGCCCCGCTTTATATATAAAGCAAACCACAGAGGCCGCCCTCAGAAGTCATAACCCCATTATAAGTTACAAGAGAACTATTTGGAGATATTATTTCATAACAATGAAAATCTACCCATGAATTCTTATGGAAGCACAGATTTGGAAGAATACTAACTTAAGTGCAATAATAACATAATCAGTTTCGCGAAAGCACATCTAGATGTGCTCTAAGTATTGCACATCTAGGTCCCACGTCATTGATTTTACGCTAAGATTCGTGCAAGCATTTTCTTTTGTCTTTTTTCTTTTTCTCTCTAGCTTGATTGAGTCACTTAGATGTGCAATAACTAGAGCACATCTAGATGTGCCCTAGACAAACCCCTCGGCTTTTGTGTGTAGGAGTGTAAGCATGCAACTGGTAGATCATAGAATTTAAAAGATAGGGCACCCTCTTCTAAAATAACATGATGGAAGAACTGAATTTAATTGGCATTTCAATCAAATGGAAACACTGCAAAACTACTCTCTTATTGGACAATAAATAAAATGATTGATGAAGAAATAGCTCAAAATCTAAATAACAATTGAATCTTGGAAAACACAGAAACATTGAGAGCAAAACATGCATTACCCTAAGATTTGACCAATCAGACACTCACCAAGAAAACTATTTAGAGAAAACTTAAGATATATAGCTCTACTAATAATGTGGTCATCTGAAGTCCTCAACTCCAAGCAGAAGAAGCTAACACATAGGAGGAGGACTACTAATGCGTACATGTTATACAAAAAAGAAAATTTTGGCAATGGTAATCGGAAAGAGTAAATTACATCATTCCCTGCACGTTCGTGGAACTCTTCTATTTTTGGTTTGCGCGACTTGGATGCTGTTTTGCTGCTCCCTTATCTCCTGATAGTGGAACCCCGTCTATTTTTAGAATGGATCATGGAAAAATGTCCAACCGGTCCTATTTATTGAGAATATTACAAAAAATAATGATTTTTTTAAGCTTTTTCATTTTTCATTGCGATTTCTTGTAACTGTTGTCTTACAAACAAAACAGTCAAATGCATTTATCTATGAAAGGCATATACTTTACTAAGCCTCTATATAATTTCGACTTAGAGAAAAAACTCCCCCGCAAAAAAAACTGAAAAAACTGGAAGCAATCCTAGTGTGGAGCAATATAATGACTAAAGATTTGTGGGTGCCGTTAAAGAAGTGCAATATACACATCAAGTTCATTTAATGTTCTTAAAAAACTTCAATCATTATAGCACAAAATGTTTGGAAAATCTTGATCAATTCAAAAGGTAAATTGATTCAGACAAAAAATGTCATTAACAGCTAAATGTTACTGCAGTTCAAGTACGCAAGAGAGGGCCTTTCACTCCCCGCACCACAACGTTCAAAAAATCTTTCTCTTTTCTTCGAAGAAGCAGCAGCAGCAGCCAGACGTGCTATTTATTGCCAAAGAAAAGAATCTCATATGGTCCTAAAGAAATTCTACAGTGGAAAAAGAAGAGGAAAATAAAAGAAAATCCTGATAGCAGAGTTCCCTTGTGTACGGAATAATTACACAATCGCATTATAAGCACAAGTATCGAGTAACCAGAGCCAAAACAAAACAAAAAAACAAAACTGAGCTGTTCTTCAAAGAAAAATACAGTAGTTGCCAGGTACCTGACTTGGGATAATGATAGATCATTCTGCAATCACGACTACTATGAACTCGGCACTCCCAAGTCCCAACTACCAGAACTTAGAAGAAAGGAGGAGAACGGCCATGGAACTTACGGACGTTGCTCGCGAAAAGTGGGGAATCTGCGGCGGCATGCGGGGAGAGAGAAGGGGGGGGGTTTGTGAGGTGGGTGAGAGGAGGGAGGTGTGTGTGGTGGTCGTCGAGTAGAGAGGAGCAGAGGAATGTTTTGCTCCTACAAGATTATCGAAAAAGGCTTTCGCCCGCTTTATAAATAAAGCAACCATCAAACACAAAGTATTAAGGTCAGAACTGTGAGAATATACCAAAGCGTCTCAACTCTCATACAGGGAAGCCGCATGTACTTATATTGGAGAGACCCATCTCTCGGTAGGTTACAAGGTACGGTAGTTGGACTACCACAGAGATATTACAGGAAGGTTTAAAGGGATAGAAAGAGAGGATAGAAATAGAGATAAACTCTAACTAAACTACCCTACAGAACCTTGGCGCACAAGGTCACACATAGCCAGGCATCGATCATGTTTAACACCTTTCCTTAATCAAAACTTAACTAAGTTGAGATTACGCTTGAATTCTTCAAAGAGTCTTGTAGGCAGCGCTTTTGTAAACCCATCAGCAACTTGATCTCTTGAATGCACAAACCGGATATCCAACTCTTTGTTGGCAACTCTTTCTCTCACAAAGTGATAGTCAATCTCAATATGTTTAGTCCTTGCATGAAAAACAGGGTTAGCAGATAAATACGTGGCACCAAGATTGTCACACCAAAGACAAGGAGTTGGAGTGTGACGTATCCCAAGTTCTCTCAGCATGGACTTCACCTAAATGATCTTCGAGGTGGCATCTGCTAGTGTCTTGTACTCTGCTTCAGTGCTTGACCTCGAAACTGTGGCATGTTTCCTTGCACGCCATGAGATTAGGTTAGGTCCAAAAAACACAGCAAAACCACCAGTTAAGCGTCTGTCATCTGGGCATCCTGCCCAATCCGAGTCAGAGAAAGCACTAACAAGAGTGGATGGTGACTTGTTAAATGTCAAACCAATACTTAAAGTATCCTTCACATACCTTAGTATGCGTTTTGCTGCAGTCCAATGCGCAGTAGTAGGTGCATGAAGAAGCTGACAAACTTTGTTAACAGTAAAGGAAATATCAGGCCTTGTAAGAGTCAAATACTGTAGTGCACCTACCAAGCTTCTGTACCTAGTACCATCCTCTTGACTCAAGGACTCACCTTCTACAAGAGACAGTTTTTCCGTGCTGGACAATGGTGTTGGTGATGGTTTGCAACCCTGCATTCCAACTCTACTTAAAATATCAGTGGCATACTTTTCCTGAGAAAGATGAAGACCACCTTCCCTGTTTCTCTTGACCTCCATACCAAGAAAGAAATGCAAGTCTCCTAGGTCCTTGAGAGCAAACTCTGACTTTAAATCCTTTAGCAGAGCTGTAACTGCCTCACTTGATGAGCTTGTGACAATAATATCATCAACATATATAAGTACAAATATTGACGTATGTGACTTATTGTAAATGAACAAGGATGTATCAGATTTTGAAGGAGCAAAACCAAGTGCTTGTAACTTGGAACTCAGCCTAGAGTACCATGCCCTAGGAGCTTGCTTCAGTCCATAGAGGGATTTATCAAGCCTGCATACAAAGGATGGTTTATTTCTGTCTTCAAAACCAGGAGGTTGCTTCATGTACACTTCCTCTTCCAGAACACCATGAAGGAACGCGTTCTGTACATCTAGCTGTCTGAGACTCCATCCTCTGGATACAGCAATGGACAAAACAAGACGTATGGTGGCGGCTTTAACAACAGGATAGAAAGAGATAGAGATAAACTCTAACTAAACTACCCTACAGACCTTGGCGCACAAGGTCACACATAGCCAGGCATCGATCATGTTTAACAACAACAACGCACCACACACACTCACACAAAGCCACCGCGGGCACGGTCCAACACACACACTCAGACAAAGAGACCCAAGTTCCGATGTAGGCACAGCACAACAAGCCCAACACAAGCACACGACGAGACAATAGAAAAACGGCAAGGCGGTGGCGATGGCGATGGCAAGAAGACAAAGATCTAATCTGGTTCCGGAGGTGGTGGGGGAAGCGGTGGAGCCATCCGGAGAGCCATCGTGCGAAGCTGGGTGATGATGGAGGTGATGGCGTCTCTCTCCCTGGGACGGCTAAGCGGCCGACAAAGCTGCAAGTAACCAGACCATTTGAACAAAGTGTCAGTAGCATGACGAAGAGGGATGCGCTGAATCACAAGTTTATTCCTAACAGTCCACAGCGTCTAGGCCAGCACCCCAATGGCCAGCCACCTAATGTGGTGCACTGCGGGTGGGATCGCATGGAGTTCGGCGAAGAGAGTGGGGAAGTTGTTGTGGTCCCAGCTTCCACCCACTATCTCGCGGAAATATCTTCATAGGAACTGCGCGGACACGCAGGTGAAGAAGATATAATTCGAATCCTCTTCCGGCCCGCAGAGCGGGCATCGCCCATCAGCCGGGCCATTGCGTTTCAGGACCTCGACACCAAACGGGACGCGGCCACAGATCCATTGCCACAAGAAGATCCTAATCTTCAGGGGAAGGCGAATCTCCCAGATGAAGGTGAGCGCCTCATGACCAGGCGAGGGAGCAATGGCCTAGTACAGGGACTTGGTGGAGAATTGTCCAGAAGGCTCTAGACACCATCTGGACCTGTCATCCTCGGTAGTAAGATCAGGCCCATGTAATGCAATGCAGTCAAGCAGCTCTTGCCAGTCGGCGGTCTCAGCCGGACCAAAGGGCCTCCGGAACGCGAGTTGCCCTAAGTCAATAAGGGCTGCCGCGACCGATATCTGAGGGGCCACCACAATGGAGAATAGGTCGGGAAAGAGGGCCGCAAGGGGCAAGTCACCAGACCATCTGTCGAACCAGAACAAGCTGGCGGTGCCTGATCCGACCTCTATCGAGGTCCGAATCTGGAGGACTGGGAGGAGCTGGATGACGGATTGCCAGAACTGGAATCCCCCAGACCGCTGGCAGAAAGCGAGAGGCTGGCCTCGGAGGTATTTCTGCTGAATGATGCAAAGCCACATGCCACCATCTCCGTTGGCAATCCGCCAAAGCCACCGAGTCAGGAGGGCAATGTTCATGCGTTTGGAAGACATGATCTCGAGTCCGCCCTGGTCGCGAGGCTTGCAGATTTCTGACCACCTAACCATGTGGTACTTCTGCTTGTCGCCCTCACCGGCCTAGAAGAAATGGCCATGAACAGTGGCGATCTTGTGATGAAGCGTCTCCAGAAGGCTGTAGAAGCTCATGATGAACAAGAGCAGGCTGGAGAGGGACGAGTTGATGAGCACCGTATGTGCTGCTTTGGAGAGCCAACGACCTTACCAAGGCTCGATTTCAAAATGCTGAGCCCACTCAACATCGTCAACCCTCTCATCCTCGCATCGCAAATGAAGTGCAGGTTGAGAGAATCATCAAAAACATCAAAGCACCAGGTCCTCTCACACGCTCAAAGGCTTCACATTTGTCTAACTTTTGTGGGCAATTTGCTTTTGTCTCTATCACAGATCCCACCAAAGTAGATGATGCATTTCTGGAGCTTGAGTGGATTCAAGCGATGCAAGAGGAACAACATCAAGTTGAGCTCAACAATGTCTGGGAACTAGTCAAGTGACCAGACCGGCGCAAGCAAAATATCATTAGCACCAAATGGATCTACCACAACAAGCAAGATGAAAATGGCCTTGTGGTGAGGAATAAGGCATGACTTGTAGCTCAAGGCTACACAGGTTGAAGGAATTGATTTCGATGAAACGTTTGCACCTGTTGTGAGACTTGAGGCTATTTGCATATTGCTTGCTTATGCTAACCATCATAATATCATCTTATATCAAATGGATGTCAAAAGTGCATTCCTCAATGGTAAGCTTGAGAAAGAAGTTTATGTTGCTCAACCCCGAGGTTTTGAAGATCCAAAGCATGCTGACCAAGTCTTTAGACTCAACAAGGCCCTCTATGGCCTCAAGTAGGCCCCTCGGGCGTGGTATGATACCTTGAAGGAATTCATCATGAATAAAGGCTTCAAACCTGGTTCACTTGACCCAACTCTTTTCACCAAAACCTATGATGATGAATTATTCGTGTGCCAAATATATGTTGATGATATTATCTTTGGCTGTACTAACCAACATTACAGTGACAAATTTGCCTATATGATGAGTGAGGAATATCAAATGTCTATGATGGGAAAATTGAAATTCTTCTTAGGTCTTCAGATTCGTCAACAGCGCAACGGCATCTTCATATCTCAAGAGAAATACCTCAAGTATGTATTGAGGAAATTCGGCATGCAAGATTGCAAAGGCGTCAAAATCCCTATGCCCACAAATGGCCATCTATGCACTGATGAAAATGGTATAGACTTCAATCAAAAGGTATACCGCTCCATGATTGGCTCCTTATTGTATCTATGTGCATCTAGGCCAGATATTATGCTTAGTGTTTGCATGTGTGCCCATTTTCAAGCTACACCAAAGGAATCACACCATAAGGCTGTGAAGCATATCCTTCGATATCTAGCTCACACTCCAAAACTTGGATTATGGTATCCCAAGGGCTCGGCTTTTGATCTCATTGGATATCCTGACTCTGACTATGCTGGTGATCTTGTGGACCGCAAGTCAACATCAGACACATGCCATTTCCTCAGATGATCCTTAGTATGTTGGTCCTCAAAGAAGCAGAACTATGTATCACTCTCTACTACTGAAGTTGTGTACATTGATGCTAGTTCGTGCTGTGCTCAATTTCTATGGATGAAGCAAACCCTCGAGGACTACGACATCAATGTGAAGAATGTGCCACTCTTCTATGACAATGAGAGTGCCATCAAGATTGCTCATAAACCAGTTCAGCACTCGAAGACAAAGCACATCCAGATTCGTCATCATTTTCTTTGCGATCATGTGTTGAAGGGCGACATCTCTATTGACCATGTGAAGACTGAGGAATAGCTAGCCGATATCTTCACAAAGCCCTTGGATGAGAAGAGATTTAGCAAGTTGTGGTGTGAGCTAAATATCTTAGAATCTTCGAATGTTCTTTGAAAAGGACACACATCCTAACACTTATGAAAAATTGATGACTTAGATGTGCAACACACGAAGTAACGTTTTTCTTCAATCAATGAAGACAAACCCTCTAAGTGTGGAGAAATTAATGAAGAATTTGATTATCAGAGCCCAACGACAATTGTACGCGGTGTCTGAAATCATCATTCTTATACAGTGGGTCACGCCACCAACAAAAGTTGAAAATATTCAATTTGAGTTTTTCTTCATTTTTGAAATTCCTCAGTTATTCAAGTTCTTCAACTTTGTAAAGTCTTCACTCTTTCTAACTATGTTCTTCATTGACTATATATATATATTTGAGTTTTTAGTCCTCTATAGCATTCACTTATTGCTAATTCTTCAAGTTGACTTTTCTGCTAAGTGAATGTGATTGGACCCTTCCCCCTCTATGCTAAACTCAACCCAGTCTGTTCACAAATTCTTCATGTGCATTCTATTTGAAACTTATTCAAAATCTTCACTGTGTCCTTGTCAGCTGAAGAATTTGCGAATGAAACTTTAAAATATTCTTATCTGAATTTTTGGCGTTTGCCGCTCAAACCGTTCTGCATCCCATGATAAGATTAAAATATTCACCCACAATCTCCACTTCTCAGTACGTGGGTGACACATGTCGCTAGGATGAGAAGGGTTAGGGGCACGTTCGTCCATTTTCCTCAGACGAGCGGTTTTTCACCTCGGCTATAAATACTCCTCACCCTCTCAGAGCGCATTTACCCCGCTCGACCTCACTCCCCTCGCTCGAGCTCTCTGACCTAGCGCCGCTGCTACTCTCCATCGTCGCCGGTGTGGAAGAGCTTCACTTCCTCGACCTCGTCGCCATCATACTCGCGCGGGCCGCGGAAATCTTCACTCTGCCGTCGTCGTAGTTGTCTTCCGCCGCCAAGTTAGGGCATGGAAGATGTGAACGGACGGACTTCCCATCTTCAACTCCTAGTTCATCGTGTTCTTCGTCAAGGGTAAATAAAATCTATTTTTATTGCCCTTGTTGATTCTGATGATTTCCACAGAATCTTCAAAAGGTGTTTATTCTTCAACTTCCACACTCTTAAAACACTTCACATGCATCTGTTTTTTGATCTATTTCACTAAGCAACATTTTTCTTCAAGATTCCTCAATCGTGTGGATTTTCAATATATACAACTCTGGAACCTAAGTCAAAAACTGCTTAGTGAAATTCCTCAAGACACTCCTGGTCAAATTCCTCAAACTTGTTTCTTTTGAAAAACTTCTGAGAACGCATGTGACCTCTCCAAATTCTTCGCACCTATACTCTGTTCACAGGTACACATGTCCGCTGCTGAATCTCTAGGTTCTCATCAACTTAACTCATTTGCAGTGTTCCTCAAAGACAAATTGCATACCTTGTCGGAGAATTCTATTATTCAAAATCCTGAGCTGAAGAAAATGGCTGATGGAAAGGGACCTCGGAAGGGAGGCAAGAGACCAAAAGTGAATACTTCTTTCGAGACCCCTGATGACATCTATGAGGAATACTATACTCCTGATGAAGCCAAACATGGCAAGGAGAACAAAAATCAGTGCAAGGTGCGCATACAGAGGATAGAGAGGAGATGGGCATGGGAATGGAGGGAGTACAGATATGTAACTCCAAAGTACATGAAGAAATTCGCTTTACACCCTCCTTGCCCAAGACCTCCATTGGCACCAGGGCAAGTAGCTGATACCACTAGCATCAAGTGTGGTGAGGATTTTCTAGATGAATGGGCCAAGCGGCAGGTCAAGTTGGCCAAAGAAGTAGTGAAGAAATTCAATGAAGATTCTGCTGCTGCCGCTGCTAAGGCCTTTGCTAGCAAGCCCAAGAAGGCTAAGCCCAAGAAGCTTGCACATAAGCCAAGTTCCTCAGCTGCAATGCCCTCACGGCCAAGCTCATCAAAGCCCTTACGGCATATTCCTCAAGCAGCTCTAGTTCCCACTGTTGCAAAACCTTCAGCTGCTATTGCAAAGTCCTCGGCACCTATGCATCTCGCCTCTTGCCAAAGGACCACAGGCATCTCTATTGCCTCAGGAGCATCTGCAAGGTCTTTTCTGATGCCTCTCTCCAAGGTCTTGGCGCAGTATTGATGCAAGAGAAGAAAGTTGTTGCTTATACCTCTCGCCAGTTGAAGCCTAATGAGAAGAACTACCCCACTCATGATCTCGAGTTGGCGGCAGTTATGCATGCTCTTTTGACTTGGAGACATCTTCTATTGGGAAGAAAAGTGGACATTTTCACTGATCACAAGAGTCTCAAGTACATCTTCACTCAGCCTAATCTCAACCTCAGGCAAACTCGATGGGTCGAAATGATTCAAGAGTATAATCCGAGTATCGAGTATACTCCAAGCAAGGCCAATGTGATTGTGGACGCATTGAGCAGGAAAGCTTACTGCAACAGTCTGATTCTCAAGCCCTATCAACCCGAGCTTTGTGAAGCTTTCCGCAAACTTAATCTGCAAGTTGTTCCTCAAGGTTTCCTCGCCAACCTTCAAGTCTCTCCTACCTTGGAAGACCAGATTCGCCAAGCCCAGCTTCTTGATGCTATGGTGAAAAAGGTGAAGATTGGGATTGCAAAGAGTCAGCCCAAGTACAAGTGCTACCGCCTTGATGACAAGGACACTCTCTTCTTCGAGGATCGTATTGTTGTACCCAAAGGTGACCTCCGTAAAGTGATCATGAACGAGGCTCACAATTCTCTCCTCTCCATCCACCCTGGGAGCATGAAGATGTATCAGGACCTTAAGCAAGCTTATTGGTGGACTCGAATGAAGCGCGAGATTGCTCAATTCGTGAATGAATGTGATGTCTGCAGAAGAGTGAAGGCAGAACACCAAAGGCCAGCTGGTCTCCTCCAACCTCTTGCCATTCCAGAATGGAAGTTTGACCACATTGAAATGGACTTCGTGACTGGGTTTCCAAAGTCCAAGAGTGGCAATGATGCTATATTCGTTGTAATCGACAAACTCACTAAAGTGGCTCACTTTCTGCCTATCAAAGAGTCTATCACTGCATCTCAATTGGCGGAACTCTATACCTCTCGTATTGTCTCTCTGCACGGTATTCCTCAAGTGATCTCTTCAGACCGTGGCAGCATCTTTACCTCAAAGTTTTGGGATTCTTTTCAGAAGGCCATGGGCACCAACATCCGCTTCAGCACAACTTTCCACCCTCAAACTAGCGGTCAAGTCGAGCGTGTCAACCAGATTCTTGAAGATATGCTCAGGGCTTGTGTGATCTCCTTCGGCATGAAGTGGGAGGATTGTCTTCCTTATGTTGAATTCTCCTACAACAACAGTTTTCAAGCAAGTTCGAGCTGGTCTGAAACCGGTGAACGTCAGCTTTTGGGTAATGACTTAATCACAGAGGCAGAGGAAATGTGCAAAGTCATTCGTGATAACCTCAAAGCAGCCCAATCCCGCCAGAAGAGCTACTATGACAGTAAACACCGTGATTTGGCTTTCGAGATCGGTGATCATGTTTACCTCCGCGTCTCTCCTATGAAAGGTACTCGTCGCTTCGGTATCAAAGGGAAGCTTGCCCCCAGATATGTGGGACCTTTCAAGATCGTCAGTAAGAGAGGCGACCTCGCCTATCAACTCGAGCTTCCTTCAAACTTTGCAAATGTTCATGATGTGTTCCATGTCTCTCAGCTCCGAAAGTGCTTCAAGACGCCTGATCGCACCGTCAACTTTGAGGACATTGAGCTCCAAGAAGATCTCTCTTATCGTGAGCACCCAATTGCTATTCTTGAAGAGACTGAACGCAAGACTCGCAACAAGTCAATCAAATTTCTCAAAGTCAAGTGGTCACACCATTCCGTCCGTGAAGCTACCTGGGAACGCGAGGATCACCTCCGTTCTGAGTACCCGGCGTTCTTTCAGTCCTAGATCTCGGGACGAGATCCTTTCGTAGTGGTGGAGTGTTGTAACACCCCGGATGTAACTTTCCCAATTTGTACTCCAACTCTTGCCGTTTCCGGCGTTAAGTTAATTTATTTCCTCGGGTTCGGGCTTTTGTCTCCATGTGTTGTTGTGGTTGTCATGCATCTCATATCATGTCATCATGTGCATTGCATTTGCATACGTGTTCATCTCATGCATTCGAGCATTTTCCCCGTTGTCCGTTTTGCATTCCGGCGCTTCGTTCTCCTCCGGTTGTCATTTCTAGCTTTCTTTCGTGTGTGGGTATTAAACATTTTCGGATTGGACCGAGACTTGCCAAGCGGCCTTGGTTTACTACCGGTAGACCGCCTGTCAAGTTTCGTATCATTTGGACTTCGTTTGATACTCCAACGGTTAACCGAGGGACCGAAAAGGCCTCGTGTGTGTTGCAGCCCAACACCCCTCCAAGTTGGCCCAAAACCCACCTAAACCTGCTCCATCATCTAGATCGTTCGATCACGATTGCGTGGCCGAAAACCACACCTCATTTGGACTCTCCTAGCTCCTCCTATGCCTATTTATATCCCCTCCCCGAAAAATCCAGATCCCCTCGTCCAAAAACCCTAGATCCGCTCCTCCTCGCGCTGCCGGACAACGTCCACGCCGGGTCGGACGTGTCCGACCTGCGCGCCGCCCGCCCGCAGCCACTCCGGGCGTGCGACGTGGCGCCGCCGTTCGCCTCCGCCGCCAGGCCCGGGAGCCCGTGGCCGGCCCCCGAGGCCCGCATCGCCAAGCCCCGCCGCCCGGTTGCGCCGCCGCCCGCGCCTCCGTCTTCCCCGGCCGCGGCAGCCCGGCGCCGCCTCGCCTCCTTCTCCGGTCGGCGCCACCACCGCCCGGATTGTCGCAGCCCGGCCGCCGCTTCGCCAACAGCCACCGCCGCCGCCAAGTCCGGCCACCGCCGTCGCCGCTCCGCCCTCCTCTCGCCGGGATCCGACCCCGCCGCCCTCCGCCGTCCTCCTCATCGACTCCGGCGAGCTCCAAGCCGGCGGGCACTGTTCCGGCGAGATCCGGCCGCGCCTCGGATTCCGCGCCGGGTCAAACCCTAGATCTCGGGGTGATTTTTTCGTCTAAGTCCCGAAATCATAGATCCATATGCTCCTGTTCTCGGCCCCATAACTTTGCATCCGTAGCTCCGATTCATGCATATAGCATATCAAAATGTTCATCTCAGAGAGTACATCATTTCATTCCATTGCATCATTTTCATTTGAGTTCATCTTGATGCCCGAAATGCTGTTAGAAGAGGGCTACTTGAGATTATTGTCAGATCTGCTGCTCCATTTAGGTTTTTGTCATTTTTGCCATGATTAATGTGTGCATGATATGCCCTGATGCTCTACATATGTTCTGTTAAGGGTTTTCTCATCTTTCCAGAGGTGCAACCCATGTATTTTTGTGATGTGTGTGGTGATTAGTACAAGCTTGCAAAGTGGTGCACTTGTTAATTCTGTTTTCAGGGACTTAGCATTTCCACTAAGTCCTTGAGCTGTTTACCTCATGATGCCATATGTTCATGTTGTTTCCTAGTGATCCGTGCCTCTTTTGAGGATGATCAGTAAGGATGTTTTGTTAATCTTGTAGTGCTCTATCCATACATGTCTTTGTTTGCAATTATGGAGCACCCTAGCTTGAGTCAATCGAGGTCTACTTTTGCTACTTTGTGAATCTGGGCAGATTGTCAACTTGTTTGCAATTTTGCCGATGATGTTGTAGTTGATCCGTGCATGCTATACCATTGTTCTTGCCATGTCTAGCTTGCATTTTGTGCCCTCTTGATAGATGTATGCTTAGCTTATCATGACTTGCACCGTAGTGAGCGCATCGAGCTCGTAAACATGCCTACTTGAGTTCTGTTTCAGCATGTGCCAGTTTTCACTAAGTCTGAAAACTGTTTATGTTTTTGCTATGTTCACATACTTGCAATTGTATTTTCTGATCCCTTTTGGCTCAAGGTCACTAAGGGACTTTTGTTAAGCTCTTTGAGTAGCTCCATGACATGCTTTACTTTGCCATGTTCAGGTCCTGTAGCATGTAGTTTTGTTGCTCCGAAGTATGCTACCTGATCTTAAATTCCAGACAAGTGTTAATTTCACTAAGTCTGAGATCTATTTGCCATATGCATTTTTACCATGCGTGTTTGAACCTGTTATTGGATGAATTGGCCGTAGCTCAGTGCTAGACTTTTGTTAAGAATCTTTAATGTATCCCTGCCATGTATTTTGTTGTCATGTTTGGGTGTTGTAGCATGTTCATCTCATTGCATTTAGATGGCTTCTTGCTGTAAATCACAGACCGGTGTCAATTTTGAATCGCTTGCCATTTCCAAACCGTAACTCCGATTCCGGCGTTCTTTATATCGTTTTCAAGCGATTTCATCTCATCTTTCCAGTGGAACCCTTGGATTTCCAAGTTGAGGCCAGGTTCATGCGTTTCCTGTCATATCTTGCATTTGGCATCCCGCATCGCATCCCGCATAGCATATCATCATTGCATCATATTGCTTGATCCTTGCACGTGGTTGATTGTATCCTTGTTGCTTGTTTGTCTTGTTTGGGTAGAGACGGGAGACGAGTTCGCTAACAAGGAGCCCGTTGAGTTTGCCTTCGAGGATCCAGTCAACTCTGACAACTGTGCAGGCAAGATGATCATACCCTCGAAATCACTACTATCTTTGCTATGCTAGTTTGCTCGCTCTTTTGCTATGCCAATGCTACGATGCCTACCTCTTGCTTTCAAGCCTCCCAAATTGCCATGTCAAACCTCTAACCCACCTTGTCCTAGCAAACCGTTGATTGGCTATGTTACCACTTTGCTCAGCCCGCCCCTCTTATAGCGTTGCTAGTTGCAGGGGAAGATCGAAGGCCGTTCCTTGTTGGAACATTTATTTACTTGTTGGGATATCATTATATTATCTTGTTATCTTAATGCATCTATACACTTGGTAAAGGGTGGAAGGCTCGGCCTCTCGCCTAGTGTTTTGTTCCACTGTTGTCGCCCTAGTTTCCGTCATATCGGTGTTATGTTCCCGGATTTTGCGTTCCTTACGCGGTTGGGTTATAATGGGAACCCCTTGATAGTTCGCCTTGATTAAAGCTTTTCCAGCAATGCCCAACATTGGTTTTACCATTCTCCACCTAGCCTCTTTTTCCCTTGGGTTTTCGGAGCCCGAGGGTCATCTTATTTTAACCCCCCCGGGCCAGTGCTCCTCTGAGTGTTGGTCCAACTAGAGTCCTGTGCAGCGCCCCCTCGGGGAAACTCGAGGTTTGGTTTTAGTTGTATGGAGCGCTCATCTGAGTGTG
Organism: Triticum urartu; assembly: GCF_003073215.2. Classification (NCBI taxonomy): domain Eukaryota; kingdom Viridiplantae; phylum Streptophyta; class Magnoliopsida; order Poales; family Poaceae; genus Triticum; species Triticum urartu. The sequence continues at coordinate 263,769,049 of NC_053027.1, forward strand.
CCCTGAGAAAGAGATATGTGCAGCTCCTATCGGGATTTGTCGGCACATTTGGGCGGTGTTGCTGGTCTTGTTTTAACCTGTCGAAATGTCTTGAAGAACCGAGATACCGAGTCTGATCGGAATGTCTTGGGAGGAGGTCTATTCCTTCGTTGACCGTGAGAGCTTGTCATGGGCTAAGTTGGGACTCCCCTGCAGGGATTTGAACTTTCGAAAGCCGTGCCCGCGGTTATGGGCAGATGGGAATTTGTTAATGTCCGGTTGTAGATAACTTGAACCTTAATTAATTAAAATGAATCAACTGAGTGTGTTACCGTGATGGCCTCTTCTCGGCGGAGTCCGGGAAGTGGACACGGTGTTCGAGTAATTTTTGCGCAGGTGGTTCTCTAGTTTCTCGCTCGCGCTTTGCCTCCTCTTCTCTCTCTCTTTTGCGAATAAGCTAGCCACCATATTTGCTAGTCGCTTGCTGCAGCTCCACATATATTTACCTTGCCATACCTATAACCTTAAATAGTCTTGATCGCGAGGGTGCGAGATTGCTGAGTCCCTGTGGCTCACAGATTACTATTACACCAGATGCAGGGCCTGATGATTCCGCTCCAGGAGACGCACTTGAGCTCAAGTGGGAGTTCGACGAAGACTCTCAACGTTACTATGTTTCCTTTCCCGATGATCAGTAGTGGTGCCCAGTTGGGGGTGATCGGGACCGTGTCGCATGTTGGGTTATCTTTTATTTTGGCGCTGTAGTTGGGCCATGAGTGTTTGGATGATGTAATGTTATTTTTGTACTTGATTGACGTGGCGAGTGTAAGCCAACTATGTTATCTCCCCTTTATGATTTATATTACATGGGGTGTTGTGAAGATTGCCTAACTTGCGACATATGCCTTCAATGCGATTATGCCTCTAAGTCGTGCCTCGACACGTGGGAGATATAGTCGCATCGAGGGTGTTACAGTTACAAGCAATGATTTCAGGACTTTGAAGCCACCATAAGGAGTGCATGAAGCCTTGAACGAAATATACAAGATGCCACTTCATAAATTTCGTCCAGAGGCCATTCTAGGTGCTGCGTCACCTTATTATTGGGCCAGGCCCATGTATTTTTGAAATACTTAAGTATAGGCTGTTTTTAGAGTCCGTATGTGTGGGGAAAACAGATTTATGGTTGGTTTCGGACCCCTCCTCCAAGGGCCACGAAATTCCCCCTCTCTTCCTCCATATATACAGCCCTTAGGGTGTCGTTTAGACTTTGGGTTTTGTTTAGATTAGAGTTCGCCATAGCTGCAACTTCATGTACTTTGTTTGTGTTCAACGACCAGACAAAGGCGTCACAGAACCCCACCTTTGATCAATAAAGCTTTCCTCTTATATTTGCAATATCCAGACTGCAATCTTAGTTTCTTGCTTGTTCTTCGTTTGCCTGTAGGAAACAAACCTTCGTGGTCAGGTTGATCGTGCTCCGGCGTGGTCAATAACCTCTCAGAGTTGGTTTAGCGATAGCTAAGGCGCGACATCCTCGCACGTTCATAGTCGGATCGTCAAAGTCGACTTCCTCCAAAACGATAGCCACCATCTCATCGAAAGACGGGACACCTTTGCCTCTATCAAGTGGTATTAGATTTACAGGTTGCTTGGTGAGATTTTACAGTTTTTTCATAGTTTCGATCGAGTCTACTCTTCATACCTATAGTCCATGAAAAAGCCAAAAAAAATTAGGGCTAGTTCATCCTATCCGAACCCATCTAAGCCTTTGCATAATCTTTTCTATATTTGCTTTTTTGAATTTGCGGTTGCATCGTCGTGTCAAGTTGCTGGTCTTAGCGTCTAGTCCTTTAGAGTTTTGAGTTCTGTTCACATGTTGTCACGTCGCCGCTGCCATATATCACCACCGCATCATCATCATCGCTGCTGCCGTATACCACCACCGTGCTAACTTCATCGCCGCTGCCATATACCACCACTACATATTCACCGCCAATCCAAGTCCATATACGCCACCACCTATCCGCCGCCATCACGCCAATCCGAGTCCACCTGCAACATATATCTGCCACCAGTCTGAGTTCCACCAGATTCATCGTCGCCACCAGTCCGAGTTCCACCAGATTCATCTCCGCCACCAGTCCTAGTCCGAGTCCAGTATTTGTTCCTTTATTTTCGAGTTCCAGATCACCCGATAGTATGAGTCATGACCAAGTCAGACTCTCCAACTTTTGTGCTACCCGCAGTAGAAAAATAGTTCCAAACTAAAAAAAACTAAGTCTGGAAAATTCTGGCTAGGCAGTTTTTAGACCATTCGTAGAATTTTTTGAAAAAAAATTGCGGAGCAAAAAAGAGAGGAAAAAAGTGCAAAAAAGAGAAAAAAAATTCAGAGTGTGCTCCTCCCTTGTTTACATGCAATGCCGTGATTTTGTTAGTGTTCTAGGCTCGCGTTTCTAGCACGGTCTAGCCTAGGACCAGCACAATATCGTCGTTGAGCGTTTATTCAACTTTGCATCTTTGAATTGATTATTGCTGACCCTTTTTGCTACCATATTATAAGCCTTCCCAGCTCCACATACATCTATGTCGTGCGTTTGACTCTCCCTGGTAATCACTCTATCCAAGCTTTGAGAGTTTTGACTACGACGGTTGCCGATCACCGCCTGCTGCTGGGTAAGAACTGGTAAGAATTTGAGATTTGCTTGATGGATTTGTGACACCCACCACCACCTCTTGTTAGTAGTCTATAGGTTCATATTCTTGTGTGTTTCTATTGCTGCTAACCATGGCAGGATCACAAGCCGACGAGACTGACTGGGAGAACATGACGAATAAGGAGTTGCATGATAAATTTCAGCAAATGATGAGTGGACAGGTGCAAGGTGTGCTAAACAGATTTGAAGAGGCCATGGAAAAGATAGATGGCATGGAGAAGACGTTCGAAACAAAGCTCGATAACAAGTTTAATGAATTGCTCACGCGTCTTCCACCACCACCACCGGCTGCACCTAATGCACCTCTACGACAACAACAACAACGAGTACCTCCACGTCGCGAAACAGCCCTCCATCGAGCGAGCCGTGTCCCCCTTGCGCCTGGACAAACTGTTGGTGCTGCTGTTGATACTTTTGTGGCTCCTGCTGCTAATGAAGAGAAGGATGATTATGCGGGAGATTACGAGGATGAGGTTGATCAAAATCAGAACTACGTGCAACCACCAGCACCACAACCACCAGGTCGTCCACATGCAAATAATAATCACAATGGAAGGTCTCCCCTTAGGTACGAGATCATGACCATCTCCCTAAACTGAAATTGAATATTCCACCATTTGAGGGTAGATAGGTTCCTGATATATATCTTACTTGGGAGTTAGAAACCGAACAATGTTCTAGATGTTTAGAATATCCCGAGGAGAGACGTGTTGCTGCTGCACTTTGTGCTTTCACTAGTTTTTCTTGTGTGTGGTGGTCTGAACATCGTAGATTATATCCGAATAATATTCCAACTACTTGGGCTGCTTTGAAAACTGCTATGCGTACTCATTGGGTTCCACCATATTATCAACGTGAATTACTTCAAAAATTGCAGGGTTTAAGACAAGGAAAAAATTCTGTAGAGGAATATTATCTGGAATTACAAACTGGCATGATTAGATGTGGTATTGTTGAGGATAATGAAGCTATGGTTGCACGTTTTATGGGTGGATTAAACAGAGAGATTCAGACCATTCTAGAGTATAAGGAGTATAATAATATCACTCGTTTATTTCATCTTGCTTGTAAAGCTGAACGTGAAGTGCAAGATCTACCGGCATTGGCACAAACTAACTATTCTGCAGGTCAACCTTCCTCATGGACACCGTGTGCATCCTCTACTTCCACACATTCTACTACATCGGCACCTCCATCAGCTGCCACCTCTAGCTGTGATACAAGAAAGCAGGCAAAACCACCCCTATCTACCAAGAGCACACCTGTCGGGCCTGTACAGAGCTCTTCTTCTTCCATGGCATCAACATGGCACACAAGTGATATTATTTTTCGTCGTTGTAAGGGAAGAGGTCATTATGCGAGAGAATGCAAATCTCAGCGTGTGACGATTGCTACTGAGGATGGTGGGTATGAGTCCGCTAGTGACTATGATGAGGAGACTTCGGCTCTTATTACACGTGAAAAACACGGTGGAGATGATTCTGATCATGAGACGCAATACATGGCTCCTGAAGACGCTGGCCGGTATGAATGTTTAGTTTCCCAATGTGTTTTGAGTGTGCAGGTCACACAAGCTAAGCAAAATCAGAGGCATAATTTGTTCCATACAAAGAAAGTTGTGAACGAACGTTCTGTTCGCGTCATCATAGATGGAGGGAGCTGCAATAACTTGGCTAGCATGGAGATGGTGGAGAAGCTATCTCTCACCACAAGACCACATCCACATCCTTACTACATCCAATGGTTCAACAACAACGACAAGGTTAATGTAACACGTACTGTTCATGTGCATTTTAGTATCTCTACATATGCTGATTATGTTGATTGTGATGTGGTACCTATGCAAGCATGTTCCTTATTACTTGGTAGACCATGGCAATTTGATAAAAATTCTGTACACCATGGTAGAAACAATCAGTATACTCTTGTTCATAAGGATAAAAAATTATTACTTTGCTTCCTATGACTCCGGATTCCATTTTGAAAGATGATATTAATAGAGCTAATAAAGCAAAATAGGAGAAAAACAAGAGTGAAAATCAGATTGTGGCAAAAGAATTTGAGCAACACATGAAGCCTAATAATAAACCATCTAATGTTGCTTCTGAAATTAAATTGAAAAGTGCATGTTTACTTGCCACCAAATCTGATATTGATGATCTAGATTTCAACAAATCTATTTGCTATGCTTTTGTGTGCAAAGAGGCATTATTTTCATTCGAGGACGTGCCTTCCTCTTTGCCTCCTGTTGTTACTAACATTTTGCAGGAGTTCGCTGGCGTCTTTCCACAAGACGTGCCACCGGGATTACCACCTATTCGAGGGATTGAGCATCAGATTGACTTAATTCCCGATGGTTCGCTACCCAACCGTGCACCATACCGTACCAATCCAGAGGAGACAAAGGAGATTATGCGTCAAGTCCAGGAGCCGTTCGACAAAGGTTATATTCGCGAATCCCTTAGTCCTTGTGTTGTTCCTATTATTCTAGTGCCAAAAAAGGATGGTACATCATGTATGTGTGTTGATTGTAGAGGCATTAATAATATTACTATTCGTTATCGTCATCCTATTCCTAGGCTAGATGATACTCTTGATGAATTGAGTGGATCTACAATATTCTCCAAAGTTGATTTGCATAGTGGATACCATCAAATTCGTATGAAATTGGGAGATGAATGGAAAACTGCATTTAAAACTAAGTTTGGTTTATATGAGTGGTTAGTCATGCCTTTTGGGTTAACTAATGCACCTAGTACTTTCATGAGGTTAATGAACGAAGTTTTACGAGCTTTCATTGGATGATTTGTGGTAGTCTATTTTGATGATATACTGATTTATAGTAAATCTTTGGAGGAACATTTGGAACATTTACATGCTATTTTTATTGCTCTACGTGATGCATGTTTGTTTGGTAACCTTGGAAAGTGCACCTTTTGCACCGATCGAGTATCTTTTCTTGGCTATGTTGTTACTTCACAGGGAATTGAAGTTGATAAGCCAAGATTGAAGCTATTGAGAGTTGGCCGCAGCCCAAAACGGTCACACAAGTGAGGAGTTTCCTTGGCCTCGCTGGTTTCTATAGGCGTTTTGTGAGAGATTTCAGCACCATTGCTGCACCTCTCAACGAGCTTACAAAGAAGGATGTGCCTTTTGTTTGGGGTACCGCACAGGAAGAAGCCTTCACGGTATTGAAAGATAAGTTGATACATGCTCCTTTATTCCAACTTCCTGATTTTAATAAGACTTTTGAGCTTGAATGTGATGCTAGTGGAATTGGATTAGGAGGTGTTTTACTACAAGATGGCAAACCTGTTGCAGACTTTTCTGAAAAATTGAGTGGGCCTAGTCTGAACTATTCTGCTTATGATAAAGAATTATATGCTCTTGTTCGGACCTTAGAAACATGGCAACATTATTTATGGCCCAAGGAATTTGTTATACATTCTGATCATGAATCTTTGAAACACATTAAAAGTCAAGCCAAACTGAACCGTAGACATGCTAAATGGGTTGAATTCATTGAGACTTTCCCTTATGTCATTAAACACAAGAAGGGTAAAGAAAATGTTATTGCTGGTGCATTATCTCGTCGTTATACTATGCTTTCACAACTTGACTTTAAAATATTTGGTTTGGAGACCATCAAAGATCAATATGTGCATGATGCTGAATTTAAAGATGTATTGCAGAATTGTAAGGAAGGGTGAACTTGGAACAAGTTTGTTCTTAACGATGGATTTGTGTTTTGTGCTAACAAGCTATGCATTCCAGCTAGCTCCGTTTGTCTTTTGTTGTTGCAGGAGGCGCATGGAGGAGGATTAGTGGGACACTTTGGCGTCAAGAAGACGGAGGATATACTTGCTACACATTTCTTTTGGCCAAAGATGAGACAAGATGCTGAGCGTTTTGTTGCTCGCTGCACTACATGTCAAAAAGCTAAGTCACGACTCAATCCTCATGGTTTATATATGCCTTTGCATGTACCTTGTGTTCCTTGGGAGGATATATCTATGGACTTTGTTCTAGGTTTACCTCAAACAAAGAAGGGGAGGGATAGCATATTTGTTGTCGTGGATATATTTTCGAAAATGGCACACTTTATACCATGTCATAAAAGCGATGATGCTGTTAATGTTGCTGATTTGTTCTTTCGTGAAATTATTCGCTTGCATGGTGTGCCAAATACTATTATTTCAGATCGTGATACTAAATTTCTTAGCCACTTTTGGAGATTTTTATGGGCTAATTTGGGGACTAAACTGCTTTTTGGTACTACTTGTCACCCCCTAACTGATGGACAAACTGAAGTAGATAATAGAACATTGTCTACTATGTTTAGGGCTGTTTTGAAGCATAATAAGAAAATGTGGGAAGAATGCTTGACTCATATTGAATTTTCTTAGAATCATTCATTGCATTCTACTACTAAGATGTGCCCTTTTGAAATTGTGTATGGTTTCCTACCTCGTGCACCTATTGATTTGTTGCCTCTTCCATCTTCGGAGAAAGTTAATTTTGATGCTACAGAACGTGCTGAATTGATTTTAAAAATGCATGAGTTAACTAAGGAAAACATTGAGCGTATGAATGCTAAATATAAACTTGATGGAGATAACAGTAGAAAACATGTTGCGTTTGCACTTGGAGATCTTGTTTGGTTACATTTGCGTAAGGATAGATTTCCTAATTTGCGCAAATCAAAGCTAATGCCATGTGTTGATGGTCCTTTTAAGGTGTTAGAGAAAATAAATGATAATGCATATAAACTTGAGCTGCCTACAGATTTTTTGGTTAGTCCCACTTTTAACATTGCATATTTGAAGCCTTATTTGGGTGAGGAAGATGAGCTTCCGTCGAGGACGACTTCATTTCAAGAAGGGGAGGATGATGAGGACATCAATACCATTGTTACACCCACAACCCTTGCTGCTATACATACTGGGCCAATTACTTGAGCTCGCGCACAAATGATAATGTTCATGAGAATATGATGCTGCCTAAATTGGATACATTTGTTTCGCCTACAAATGAAGGGCCTGGCATGGATAAGAGGGATGAACACTGGAGCAAGACCAAGCATGGAGATTCAACTGCTAATGACAATGCCACTAAAATTCCTCAGCCTGTGGCTCCAGAGGTTGTGCTTCAAGAGGCTGTGAAGACTTCAACTGCTAATCTTCAGCCCAAGCCACAGAATCCTCACACCAAGAAGCAGAAGTTCAAGGCTGATGACTTCTTTGCTGAGCGCATTTTCTTCACTGACTACAATCCATATGACTCTACTCGTCTTCTACGCAAACGTTTTTGGACTGCCAGCCAGATGAACTTTTATTCCTCACTACTCTTTGATAAAGACAAGATCTTTTACCATGCGCAAATTCCTCATGTGGATATGGAGTCTCTACCATGCTTCACCCCAATCCTCAGTGTTCTTCATGACGCTGGGCTTCTCAACTTCTGCACCGACATCTGCGATTGGAATGAAGAACTTATTCTTCAATTCCTTGCCACACTGCACATTACTAAAAATGTTGAAGATGTCAATTCATGGGTGCTGGACTGGATGACTTAAAACACTCACTATAAAGGTCCGGCTTCTGAATTGCTACACACCGTCCCAGTCAGTCCTCCCACTGAAGGTGCAAGGCACATCTATGATGAACCTGAACTTTCAAACCATCTGATGCAAGTTATGATGAAGCCTTTGAAGCCAGGCCAAGCTCCAAGGACCACATTTCTCGTGAAGGAATTGCTCTATGTGCCAAGGACGATCTACAAAATATTGACCAAAACCCTCAATCCAATAAAGGGCCACAACTCTGATGACGAAGAAGTTGTTGGCATCATGAAGAATCTGCTGTTCAATATCATCCATTGTATTCCTATCAACTACCATGATTTCTTCATGAGGACTTTGGCCAATGTAGCTCTGTCACTGTTTGAATTGAAGCCTTACGCTCCCTGGATCATGAGATTCATCAGATCAAGGCCTTCAATCAACTATAAGGCTGATTTTCAAAATCATCTCAGCTACTTGCCGCCAATTGAATTCCTCAAAAGGACTATTTCCTCAACTGATGAGAAGGGCAAGGCTGCTGTTATAGATGAAGGCACTCGTCCATTGGATGGACAATTTCGCAAAGCTGCATCTTATTCCACCAATGATGACTCTGCCACTCATGATACTGCCGCAAATGCTTCAAAGCAATTTCCTCAAGCCACTGCTCCAAGGGTGATGACTGATCGTGAGCTTCTCCTCAGTCTTCATCACAAGGTGGTCGCAATCACAAGTGGGTCAAGCGTCAGTTTGGTTGACAATCACACAAAACACTGTGAAGAAGAACCACTACTACTTGCATGAAGTTTTTGACCGCACTTGGGTTGTATTGTCTCACCTCTACGGTGATGAAGATCTTAAGCAGATGGGCTTCCAACAGGACTTTGACTGGTCTCAGCCGCCTTCGAAGAAATTCAAGAAGGTCAAAGGTCCTCACTTGGTTGCTAGATCATATTCTTCATCGTGCGATACAGACGAAGCCGAAGATTTGAACGACACCGTGACATGCCCTACTCCAATGGCGACCCCAACAACGCTGGTGCTCCTCCATCGACTTCATGATGATATTCTTCAGGGGCGTTAGTCCTCATTTTTCGTCCCTTTTGGTCATTCGATGACAAAGGGGGAGAAATCAGGGTTAGTCTTCAAGCGGGTCTATATATGGGCGGTTTTCTTTAAGTTTCAACTCTCGTTCTTCTGAAATTTTTGTTGGATTGAGTTGTAAACTTAAGTCCTATGGTGGTTTGATACCTTTTCTCTGTTGTTCTGCATGCTATTTCCTCAAGTATGTTAATGCACGCATGCTGAATTACATCAGTCACCATATTTCATCATGCATTTCAAATTCTTCATATCATATGTTAAATGTGTGTATGAATTACAAGATATAGGGGGAGATCTCCATGATTCCACTCTACAATGTGCATTTGCTACTCAATGCAAATTCCTCACATATGCACATCTTCAGGGGGAGTTCTTATATATCTTGCAATCAAATTCCTCAATATCAGTATTTACACTTCATATGTTTATCCTCATTGAAAACTTAACCTATATTGTCACCAATCACCAAAAAGGGGGAGATTGTAAGTGCATCTAGTGCCCCTTAGTGATTTTGGTCTATTTAAGACTTATATGTTAAGGTACTAATGAGTTTGTGAGTGTACACAAGTCTATAAGTCTATGAGGAGTTTGATATATACGATGAAAGTTGACCCCTAAAAATGAATGTCTTCAGCTAAAGACTTTGGTTTTTCTTGAAGACTTTGAAAGTGAAGAAATTGGTGTGACCGTGAAGACTTGATATTCATGCGAGGAATATGAAGCGTGAAGACTTTTGTTTTCGTAGTTTCATTTTCTGTTTTTTAGTCATAGGAAACACCATACTATTAAAGGGGGTCGAGGTAAAACTAAGGAAAAGTTTCCAAGTGATGCTCATCTCAAAATCCTACACCTACCAATTCTTTCGAGTGAAGCCATTGAAAATCTCATTGATACGTCTCAAACGTATCTACTTTTCCTAATGCTTTTCCTCTTGTTTTGGACTCTAATTTGCATGATTTGAATGAAACTAACCCCAGACTGACGCTGTTTTCAGCAGAACTATCGTGGTGTTGTTTTTGTGCAGAAATAAAAGTTCTCAGAATGGAATGAAACTTTGCGAGGAATTTTTATATAATATATAAGAATTTCTGGAGCCAAGACCTACTGGAGAGGGGCGCCTGGGTGGGCACAACCCACCAGGGCGCGCCCCCCTCTCCTAGCGTGCCCAGGTGGGTTGTCCCCACCTGGTGGCCCCACGTACCCTGATTCTGAATCTATAAAATCCTATTTTCGGAGAAAAATCAGGGAGAAAGAATTATCATGATCCACGAGACGGAGCCGCTGCCAAGCCCTGTTCTTCCTCGGGAGGGTAGATCTGGAGTCCATTTGGGGCTCCAGAGAGGGGGATCTTCGTTCTTCATCATCACCAACCCTTCTCCATCACCAATTCCATGATGCTCCCCATCGGGAGTGAGTTATTCCTTCGTAGGCTCGCTAGTAGGTGAGGAGTTGGATGCAATTCATCATCTAATAGAGTTAGTTTTTTTAGGGCTTGATCCCTAGTATCCACTATGTTCTTAGATTGATGTTGCTATGACTTTGCCATGCTTAATGCTTGTCACTTTGGGCCCGGGTGCCATGATTTCAGATCTGAACCATTTATGTTATCACCATTATATTCATGTTCTAGATATGATCTTGCAAGTTATAGTCACCTACTACTTGTTATGATCGGGTAACCCCGGAGTGACAATAACCGGGACTTCTTCCGGTGATTACCGTAGTTTGAGGAGTTCATGTATTCACTATGTGTTAATGCTTTGTTCCGGTTCTCTATTAAAAGGAGGCCTTAATATCCCTTAGTTTCCACTATGGACCCTGCTGCCACGGGAGGGTAGGACAAAAGATGTCATGCAAGTTCTTTTAATAAAGCACGTATGACTATTTACGGAATACATGCCTACATTATATTGATGAACTAGAGCTAGTGCCGTATCGCCCTAGGTTATAACTGTCACATGATGAATATCATCCAACAAGTCACCGATCCAATGCCTACGAATTTATCTTATATTGTTTATGCTAAGTTACTACTGCTATCATCACTGTTACACCTGCTACAAAATTACTGCTATCACTGTTACTGTTACCGTTGCTGCTATCACTATTATCAAAACTATAAAACTACTTTGCTACTGATCACTTTGCTGTAGATAATTAATCTCCAGGTGTGGTTGAATTGACAACTCAGCTACTAATACCTTCAAATATTCTTTGGCTCCCCTTCTGTCGAATCTGTAAATTTGGGTTGAATACTCTACCCTCGAAAACTGTTGTGATCCCCTATACTTGTGGGTTATCAAGACCTTTTTCTGGCGCCGCTGCCGGGGAGCATAGCTATATTTGTTGAGTCACTTGGGATTATTATCATATTATCACTAAGAAGAATCTGAAGGATGCTAAGACTAAGATATTTTCCTCAAAGATGAGGGGAGGTAAGGAACTGCCATCCAGTTCTGCTTTATATTCACCTTCTGTTATAAGTAAACTTGCACCACCACCACATGCTATTAATTCTGATGTGTCGCAAGTTATTGATGACGCTACTTATGTTATGGATAATGCTTATGATGATGCTAGTACCTTGCTTGTTAATGATGATGTGCCACTTGGTGAATTTCTTGATAAACAAATTGCTAGAGTTATACAACATGATGTTGTTGAATCTGATGATGAGCTTGAAACTGAATCTCCTGAAACACCTACTAGAACTAGCCTTCCTAGATATGAATTGCCTAAGGTACCATAAGGTTATGTTATGAGTGAAGAAACAACTAGAGATATTCTTGCTTGCAATGATAGAGATAATCTAGAAAATTACTATGCAAGTATAAAGAAAAATCTCTGAATGCTAGAATGAAATGTGATCCTAAGTTTTCTACTTCATCTATCTTTATTAATGATAAGGATTATGAATTCTCTATCGAACCAAAGTTAATTACTTTGGTTGAATCTGATCCTTTCCATGGTTATGAAACTGGAACTGTTGTGGCACATCTTACTAAGTTGAATGACATAGCCACCCTTTTTACTCATGATGAGAAAACTCGCTATTACTTTATTCTCAACTTATTTGCTTTCTCGTTAAAGGGTGATGCTAAATCTTGGTACAATACTCTTGCTCCTGGTTGTGTGCATAGTCCCCATGATATGATTTATTATGTCTTTGAAAAATATTTTCCTGCTCATAAGAAACAAGCTGCCTTACATGAAATATTTAACTTTGTGCAAATTAAAGAAGATAGTCTCCCACAAGCTTGGGGGAGGCTTTGCCAATTACTTAATGCTTTGCCTGATCATCCTGTTAAGAAAAATGAAATACTTGATATCTTTTATAATGGACTAATCGATGCTTCTAGGGACTTCCTAGATAGTTGTGCTGGTTGTGTTTTCAGGGAACGAACTGTTGGCCAAGCTGAAGAATTATTGAATAATATATTGAAAAATTATGATGATTGGATTCTTCCTGAACCACCGGCTAAACCCACTCCAAATAAGAGGGGTATATTATATCCCAGTCCTGAAGATATGCAAGAGGCAAAGAAATCTATGAAGGAAAAAGGTATTAAAGCCGAGGATGTTAAAATTTTACCTCCTATTGAAGAAATACCTGGGCTTAATACACCACCACTTCCTAAGGTGGTAGAGGTAAATTCTCTTATGAAGTTCAATGATAATGACAATCCTCACAATATGCATCCTAGTCAATGTCTTTATGAGTTTGAAAACTATATAAGAAAACAAGATCACTTCAATGCAAATGTTATGAAACAATTGAAATAAAATTCTGATATGATTGCTCGCTTGAGTGACTTGTTATTTAGAATATCAAATGATGTTAGAGGTGTTGGAAAGCATGCTTCTATGGTTCAAACCCAGTTAGAACAAGTTGCTAAATCTCAAAGAGAATTACTTGCTGAATGAATCATAATATGCATGACTTTGCTGTTAGAGTTGCAACTAGAGGAGGTAAAATGACTCAGGAACCACTTTATCCTGAGGGACACCCAAAAAGAATTGAACAAGATTCACAAAGAGCCAACACTAGGGCACCTAGTCCTTCTAGAAAGAAAAATAAAAAGAAGAATGATAGGACTCTACATGCTCCTAGTGAACCTGAAATAGAAAACCTTCCTGACAATGATACTGAAGTTTCTATCTCTGATGCTGAAACCCAGTCTGGTAATGAACACTCACCTAGTGATAATGAAAAAGATAATGCTAATGTTCATGAAGATACCCAACCAAATAATAAAGAACCAGACAATGACGTTGAGATAGAACCACCTGTTGATCTTGATAACCCACAAGCTAAGAATAAAAGGTATGATAAAAGAGACTTTGTGGCTAGAAAACACGGTAAAGAAAGAGAACCGTGGGTTCAAAAACCTATGCCTTTTCCAGCTAAGTCAACTAAAAAGAATGATGATGAAGAATTTGAACGCTTTGCTGAAATGTTGAGGCCATTCTTTTTGCGTACTCGCTTGACTAATATCTTGAAAATGCCTCCTTATGCAAAGTATATGAAAGACATCATCACTAATAAGAGAAAAATACCGGAAGCTGAAATCTCCACTATGCTTACTAATTACAATTTTAAAGATGGAGTCCCTAAAAAACTTGGAGATCTGGGAATACCAACTATACCATGCTCTATCAAAAAGAATTATGTGAAAACTGCTTTGTGTGATTTAGGAGCTGGTGTTAGTGTTATGTCTTTCTATTTATACAAAAGACTTGATTTGAATAAACTCACGCCTACTGAAATATCTTTGCAAATGGCTGACAAATCAACTGCCATACCTATCGATATCTGTGAGGATGTGCCCGTTGTTGTTGCTAATGTTACTATTTTGACTTTGTTATACTTGAGATGCCCGAGGACGACAATATGTCGATTATCCTTGGTAGAGCCTTCTTGAATACTGCAGGGGCTGTTATTGATTGCAATAAAAGCAAGGTCACTTTTCATATTATTAATGGTAATGAGCAAACGGTGCACTTTCCAAAGAAACAATTCCAAGTGATTGGTATTAATGTTATTGAAAAATCTCTGACAATCACTATTGGAAGTTTTCAAATACCTCTACCTACTGTCAAAAATAAATATGAAATGCTTATTCTTGGGGAAATGCATATCCCCATTGAGGTAACCTAGTGATTTACGAAAGTTCTTCGGTTTCATGCTAATCGAAAGTGGTTGTTAATAAGACTTGATCAACCTTATTAATGGATCATTTCTGAACGGTATGTAGTTGATGAATTTAGTAAACACTACCTTCTGTCCCCACTTTTTATTCTCTGTTTTTATTAGTTAAATAAAATAAAATTCCATGTTTTGTTTGTATTCCGATTTTCCCGTGCAATAAAAAATGACCCAAAAATAAAAGTTCTCAGAATGCCCTGAAAATTTAATACGATTTTTTCTGAATATTTGAGAATTTTTGGTGCAATAAACATCAGAGGGAGGTGCACCAGGTGGGCACAACTCACCTGGGTGCACCAGCACCCCCAGGCGCGCCCTGGTGGGTTGTGGTCCCCATGCGGGCCCTCTCACTTATCTCTTTATACCACATCATCACCTACCTCCAGAAAAAAAAATCTCCATTGCTCTCTCTCCCTTGTTCTTGCTCTCAAACCCGTGGATTTCGATCTCTTTGCTCGAAGCTCCGTTTCTGAAACTGTTTCGGGGGATTGTTACCTGGTATGTGACTCCACCATTTGTCCAATTAGTTTTTGTTTTAGTGGTTTATATTTTGAATAATTAGCTACTCTTGGTGTTGCTGTAGATGAGCTTGCATGTTGAATTCTTAGTGTTCTAAATAGTTTGAATGCTTGCTTTGGCCTCTATGTATCCCTAGGAGTAGTTGCTATCAATCTTACAAAGTTTTGTTGACAAATTTTTGTCACGCAATTTTTTTTCAGAAAATTGTACGCGGACATGATGAACTTGTTTGGAAGGGGTTCCTCGAGGAGGCGATCCTCGGGGGCATCCTCTAGTGACAGCTCTGCTCGCCGGTCATATGTTGAACCAAGTGATAGTTCCACTCAAGATGCCGCCACCAAAACATGCTTATGGCCTTGCGATGAGTATATGATACGTGTGGGCATTAAAGAAGAATTTGAGCAATATGTTCACAATGCCGGTCTCGGTCCCTACCTTTCAGATAAGTGTGAACAACGCCACCTTCTCACTGAATCATTTTTTAAAGGGTTTAAATTATTTCCCCGTGAGTCTAGGGTGTCGTTTATGCTTTATGATAACCCATTTATTATATCACTAGAGAATTTTGCTTACCACCGCAAACTCTCGTATTGGGGCTTGCTTGACGAACTGTCAAAGGCTGAGTACCAAACATTCTTGACTAGTCTTGGTTACTGTCAGAACAGAGGAGTGACACAAGGTAGAATAAAGAGCATTCATTTTCCCGCAATTTAGTACTTTGCATTATTTAACGGGAAATGTATAGTTGGCAAGCAAGACTGTAGTACACTCTGTGCTCCAGGCTTGAGCCTCATCCACACCGCTCTCACCGTGAAAGGAATTATAACCTTGGAGCGATTGTTGCACGCAGACTTCAGCATAACGCTAACAGTGGATATTTATATGGTGGAATATATGCTATGGTTTTAGCACGTGGGCCGGGTGTTGCACCATTGCCCTTTGATCCTATCCTACCCATGCAATATTTAGATTTTTCCACCCTAAAAGAACATAAGATTCTCAAGGGAAAGGTTGACAACTTCACTTATAATTTGCTATTTAACCAAACATCTGTTGTGAACACATATTTTCCCGTGCCTGCTCTTTTTGATTATCACAACAAAGGAAGATATTTTGTTCTTGAGAGCGAGGCCCGAGCTCACAACGTAGCAGTGGAGGCAGCACGACAGGCCGAGGCATCCACACCAAGATCCTCCATGAGCTACCATGCCAACTACTATCCGGACTATTGATCGATTACCAAGTTAGGCCAAAAGCCTAAGCTTGGGGGAGTACATGTTTCTCACCGACATTACATTCATGTCCACTTATTCATCTTGTCGGTGTTCACACTTTTTCATTGTATCATCCATGCTTAGATTTATTTTTCTTGCTTTCTTCTTGTGTGTTTGAAAAACTTTAGAAAAACCAAAAAAATTAGTTGTAGTAGTTTACTTTCTATGCATGCTTAGTTGTAGTATTAAAAATAAAATCCAAAAAGATTTCCTTGTTCTTCTTTTGCTTGTTGGGAGCTTTCCCGTGTAAATAGTTTTTCTCATTTTTTCTTTTCCCTTTTATTTGCTTGTTCAAGAAAACCAAAAACTCCAAAAATATTTCAGTGTGTTTCTCTGAATTTGTTTTCCTTTTATTCAAGTTGTACCGAGGAGAAGACCACGATGAAAATGTTGAGTGGCTCTCAGATGAATAACTGTTGGACTAATAAAGAGCACATTTTACCTTGTCTTCTCCTGTTGATTAAAATGTTTTGCAGATTCCAACTTAGTCCATGGCATTCTTGCACTATTATTATTTTCACATCGTTCAGTCGTGCAAGTGAAAGGCAATAATGATGATATTCGATGAACTGGCCGTGGCAGAGAGAAACTGCTATGAACTCGACTTGTTCTTTTTGTGTAAATATGTTTAACCTAGTATCCATGATTCAGCCCATTATGATTAAACATGTTTGCAATGACAATTAGGGATTATAGTTTCTCATGCCATGCATAAGTAGCTGGGAGTTGATGATGATTTATCTTGGATATCAACATAGCGTTAAAATGATTGTGATGTAGTATGATGATATGGTATCCTCCTCTGAATGTTCAAGTGGCTTGACTTGGTACATGTTCATGCATGTAGTTGAATCAAAACCAACATAGCCTCTATGATATTTATGTTCATGGTGTTCATATCATACTCATGCTAGTCTCCACTATTACTTATGCATAATGCATGGTTATGATCGTTGTTGCTCTCTAGCCGGCCGCTTCTCAATCTAGATTGTTAGCCTTCGTCTGTACTAAGTGGGGATCCTGCTTGTACATCAAAACACTGAACCCAAAGTTATTCCAGATGTGTCCACCATATCTACCTATATGCGGTATTACCCTGCCGTCCTAAGTAAATTTGCATGTGCCACCTCTAGAAACTTCTAAAAATTATCCGTTTTGTGTGCCTGGATCATTCATGGAACAACAAGAGGTAGTCGATATCTTCCATGCTAAGCAGGTTATTCTCAGGTCGAGTGTTTATTCACTTGCCATCGCACGAGAAAATGGCGGTAATAGGGCTGCCCAGTCCCAAACTGCAAAATACAAAAAAGAGTTAATCGCTCGAATAATCAAACAAAAACTCCCAATGGAGTCAAAACCTTTACTTTTATCGCTTGGGAACCGCCACTAGCCTGTTTAGCATGGGAGATATTGATAACTGATAGTCGTGAAGTAAATGAGAAGGGTGCATGTCTCAAAATAATCATTTATCTCTTTAAAACTTGAGCTCTGGCACCTCTGCAAATCACTGCTTCCCTCTGCGAAGGGACTATCTATTTACTTTTATGTTGTGTCATCACCTTCTTATACAAGCGCTAGAAACTGAGAGAGCACGGCTATCATGATTTATGCATTGTGTGTAGCTAATGTTGGGTGCATCATGACTGGATATTTTCTACCATTAATTACAATGTTTAATCACTACTTGGACAATGGAGGTGCTCTGCATTTATGTTTTGTGGTCTCAGAAAGGGCTAGCGAGATACCACTATTGTCATATTATATCATGGTTGTTTTAGCAACGTGTTGCCGTTTGAGATGTCTTATTATTGCTCGCTAGCTGATTGTGTCATTGATATGACTTAATATAATCTTTAAGAGTTATTGTCGACATGGTTAGTTATAATGACGGCTGAAAACCTGGGTGCTGTTTAAGCTTATTTATGCAAACAAGAGCAAAAGAGTTCGTAAATTTTTTCCTTTTTTCACTTTTAGTTTATCAACTGAATTGCTTGAGGACAAGCAAAGGTTTAAGCTTGGGGAAGTTGATACGTCTCAAACGTATCTACTTTTTCTAACGGTTTTCCTCTTGTTTTCGACTCTAATTTGCATGATTTGAATGAAACTAACCTCGGACTAACACTATTTTCAGTAGAACTACCATGGTGTTGTTTTTGTGCAGAAATAAAAGTTCTCGGAATGGAACAAAACTTTGCGAGGAATTTTTATATAATATATAAGAATTTCTGGAGCCAAGACCTACCGGAGAGGGGCCCCTGGGTGGGCACAACCCACTAGGGCGCGCCCCCTCTCCTGGCATGCCCAGGTGGGTTGTCCCCACCCGGTGGCCCCGCAGACCCCGATTCTGATGCTATAAAATCCTATTTTCGGAGAAAAACATTAGGGAGAAAGAATTATCATGATCCATGAGACGGAGCTGCCGCCAAGCCCTGTCTTCCTCGGGAGGGCAGATTTGGAGTCCATTTGGGGCTTCGGAGAGGGGGATCTTCGTTCTTCATCATCAGCAACCCTTCTCCATCGCCAAGTCCATGATGCTCCCCACCGGGGGTGAGTAATTCCTTCGTAGGCTCGCTGGTCGGTGAGGATTTGGATGAGATTCATCATGTAATCGAGTTAGTTTTGTTAGGGCTTGATCCCTAGTATCCACTATGTTCTAAGATTGATGTTGCTATGAGTTTGCCATGCTTAATTCTTGTTACTTTGGGCGCGGGTGCCATGATTTCAGATCTGAACCGTTTATGTTATCACCATTATATTCATCTTCTAGATACGATCTTGCAAGTTATAGTCACCTACTACGTGTTATGATCCCGTAACCCCGGAGTGATAATAACCGGGACTTCTTCCTGTGATTACCGTAGTTTGAGGAGTTCATGTATTCACTATGTGTTAATGCTTTGTTCCAGTTCTCTATTAAAAGGAGGCATTAATATCCCTTAGTTTCCAATATGGACCCCACTGCCACGGGAGGGTAGGACAAAATATGTCATGCAAGTTCTTTTAATAAAGCACGTATGACTATTTACGGAATACATGCCTACATTATATCGATGAACTGGAGCTAGTGCCGTATCGCCCTAGGTTAACTGTCACATGATGAATATCATCCAACAAGTCACCGATCCAATGCCTACGAATTTATCTTATATTGTTTCTGCTAAGTTACTACTACTATCATCACTGTTACACTTGCTACAAAATTACTGCTATCATTGTTACTGTTACTGTTGCTGCTGTCAGTATTATCAAAACTATCAAACTACTTTGCTACTGATCACTTTGCTATAGATAATTAATCTCCAGGTGTGGTTGAATTGACAACTCAGCTGCTAATACCTTCAAATATTCTTTGGCTCCCCTTCTGTCGAATCTATAAATTTGGGTTGAATACTCTACCCTCAAAAACTGTTGCGATCCCCTATACTTGTGGGTTATCGCTCATAGAGTTCAGTCAATTTCTTTAGTGACAGAGACGGAGATCTTCTGGTCTGTGAGGAATTTGCTCTGACTGAGGAGTTAGGAATTCGTTAGTGCAGATTGCCTACAAGTGAGAAACATGATAGCCCTACGGAATTTGATACTCAAATTTCCGACCGTTGCTGTGCTATGCGCAAACTATCCCAAAATATCTACCCACCTAATGGTCATATCATTGAAGGGCATTTATGTCTTATCATGTCGGGCTGCTCCCTAGGCTATAAATAGCTGTCCCCTACAACCACTAGCTGGTTGGCTGCTTCAAGAGAAACTGACACTTGTCCTTGAGAGCATCCCATCCTTCAGGACTTTGAGAGAAAATCATCACGTGAGGAAAAATCCAAACCCAAACACCTACAAACCCAAAGTGATTGAGCATCACTGAATAGACTGTTCATGTGTGGAACCGACGCTTGTTACCTTTGAGGACTGTGCATCCTCTAGACGGTTAGGTGTCATGGTCTAGAGTATCCAAGAGGAAATTGTGGATCACCGAGTGACCGAGTCTATGAAGGTTTGGAAGTCACCTGAAGACTTACCACGAGTGATTGGTCGAGGTCTGTGTGACCTTAGATCAAGGAGAATATGGTGAGGATTGTGTGTCCGGGACTGTGTGTCCTCAGGTTTAAATACCTAGCTGGTCCAACCAGACGTACGACTGTCACAACAGTTGGAATTGGTCTACCAATCACTGTCTTCAGCAAGCTACTGGTTCTATTTCCTCAACCCTTTCATTTCCTCGTTACTGTTTGAAGACTTTGACTGAAGACTTTCTCAATTTCCTCAATCCTAATTCTTCAGTCACTTTGTCTTTAGTCTGCGTATCTTGTGTTTACGCTACTTGTACTCTGTGCTTGTTTTCATTTCATCATGATGACTATGCTGCTACTCTGTTATGCTTGCATCTAAGTACTTATTCCGCTGCTAAGTAGTTCGTTGCTTAGGAATTTCCTCACCCTGAAATTCCTCAGCGAAAAATTTGTAAAAATCGCCTATTCACCCCCCTCTAGTCGATATAACGCACTTTCAATAATGTCTCAATTTTGTGCAAGCATAATATAAACAAAGGCATAATTTTCCAAAATATGTATACCTTATATTGGCATCCAATAAGCGTCAGCTCAAATATGTAATAGCATGCTCTTTTCCTTCCATTCCTAGAGTCAAAACAACACCAATTACACCTTCCTCCACTGCAATGTAAAGTTTAAAGGGCTCCCTATGCTTGGGCACTTTCATCACCGGAAGAGTGCACAAATAATTCTTGATTGTATCAAACGCTTCTTGCTGTTTTGCCCCCCAAGTAAAATTAACATCATTATTTAACCAAAGAATAGGAGTGAATGCATCAACCTTCCCTGACAAATTAGCCATGAACCTTCTCAAATAATTGACCTTTCGAAGGAACCTTTGCATATCTCTCTTGCATGTTGGAGACTCCGCTTTTTGTATGGCTTCTATCTTTTTGGGATCAATCTCTATGCCATCTTCATGAATAGTGAAACCTAAAAACTTGCCAATCAACACACCGTATGCACATTTCAAAAGATTCATTTTTAGTCCATAATTTTTCATTCCTTCAAAAGCTAAGCGCAAATTGCCTATGTGAGATTCAAAACCATCCAATTTGACAACAATATCATCAATATAGACCTCATGTATAACACCGAGTAAATCTTGAAAAACTAAATTCATAGCCCTTTGATGTGTGGCAATGGCATTCTTTAATCCAAAGGTCATCAGGGTTCACTCAAATAAACCAAGGAAATTAGGGCATCGAAAAGTTGTTTTGGACATGTCCTCTTCAACCATAAAAATCTGGTTATACCCTGCATGACCATCAAGAAAGCTAATGACCTCATGTCCAGAAGCATCATTAATAAACATATCAGCTATGGGCATGGGATACTCATCTTTGGGTGTAGCTCTATTTAAATCTCTGAAATCAATGCACACCCTCAATTTGCCGAAGCCTTTCTTCTCCACTAGTACAATGTTAGAAATCCACTCAGCATGCATGCTAGGTCTAGTAAATTTAGCTTTAAGCAAACTATTGATCTCTTCCTTGATCTAGTCATATGTTTTTGGATTAAATTTTCTGGCTGACTGCTTGTATGGTCTAAAACCGGCCTTTATAGGTAACCGATGCTCTACTAGCACTCGACTTAAACCCGACATATCATGATATTCCCATGCAAAGCAACAAACATACTATTTGAATAGCTCGGTTAACTTAGCTTTATAATCAGCTCTCAAATTTTTGTTTACAAACCTCGGCCTAGGAATTGAACCATCTCCAATATCTATCTCCTCTAAAGGATCAACCGACATAAAACCTTGTCCTAATTTATCCATATCATCTAACTCTTCTATAGACTCATACATATCGTTCTCATTGGACCGATATTCCACAAGACGCTTGTGTAACCACTCTAAGTTAGAATCCATTTAAATACATAGTACCTTGGATCCGATTACCACCAGCTTTAAAGAAACAGGCACGAAACCACTTGTTGGAGCATTAAGAAAAACAAATCCCGATAAGTCACGCCCCGTCAAGCATGTAGCATTGGGATGTTTCCAATCCAATGATGCATCGGCCAAAGCAACATAAGCCAAATTATCTGCATGAATGACTTCCACTTCATCATCAACCCACTAAATTAAAAACTGGTGCATAGTAGATGGCACACATTAGTTTGCATGAACCCAATCGCAACCTAATATCACATTGTAGTTATCTTGCACCTCGACGACAAAGAATGCGGTAGCCAAAGTTTTGCTTCCCACCATAAGCTCCACATGCATTACACCTTTGGCTTCAGTTTTCTCTTTGCCTTAAAATCCATTAAGCACCTTGTTGGTCTTTCTTAACACTTCATCATGTAGCACCAATTTTTTGAAGACCAGATATGGCATAAGATTCACCACAACACCAACATCAACAAGCATTCTAGCAACCGACAATCCATTAATGTGACCTTGAAGGAACAATGGCTTCAAGTGTGTCACCGGTTCTTTTGGCTTCTCAAATATAGCATTTTTAGGACCAAAATCCAACTGAGCTACTTCCCCTTCTTCATCTATAGCACGAAATTCAGCGGGTAAGTAATACACCATATTAATATCCATAGCTTCATGAACTGGTGTAGATCCATAATCCAGAATATCATCTCCATCCTCAAGCATGTCCATGGACTCTGAAATATCTCCAAGTGAAGAGGAAGTAATATGTGAAGTGGACGATGTAATAGCGGCCTCATCATCCTTCGTTGGTTGTGTAGGTGCTGCTATAACCAATGCAGAAGTTGTTATGTTTTCTTTTTGCTTAGGCTTCCACACTTGTTTTGCGGGCATCATGGGATGGGTTTCATCGAACAATTTATCCCTTTGCTTCTTCGCTTCTTGTTCCACCGTCTTGTGGCTCCTCATGCGCAGCAATCTCCTTTTTTGAGTAAAATGCATCATAAGTCCTAAAACTATTGGAGGCGTGTCAGTTTAGTTGTCCTATAACTTTGAAACTATAGTTTTTGGTCCTAAAACTATTGAAGTTGTGTCACTTTAGTCCTATAACATCAAAACTATAGTTTTGGGTCCCAAAAATATTGGAGGTGTGTTAGTTCAGTTCTATAACTTCGAAACTACAATTTTGGATCCCAAAACTAAGTTTGTTAAGCTTGCATGGCCAACATCTATGGTGATTTTTTTCAAATGAGGCCTTTATATGTGTTTACTTCCCCAAAAGTTATCCATACACTTCCATGGCGCAATGTTTGTTGCAACCTGCACACACACCTGCATGGCCATGAGCTACAAGGCATCCTTGCTAAGAGATTTGGCACAGCCAATGGGGAGACCTTGATCCAGTCAGCATGGAGGATGACATACCCCTCTCCCTCAACGCGGCCGCCGGGAGATCCCGAGCCAATAGGCACAATCCCACCTCTATCTCACATGACATTGTCGTTTCCCTACACCCTTCCCATAGGGATCGTCGTGTAGGTTATTGATTGGGATAAGCATGACCATAAGTGGGGAACTGCTGTTACTGTTGGACGATGCAGAGGAGTGTGCAGAAACCACGAAGCTGACGCAAAGGACAACAAGAGTGACGCAGCCCCAGCAGTAGCCACAGGTGAGTAGCAATTGTACATTGTTCAATGTACCATTCTACTACTGCGAAGTGAGGCTGACACTACTGGAGGAATGCCAAGTAGTGGCGGGCACAAAAGGCCAGCAATAACGAGCAAGCCTCTTTGGGCAGCCCGCCACTGACCTCCTGCCACTGCTAAGGGGGCATCTGTGGCGGGTGCCCTCTCGCCACTAGTAGGTCCCTAATAGTGGCAAGCGGCGCAACCTATCCACGAGTGTTGTCCATCTTGTAGCAGTGGCGGGTAGCCATACCTATGGTGGGTGAGGCTCCCCGCACGCCAGTATCATGTGAAGTACGAGCGGCCGGCTTTTGTTTGTTCCCGCCACTAATTGATCACTAGGTTAGAATAAAAAACGCTGCCATGGTAGCGTATATTATGCTACCACAACAACATTAGCTCATGCAAATAGGGGACAATTATCAATTAAATGCGAGCAAATCAGGAATAAAACTAGTGGTAATCACTAAAAATAAAGAACGAGAAGTACATTAAGAATAAATGAGCTACACAAAATACATGGTCATCAACTACATAGTGCATCAAGCCAAATATGTTTAGTCACGGTTACAGTTTTGCCCACTGCAATGCGCTAGGTAAGGCTATTTTGTTGGTTGTACGCATCTTCTTCGGGGTTATTATAGAATAGGCCGGACGAGAAGCGGACCTCCTTGTTTATGATAGCCGCTAACTTGACTTGTAGTTCTTCGAGCACTAAGCTAGCTTCGGGCTGATTGTTTTGTACTTGTTGACCCCATTTGAGGATTTTATCATGCTGATTTAACATTTCGCGGACCGTATGAACTCTTTTATTTGAGTGCAGGTGTGAAAGCCACAGGTCAGACTAGTGGGTGGTTGTTGCATACAAGATAGAGTGTTCCATTTGAAGGCAATCATTTTCTTTCCACTTCCTTTGTAGTTTTTCTCAAACATGTGGCCTCCTGTAGTATTCCAATCAAAAAGACAATCATCGAGAAGGTCCTTCAGTAGGGACTAGTCTTTTCCCGGGATCTTCGTGGAATCCAGCAAGTAACAATTGCACCTTTACGGTCTTAGCACTAGGAGAACCCAATGGTTGCTGCGCAAAACAGAATAAAACATATCGCGCGATCATGACAAAGTTAAATTTTTTGAGACGTGACAACATATATGAAGGGAAAGTTACAAAAGTGAAAGCGTAAAGCCAAAGAAGGACGTACATGGGTCGGTACAACATGAGGAGAAATATGTTAAGCTTGTTCCATTACATGAAATCCAGAAGGTAGCTCTTCATGCACCGCCCCTTTCCTCATTTTTAGGTTTTACTCGTTCATGAGATAAGGGTCGTCTATGGCGGCATTGAAAATTTTCTTGCTTCTTACCTCAGTGGCTTGAAAAAGTGCCCATAGCCTCATTAGACAAGTTTCAATACTATAGAATCTGGGTATATAGAAGATCTCTTTGAAATCTACATATATTTTGTCCCCGCTGAATTTTTCAAAGAAAGTATATCCCTTTGGCACCTTTGCAGTGTAATGTGTTGGGTTAACGATGGATCCTTGCTTATTATTGGCTGGCTTTGATTTCACAATTTTTTCATGTAGAATCTTCATCTCAAGCATCAGGTGCTCATATGCTTTGACTGGTAGCATTCTCCGACCCGAGATATAGACAGGTTCATTTGGGTTGTCAGCACATTGTTCATATGCCAAGGACTTCTTCGGTGCCTTCTTTACCAGTGCACGTGTGGTGGCAGAAGTTTTTCCCTTAGTATTCATTTTCGCAACCTTTAGATGTGTGTTTCTTTTTCTCACCAGTTGGATGGAAATGGGGGTACAGGACATCGCTTCTTGGGCCACCACATTCTTCAGTGCTGTTGGAGTAAACTTTGGTTGTTTGCAAGGTTGAGTCTCGGGAAGGGCTGGCGGCGTCTCCTCATCTGCAGCATAATTAGGATTTTGTTATTCTTCAAGCATGTGCTCTTCCTTTACATCCTTAGCCCATACGGGGTTGCAAAGACCTAGAGGACATCATCTAGGTGGCAGTCCAATGCCGTGGATGTTGGGAGATGGTGATGGTGCTTCAACACTAGGGATGGTGGGAGATGGTGTTCTATTTGGGGATGGCTTTTCCATTATGATATGCATTGCAGGCCACTTGAGGTAACCGGCAAAGCATTCCAAAAGGGGCTGCGGTTCATCACCCTCTTCTATAATGTTTTGTGGCAGAATCAAATTATGATTTCCGGGAACACCCTAAGCAAAGAAACCTTCCGCACATTCTCATTTAATTTGCTGTTGTGCATGAAATTTCCTGTGAAGAATGTAGCTTTTGCAACCTCCAACAAGTCGCCAATAGTACTCACTCTAGCTAGGAGAGCGCAAGGAATTTCTTCCTCCAACGATTTTGTGAACCACCATGAACATGCATGACATTAATGACCGATGGGCTTCTGGTCTTTGTGGGAGCAAGGTCCAGCGGTGTATCCACCATTTATGGCATAATTGTTGACCCTTTTGACTGAACATGCTTCTGAGCCTCTGCTAGAAAATTAGGTAAGACTTCCTTTAACCTTTCATTGACTAACTAATCTATTTTGTCTTTGTCTCTTCTTTCTTTTTCCGACTTACTCATCCTTTTCTTGGGGACGATAGTATAGATCCTAGAAAGTACTACCGGCGCCGAGCTTACGGCCTCGTGTGGGCTCTCTCTTCCTGTCGAGGGAATACAAAAGTGGGTCGGATGACCACCTTGGGGCATCCGGCGACTCTTCAGAGCTTGGTGTGTTTTGGGTAAAATTTGCCCACATGAACAAACTAATATTGTTTAGAAACTTATGCTAAACATATATATGATGGAAAGTGTGGCTGTATAGGCTAATTACATACCGCTCTTTTGGCAGCCTTCGCCACCGCAGGGTCTTCGAAGTAGTAGAGTCTGGTGTCTTTATTAAGCACCAATAGGGATCGAAAATATTTATTGGCACACGGATCCAGGATATTACTGAAGGGTGTCGGTTGACTTTGTGAAGAAAACATAACATCATGCTTATCCCGGATTGGCTGCTTCCCTTCATAACCATGGGTGCCTAGATTGTGGTTCTCTACCATTTGGCCTCGGAGCTGCGCAAACTTCTCTTTGTCCTATTTCTATGCATCAGAGTCTCGGTAATCAAGGAACTCCTTCCATTCCTCATTGGTAGTGACAGGATATAGATTTTTGATATACTCTAAATCATACCAGTCGTCAAGTAGCTTGTTTGCACGGTATCTATTACTATTCAAGGCCTTAGTAAACACGCACATGGCATGGTTTTCTGCAAGTGCATTGTCTCGTTCATTGAACTTGAAAATATCTCTCATCTTTCCTAACAGGAGGTTTGACCATTGCTTGTTTTATAGGGCCCCGTAAGCATCTAACATTGATGCCACAGTCTTCAGGGTGATGGCACCTAGGATGTTACCACATTTTGTTGCATTCTTGATCGGACTAATAGGTCTCCCCTCTTTGTTAATCCATTTTATTATGTAAGTAGCTGTACGCACCTTATTTCGTGACCTACGTTTTCGCGGCTTATTTTCCAAATCAGCTTTTGCACCATCGAGGTCTCCTTCCTCTTCAGCACCATCCAACTCTTCTCCCACATGTTGGCCATCTTGCAATTCCTCTTCAGCAACATCATCGGAATATCCTTCCCCATCTGGCAGTTCTTCTTCAACAGCATCTGAATCCCATCTACCCCTCCATCTGTAGCATGATTGGTTTCCTCGTGCAACTCGTAAGCGTAACATGGCTCATCCTATTGGGGAGTCAAAGCCTCACTCGGAGACCGTGTATGTCTCACCAGCTTTTATCTGCAAAATCAAGATTGCATCCATAATGAGTAAAAAAAGAATTACGTATTAATAATATTTTTTGGCAAGATGAGTGCTCAAAAAGACACATATTAAGTGCCAGAAAATTGACGAAATGGAATTGAATCAACATTTCATCAAAACTTTGGCACTTATTTCTATTCCCTGTAAAAGAAGACAACAAAACTGCAATGAAATTCACCAACTGACCATCGCCACTTATCAATTTTTTTGGCATAACCATTGCGAACAATTGGATGTATTGAATGCAAGAAATTCGATGAAATGGAAGTGAATCAACATTTCCTCAAAACTTTCACATTCATTCATATTCCATATAAAAGAAGACAACAAAACCGCGTCATCCAATTCACCACAGGACATCGGCATTTATCAAAAAAAAGCATAATGTTTGCTAAAAATTGGACGTATAGAATGCCAGAAATTCGACGAAGTGGAAGTGAATCAGCATTTCATAAAAACTTTGGCACTCTTTTTGGTTCCATGTAAATAAACCATGAGCATCGACATACATCACAATCAATTATATCATATCCATCCAGCATAGCACAACAACCCCTGAACACAAACATATATAGCATAGTTAACGAATGGAAAGCATTTGAAATCAATGAACATATATAGCAATTCAAGCAACAACCGAGCAACACTATGTAGATGGCCGAGCCGTTGTTGGTGCGGGCGAGGCGCGCGTGCCGGCGAAAGGGTATGTATGTGGAGATGGCCGACGCTGTCGTCCGTTGGTGCGGGCGGAGGTGCACTAGAGGAGGGGGTCGGTGGAGAGACTGACCTAGAGGAGGAGCAGGGGCGGCCGATGGCGCGTGTGGTGGGTGGATGGGGGGAAGAGGGATGTGGGCTGGGAGTGGCGGAGCATGCGGGGGGACGTGACAGTGCGCCATGGCATTTGGTGGGGGGATTGAGCAGCTCAGTGCCATGAATTTTGGCGGGCATGGCCGAGTAGCTTTCCCAGCCGCCCACACGGACGTAATTTTCGTCAAGTACCATGTTGAAATTTGAAAAATTAGTAGCAGTGGCTGGTGAGGGGGGCCTCCAGCCACAAGTTCTTTAATCTAACACTAGCAAGCAGCATGCAAGACCCGCCATAGCTATGTTTTGCAAAAAGTGGAAACCTGACAAGTTTAACTTGTGGCGACTGCTAAGCGCCGCCTGCCACTGTTTGGTTTTCTACCAGTGGAGGGCACTTGTCGGCACTCATCATAGATGAGTTACGTAAACAAGTCCCACCCTAGAGGTTATACTTGTGGCGAGCAGCGAGCGTCACCCGCCACAGTTAAGCCATTAGTGATGGCGGGTGTGCTTAGCTACCCGCCACTACTAGTTTTCAAAATAGCTGTGGTGGGTGGCATACACCTCGCCTGCCACACATTAGGGTTCACCTATAAGCCCTTCTCCAGTAGTGTGAGATGACCGATCTACTCTCCTCACTGGAGCTCAAGCCATCATGTCATTGTTGGCCTGCAGTTTCTAAGTTATAGACTAAATTGACACCTGTAATTGTTGTTGGACCTAAAACTGTAGGTTTGAAGTTCTAGGACTAAACTGACACACCTCCAACAGTTTTAGGACCAAAAAGTGCAGTTTAAAAGTTCTAGGATTAAACTAACACACCTCCAATAGTTTTAAGACTTATGATGCATTTTACTACTCCTTTTTTGTGCCTTGGTTAGACCAGGAGGATGCCACTTAGGCTGAGTATATTTTGGATCCCTTGGCTTGGCCTTGCTTGTGCTAGCTTCATGATCATTAGCCTTGGAAACTTGCTGGACAAGAGTCACATCCTTATTAGAATAAGTCAAATTATGAACAATAATCGGCTCTTTGATTGTTAATTCTTTAGTGCATATCACAATAGTTTCAGCACCAGTACTCTTCTCCTTTTGCTTGCTAGGCTCTGAAATTTCAACATTGGTGATTTAACGTGCCACATTTGCTTGCTGGCCCTTTTTGGATTATCTTGCATTGGCTGATTGACACCATTGTTCAAACAACCTCATGTGGGATAAGAAATTGATACGTCTCCATCGTATCTACTTTTCCTAACGCTTTTGCTCTTGTTTTGGACTCTAATTTGCATGATTTGAATGAAACTAACCTGGGCTGACGCTATTTTCAGCAGAACTACCATGGTGTTGTTTTTGTGCAGAAATAAAAGCTTGGAATGGTATGAAACTTTTTGGAGAATTATTTCAAAATATATAAAAAATATTGCACTAGTACAGTGAGGTGCTATATAAACGGGTTTAACCCCTTTCCGCGACGGCATTTGGAACCGTCGCCTAGTGAGTGACGGTGATAGGGGAGTCCTTCCCATACGACCCAAAAACCGTCGGGGATATTCCCTCCTGGCACACACGCTCGGCAAAATGAGGTCGTGTGGGACCGGCGAGCGCTCAAATACGGAAATACGTACAGTAGAGGTAAAAAATACAATCATACAGGAGAAATTGTTTCCGATCGCAAGTACATCCCACATAGTCAGTCCCCGCTAAACGTTTCCATTCGGATGTACATCCCACACAGTCGTCCAAGGAAAACATTTCCCTTCACAGGTACATCACACACAATTTTCCTCGTTAAATCGTTTGTGATAGCGTTGCCATTGCACACGATATTAACAATTTTATCGTTTGCGTTATTGAATGCATCACACACGGTGCGTAGAAGAAACTGTGCGGCAAAGGCTGTCCATCACACACAATTTTTATGTGGTAAACGTTTGCGCCAGGTGGCCTAACGCAAACAGTTTTCAAGAGGATGTCGTGTGTGATTGTTCATTAATCTAACACGGTTTATTCCTAGTGTATGTTATTGAATGCATCACACACGGAGTTTTCTCAATAACCATTTGCAATAGAAAAACCCAATTAGCAGGCTAATTATCCGATTATTAATAATCGATTTATTAATCTAATTGACATTTCATATTAAGCACACAATATATTTCATTTTCATAATTGAAATACATCAGAGTACAACATCATATAGCTTCAACACTCAGATACCCCATTACACAACTACACCAGCACGAAGTTTCACATGCAACATCTATAACCTTTCAAAATTAGCATCATAGACGGTACATAGACATATGTATCTCATCTGGAAAACTGCTGAAGCAGAAGGTGAATATTGAGCCTTCATTGATGTTGAAGGTCTTTGTAACTTTAGGACAGTGCATGTGGATGATTGACCATCCATCCTTCGTCCTGTTCAGGAACACTTCAATATTGAATCGTGGGTGTTGTATGAATACCTTCCTCGCCTCCTAACCATACATGTGGTTTGAGAGGTAATCATCAGTGAACTGCTTTGGAAAGGCCTGAAAACAAGGATGTGCATAAATATCTTCTCTATATTTGAAATGGGGCAAAGGAATAAAAAAGCAAGGTATAATAGTTAGTACCATCCTGTAGTGAACTGATGTCTTCTTCATTGTGCAGACAAAGATCTTATTGTTCTTTGTCGCTAATTTCTTTATCCTAACAATCTTTCTGAGTTTCTTGACTTGACTGATATTCATGGACAACCCATTTCCCCATATGCAAAACGGGTCGAACAGTGGGTCAAAACCTCTGACAGCAGGACCTACATGTGCAAGACCAAATTGTTAAAAACCAAAATATTAGGAAGGTTCCTGCAATTGCCTAATAATGTGCTATTAGACAACGGACCATGCATGTGCTAACCTCGATTGTAAACCTCAGTGCTTCCCATTGTTTCCCTGCAACACATATAAGGTAGTTAGTCATCAGGTTAAGTAGGGGTTCGCATGCTATCAGTAAAATTGATGAAAAATAAGCACATTACATATTCACCAGATTAATTCAAGCCACATGGAAAACCCATTTATCCAAACCAAGCATGATTAAGAACTAGGAAATATAGCACTTGTATATGTTTCTCAAGTATTAAGTGCAGCCAAATTCGATTTTTCCTTACATGCTCAACAATACAAAATTCTACCCACGACAATTGGACATCGCATTGCAGAATTGAACAAAGCAGTTAACTAAACACCACAACAAATGAACCAAACATCAACTGAGCACCACATTGCACAATATAACATACTCCTAATAGAAGATCAGACAGTTAACCAAATCAAGCATGCTTAACAACTTGGAAATATAGCAATTGTATTTGTTTCTCATGTATTTAGTACAACCAAATTCAATTTATTCCTCACATGGTATACAATAACAGAATGCACGCACAAAAATTGAACATCACATTGCAGAATTGAACCAAACAAAACAGTCAATTAAACACCACAACAAATGAACCAAACGTTAACTAAGCACCACATTGCACAATATAACATACTCCTAATAGAAAATCAGACAGTTAACCAAACCAAGCATGCTTAGCAACTTGGAAATATAGCAATTGTGTTTGTTTCTCATGTATTTAGTACAGCCAAATTCGATTTATTTCTCACATGGTATACAATAACAGAATGCACCCACAACAATTGAACATCGCATTGCACAATTGAACCAAACAGCCAACCGCATCACGTCCTTTGCGCGCGAGGCGTCGACGGTGGCCTCGACGACGAGGTGCTCCTCCAAGATCTAGGGGTCGACACGAATGGAAGCCATCACGACCTCATCCACGCGTGAGGCCGCGATTTGCTTCTTCGCTGCCAAATGCTCCTTGAGATCCTGGCTATACTGCGCACACCGTGGCTTAGGGCGGCGCTTATTTGGTGGAGGGTGTTGGGGAACGTAGTAATTTCAAAAAAATTCCTACGCACACGCAAGATCATGGTGATGCACAACAACGAGAGGGGAGAGTGTTGTCTACGTACCCTTGTAGACCGGAAGCGGAAGCGTTATAACAACGCGGTTGATGTAGTCGTACGTCTTCACGGCCCGACCGATCAAGCACCAAAACTACGGCACCTTCGAGTTTTTGCACACGTTCAGCTCGATGACGATCCCCAGACTCCACTCCAGCAAACTGTCTGGGATGAGTTTCGTCAGCACGACGGCGTGGTGACGATCTTGATGTTCTACCGTCACAGGGCTTCGCCTAAGCACCGCTGCAATATTATCGAGGATTATGGTGGAGGGGGGCACCGCACACAGCTAAGAGATTTATGATCAATTGTTGTGTTCATGGGGTGCCCCTGCCCCCGTATATAAAGGAGTGGAGGAGGGGGCCGGCCAAGGAGGGTGGCGCGCCCAAGGGGGGGAGTCCAACTCCCACCGGGAGTAGGACTCCCCTTTTTCCTATTAGGAGTAGGAGAGGGAAGGAAGAGGAAGGAGGGAGGGAGGAAGGGGGGGCGGCCCCCCTCCCAATTCGGATTGGGCTTGGGGGGGGCGCCCCCTCCCTTGCTCCTTTCCCCTCCTTTCCACTAAGGCCCAATAAGGCCCATATACCTCCCGGGGGGTTCCGATAACCTCCCGGTGATCCGGTATTGTCCCAATCTCACCCGGAACCTTTCCTGTGTCCAAATATAGTCGTCCAATATATCGATCTTTATGTCTCGACCATTTTGAGACTCCTCGTCAAGTCCGTGATCACATCCGGTACTCCAAACAACCTTCGGTACATCAAAATATATAAACTCATAATGAAACTGTCATCGTAACGTTAAGCGTGCGGACCCTACGGGTTCGAGAACAATGTAGACATGACCGAGACACATCTCCGGTCAATAACTAATAGCGGAACCTAGATGCTCATATTGGCTCCTACATATTCTATGAAGATCTTTATCGGTTAGACCGCATAACAACATACGTTGTTCCCTTTGTCATCGGTATGTTACTTGCCCGAGATTCGATCGTCGGTATCTCAATACCTAGTTCAATCTCATCACCGGAAAGTCTCTTTACTCGTTCCGTAATACATCATCTTGCAACTAACTTACTAGTTTCATTGCTTGCAAGGCTTAAGTGATGTGTATTACCGAGAGGGCCCAGAGATACCTCTCCGACAATCGGAGCGACAAATCCTAATCTCGAAATACGCCAACCCAACATGTACCTTTGGAGACACCTGTAGAGCACCTTTATAATCACCCAGTTACGTTTTGACGTTTGGTAGCACACAAAGTGTTCCTTCGGTAAACGGGAGTTGCATAATCTCATAGTCATAGGAACATGTATAAGTCATGAAGATAGCAATAGCAACATACTAAACGATCAGGTGCTAAGCTAATGGAATGGGTCATGTCAATCACATCATTCTCCTAATGATGTGATCTCGTTAATCAAATGACAACTCATGTCTATGGTTAGGAAACATAACCATCTTCGATTAACAAGCTAGTCAAGTAGAGGCATACTAGTGACACTTTGTTTGTCTATGTATTCACACATGTATTATGTTTCTGGTTAATACAATTCTAGCATGAATAATAAACATTTATCATGATATAAGGAAATAAATAATAACTTTATTATTGCCTCTAGGGCATATTTCCTTCAGTCTCCCACTTGCACTAGAGTCAATAATCTAGTTCACAAATCCATGTGATTTAACATCAATAGTTCACATTACCATGTGATTAACACCCATAGTTCACATCGTCATGTTACCAACACCCAAAGGGTTTACTAGAGTCAATAATCTAGTTCACATCGCTATGTGATTAATACCCAAAGAGTACTAAGGTGTGATCATGTTTTGCTTGTGAGGGAAGTTTAGTCAACGGGTCTGCCACATTCAGATCCGTATGTATTTTGCAAATTTCTATGTCAACAATGCTCTGCACGGAGCTACTCTAGCTAATTGCTCCCACTTTCAATATGTATCCAGATTGAGACTTTGAGTCATCTGGATCAGTGTCAAAACTTGCATCGACGTAATCCTTTACGACGAACCTTTTGTCACCTCCATAATCGAGAAACATATCCTTATTCCACTAAGGATAATTTTGACCAATGTCCAGTGATCTACTCCTAGATCACTATTGTACTCCCTTGCCAAACACAGGGCAGGGTATACAATAGGTCTGGTACACAGCATGGCATACTTTATAGAACCTATGGCTGAGGCATAGGGAATGACTTTCATTCTCTCTCTATCTTCTGCCGTGGTAGGGTTTTGAGTCTTACTCAACTTCACACCTTGTAACAAAGGCAAGAACTCCTTCTTTGACTGATCCATTTTGAACTACTTCAAAATCTTGTCAAGGTATGTACTCATTGAAAAACTTATCAAGCGTCTTGATCTATCTCTATAGATCTTGATGCTCAATATGTAAGCAGCTTCACCGAGGTGTTTCTTTGAAAAACTCCTTTCAAACATTCCTTTATGCTTTGCAGAATAATTCTACATTATCTCCGATCAACAATATGTCATTCACATATGCTTATCAGAAATGATGTAGTGCTCCCACTCACTTTCTTGTAAATACTGGCTTCACCGCAAGTCTGTATAAAACTATATGCTTTGATCAACTTATCAAAGCGTATATTCCAACTCTGAGATGCTTGCACCAGTCCATAGATGGATCGCTGGAGCTTGCATATTTTGTTAGTACCTTTAGGATTGACAAAACCTTCTGGTTGCATCATATACAACTCTTCTTTAATAAATCTATTAAGGAATGCAGTTTTGTTTATCCATTTGCCAGATTTCATAAAATGCGGCAATTTCTAACATGATTCGGACAGACCTAAGCATAGATATGAGTGAGAAACTCTCATCGTAGTCAACACCTTGAACTTGTCGAAAACCTTTTTGCGACAATTCTATCTTTGTAGATAGTAACACTACTATCAGCGTTCGTCTTCCTCTTGAAGATCCATTTAATCTCAATGGCTCACTGATCAATGGGCAAGTCAATCAAAGTCCATACTTTGTTCTCATACATGGACCTCATCTCAGATTTCATGGCCTCAAGCCATTTTGCGGAATCTGGGCTCATCATCGCTTCCTCATGGTTCGTAGGCTCGTCATGGTCAAGTAACATGACCTCCAGAACAAGATTACCGTACCACTCTGGTAAGGATCTCACTTTGGTTTACCTACGAGGTTCGGTAGTAACTTTATCTGAAGTTACATGATCATCATCATTAGCTTCCTCACTAATTGGTGTAGTAGTCACAGGAACAAATTTCTGTGATGAACTACTTTCCAATAAGGGAGCAGGTACAGTTATCTCATCAAGTTCTACTTTCCTCCCACTCACTTCTTTCAAGAGAAACTCCTTCTCTAGAAAGGATCCATTCTCAGCAATGAATATCTTGCCTTCGGATCTGTGATAGAAGGTGTACCCAACATTTTCTTTTGGGTATCCTATGAAAATGCACTTCTCCAATTTGGGTTTGAGCTTATCAGGTTGAAACTTTTTCACATAAGCATTGCAACCTCAAACTTTAAGAAACGACAACTTAGGTTTCTTGCCAAACCATAGTTCATACGGTGTCATCTCAACGGATTTAGATGGTGCCCTATTTAATGTGAATGTAGCTGTCTCTAATGCATAACCCCAAAACGATAGTGGTAAATCAGTAAGAGACATCATAGATCACACCATATCTAATAAAGTACGGTTACGATGTTCGGACACACCATTACACTATGGTGTTCCAGGTGGCACGATTTTGTGAAACTATTCCACATTGTATTAATTGAAGACCAAACTCGTAACTCAAATATTTGTCTCTGCGATCAGATCGTAGAAACTTTATTTTCTTGTCACGATGATTTTCCACTTCACTCTGAAGTTCTTTGAACTTTTCAAATGTTTCAAACTTATGTTTCATCAAGTAGATATACCCATATTTGCTCAAATCATCTGTGAAGGTCAGAAAATAACGATACCCGCCGTGAGCGTCAACACTCATCGGACTGCATACATCAGTATGTATTATTTCCAATAAGTCAGTTGCTCGCTCCATTGTTCCAGAGAACGGAGTCTTAGTCATCTTGCCCATGAGGCATGGTTCGCAAGCATCAAAATGATTCATAATCAAGTGATTCCAAAAGCCCATCAGCATGGAGTTTCTTCATGCACTTTACACCAATATGACCTAAACGGCAGTGCCACAAATAAGTTGCACTATCATTATTAACTTTGCATCTTTTGGCTTCAATATTATGAATATGTGTATCACTACGATCAAGATCCAATGAACCATTTTCATTGGGTGTATGACCATAAAAGGTTTTATTCATGTAAGCAGAACAACAATTATTATCTAACTTAAATGAATAACCGTTTTGCAATAAACATGATCAAATCATATTCATGCTCAACGCAAACACCAAATAACATTTATTTAGGTTTAACACTAATCCCGAAAGTATAGGGAGTGTGCGATGATGATCACATCAATCTTGGAACCACTTCCAACACACATCGTCACTTCACCCTTAACTAGTCTCTGTTCATTCTGCAACTCCCGTTTCGAGTTACTACTCTTAGCAACTGAACCAGTATCAAATACCGAGGGGTTGCTACGAACACTAGTACAATACACATCAATAATCTGTATATCAAATATACCTTTGTTCACTTTGCCATCCTTGTTATCCGCCAAATGCTTGGGGCAGTTCCGCTTCCAGTGACCAGTCCCTTTGCAGTAGAAGCACTTAGTCTCAGGCTTAGGAATAGACTTGGGCTTCTTCAATTGAGTAGCAACTTTCTTGACGTTCTTATTGAAGTTCCCCTTCTTCCCTTTGCCCTTTTCTTGAAACTAGTGGTCTTGTTAATCATCAACACTTGATGCTCTTTCTTGATTTCTACCTTCATCGATTTCATCATCATGAAAAGCTCGGGAATTGTTTTCATCATCCCTGCATACTATAGTTCATCACGAAGTTCTACTAACTTGGTGATGGTGACTAGAGAATTCTGTCAATCACTATTTTATCTGGAAGATTAACTCCCACTTGATTCAAGCGATTGTGGTACCCAGACAATCTGAACACATGCTCACTGCTTTAGCTATTCTCCTCCATCTTTTAGCTATAGAACTTTTATTGGAGACTTCATATATCTCAACTCGGGTATTTGCTTGAAATATTAACTTCAACTCCTGGAACATCTCATATGTTCCATGACGTTCAAAACGTCTTTGAAGTCCCGATTCTAAGCCGTTAAGCATGGTGCACTAAACTATCAAGTAGTCATCATATTGAGCTAGCCAAACGTTCATAAAATCTGCATCTGCTCGTGCAATAGGTTTTTCACCTAGCGGTGCATCAAGGACATAATTCTTCTGTGCAGCAATGAGGATAAACCTCAGATCACGGATCCAACCCGCATCATTGCTACTAACATCTTTCAACTTAGTTTTCTCTAGGAACATATCAAAAATAAAACAGGGGAGCTAAATGCAAGCTATTGATCTACAACATAGATATGCTAATACTACCAGGACTAAGTTCATGATAAATTTAAGTTCAATTAATCATATTACTTAAGAACTCCCACTTAGAAAGACATCCCTCTAATCTTCTAAGTGATCACGTGATCCAAATCAACTAAACCATAACCGATCATCACGTGAAATGGAGTAGTTTTCAGTGGTGAACATCACTATGTTGATCATATCTACTATATGATTCACGCTCGACCTTTCGGTCTCAGTGTTCCGAGGCCATATCTGCATATGCTAGGCTCGTCAAGTTTAACCTGAGTATTCTGCGTGTGCAAAACTGGCTTGCACCCGTTGTAGATGGACGTAGAGCTTATCACACCCGGTCATCATGTGGTGTCTGGGCACGACGAACTTTGGCAACGGTGCATACTCAGGGAGAACACTTTTATCTTGAAATTTAGTGAGAGGTCATCTTATAAAGCTACCGTCGAACTAAGCAAAATAAGATGCATAAAAGATAAACATCACATGCAATCAAAATATGTGACATGATATGGCCATCATGATCTTGTGCCTTTGATCTCCATCTCCAAAGCGTCATCATGATTTCCATCGTCACCGGCATGACACCATGATCTCCATCATCTTGATCTATATCAATGTGTCGTCACATGGTCGTCTCGCCAACTATTTCTCTTGCAACTATTGCTATCGCATAGCGATAAAGTAAAGCAATTATTGGCGCTTGCATCTTATGCAATAGAGAGATAACCATAAGGCTTTTGCCAGTTGCCGATAACTTCAACAAAACATGATCATCTTATACAAAAACTTATATCTCATCACGTCTTGACCATATCACATCACAACATGCGCTGCAAAAACAAGTTAGACGTCCTCTACTTTGTTGTTGCAAGTTTTACGTGGCTGCTACGGGCTTAGCAAGAACCGTTCTTACCTACGCATCAAAACCACAATGATAGTTTGTCAAGTTGGTGCTATTTTAACCTTTGCAAGGACCGGGCGTAGCCACACTCAGTTCAACTAAAGTTGGAGAAACTGACACCCGCCAGCCACCTGTGTGCAAAGCACGTCGGTAGAACCAGTCTCACGTAAGCGTACGCGTAATGTTGGTCCGGGCCGCTTCATCCAACAATCCCGCCGAACCAAAGTATGACATGCTGGTAAGCAGTATGACTTGTATCGCCCACAACTCACTTGTGTTCTACTCGTGCATATAACATCAACACATAAAACCTAGGCTCGGATGCCACTGTTGGGGAACGTAGTAATTTCAAAAAATTTCCTACGCACACGCAAGATCATGGTGATGCATAGCAACGAGAGGGGAGAGTGTCATCCACGTACCCTTGTAGACCGGAAGCGGAAGCGTTATAACAACGCGGTTGATATAGTCGTACGTCTTCACGGCCCGACTGATCAAGCACCGAAACTACGGCACCTTCGAGTTTTTGCACATGTTCAGCTCGACGACGATCCCCGGACTCCGATCCAGCAAAGTGTCAGGGATGAGTTCCGTCAGCATGATGGCGTGGTGACGATCTTGATATTATACCGTCGCAGGGCTTCGCCTAAGCACCGCTACAATATTATCGAGGATTATGGTGGAGGGGGGCACCGCACACGGCTAAGAGATCAATGATCAATTGTTGTGTTCATGGGGTGCCCCCCTGCCCCCGTATATAAAGGAGTGGAGGAGGGGGCCTGCCAAGGAGGGTGGCGCGCCCAAGGGGGGGAGTCCAACTCCCACCAGGAGTAGGACTCCCCTTTTTCCTATTAGGAGTAGGAGAGGGAAGGAAGAGGAAGGTGGGAGGAAGGAAAGGGGGGCCGGCCCCCCTCCCAATTCGGATTGGTCTTGGGGGGGGGCCTCCCTTGCTCCTTTCCCCTCCTTTCCACTAAGGCCCAATAAGGCCCATATACCTCCCGGGGGGTTCCGATAACCTCCCGGTGATCCGGTATTGTCCCAATCTCACCCGGAACCTTTCCGGTGTCCAAATATAGTCGTCCAATATATCGATCTTTATGTCTTGACCATTTCGAGACTCCTCGTCAAGTCCGTGATCACATCCGGGACTCCGAACAACCTTTGGTACATCAAAATATATAAACTCATAATGAAACTGTCATCGTAAAGTTAAGCGTGCGGACCCTATGGGTTCGAGAACAATGTAGACATGACCGAGACACGTCTCCGGTCAATAAACAATAGCGGAACCTGGATGCTCATATTGGCTCCTACATATTCTACGAAGATCTTTATCGGTCAGACTGCATAACAACATACGTTGTTCCCTTTGTCATCGGTATGTTACTTGCCCGAGATTCGACCGTCGGTATCTCAATACCTAGTTCAATCTCGTTACCGACAAGTCTCTTTACTCGTTCCGTAATACATCATCTTGCAACTAACTTATTAGTTGCATTGCTTGCAAGCCTTAAGTGATGTGTATTACCGAGAGCGCCCAGAGATACCTGTCCGACAATCAGAGCGACAAATCCTAATCTCGAAATACGCCAACCCAACATGTACCTTTGGAGACACCTATAGAGCACCTTTATAATCACCCAGTTACGTTG
The DNA here is from genome assembly GCF_003073215.2 of Triticum urartu. NCBI lineage: Eukaryota > Viridiplantae > Streptophyta > Magnoliopsida > Poales > Poaceae > Triticum > Triticum urartu. The sequence goes on from NC_053027.1 coordinate 263,809,792, forward strand.
TGACGTTTGGTAGCACACAAAGTGTTCCTTCGGTAAACGGGAGTTGCATAATCTCATAGTCATAGGAACATGTATAAGTCATGAAGAAAGCAATAGCAACATACTAAACGATCGGGTGCTAAGCTAATGGAATGGATCATGTCAATCACATCATTCTCCTAATGATGTGATCTCGTTAATCAAATGACAACTCATGTCTATGGTTAGGAAACATAACCATCTTCGATTAACGAGCTAGTCAAGTAGAGGCATACTAGTGACACTTTGTTTGTCTATGTATTCACACATGTATTATGTTTCCGGTTAATACAATTCTAGCATGAATAATAAACATGTATCATGATAGAAGATAATAAAGAATAACTTTATTATTGCCTCTAGGGCATGTTTCCTTCAGAGGGGTCGGTGATTTGGGAGGAAGGTGTCACGCCGGCAGTCGGGGCATGTGGGATGTGGAAGGAGGAGGAGGATGGGGGTCAGGTGTGGATTACATGCCTGGATAGGCGAGGTCGAGCAGCGTGAAGGAGGGTCGCCGGCGAGGAGGTGACATGTCAAGCAAGGAGTGAAGGTTTGAACTTGGAAAGGAAGGCGTAAACAGGGGAAATGTGGCTTTCGGCAAGGCGGAGGGTGCGGGGAGGTAGATATTTCCGCGGAAGCCGAAATTTTTGAATCGCTTCAGCAAAAAACTAGTGCGCAAAGTGTCATCAGACACGGTCCCTTACTCAGAACTGTGTATGATATGTGAACATCACAAACGTTCAGATAGCTTAACCCATGTGTGATGAGTTTGAATGTCAAAAATTTTGGTTCGAATTTCCCTAGTTACAGTGGTCATCCACGTCATTGCATAATTTGGGTACACAAAGGAGACTACAGCACACCCACACTTCTTAGTCGACCAAGTTCAGCAATTAAACAGAGTTAGCTGACCTAAACATTACTCTAACAAATTAAAGGCCGACGCTCTTAATTAAACAAAACAAAGATTACTACTATGGCTGGTGCTCATCAATCTCCGCCGCCGCCTCCATGTCCAGCTTGCGCTCGACGGCTCCTGGGGAAGGGGCTCCATGGCATCAATTGCACCATACTCAGCAAGCATCTCGCTATCCGCGTCCGCCATATCTTTGGAATAGGCCGCAAGGAGATGGGCGTGGGCGGCCGCGATCTGGGCTTTGGCGGGCTCTGTCATGGCAAGGTATGCCACGCAGCAGCGGACGGCTGCTTGAACTCTCCCGGCGATTCCCAACTCTTCGGTCGTGGGTTTCCAACCATTGTTGGAGAAGTTTCATTCGATTTGTGTGGTGACCGCCATGAGGTGGGCGTGGATGGCCTCGACATGGTGGTGGGCGACCTCCATCAGGGCTAAGGCCACGGCTGCGGAACGGACAACTGCTGTGCCACTCTCGCCAGTTGCTATCCCCAAGGCAGATGCTACGACCGCCGCCTGAGAAGGAACAGCGGCCATTTGGGCAGCCTTGGTCATCCGAATGCAGATTGCAGTCGCCCTCACGAAACTGGTTAGCAAGCGCCTGACGGCTGCAGGTGCGCTCTCGCCGGAATGGGTCACCGAAGTTGCCCTCACGAGCTGGTCCACATCCCCATCTTTCACCGGTGACAGTTGAACAGTGAAATGATATTTGAGGAGCGGGCTAGTGTGCTTGACACTCTGACGGTGCTCCAAGATATTTTGTGCTGCATCTCACACGGTTGGTGATAACAACCTGTGTGCGATCTACTTGATTTTTCGTCTTGATTTGAATTACGTAATGGGGTCACAGCTACAAAGGATGGTGTTTGAATTGCCACAACTTTTATCTATAGTGAACATGTAACTATAGGTGTGTCGTCAAAAAATTGGAATTATTCAGGGTTCATTTGGACGTTTTTACACATTAACCTGGTTTTGTAGGCATTTCAGGTGCATAATTTAAATTTGAACTACATACACATGCTCCAGTGCATATAAACGTGTTGAAAAATCAAATCTGTGTCCTTGGTTGCATGCTTAGGTCCCATGCAAGAAATGGGAATGAATGTCAAACACCCTGCCACCGTCACTCGGCCGCAAACATTGAGATACATGGTTTTTAAATTCTAGTAAATCCAAAACTCGTCTGAAATTCATGAAACTTGGAATGCTATCATGGAGCGGAATCAACATGCCGTGGTAATATTTTTGTCCCATTTGGGACAGGTTTGGGTATAAGCTTCTCCCAAACCAGAGCTTCTCACAACAAGCCTGATGGTTTCGGTAGGGAACATGCCACCTTTGGGGACGAAACGATATATGTTGCCTCTTATTGCTTTCAAAAATTTTCTAGTGTCAACATAGAACAACAAGAGTGTTTTGTTTAATTTTGGAATTTTTCGGGGTTCTTTTGGACATTTTTATACATTAACTGGGTTTTCCAGGCATTTTATGTGCATAATTCAAATTTCAACTACATGCACATGCTCCATTGCATATAAATTGGTTGAAAAATCCTATTTGTGTCCTTCGGTGCATGCTTAGGTCCCATGCAAGAAATGGGAATGAATTTCAAACACCCTGCCCCGTCACTCGGCCGCAAACGTTGAGATACTTGGTTTTAAAATTCTAGTAAATCCAAAACTCGTCTGCAATTCATGAAACTTGGCATGCTATCATGGAGCGGCATCAACATGCCGTGGTAAAAATTTTGTCCCATTTGGGGCAGGTTTGGGTACAAGCTTCTCCTAAACCAGAGCTTCTCACAACAAGCGTGATGGTTTCAGTAGGGAACGTGCCACCTTTGGGGACGAAATGATATCCGTTGCCTCTTATTGCTTTCAAAAATTTTCTAGTGTCAACATAGAACAACAAGAGTGTTGTTTTAATTTGGATTTTTTGGGGTTTGTTTGGACATGTTTATACATTAACTAGGTTTTCCAGGCATTTCGGGTGGATAATTCAAATTTTAACTACATGCACATGCTCTAGTGCATATAAATTGGTTGAAAAAACAAATTTGTGTCTTTCGGTGCATGCTTAGGTCCCATACAAGAAATGGGAATGAATTTCAAACACCCTGCCGCCATCACTCGGCCGCAAACATTGAGATACTTGGTTTTAAAATTCTGGTAAATCCCAAACTCATCTGAAATTCATGAAACTTGGCATGCTATCATGGAGCGGCATCAGCATGCTGTGGTAAATATTTTGTCCCATTTGGGGCACATTTGTGTATAAGCTTCTCACAAACCAGAGCTTCTCACAACAAGGTTTCGATAGGGAATGTACCACCTTTGACGACGAAACGATATCCGTTGCCTCTTATTGCATTAATTTTTTTTTCTAGTGTCAACATGGAGCAAGAGGAGTGTTGTGTTTAATTTTGTATTTTTTCGGGGCTCGTTTGGACATCTTTATAAGTGAACTTGGTTTTCCAGGCATATCAGGTGCATAATTTAAATTTGAACTACATGCACATGCTCCAGTGCATGTAAACTGGTTGAAAAATCAAATCTGTGTCCTTGGTTGCATGCTTAGGACCCATGCAAGAAATGGGAATGAATTTCAAAACCCTGCCACTGTCACTCGGCCGCAAACGTTGAGATACTTGGTTTTTAAATTCTAGTAAATCCGAAACTCGTATGAAATTCATGAAACTTGGCATGCTATCATGGAGCAGCATCAACATGTCGTGGTAAATTTTTTGTCCCAGTTGGGGCAGGTTTGGGTATATGCTTCTCACAAACCAAAGCTTCTCACAACAAGCGTGATGGTTTCGTTAGGGAACATGGCACATTTGGGGACGAAACGATATCCGTTGCCTCTTATTTCTTTCAAAAAAATTCTAGTGTCAAGATAGAACAACAGGAGTGTTGTGTTTAATTTTGGAATTTTTCGGGGTTCGTTTGGACATTTTTATACATGAACTGGGTTTTCAGCTCATTTGGAGTTGTGCAGAATAGGTGGCCTAATGTAGCTTTTTCAGGTCCAGAATTGCAGCTGCCGGTATTCTCCCTCTTCGTGTGAACCTTGCATACTATGAGAGAAAAGGCATTATAATTACTCCAAAAAGCATTATTATGCATAAAAGCATTATAAATAACAGTAGGTAAACATGATGCAAAATGGACGTATCAACTACCATGGTGTTGTTTTTGTGCAGAAATGAAAGTTCTCGAAATGGAATGAAATTTTTTGGAGAATTATTTTGGAATATATAAAAAATATTGGAGCTAAGAACCACCGGAGGGGGCCCCCTTGGTGGGCACAATCCACCAGGGGCGCGCTGATATGTCCATTTTGCATCATGTTTACCTATTGGTATTTACATTGTTTTTATGCATAATAATGCCTTTTGGAGTAATTCTAATGCCCTTTCTCTCATAATATGCAAGGTTCACACAAAGAGGGACAATACCGACAGCTGGAATTATGGACCTGAAAAAGCTACGTCAGGCTACCTATACTGCACAACTCCAAATGATCTGAAACTTTATGGAGATTTTTTATGGAATATATAAGAAATATTGGAGCAAATAAGTACCAGAAGGGCCCACCAGGTTGGCACAACCCACCTGGGCGCGCCAGGATGCCCAGGCGCGCCCTAGTGGGTTGTGCCCTCCTCGGCCCACCTCCAATGCCCCTGTTCTGGTATATAAGTCATTTTGACCTAGAAAAAAAATAAGGAGAGGACTTTCGGGATGAAGCGCCACCATCTCGAGGCAGAACTTGCGCAGGAGCACTTTTGCCCTCCGGAGCAGCGATTTCGTCGGGGGAACTTCCCTCCCGGAGGGGAAATCATCGTCATCATCACCACCAACAACTCTCCCATCTTGGGGAGGGTAATCTCCATCCAGATCTTCGACATCACCATCTCCTCTCAAACCCTAGCTCATCTCTTGTGTTCAGTCTTTGTACCGAAACTATAGATTGGTACTTGTGGGTGACTAGTAGTGTTGATTACATCTTGTAGTTGATTACTATATGGTTTATTTGGTGGAAGATTATTTGTTCAGATCCATTATTCTATTTAATACCCCTCTGATCTTGAGCATGATTATCATTTGTGAGTAGTTACTTTTGTTCTTGAGGTTACGGGAGAAATCTTGTTGCAAGTAATCATGTGAACTTGATATGTGTTCAATATTTTGAAGGTATGTATGCTGTGATTCCCTTAGTGGTGTCATGTGAATGTCGAGTACATGACACTTCATGATATTTGGGCTTAAGGGAATGCATTGTGGAGTAGTTATTAGATGATGGGTTGCGAGAGTGATAGAAGCTTAAACCCTAGCTTATGCGCTATTCCGTAATTTGGTTCCAAAAGATTAATGCAATGGTTAGGATTTATTCTTAATACTTTTCTCGTAGTTGCGGATGCTTGCGAGGGGGTTAATCATAAGTAGGAGGTTTGTTCAAGTAAGAACAACACCTAAGCACCGGTCGGCCCACATATCAAATTATCAAAGTAGCCAACATAAATCAAACCAACATGATGAAAGTGACTAGATGAAATTCCCGTGTACCCTCAGGAACACTTTGCTTATCATAAGAGACCGTTTTGGCCTGTCCTTTGCCTCAAAAGGATTGGGCTATCTTGCTGCCCTTTTGTTACCGTTATCGTTACTTGCTCGTTACAAATTATCTTGCTATCAAACTACTCGTTACATATAATTTCAGTGCTTGTAGAGAATACCTTGCTAAAAACCACTTGTCATTTCCTTCTACTCCTCGTTTGGTTTAACACTCTTACTTATCGAAAGGACTATTATTGATCCCATATACTTGTGGGTCATCACATGCCCAGGTGGGTTGTGCCCACCTAGTGGCCCCGCAATCCCTATCTCCAACTCCATAAATACCCATATTCAGAGAAAAAATCTGAGAGGAAGAATTATCACGTTTCACGATACAGAGCCGCCTCCACCTCCTATTCTTCATTGGGAGGCCAGATCCGGAGTCCGTTCAAGGCTCCAGAGAGGGGGATCATCGATCTTCGTCATCACCAACCCTGCTTCATCGCCAATTCAATGATGCTCCCCACCGGGAGTGAATAATTCCTTCGTAGGATCACTTGATGAGAAGTTGGATGAGATTCATCATGTAATCGAGTTAGTTTTGTTAGGGCTTGATCCTTAGTATCCATTATGTTCTGAGATTGATGTTGTTATGACTTTGCATGCTTAATGCTTGTCACTTTGGGCCCGGGTGCCATGATTTCAGATCTAAACCATTTATGTTTTCATTATTATATCTATGTTCTAGATCTGATCTTGCAAGTCATATTCACCTATTACATGTTATGATCCATAAACCCCGGAGTGACACTACCGTAGGATGCTGCTAACGCGACACTACGATCAGAGACCCTTCGACGAAACTATGTGCAATGCAATAATTGCAAACGATGGTGTAAAAAATCCGTCAAAAAAGGTGCAAAATGTTTGCGATGGCGGATGCATCATACATGGTTCAGACTTTAGTTGCATGTGTGATGCAGGGCATATGGTTCAGTTCATTTATTTGTTTGCGACGAGGAGGAACAAAAGAAAAACGGGCAGCTAGATGAAGGTGTGTGCGATATACAACATACGGTTCACTCGAATGAACTGTTTGTGATTAGGAACACAAAAGAAACGGTCAGCCAGATCAAGGTGTGTGCGATATACGACATGCGGTTCACTCGGATGAACTGTTTGCTTTGAGACAAGAGAACAAAAATGGTTCAATATAACAAGATGTGTGTGAGGACTGATAATAACACAGACAATTGCTGCTAATAAGTCATGTGTGTTGTGGGCAAACACTTGGTGGTATACAATTGTCAGCGATTGATGAAATCATCACCGACAGGTTCCCCTGTATGGTCTGTGTGCGCTGTCATTGCACATAGAACAACAACATATGTACTCCATACACAGATTGAACATCCAATTACATATGTGGCTAGTACACACATGACCTTTGCATGCACCAAAGTACGTTCCAAAATACCTTGGAAACTCAAATAATGTATAAAAAGGCAAAACGAACAGTGAATAATTTCATATTTTTAGGACGACGCTACAATAGTTGCATGTTGCCTCTGTAAAATAAATCAAGGTAGGAAGAGACATCGTATGTCCTTTCGCACACATAGGTGACAAGGTCCCTCTCGGAACCATGAGCCTTTTTGAGAGAAGCTCTGGTTTGTAAGAAGTTTGTACCAAAACTTGTCCCAAATTGGACTAATTTTTTACCACATCATGTTGGTGCTATGACATAACACCATGCCAAGTTTCATGATTTGGAGGCGAGTTTTGGATTTACAGTAATTTTAAAAATAGGTTTCTCGATGTTAATGTCGAGTCGGCACCACCCTGGATAGGCTTTTTCCTCATGGGTCCCAAATGATAAATCCAAATTTGTCAGTACCATGCAGCTTTTCTTATTAAGAATTACAACCCATTTGGTGTGCAAGCTGAAAATAAGTTTGTGGGTGCTGGTGGGCGCTAAGAACTTGCGGTTATGTAATGAACAAACATCTCAATGATCTCGTGAGAGTGATGTTTTTTCCCTATGTAGTGAATGCTTATAATATTTATGTCTTAATTAAAGAAATGGTAAGCCATTGGCCCAATATGAAAGAAAATATGGGTCAAAGCCGAGTTGAAAAGGGCAACAATATCTAAATCCAGCTAACAAACAGTAAAAAAGCACGAGGATTAATTGCTCATCAGGTTTAGACAAAATCCAGATTGAACATGACAATGACATCTAACTCAACCAAAGTTTTCGGCAGTCACAATCAAATGGACCGGTCTTATCCATAAAATCAAGATCCCGGCCCAGAAATTCTATTGGTCCATGATGACAAGCTCTTGTAAATAGAAGCCGAGCACGATCAAAAGCCCTTAGGTCCACCTGAAACTTATTTTTATGCTGCTCTACACTTGCAGACGTAAGAAATTTGTTTTCAAAAACCTTAATCCTCACGGACAATAGTGCCCTCGCATTCAACATGAAGAATGTGACAAAGCTAGTGTTTGCATTTTTGGATGCATATCCTTCCAGTGTTACTGTCTTCAAACGAATGTCATGAGATATGAGAAAATACTGGTGCTTCTTGAACCATAGATTGGTTATACCTTCTCGTCCATGTGTTAGTGCCTAAATAGAGATGAAGATTAAAAATAGTTAATGTTTAAAAAAGATTATGTTGAAAGAGTGATAGTTGAACGATTAATTATAGTACATTATATATGGGCTTTCAATGTGCGTGAAATCACCACCTTTATATACAAATTCTCCAGACATGGAAAGCATTGTAGCAAGCCAATAATCATGTTCAAATCAAAACACCACATACTAATATGTAAGGTCTTGACAGAACCCACCACCACTGATATGATGGACAAGCTCTTCATTGAGCATAGAACATAATATTAGTACCAAAAGTGTACTCCAAGATGATACTTAACTTATGCGCACAAATGAAAAAAAGAAGATTACAAAAGTTTATGTGAATAATATACAATACCTCAATAGTTGTGGAGACAAACACCATCTTGAACCATCTAAAAGGATCACAAATTGCACCGAAGATCTCCAGTTTAGGCGTAGAGACTACAATTATTTGCGAAGGTACTATAACATAATCAAGGATCGACCTTTGAAGTGAAGGGGCATCTTCGATGATGAGATCATGCCCAAATAAACAAATTCTCATGCTTACAAGGTGGGGTGACTTTATTTTGAGACAATGGATATGAATTTTCATTCCAAAAACAAGCAGCAAGCGCTCCAGGGCAGGGCAGCTGGAGTGGGTGATGCTGTCCAGTGCGGCCTCTGACATATCAACCACCACAAGCGCAAGTTGTTTTAGTAGTGGGAGTCGAAGCATTTGTACCAGATTGTCTGCTAGATGGCACCAGGCAAAGGTGGCGGTGTGAAGAGAGGAGGAAAACCACGAGATGGACATCGGTGGCGAGGGCATAGATACATCGGTTCGTTGTATGTTACATACATAGTCATGGTAGAACTCAAGCTGATGGAGTTTATCGAATTGACGGGATGTCAGCCAGGCGGCCACCATGTAGGGTATGTCCAGTAGGTAGCATGCCGAGATGCAGATGCGTTGAACGGAGCCCTCGTGGGAGGAGATGATGGCTCCGGGGAGTTCAAAATCATCATCGACAGATATCTGACGACAGTCGAGATTAAGAGGCGCGGTGCACCACAGAGTGCACCACCAAGATGCGAGGACTTGTGTGCGACAACCATCCTTGGTGGGGAGAAGGGAGATGATCTCCCCAAGGATGCCGTCTGAGAGATCGCTGATGCGGTCCGCCGAAGATTCTACTGGTTCCTCAGGTCCAAGGGGGCCGCTTCTAGCCGCACAGCTGGGCCCAAGATCTACATCCAGCGCTGGCGCTGGCCGGAGCCTCATCTGTGTACATACCAATCTGAAAGAAAAAATGGCATAATATGTAGGACATTCAAAATCAATTCTCAAGATCAGGAAGAAAAAAGGGACAAACATATATGTAGGACATTCAAAATCGATTCTCAAGATCTAGCCACGAATTATTAGCACGCAAGCTAACCCTAGTCGGATTATTAGCAAACATTATTTGTCCAGAACAAACAATTAATCACTAACTCTATACGGATAACATTCAAACAATCAATACACTACGTGCATCTAACAGATCTTAATTACTCTGATTTCATGGACTAAGAGAACATAACCATATGATTTGTATTCCAGAAAAATTATAGAGGGGCGGGGGGGGGGGATTAATCAGAGAAAACACATGATATGTTTACCACACAAATGGGTATATAGATGACTAACCGGCTTTCCGTCGAAGTCGCAGTCGTTGCCGGAGTTGCTGTTGACCTCCGGCTCCGGCTGGGGGGCACGACGACGCCGACGAATTCAAGGTCGTGATGCTGCCCGCGCGGGACCTCGTCAGCGGCAACGGAAACCTCTATGCCCAGCTTCATGCGTTGCACGGGTGCTTCACCAGCCCCGGCGTCGCCACTCCCTCTGATGGTGCGCTTCGACGACATCCTCATACACTCCAGAGTCCAGACGTTGGTTACCATTCTGGACTGGGGGTGCGGCCACCTATTATAGCCGGCGGCTTGGGCGTGCCATCGACAAGTTTACAAAGTGGCCGGATGTGACTGCCGTGAGAAAGGTGATTGCTCAGTCAGCTATCAAGTTCTTGAAAGAATTGGTGTTTCATTTTGGAGTTCCGGCAAGGATCATCACCGACAACGGCACCCAATTCACGAGCCACGCCTTCATGCAATATGTTCGTACCCTTGGATGCAAGATCTCATTTGCCTCTGTGGCACACTCTCGGAGCAATGGACAAGCTAAGAGGGCGAACGCTGAAGTGCTATGTGGACTCAAGACAAGAACTTTTGGTACGCTGTAGAAGCACGGCAGGCGGTGGATCGAGGAGCTACCGGTAGTTCCCTCGTCCCTCAGAACAACACCTAACCGAGCTACCGGGCAGACTCCCTTCTCCCTGTTCTACGGGGCAGAAGCAGTTATCCCCATGGAACTCATTTACGGGCCCCCTCGAGTGCTTTCCTATGATGAAGTAGCACAACATCAGCACCAGCGTGACGACGCTGTACTACTTGAGGAGAACCGTCTCTGGGCTGCTACGCATGCTGCACGCTACCAGCAAGCCCTGCGTCGCTATTACAGCCGCAGGGTTCATGCTCGGTGTTTTGAGGAAGGTGACCTTGTTCTTAGGCGCGTTCAGTCCGCCAAGGGTACAAACAAGCTATCACCAAAGTGGGAAGGCCCTTATCAGGTGGTACAAGTCACCAGACCCGGCGCAGTCCGTCTGGAGACCGGAGATGGCAGTCAGTTGCAAAACTCATGGAATAATGAGCATCTCCGCAAGTACTACCTGTAAGGCGCGAGGCTATCGGGAACTTCCCGGTAGCCACCCTTTTGTATACGCCTTGCCTCAGCTGCATGTAACCCCTTGTACAAAGCCGGGGCGATGACCCCGTGCAAGAGAAAATATAGAAGTGCTATAAGGGGCCCCCAACTAAGATTGCATGCATGCATGAGCACACCAAGATCACTACATAAGCATTTGCATATGCATATAGATAGGATCGCATCCTGCATTCATTCTCATCTACATGAAGTTGCAGGTTCCTGCCGTGAACTTGGCTGCGACAAGGGATGAGAAGATTGCACGACACAGCGATCCCCGACAAACAGATAAGTTTTACCTCTTGTCCATTAGTGTTCTGTAAAGCTATAACTTTGCATGGTCTCTTTTGAAACTTAGGTGCTCCCATCCATGACTCGAACGATGCTTCGGTCAGGATGGTTGCTGTGGCCTTTAGTAAAAAGTAGTTGGCGAGGGGCTGGCCCCTCTGTCTGTTCCCCGGCAGACGCAGCTCTCCGGCAGACAAAGAGGGTGCCGAAAGGATATCCTGCCGGGGAAAACTCGTTTATTTTCATTAAAGAGGCGCTCCACCTCTGCATGGACATACACATGCACGGGTTCCCGGCAAGGTTCATCTTTTTCATTCATATGCTAATACAAGTACAAGCATTACAGAACACAAAGATGGACTCGAAGGATTACATTATTTGAATTAAAATTTGGTGATTGCCTACAAGTTTAAGATTGAAAAAAGACAAGTTCCCTGTTACACCTTTGCCCCTGTCCATCTCCTACAGGAAGAGGTCGCGTGCATAGCTGGGATTCGGCGCCTCCCCAGGATCAGGACGGAGCCGCTCCCCAGCAGGGAGGAAGAAACCGGAGGGCAGGCGTGGATGGTGACGCTGCCAGAGGACCAAATGGGAGGCACGGAGTGGCCAGCAAACATGACTCATCGGAACGGTCATCCCCGTTCTTGACGCATCGTGGGTTGCCGTTGCCGTCCGCATCACTACCACCTGAAGACCTCGGCGCGGCCGCCACGCCAGGCACCATGCTCTCTAAGCCCTTCCACAGAGAGCATGGTCGTCCCCGGGAGCCCTAATGTTGGAAGTCACCGCACGTCCTGAAGATGTGTGAGAAAGCAAGGAGCCTTCCTGTCCAACGAGGAAACCGTGCCCAGGAGGGGCCAGATTCGCCCCGTTAGCAGCGAATCTCTCCTACGGCTCCTCTCCGAGGTCGCAAAATGAAGAAAAGTGGGGAGCGATCGACTACCACGCGCCGTGCCCATCTCGAGCTGCGAAATGGTGCTCGTCGCGTCCCCTCCCACTAAAGTCAAGGCCATGGGCGACCCGGCGGCAAGCACGCCGGGGTTGCCACGCCCGACGTCGGTGCCGCACCGCCCGAACCTTTCTCTCAGACTCAAGGGAGATCCCAAGCAGGAGCCTGGGGGCTGGCCCCAGGCTCTTCTCTTCGACATCACCAGCGGAAGCAGAGAACATGAGAAGAAGAGGGGGAACGCAAATATGGATGCCTCTTCTCTCCTCCGGCCCCTCCCTTTTATAGGTCGGGCGGGGAAGGGCAGCCGCTCCATCAACGGGTGTCCACCGCCCTCCTCCACCAATTCAAGGTGGGCGGACCCTCTCCAAGATGCTCCCCCATGCCACGCGCCTCCGTTACATACCCCGCGCGATGCATGCATCATACGTGGCCAAGGATAAGGGCGCGCCGTGGGAAGAGTAAATTGGCAGTTTCTACCTCGTGCGTTGAAGTCATTCACGGGCCATCACTAGAGCAGCCCCACCACTATTGGCTTTACACCACGCGCGGGGAAACCGGAAACTGGCCCGAAATCAAGGCTAATGAAGCAGAAATTGAAACCTCAAGGGGCCAACCCCTTCAGCAACCCTGCCTGTGCACTTATTAGGCCCTAGCCCGACAACGCTGAGCAGCGCATTCGGGGTAGGCCCGGGGGCTTCCGTCGGTGCAACAAACCCTTGGTCCGTTGGCATACTGTGCACAGGCACAAGAACGAGATTGAGGCACCAACTTAACTGAGAGATTGAAGGACCAAAAGATTTGATGAACCAACATGCAGTTCAGAGAGTCCAAGATTAGGCCAGAGGAGCAAGATATCGGCAAGAGAAGCGCTTGGCGAGGCCACCACCAGAAGCAGGCAACCCAAGCACACCGGCAAGGTCTGCCGGGGCTCGCGGGGGCATAACCACCCCACCAACCACTCAAGCACGACCCACATCGTCAATGAGTGCAGTGTCGAGGTGTAAGGTGATTAAGTGGCAGCCATTCGCCACATGGCAACCATTTCCTATAGAAGAAACCCACAGATGACACCCGTCCTGCGATGTGTCAAGAGAACAAGCGCGGAGCTGGCAAGATAGCCATGCAACTAGTGTTGTGACACTAAGTGGTGCATTTAATGCACCCTGTCAGCCTACAGAGTTAGGTATGATAGCACTATTTGCTATCATATCGGTGGATAATGACTACTTTGCCATTGTCGCAACCCCTGAAACTATAAAAGGAGGCCCATGGCACCCGTAGGAGGGGTTAGAAGGTTAGAAAGTTGACGAACCCATACTACCATATGTGCGTACTCACTACAGCCCTACGGCAACCCCTGTCGGGCAAGTGTACTGCATTCCACCATCCTCATTCCACCATCAATCCACCAAAGCAGGAGTAGGGTCTTATGCCTCGCGGTGGCCTGAACCTGGGTAAATCGCTTGTGTGCTCTCTGCCGTGCTGCCGTGCGCTGGTCTGCTCTTCATGCAATGCGACGTCCCCTTGCCAAACCAGCAAGGGCCCTCCTGGTCCCATAGGTGGCCGTGGATATCCCACGACAATATTCTATATACATACATGTCATAACCTCGCTCCATGTGGGAACTTTTCAGTTCCTAAGGCATGTTCCACATCAAAATTGCATATTATATTGGTATTCAAACATCATGCAATACCATGCATGCAATACCATGCATACGTGTCATAACCTCGCTCCATGTGGCAGTTCCATCCATGGGCATGCGAGGTTGTCCTCCATCACTTTGACCCAGTAAGAGAGAGGTTAATTTGATCATCAAGGAATGATTCTTTTTTGGTTTGTGCTATATAGTAGAAGTACATATATACCACGCGTCGAATGGGGACGTACATATAGCACATGCCACACATCATCAACCTCACACTCTCTGTGGGGACTTTTCGGTTTCCTATATACGTGGTGCCACATCAAAATTGTGCATTACGTATTCGAACATCACACAAATAGCTCTTTAGGCCACATGCATGCATACTATGGTACGTAGTTCTATATAGGATGATCACTCGCGTGCGACGTACACTTCGCTTATGTGTTGGGCCCGCGAGTTTGTTGTCCATAACTTTGACCCAGCGAGAGAGAGGTATGTGTTTGATGAACAAGGAGGATTAATTCTTTTAGGGATGTGTTACTAGGTGTATATATAGTATGTGTCGAGGGGGGGGGTGACCAGCTTGGTCCATCACTTTCACCGACAGCGCGAGAGAGGTTAACTAATTTGACTTAGGAGGGGATTATTTTTTGTTTTGTCTTGATATAGATCATGATGTGAGATTACATATATATAATAGCACATCTGTACACATGAATCCATCCCGCTGGACCGAAGGGGGGGAGCACACGACACATCATGAATGACCTCTTGCTCTTTGTGGGGACCTCTGCGATTTTCAACGCATGCACCACATCAATGGTGTGCATTGGGTTGGGTATTCAACACATATGCATGCACTCCATCAATATGTTCGGGACACACACATGCAGTAATGGTTGTCTTTGGACACACTCTCACTCGCTTGGTTATGGGCGGCAAGCCTATATATATTCGTGGGCCCGTGTGGACGTCCATCATTTCAACCAACGTCGAGAAAGGTTACCAGGGTGGATATATTCTTCTTCTTTGCTTCGAGTTAGCGTATAGTAGGTCGACCCATTCCAAGCCTAATTAAGTTTGAACGCATGCTACACATCGTGAACCCTCGCTCGGTGTGGGGATTTTACGGTTTCCAAAGCATGGCGCCACATCAAATTTGCGCATTGGGTATTCAAACACCACACACACCACTTCCATATACATACTTGGGCCACATGCACATAATGGGTTTGTCTTCATACAATACTCCCTCGCGAGGTTATCGGAGACAAGCTAGCCAATTTTACGGGGCCGTGTGGATGTCCATCACTTTGACCAACAACGAGCGGGGAGAGGTTGTACGACCAAGTTGGATTCTGCTTGGTCCGTGTTACAGTACGTCTTGGTAAGATGCCCTCCCCCCGATGTTTGTGTTTCTGTGTGTGTGTGGCGGGGGGGGGGGGCTACTTTGCGCTACCTGCAACCTCCATGGGGTCAGGGATGTCCGGTTAATTTGCGAGGCACACGTGCCACATCAAAAGCTATGAATGGTAGTTAAATATCACACACCACACCCTTTTCATACATATAGTAGGGCCACCCACATGTGGTTCGTATGTGGTCTGACCCTTCTCGTGCCACAAGCACACATTTGTGGGTCGACACACAATCCACCTTTGTCGGGAAGAGAAAGGGGAAGTTTGACCATATATACATAAACACTATTCTGATCACGGGATCAGAATAATATTCTGATCACAACCTGAACTTCCTGAGTTACACAACCTGATCTTCCCCGAGTGCTAGGTTGAACTTCAGCTAAAAAGTGTCCAAATGGGGCTTGCAATATACCATTGGAAAGCTATGGACACGAGTATCATGACCCAAGTTAAATATTTGGCAAAATGTAAGCGGTTTAAGAGCAGTTTTGTAAACCATTTTTTCTTCATACAAAAAACATGAAACATATTTTCGATCGCATTTCTAAACCGTTTATCAGAATGAGGCAAATAATATGGAGTTGGAAAGCTGCTGCAAAACCACTCCTTCCGCATGTTGATAGTTTTCTCTAATTACCTATTGTTAAAGAGTAATTTGTAAAATCATAAAATTTCGCAAACTGAACAGCCGAGTTCGTATTTTCGATGTCATTTCTAAACGGCTATTCCAATTAAGGCAAATGATATGGCATTGGAAAGCTCATGAAAATGCACTACTTTTACATGTTGAAAGTTTTTTTTTAATAATTTTGAACAGTTTAGAAGTAATTTAGAAAACGGTACAAGTTTCACCGAGTTCGTATTTTTGAGCTATTTTTTTAACCATACACCCGAATGTAGCAAATGATATGGCATTGGAAAGCTTGAAAAAATTCGAAACTTTTTGTTATATATTGTTTCTCCCAATTCTATATGGGTTTAAGTCAATTTTGAAAATGGCTAAAAACATATTTTCACCGTAATTTGTACAAACTTTATCAGAATGGGGCCAATAATATACCACTGAAAAGCTACAGAAAATGCGATTTTTTTTCATGTTGACGGTTTTCTCTCATTCCTAGCCGTTTTCAAGTAATTTTGAAAATGGCGAGATCATGCGTTCTACCTTTGTTGCAAAACAGATTCTCTGAAAATGCACCGCGTGAAGAACTTGAACTTCTCGGCATGTCTACCTGAACTTCACTATGTTTTTCACGTGTTTTTTTCTTGCAGGTCTCCATCCACTGACCGGAATTGAGCAAGTGATATCCAGATGGAAAGCTGCTGTAAACATGCAACTTTGCCATGTTGATCATTTTTCATCTGAAATTCATTCAGTGTAGTAGTTGAACTTCCTGCTGTTTTCACGTTGAACTTCTGTGATGTATTTTCATTTGTACTTTTCCCATCCATTCGTCAGTCATACACAAATGATATTTTTTGTACAAACCTCTCTCACAATAATTTTTAACTTTCTCTGACCCATGACTTGAACTTATAACAACAAAAATTTTAGTCTTTGCTTTTTTTTATTCTTTTTAATACAAAATGCACACCGTGTAGTACATGAACTTCTGTCAGTTATCAATCTGAATTTCTCTTGGTTACGTGAGAATATATGATTTTTTTATGAATTTTAATCTGAATTTAATCCTTTTTTATGAATTTTAAAGCACTCTATTTTGAAAAGTTGAACTTCTTGTTATTTTATTTTTGAACTTCTTGCTTCCATTCTTTAATAACGAGGAAAATCTGAGTTTTCTATAATCATCGAAATTCTCCATTTTTTTAATATGGACTTCCTGGTTTTTTTCTTAATCTTTTTTATGAAATTTTGAAGCACTTTATTTTAAAAATTAAAGTTCTTGTTATTTCATTTTTGAATTTCTTGTTTGCATTCTTTAGTAATGAGGAAAAACTGAGTTTTCTATAATCATCGACCTTCTCCATCTTTTTAATTTGGACTTCGTGGTTTTTTTATTTTAGTAACGAGAAAAATCCTGAACTTCCTGAGTTACACAACGTGAATTTCCCTCTATAGGAACCCGACCTTTGGGCTATCTTCGCAACCATGTCTCCCCGCGCGAATTTTTCTGGTCAGTCGTGTTCTATGTGATGTAAGTGTTATCTAAAACAGTTTTCATCAACTAAATGCCCGTTTTAAATAGGAATCTCGCTCGTTGGCGGTTTTTGCTCTCGGGTCGTGATGAACATGTGTCTGTTGCAATTTTACTGCCTGAGTTGTTCGACCTAAACTTCCCCCAGTGCTAGGTTGAACTTCCGCATCCCTAATGGGGCTTACGATATACTTTTGGAAAGCTATGGACACGAGTATCATGAACCAAGTTAATTTTTTGGCAAAATGTAAGCCATTTTAGAGAAGTTTTGAAATCTGTTTTCTCTTCATACAAAAAACATGAACCGTATTTTCGATCCAATTTCTAAACCGTATATCGGAATGAGGTAAATAATATGGCGTTGGAAAGCTGCTGCAAATCCGCTCCTTCCACATGTCGAATGTTTTGTCTAATTCCATATGGTTAAAGGGAAATTTGAAAAATCATAGAATTTTGTAAACCGAATAGCCGAGTTCGTATTTTTGACGCCATTTCTAAACGGCTAATCTAATTGAGGTAAATGATATGGCCTTGAAAAGCTTATGAAAATGTGCTACTTTTTCATGTTGATTTTTTTTATAATTTTGAACGGTTTAAAAGTAATTGAGAAAATGGTACAAATTCCACCGAGTTTGTATTTTCGAGTTAATTTTTTAACCGTATGTCCGAATGCAGCAAATGATATGGCGTTGGAAAGCTTGTGGAAACGCGAAACGTTTTGGTATATATTGTTTCTCCCAATTCCTTACGAAATTTTTGGTTATAAACATTTTTGGCTGTAATGTCTACAAACTTTATCGAAATGGGGCAAATAATATTCCGTTGAAAAGATACGGAAAATGCAAAACCTTTTCATGTAGATGGTTTCCTCTGATTCCTAGCCGTTTTCAAATAACTTTCAAAACATCGAGATCATGCATTCTGCCTTTATCGCAAAACAGATTTTTCAAAAATGCACCGCATGAAGAACTTGAACTTCTCGACATGTCTACTTGAACTTTACTCTGTTTTTCACATGCTTTTTAATTCAAACCGCACTGTTATTTTAATTTGAACTTTTAGTTTTGTAAGAATGGGGAAAATCATTTTCTATAAACTCTTTTCAAATGCTCCTCTTTTTAATTTCAACTTCTTTGATTTTTTTACAAATGGGGAAAATTTGTGTTTATAAAGATTTTTGAAGCACTATTTTTATTTGAACTTCTTTAGGGAATTTTGTGTGTACACCCATAACAATTTCTATGAACTCTTCAATTTACTAAATTTGAACTTCGAGAATTAATATTATTTTGTAGGTGATGCTTTTGTTTTCTACATGCTATATGAAGATCGCACAACTCCTTATTTTAATATGAAATTCTTGGTTTATTCTTAGATAAAATATGATTTTTAAATAAGCATCAATTTTTTTCTTAAAATTGAACTTCGTACTTCTATTTTTTTTAGAAACGGAAAGATTTTGTGTTTTCCGTATACATTGAACTACTCCCTGATTTTAATTTGAACCTCTTGATATTATGTCTTTAGTAACAAGGAAAATCTGAGTTTTTAATAAATATTGAACTGCACTATTTTTGTAATTCGGACTTCTTGGTTTATTTCTTTTAGTAGTGGAAAAGCACAAGTTTTGTCATAAATATGGAACCGGTCCATTTTTAAAATTGAACTTCTAGAGTTTTTAAATTTAGAAATGGCGAAAATCCATTTAATGATTTTTGAACTCTTCTATTTGTCAAAATTTGAACTTCTTGCTTTTTAATTTTGAACTTCCTATTTTCATTCCTTAATAACGAGGAAAATCTGAATTTTGTATAAACATCAAACTGCTCCTTTTTTAACATTTTTTTAATTTGGACTTCCTAGGTTTAACATGAAAAAAAGATTGTACAAAGATTTTGGTTGTTTTTTGTTTTGTTTTCTGATTGTCTCCAATTTTTGTTCCATGACCTTCCCTTTGATTTTTAATCATTAACTTAAACTCCCCACAAATCTTTTTTCCGTGGAGTTGAATATAGATACTGATCTATTTGAAACAACACTTACTTGTGAGAATATGCCCACTTAAATCTGAATCCAGTGAACAATATTATTTTAATCTATCTTCTTCTCATCATTTAGTACTACTCCGCACATTGTTTCATAGGTGTTGTCGCTCACGGGCATTTAGCACAAGCACCTAATGTTCTAGTACAAGAAACGGCCAAATGAAAATCAACAAATTATTTGCAGCACACACTTTCTTGTATACCACATACTTATCCACCAAAAACCTAGACGAATGTTCTTTAGCACAAACTGTAAAAATGAGCTATCAAAAATGCACACAGATGTTCAATAGCAGTACGTGTAGCCGTCCAAGTATAGCCACAGCAGCAGCCATCCAAGTACAACCACAATAGCAACCGTCGAACAAACAAATTACAGTAGTAGCTCGCCTCCCATACAGTGAGCATACACAGATCGAACTAAAGAGGCTAGCCAGACCGAACTTCACACGCGGCAGGCCCACACCATACGCGCTGCACCCGCATGAGCAAGAGACGCCGCTGGGATCCCATGCACCTCCTACGCACCTCCTCTGCTGTGCCGGCATGCGCAACCATTTTCTTGGGGCTGGCGCTGCAGAGAGCCTTACTTTGGGAAGGTCAAGGTGGCCCTAGTGAGAAGGACGACCGCCACTAAGTTCATTTTTTTTGCAACTGCTGGATGCTGATTGCTGGTACATCAAATCCTTTGGATCATACAATATAGTGAGCAGGTCATAAAACAAACAACAAGAAACAACTGATGCTTGTTGCTGACGAACAGGGACAAAGAGAGATAGAGGTATGTTTGGAGCATGTGTGGAAGAAATGGATGAGAGATGGAGCACGACAGCCGTCGCTGTGCTGCAGCTCGTGGGGTTGTGGTGGAGAAGCGGCTGCAGGTGCGAGATCCCAGCCGTAGGCAGCGGCGCGCAAGAGATGGGGGTGCGGGGGCGCCGAGTTGGGACGTGCGTAGGTGGAGACACGCCGGAGATGACAGCGCGGTGCACAGGATCCTGGCGCGGAGATGGTGGTGGGCGCGTGGGTAGCATGGAGGCATGGACAGGCGGCACAGCGGCAGCTCGGCGCACAGGGCAGAAGGTCGTTGGAGCCTTAGGGCGGCAGTGCGGCGCATAGGGCCGGAGGTCGCCGGAGCCTTGTGGCGGCGGTGCGGCGCTCATGGCCAGAGATCGTCGGGGCTTCTGTGCGTGGGTGTGGGCGGCGGCTCCAGTGGCCGGCAGCACACGCGGGTGTGGCAGCGATCCGGCGGCCGGCAGCACTGCAGCGAAGGTGGGGGATGGGTGTGGGGATCGTGGTGGAGTGCGCAGATAGGTCGGGGGTGGGTGGAGACATGGTTTTCTTTTCTTCCTCCACTGGTTTGCGGCTTGGGAGTTCGAGAGGATCCACTCGCGTCTATACAGGGCGCTCCATGATCCAAATAACTATTTTGATCCCAGAATTAGAATAGTGTTTCTCTCTATCTATATATATATAATAGACTCTTATAAGTTTTGTGTTATGATAGGGTGAGATTTCAGACCTAGCTATTTGGGGACATGCATTCGTAGCTAGGATTCCCTTACCGTCGACACGAAGTGGGGTTCATAGGGGGGTGGCTGACTAGCAATACTGTGCTTTTGTGCGACAGGTGCCACATCAAAGTTGTGCGTTGGGTATCCGAACATCAAACCACCCTTTTCATACATATATTTGGTCCACATGCAAGTGTGTTCTTGTTCTGACCCTCTCCCGCATTTTTCTTTTTGCCAAATTTATAAACAGCACACGAGTTGGATGTAGAAACCGTCTATGATTGGGTACGCAACAGACACGGTTTGGTTAGACTGCCCGTGTGCCACGCCCGTGACCTGCAGTCCCTCACATCAGCACAATAGATTGGGCTCCACGAGGCTTGCCTCCCGGTCTCGAAAATATCTACTGCCTCGTAATCTCAAAAATATCTACCGCCTGGAAGGTTTTAATGTTTGATAGCACACGATTAGTATGTGCGGACCGTGTGTGATGTATGTTACTCCCGCTCTGCTTCAGTCCCTTGATTCAAATTTTCAGTAGCCCCGGGCCCTGGCATTTTACTCCCGCCTCTGCATCCCTCGCAATCTCAAAAATATCTGCTCGCCATTGATCCAAATTTTCAGTAGCCCCGCCTTGTTACTCCCGTCTAGTAAAATTGGTAGGTCACCGCCATCGCCGCCGCCTCCATCCTCAACCTCAGCCTGTGTGCCAGGGAGCTTGAGGAGCCAATGGCCAAAAAGAGGTTTACCTCTGCCTCACCATGTCCATGTATTGGGCACGAGCCTCGCCAATGGTCATGCTGCAATGCACCGGGAGGATAGCATGGAGGAAAGGGTTGGCGCCGGATCATTGACTACCATGTTCTCCATTGGGACGTCGTCGTCCTCCGGCTGCCTGCCGGCCAGCAAGTCGGCATCAATGGCTTCTGTGACGCCCTGAGACCGACGCTCCGGATGCCTTTCATGTTTTTATTGTTGCCGTGTGTATCATTTTTTTGTTGCATTCATCATTGCATCATCTGCATTACATCGACACTCTGTTGCCGTCATTGTTTTCAAAACTTGCATCCGCTTGTAGTTGCCGCTTATTCCTTGTCTCTTTTGACATCCTCTCAGATCAACTGAACCGCTATCTTCTCTCTCTTCTCTGAGCCCATCAAATCTCTTATCTCCATGGCCTTATGTGAAACCCCCTCGCATGCGCGTCCGAAACTTCCCCGAACCCGAACCGCTTGGTCGTGACCAGTGTGTCCGGATCATCCCCAAACATCCCTAAAATATCTTCGGTTCTTTGTTGGACTCTCCCAGCCTATTTTTCTCGGACCATCTGATTTTGATTGGAGGGACCAAATAGCCCCTAACCAAAATTCTATGCTATAAATACCAGTCCAACCCTAGATCCTAGGGGCCTTGTCCCATCTATCCCATCGCACCGCCGCCACTCCACCAGTCCCTTCTTCCTTGGGATCCTCCTGATCCAGTTTCACCCGAGACCAACCAGCAGTCGCCACCCTTCTCGGGAGCCCCCGATCAAATCCATTCCCCAACCCCACCAGCACCTCCCAGAGTTACCCCGCACCCGTGCTCTCGCAGGCCCCTCGTCCAGGAGCTCCACGAGGAGAGGAGCTCCTCCTTGTTGTCCCAGTAGCAGCACCGAGCCACCGGCGAGCAGCAGCAGCAGAGCCATCGCCAGGCCAGCCCCTCGCGCTCCTCTCCTTCTTCCCTTCTCCCTATCTTCATGTCCTCTCTCTCTCTCTCTCTCCAATTCTTGCCATGGCCGTCCTCACAGGAAACCGAGCTCCAAGCGCGCCGCCATCCTCGGAGTTCGCCGTGCACTACCGTTCCTCATTAGATCCGGCCGGTCCCTGCCGGATCCGCCTGCCTCCGGCACCTCTCAGACCCCGTCGTCGTCAGAGCCTCCATGCATCGCCATCCTGTTCGTCCTCTGCATCGCCTGCGCGTGTGAGGGAGGCGCCTGAACCCTCGCCGCCTCGTTCTCCTTCACGCTCGAACCACACCGTTCACCTCCTGCCATCGCCCGGATCCGCCACACTCCGCCGCTTCATCTCCAACCCCTGCCCGCCGGAGTCGCACCTCCCTGTGCCCCGCAGCCCCGCCACGTCGCACCCTACTTCATTTGAGCATGGACGAGACGACGAGCGCTGCTCGTGTTGACCGCTCCAGCGGCTGCGCCACGGTCCAGCTCCTTCCCTGCCTTAGGCCCAGTGCGCCCAAGCCGGCCTCCTTTGCAGCTGGGCTTGGCCCATGGGTGAGCTGCCCTCCTGCGCCCCTCCTTTTTCCCTCCTATTGGGCCAGCAGATTCGGCCCGGTTCATGTTTTTTCCACGGAACGAATTTAGATATTATTCCAGGAATTGATGTTTTACAGAAAACCCCTAGAGTTCATGCATATCATATCTCACCAACTGTGCATCGGATTAAAATGATGTAAATATGTAAAATGCTTACTTTTTCTTGTACTTTCATAATATGCAACTTTCAACCATGTTTGAAATGTTTAAATTGCTGTTTGCATTTAATTTGCATAATGACATGCTAAAATGGTTTATTTCATAACTAATTAACTGTAGCTTTGAATTAAATAAAATTTATATGTAAATGGTGTAGAAAAATGCATAGATTAACATGGTGCACTTACTTTGCATGCTTAACAAATCTAAAATTGTGTATAGGGCAGAACAATACCAAATTCGTAAATTGCATATGAGGATTTTCCGGAATTCTTGTTTGTTGTTTCCAGCCTCATTTAAATTTCCTAGATAGGTAGATTAATTATGCTTCAACTCTTGCCATGTTAAACAACATTTAAACTTGTTGTGTACTTAAATGAGAGCGAACTAAATATTTTTTGTGAAGTTTCGTCAATATGCAACTCGTTGCATATTGAGCTCCACTTAATTTCTAGAACTATTTGTTGCACTTTGCCGTGCCATGCCTCATTAAACTGGACATGCATCATACTTGGTTGTGCATCATGCCATGTTTATGTGATGTTTGTTTACCATGTTGTTACTTCTTTCCGGTGTTGCTTCTTCGTGATAGTTCCGGTTACGTTGTAATTGTGAGGATCCGTTCGACTATGTTGGTTCAACTACTTCATGGACTCGGTCTTTTTCCTAGCGGGATTTCAGGCAAGATGATCATCACCCTGGATACCACTACTATCTTTGCTTGGCTAGTGGTCTCGATGCTATCGCTATGTCGCGCTACCTACCACTAGTTTATCAAGCCTCCCAAATTGCCATGATAAGTCTCTAAACTTTTCCACCATCCCAGCAAACTGTTGTTTGTCTATGTTACTGCTTTGCTCAGCCCCTCTTATAGCTTTGCTAGTTGCAGGTGCAGTTGCAGGTTGTTCCATGTTGGGACATGGATATCATGTGTCGGGGGTTTGGTGCGACATATGCCAACGGATGGCTTATCATGGTGGGGGCGAGTAGAACGTCGCCGGTGCCTAGAAATGGGATGAGGCGAAGGCATGCACGCCGGCGAATCTTATCCAGCTTCGGGGCTCTCCGGGGAGATAATACCCCTATTGCTGCTCTGCGGGGTCTCCGCATGATCACTATGGTCAAGTGTTTACACGGTTGCTCCTTGAGCTGTGTATGGTGGTAGGAGAGGGCAAGGCTAGCTCTCTCCCTCTATCTGGTGAGGTATAGAACTACTGGGATCCAACCCTTTGCATGGGTGCCCTGGGGGTTTATATAGGCCTACCCCCCAAGGGTACAATGGTAATGTGACTGGGCGAGGGCCCAGTCGTCAGTGTCTCCGACCTCCGACTTCTCCGCCGACTGCTGGGGCCCGCCGGCTGGTGGGCCCCGCCGACTGGTCTGGTACGGAGCCGACAGGCCGCGTCCGCCGCGGGCGGGTCTTGCCGGCTGCTGATTACTGTAGCCGTGCTCCTGATGATGCAAGCTTGGTCATGGGGTCATGGCAACAGCCCCGCCGCCTGGCAGGCGATCACTGTGGCCACTCCCCATCTCTTCTTGATTAATGGCGCGTGGGCCCGGGGGAGGGCTCGGCCGACTCCCGTTGGGTCCGCCGTCTCCCAAGGTCTCGCTGGCTGGTGGGCCCTGCTGCCTCCAGGCTAAAAGTGCAACTATCCCTAGGTGGTTTTGGTAATTCATAACAACATGTAGCTCATTGAGCTAATGCTATTCCAAGATGATTATTTCAGGAAAGCTCAATGATTGGCATGGCATAGATGTGAAAGTGGAATCCTCAAAATGATAAGGACAAAGGATTGGCTCAAGCTCAAAAGCTCAAGACTCTTCATTTTATATTTTAGTGATCCAAGGTCACATTGAGTCTTTAGGAAAAGCCAATACTATCAAGGAGGGATGAGGTGTTGCTTAATGAGCCTCTTGCTTCATGTGCTTAGTGATATGCTCCAAAACCCTCAACTACTTTCCCATATCCACATATGACCTAAACCCTAAGCCAAACTCGGTCCTACCCATTCTTCCTATCCGGCGCCACCGGGTTTCACTTGTCATTAGCCACTGCCAAACCCTAGCAATTCGGTTCTACCGATAAGGATCTCAGTCTCACCGATATGGGGTTGCAAACTCTCTGTTTCCCTTTCATAACTTTTCGGTCTCACCGAAAGAGCGAATCGGTCCCACCGAGATTGCAATGTAAACTCAGTGTTTCCCCTTTGTAACTTTTCGGTCTCACCGAAAGAGCAAATCGGTCCCACCGAGTTTGCCTGACCAACTCTCTGGTTAGCTAATTACCAAATTCGGCCTCACCGAGTTTGTGTAATCGGTCTCACCGAGATTACGTTATGCCCAAACCCTAACCATATAGGTCCTACCGAGTTGCATGTCAGTCCCACCGAAAATCTCTAACGGTCACTAGGTTTACATTTTCGGTCCGACAGAGTTTGTTGATTCGGTCCCACCGAGATTGGAAAACTGTGTGTAACGGTTGGTTTTTGTGTGGAGGCTATATATACCCCTCCACCTCCTCTTCATTTATAGAGAGAGCCATCAGAACACACACACCATTCCAACTCATATGTTCTGAGAGAGAACTACCTACTCATGTGTTGAGACCAAGATATTCCATTCCTACCATATGAATCTTGATCTCTAGCCTTCCCAAGTTGCTTTCCACTCAAATCTTCTTTCCACAAAATCCAAATCCTATGAGAGAGAGTTGAGTGTTGGGGAGACTATCATTTGAAGCACAAGAGCAAGGAGTTCATTACCTACACACCATTTGTTACTTCTTGGAGAGTGGTGTCTCCTAGATTGGCTAGGTGTCACTTGGGAGCCTCCGACAAGATTGTGGAGTTGAACCAAGGAGTTTGTAAGGGCAAGGAGATCGCCTACTTCGTGAAGATCTACCGCTAGTGAGGCAAGTCCTGTGTGGGCGATGGCCATGGTGGGATAGACAAGGTTGCTTCTTCGTGGACCCTTTGTGGGTGGTTGCTTCTTCGTGGACCCTTCGTGGGTGGAGCCCTGTGTGGACTCGCGCAACCGTTACCCTTTGTGGGTGGAGCCCTGTGTGGACTCTCGCAACCGTTACCCTTCGTGGGTTGAAGTCTCCATCAACGTGGATGTAGGATAGCACCACCTATCCGAACCACGGGAAAAACATCCGTGTCTCCAATTGCGTTTGATTTCTCCAAACCCTTCCCTTTACATTCTTGCAAGTTGCATGCTTTACTTTCCGCTGCCAATATACTCTTCGCATGCTTGCTTGAATTGTGTGATGATTGCTTGACTTGTCCTAAAATAGCTAAAATCTGCCAAGAACTAAAATTGGGAAAAGGTTAAGTTTTTATTTTTTCAAGTAGTCTAATCACGCCCCCTCTAGACATACTTTCGATCCTATAAGTGGTATCAGAGCTTTGGTCTCCATTTGCTTGATCTCCATAGCTTTGGTGGTCATAGCCTTGGTTTCACAACCTAGGAGAGTATGGCGTCTAGCGAGGGAAATTATCACCGTAGAGTTCCTTACTTTGATGGTACTAATTTTGCTAGTTGGAAGCATAAAATGAAAATGCATATTCTTGGACATAACCCCGCCGTTTGGGCTATTGTGTGTGTTGGCTTGCAAGGTGACTTCTTCGATGGGAGAGAACCAAACCGTGAAGCTACCGCGGATGAGTTGAAGATGTTGCAATACAATGCTCAAGATTGTGATATTCTCTTCAACGGATTGTGCCCCGAAGAAGTCAACAAAATCAGCCGTCTTGAGAATGCAAAGGAAATTTGGGACACTTTGATTGATATGCACGAAGGTACCGACTCCGTTAAGGAATCCAAGTTGGATGTGCTTCAAAGCCAACTTGACAAGTTCAAGATGAAGGATGGTGAAGGTGTCGCTGAAATGTACTCTAGGCTTGCTCTCATCACAAATGAGATTGCCGGCTTAGGAAGTGAAGAGATGACCGATAGATTCATCATCAAGAAGATTCTAAGAGCCTTGGATGGAAAATATGATACCGTGTGCACATTGATCCAAATGATGCCTAATTACAAAGATCTCAAGCCAACGGAGGTGATTGGAAGAATTGTTGCTCATGAGATGTCACTTAAGGATAAAGAGGAACTTCACAACAAATCAAGTGGGGCCTATAAAGCCTCATGTGAAGCCCCTACATTATCAAGTGAGAAACAAGACTTCAATGAAGAATTGAGCTTAATGGTGAAGAACTTCAACAAGTTCTACAAGAGTAGAAGCAAAGATAGAAGCTTCAAGTCAAGGTCCTACAATGACAAAAGATCTTCTAGTTGAGAGCGAAACTGCTACAGTTGTGGAAGACCCGGACACTATTCCAATGAGTGTATGGCTCCCTACAAGAGAAGAGAAGATTCTCCAAAAAGAAGAAGCAAAGGATCACCACCAAGAGAGAGAAGGAGTAGAGATGATCGTTATGAACGAAGATACTCACGGAGAAGCAAGGATTCGAAAAGGAAGGAAAAATCATCAAGGAGCTACACAAGACGAAGACATCAAGCTCATGTTGGTGAATGGGTATCCGGCTCCGACTCCGACAGCCACTCCGAGAGAAGTTATCACTCCGACTCCGAAGATACTCAAGATGAAGGTGTTGCCGGTCTAGCACTTGTGTCAACCAACTCCTACGACATATTTGACTCACCAAATGAAGGAATTGGAAGATGCTTCATGGCCAAAGGTCCTAAGGTAACACACCGCGAGTATGTTGATTTCAATAGTGATGAAGATGACTTGTTAGGTGATGATTTGCTTGTTGACAACTCTAGTGATGAATACTACGATGAAACGTCAATTAATCATGCTAATCAAGATAAAACGAATGACAATGATAAGGAGAAAATTGAGGCTCTAACTAAAGAACTAAACACTCTTAAGTTAGCTCATGAAACTATCTTCGAAGATCATCAAGAACTTTTAAGAGCTCATGAGAAATTACGCTTTGAAAAGCTCAATCTTGAGCAAGAGCATGAGTTCTTAAAAGCAATCAATGATGATCTCCGCAAGAAAAGTTCTTCTTACATTGCCAAGCGTTTACTCTTATCCACTTACATGCCTCAAGTCAAGTCTATTAACAAGAACAAGAAAGATTCTTCCTCTAGTAGTAACAATGATCATGCTAAATCCAATATCTTTACTTCTAGTAGCTCTCTTGATTCCACTAATGATTCTCTTAGCCAAGTTACACTTGAGCAAGAAAATAGTTTATTGAAGGGAATTATAGAGAAAGGAGTGTACAAGAGCCTTGCCGGGAGTAAGCAATTTGAGGAAATTGTGCGCAAGCAAGGAATGCACCGGAAGAATCAAGGTGTTGGTTTTGAACGAAAGTTCAATGCCAATGGAGTTGAGTGGGAAGAAGATCAATACCCCAAGACAAAGTTTGTTCCTCAACAAGAGAAGTATACTTCTTTCAAGGGGACACAAGCTCAAGATGATCTTCCACCACAAGACTACAAGCAAAAAGGCAAGGACAAGCTTCAAGAGGAAATTGACGCATTTGAAGAAGCTCCTAAGACCTTAGTCAAGTGGATTCCCAAGACTACTTCAAGTTCCACTTCATCAAGTACGACTACAACTCCAAGGATTCCCATCAAGATGATGTGGATCCAAAAGAAGAAGAACTAGAGAGTTCTTGAGGGTGACTCCGCAAACATACCTCACTCTTATCATTTTGGCAAGAACAAGTGCAATCAACTTCCACATCGTGCACTAGTTCAAGGAGTCACAAACCCTCTTGTTGGTAAGACAAGGGACAAGGTAACCTAAAAGTTTTCATGGACATCATCTTTTGTGTGCATCACTCTATGTCTATGGATATCCTTGTTTGTTCCTTGTGGGACTAACCCATGTAGGTATTGAAAGTGCAATTCACTCAAATGGATAGCTCCAAGTGATCTACATCAACATTGAGCATCCACATCTTCAACATCTACATGAAGTCATCATCGACAAAACCCAAGGTTAGTTCATCCCTCTTAGGGGGATATCACATCTAGGGGGAGATTTACTCTAAGACTTGAGCTAAAGCAACTCTAAAGATGTGAACAAAACAATGCTTTGTGTAAAAGTGGTAACCCCACTTGAGCTTAAACGATGAGTATGACCTATGATCAAGTGTTCTCACTTGACTCCTAAGTCAATATACTCATATATAGATGACCTAGTCATCGCAAATTGCTTGATAGATGCTAGAATTGGTTGTGCATGCCTTGTCACATATTTCATTTGCCATCTTATTGTGTGAGCATGCTGGTTGCATATTTTACTCATTCGAGGACATCCACTTGTTGTTTTGATTGTTTGGTTTTATCTTGTTTTGCCAAGTGGATGGACAAGAATGCCTAAGAACCTCCTCTAGCTATCTATGCTTTTCTCGTCTCAAACTCTATTCATGCTGCATCACAAAATTTGATCAAGTCAGATTCGAACCACTCTGTGTGAGGAGCGCTCGGAGTCCTCGATTCGTCATAGACTTAAACTTCCAAAACCTCTTTATGATTCTCGGTCTGACCGATACTCCACTTTCGGTCCTACCGAGATCATTAAGTTGATCCAGGTTTTCAATCTCGATGCAACCGATTTGAACATTTCGGTCACACCGAGTTTCAGTAATTGCCTGCAGTTATGAATCTCGGTGCCACCGAGTTGTTCCACTCGGTCATAGCGACAGGGTCGGGCTATATATAGTCACGGGAAAATTTTTGGAAATTTCTCCGAACCCCTTCGCCCGCGCGATAGCCTGCTCTGCCCTCGTGGTCTCCGGATCGTCTTCTCGCTGCCAGCCGCCTCCAGTCGCTGGTCTCCGTCGCTGTCAACGGGAATTCTGCCCTGCCGTTGCTGCCGTAGCGAGTCTCCGCCGAACTAGGGTATGGACTTGATCACAGTGCTATTCCCCGTCCGATTCCTAGCACATTGTGTTCTTCATGATTCTTGCCACGTTTGATAAACTTCTATCCAGTCAATGAACTCATAGATTAGGTTTGATTCGAAAATTCTAGGTTTAGGTTTCCGCCAAAACCATCTCGGACCCACCGAGTTGAAAAACTCGGTCCCACCGATTTGGCGTATGCCATTGCACAAGTGAGACTCGGTCTGACCGAGAATTACTTATCGGTGTGACCGATTTTGGAACTCTGTGAAACCCTAGCAGTCTCGGTGCCACCGAACTGTGACTCGGTCCAACCGAGTTCACTAGTTTAGGTTCCAAAACTGCTTCGGTATCACCGAGTTTAAAAATCGGTAGATCCGAGATGATTTCAGTGGGAAACTAAAACTAAGTTTTTGGATCGTTCTTTTACAAAAATCTTTGCATTTTGTGATGCTCATCTTTTCTACCTCATCTATAAACTGTTCACAGGGTCAGCAGTCAGAGTGCAGCATGTCTGATCAAAGTGATAGCCAGAACATGTCAGAGCAGCAGGTGCACATGAGTGAGGGCACTAGTCCCTCAAGTTCTTCAGATGAGGGCAGCAGGAGCACCCCTAGCAACTTGCCAAAGGCTACCACGAGACAGAGGAAGAAGAGAACTTCAGACTCCGAAGATGAAGACTATGTGGCAGAGGAAGAGGCCACTTCCAAGAGAGTTGAGCCAGCTCAAGGCACAAAGCCAGGGCTGAAAATCAAAAGGCCAGTAGGCAGGCAGCCAATGTCAAAGGCCAGAATGTCAACAGAGAAGCCCATAGAGCCAGTTGCAGCTGAGGGCAAGAAAAGAAAGGAAAGGGTGAAGAAGACTGTGGCTAGAGTGCTTGGCAAAGCTTCCATCATGGAAGAGGAAGAAGAAGAAGAGGTAGCTGCACCAGCACCCAAGGCACCCAAGCAGATGGGTGATGCCATAAGGTCAGGGGCTACTGCATCTAAGCCCAAAGCTGCTTCCAAGCCCAAGTCTGCACCCAAGAGGAATACAAGGAGCATTCCTGCAGCTGAGAAGAACAAGGCCCCAGTGCCTGAGACTGTTGCTGAAGAAGAGGAAGAGAATGTTCTGAGAAAGCTCAAGCCCAAGATCCCAGACCACAACGATGCTCATCCTGTGGCTGAGGACATGAAGCTTAGGAGGGATTCAGGGCTGAGGAAGTGGAGAGAAGCAGACCCATATGCTTCAAGGAGAAGGACTGTTGTGGACTACAGATTTCACACCAAGGAGCAGCAAGATTTCTATGAGACTGTGCTGCTAGATAAGAAGCCCATTGTATGTGATATGAGATGGGTCGACTGGGAATATATCAAGGAGAAGGAGGAACACTACCCTGGAGTATATGACAGCTTTAGTGCTTGTGGAGTTGCTGACTTTGTTGGGCAGAAGCTCACAAAGTGGAACGAGGAACTGATCATGCAATTCTACTCCACGGCACACTTTTACCCAGATGGAAAGATCACATGGATGTCTGAGGGTACAAGGTACCAATCTACCGTGGCTGAGTGGGCACAGCTCATTAATGCCCCAGAGGAGCATGATGATGACTTGGACATATATGCCAAGAAGAAAATGGACCACAATTCCATGTCCAATATGTATAAGGAAATTCCAAATGAGGCACTTGACACTTTCAAATTTGGCCCAGGGCACTATCTTCTGTCAGGACTGCCAACCATCAATTGGATCTTGAGGCACACCTTGTTGCCCAAGTCAGGCGATCACAAGATGATCAGAGGCCATGCGATCAACTTGCTACATGTATTTGATGTGCCTCAGAAGTTCAAGGTGATGAGCCTCATAGTGGAAACTATCAAAAGGACTGCAGCAGATCAGAAGAGGAGTTGCGGATATGCCCCTCAGATCCAGGAGCTCATTAACTCCAAGATGGGCACGGGCATATATTTATTGGACAAGGAACACCTGCCCATCCGTCCAGATTTTGAGGATAACCAAGTGGTCATGACTGAGAATGAGCCATCATCAGTTCAAGCACAAGCAAAGAAGGAGAAGGCAAGAAAGGAGAAAGCTGCCAAGATGCCAACTCAAGAGGAGGCATCTAGTATTTCTTGAAGACTAAACAAGAGCAGCTTGGTTACTTGGTTGCATCCACGCTGAGGATTGAGAAAAGTCTGGCCACCCTCACTCAGAATCAGCAGAGCCTAGAGAGAATCATGGAACATAAGTTCTATGACTTGGATGTCAAAGTAACGGAAGTTCAGTCTGCAGTGGAGCAGCTCCAGGAGGACATGCAGGAGAGGAGAGGCAGGACTACCACTCATGCCTTTGCCAGAGTGCCACGAGGCCCGAGGTCATCTACCGTGCCAGTTGCTGACACCAGAGCCACCACTTCAGCACTAGCTACAGCCTCAGTTCCACCAGCTCCAGCATCTACTTCAGCTCCAACTCCAGCGTCTACTTCAGCGTCTACCGAAGCCTTCGTCCTTGGAGTGATCCGGACTCCACCACCACCTGAAGATCAAGCCTGAGCGTCGATCTAGTGCTATGCATTTTCTAGGAACTTTTTGGTAACTTGTTGCCAAAGGGGGAGAAGATGTATAGATCATAGGCTTCGAGAGAGAGAGTGTGCTTTTCTCTCTTGCTTTATTTGATGGTTTTTCAAACTTGTTTGCTTTTGAGTGCTTGAGATACTATGCTTGTGAGACATTGATGATCATGTGTTTGATCATAAGCTACACTTAATGCTTGCTTAATGCTATTATCTTATCTATCTTATGTGATCTTTCACTTTTCTTGGTGATGAGTGCATGTATTTCATTCTTATCATTTTATTTAAGCGCTCCACCAAGATGTATGTGACATGGAAGAGTAACCCATGACTCTAACCTTGTGCATTTGCAGTCCAAAGCAAATTTTAAATATGCACAAATTTAGGGGGAGCTCTTACTTATCACATACTTCTCAAAGCGACGATATATTTCATGCTTATTATCATTTGTCGAAGCTTTGATCTATATGTTGTCATCAATTACCAAAAAGGGAGATTGAAAGTGCAACTATCCCTAGGTGGTTTTGGTAATTCATAACAACATATAGCTCATTGAGCTAATAATGCTATTCCAAGATGATTATTTCAGGAAAGCTCAATGATTGGCATGGCATGGATGTGAAAGTGGAATCCTCAAAATGCTAAGGACAAAGGATTGACTCAAGCTCAAAAGCTCAAGACTCTTCATTTTATATTTTAGTGATCCAAGATCACACTGAGTCTTTAGGAAAAGCCAATACTATCAAGGAGGGATGAGGTGTTGCTTAATGAGCCTCTTGCTTCATGTGCTTAGTGATATGCTCCAAAACCCTCAACTACTTTCCCATATCCACATATGACCTAAACCCTAAGCCAAACTCGGTCCTACCGATTCTTCCTATCCGGCGCCACCGAGTTTCACTTGTCATTAGCCACTGCCAAACCCTAGCAATTCGGTTCTACCGATAAGGATCTCGGTCTCACCGAGATGGGGTTGCAAACTCTCTGTTTCCCTTTCGTAACTTTTCGGTCTCATCGAAAGAGCGAATCGGTCCCACCGAGATTGCAATGTAAACTCAGTGTTTCCCCTTTGTAACTTTTCGGTCTCACCGAGTTCCACTCGGTCTCACCAAAAGAGCAAATCGGTCCCACTGAGTTTGCCTGACCAACTCTCTGGTTAGCTAATTACCAAATTCGGTCTCACCGAGTTTGTGTAATCGGTCTCACCGAGATTACGTTATGCCCAAACCCTAACCATATCGGTCCTACCGAGTTGCATGTCAGTCCCACCGAAAATCTCTAACGGTCACTAGGTTTACATTTTCGGTCCGACCGAGTTTGTTGATTCGGTCCCACCGAGATTGGAAAACTGTGTGTAACGGTTGGATTTTGTGTGGAGGCTATATATACCCCTCCACCTCCTCTTCATTTATAGAGAGAGCCATCAGAACACACACACCATTCCAACTCATATGTTCTGAGAGAGAACCACCTACTCATGTGTTGAGACCAAGATATTCCATTCCTACAATATGAATCTTGATCTCTAGCCTTCCCAAGTTGCTTTCCACTCAAATCTTCTTTCCACTAAATCCAAATCCTATGAGAGAGAGTTGAGTGTTGGGGAGACTATCATTTGAAGCACAAGAGCAAGGAGTTCATTACCTACACACCATTTGTTACTTCTTGGAGAGTGGTGTCTCCTAGATTGGCTAGGTGTCACTTGGGAGCCTCCGACAAGATTGTGGAGTTGAACCAAGGAGTTTGTAAGGGCAAGGAGATCACCTACTTCGTGAAGATCTACCGCTAGTGAGGCAAGTCCTGTGTGGGCGATGGCCATGGTGGGATAGACAAGGTTTCTTCTTCGTGGACCCTTTGTGGGTGGTTGCTTCTTCGTGGACCCTTCATGGGTGGAGCCCTGTGTGGACTCGCGCAACCGTTACCCTTTGTGGGTGGAGCCCTATGTGGACTCTCGCAACCGTTACCCTTCGTGGGTTGAAGTCTCCATCAACGTGGATGTAGGATAGCACCACCTATCCGAACCACGGGAAAAACATCCGTGTCTCCAATTGCGTTTGATTTCTCCAAACCCTTCCCTTTACATTCTTGCAAGTTGCACGCTTTACTTTCCGCTGCCAATATACTCTTTGCATGCTTGCTTGAATTGTGTGATGATTGCTTGACTTGTCCTAAAATAGCTAAAATCTGCCAAGAACTAAAATTGGGAAAAGGTTAAGTTTTTATTTTATCAAGTAGTCTAATCACCCCCCCTCTAGACATACTTCCGATCCTACACAGGCCGTATAGACAAGCCGTTGTGGATGCAGGACCAGGTACAGTGGTGCTGATGTCAGGGCCGGCTAGGCAACAGTGCCACACCGCGAGGAGATCTTCCCAAGTACGGCGCGCTGTAGCCATGCCTGCCCTTGGTATGGGGCGGGGAGTGGGCTTCATTGTAGCCACGCCCCTGCCCCGTCCCCCTCGATGAGGTCACGGTTTGTTGGAGTCACCGGCCGACTCCCCAAAGCCGGCTTCTCTGGAAGTCATCCCTGGGACTCGGCCGTGAGCGGGCAGTCGGCCGCCTTGCCGTAGACTCCTCGGGAGGCGGCTCTTCGCCCGGTGGTTTTGAGGGGTGCAGCCTGCCCCGATGTCTTGAAAGGTCATGGGGCTCGGGTTGGCCTACCCGTGGCCCATTACTCCGACAGTAGTCCCCGAAGCTGGTGAGGCGCCGCGGACGATCGGCCGAGAAGCCTCAGCAGTTTCTCTTTCTGGGCGCAACACATGGTCTTGATTGACTTCCGCTGGGCTGACTAGAAGGAGTCGGACTCGCCCAACTCGGACTCACTCAACTCTGACTTGCTCAGTAGTTCGAACGTCGCGGCGGGATTTCAAGTGGCGTGCTAGCTAAGCTTCCAGGCCGCCACCCGTTCCTGGCCTATCACACGAGGGCACGTGGCCAGGCCGTTCTGCCATCCCACGCGCGAGACGGGACAGGCCCATAGGCGGGGCCCGCCACTACCACGCCTCGGTGCCCGAGCGGATCCGCTGCGGCCCTGGCGGGCGGTTGGGATTCCCGTGAAGTTACTGCACGCAGTAACTTTACGTGGATCGTGGGGGTCATGGGGTTGCGGGCGCAGTAAATCCCCACGTCCGCCCCCTCGGCTTCGCAGCCCATAGGGCTATAAGTAGGGGGAAGAGGGGGGCACGCGCGCCCCTCCTTCCCACTACCCCTCGCTTCTTCCTCCTCGCAGCTCCTCGCTCTCCCGCTTCCTCTTCTCTTCTTTGCCTTGCCGCACGCCCAAGCTCCGGCGAACGCCGCGGCGATAGCTTTGCGATGAGCTCTTCCTCCGCTGCCGCACCTCCCCCAGTGCGCTTCAGCACCTGGGACGGCTCCGAGGTCCACGAAGACCATATCGAGTTCCTCCGCTGGACCCGTCGGCTTCCCGGCGAGGATCGCGTGCAGGTGCGTCTCGCGCCGGAGGGGGAGATTTCCCCCGCCCCGCGGGAGGGCGAGCGGGTCATCTTCCGCTCGCACTGCCTGCGCGGGCTGGGGCTGCCGGCGAGCAGCTTCTTCCGGTCGTTCATGGAGTTTTACGGACTCTAGCCGCACCACCTCACCCCCAACACAGTGGTGCTGCTGTCCGCCTTCGTGGCTCTGTGCGAGGGCTTCCTTGGAGTCCTCCCCACCCTCGAGCTCTGGGGGGAGTTCTTCTTCTCCAAGCTCGGCACCCAGGCCGCAGGCGTGCCGGCTCAGTGCGGCGCCTTCATCGTCGTGCGAAGGACAGGAGCCGAGAACCACTTCCCCTCCATCTCGTTACTGAAGTCGGTGAAGATGTGGCAGTGGTCCTACTTCTACGTCAGGAACGTCGCCACGAGGGGCGACTGGGTTAATCTGCCGGCTTTCGAAGCCGGCCCGCCGGCTGGAAGACTGCCCAACTGGTCGTACCGGGCCAGTTCGCTGACGCCTGCGGGAGCTGGCGCCATCACGCGACTCCGAGTGCTGACGCAGTCGGAGGGTCTGACTGGCCCGGACCTGCTGGCCGCCTTCGTCTCGCGCCGAGTTCTCCCACTTCAAGGCCGCCCTCACCTGATATGCCAGATGAGCGGGGTCCGCAACCCGAGTCGGATGTGCACCAAGGACATGCCTCATGAAGAGGTGGCCCTGATGGTGAACTACCTCTCGGACAGCAGGCTCCCGGAGGACTGGCGATTCGGCAAGGAGCCATACTCCCGCGCCAACCCCCCGCCCGTGATGAGTCGCCTTTCTTTTCTTTAGATTATCTTCTTCTTGTCGAGTCTTGTTTTAATCAGTCTGCTTTTTGGTTAGAATCCCCTTCTTCACCCACCAGCCGGCACCTCGGGGCCGGTCCATGAGTTCGCCGCCGATCGGGCGGAGAGCGACGTCGACGACCCCGATCTGGGGGCGGCGGCTCTGGAAGACGACGCCGAGGGAGGAGGAGGAACGACAGGCGACTTCAGGCCCTCGGCTACCTTTGCCGACTGGCCTGAAGACGACGCCGAGGGAGGAGTCGCCCCTCACCATCGTCCAGGACCCAGCCAGCCGGGCGCAGGCTCTTCTGCCGCGTCGGGCGCTCCAGGCGGCGGGAAGAAGCGCCGGGCTGTGCCGACTTTGTTTGGCAGCCGGCCGAAGAAGCCCAAGGGGTCGGCTGCGGCGACCCGGCGGGACGAGGCAGCCGCGAAGGCCATCCGCTTCCGTAAGGAAGTGAAGAAGCCGCTGTTGGTCTCCACATAAGTATTCTGACTTCAAAGTTTATTCTTTCTTCGTGTTTTGTCTGAGTCTCTGCTCGCCCTTATTTTTTCAGGGCTCCCCTCTCTCTTGAGCGGGTCGCCGCCGCCTCCGTCATGGGGTCAGCGGAGACACCCGCCACCACTCGGCGGATAGACCCCGCTGCCGACCTCCGGGAGGCGACGTAGCGGAATGCGCAGGAGAAGCACAATGAAGAAGAAGCCCTCTGCCTGGAGAAGGCGAAGGCCGACAAGGCGGAGGCCTCCGCCAAGAAAAAACTAGCGGAGGCCGAAGCCGCCGCCGTGGCGAAGCAGCAGGCTGAGGAAGCCGCACGCCGCCAGGCGGCCTTGCTTGTTACCCCGCTGAACTCTGCACCGCCGCCGTCGGAGTTCACAGGGCAGACTGGGGGAGCCGGCGGGGAGAACCTCGTCGAGGAGAGGGAAGGCGGCGAGCCCTCTACTCCGGGCGCGAATGTTCCGCCGCCGTCTGAAGGCGTGCGAGGCAAGCAGCCAGCGGACCCTACGATGCCGCCGACCGAAGAAGAGGCCGTGGCGAGGCTACTCCTCCAGGTCGGCTCGCCGGCGCGTCGTCGTCTGGAGAAGGCGACTTCGGCGCCCCGCCCCTAGAGGCCGGCACCGCTAGCTCCGCGGCTCCAGACGCCGAGGCGACGAGTGCCGCACCTGTTGGGTGGGTGCGGGAAGGCGGCACAGGGCCGCTGAACCGGGCGCTCCTGGACGTCCAGGCGAAGCTCCGTGCTGAGGGCGACGCCCTCCAGAGCTGCACCAAGGCGTTCCTGGCGTCGCGGGCGGCCGTCCGGGTATGTCTTTTCTTTGGGCCTTTATTTTTCTTGTTCCTTTCTGTGGGGGCGCGCCAGCGCACCCACTGGGTGTAGTCCCCGAGTTTCGGGTCGGCTGCTGAGCAGGTGGTCCGGAACTCCAATTTGATGAACTTCTGGGTACTAACTTTGTCTGAAATGCTTGTTGTAGGACTACCACAACCTCCGCGTCACCGCCTTCAACCGTAATGTTGAAGAGTTGGGCAAGCGGACCGCCGACTTGGCGGAGAGCCGGAGTAAGTCCTTCTCCTTTTTCTCTTCTCCGCGGGGGCGCGCTAGCGCACCCGCGGGCTGTAGTCCCCGAGATTCAGGCCGACTGCTGAGCAGTCGGGCCGGATCTCCCCGGCGACCTACTTTATTGACGATTGCTGTCTTTCTTTCTTTCCTTCAGGGGCCAATGCTGCTCTTCAACAGCAGCTGAGCGAAGCCAACTCCGCCCTGCTCGCCAAAGGGGAGGAGTGCGGCAAGCTCGCCGCGGAGCGCGATTTGCTGACCACTCAGTTGGCAGAGCAGAAGGGGCTGCTCGCAAAGTCGCAGAGGGAGGCGGAGGAGACGGAGGCCGCCCTCCTGGCCGAGTTCGCGAGCGAGCGCTCTTCCTGGTCTGACAAGGAGGCGATGTTGTCCTCCGGCTTCCACGAGATCGAAGACATCGTTCATGGTGAGTCTCTTTGTTTTCTTTCTTTGAGCCGCCGACCTAGGTCGTGCCGACTCCTGGTTTTTGACTCGCTTTTTTGTTTCTTCGTGTCTTTTGCAGACTTCTTCCCTGGGCAGTCTCAGGCCGCCATCCAAGCCATCGAGGCCGATTGTGCAAGTCGGAGGGCGGAGGGCGCAGAGATCGCCGCCGATGCCCCCCGAACTCTTGATGAGCACATCTTGAGTATTGAGGCTCGCCTGCGGCCGGCTCACCGGATGCTGCGCCGGCTTCAGCGCATCGGCGCCCAGGTGATCTCCGCCCTTTGGCCGGATATGCAGGCTCCACGCACCCCCAGCCTGACGGCCAACTGGTTGGAGGTCGCGGCTGGTCGCCTCGAGGCCTGGAAGGGCTCTTCGGCCCGGGCTGGAGCGTGCCGGGCCTTGGAGTTCGTCAAGGCGTGGTACCCGGGGCTGGATCTAGACCGGTTGGCCATGCTTCGGTCGGAGGCCCAGCCGGAGCTGGCGGCTGCGGAAGACGCCCTCGTCAAGCGTGCTGCGGCGATCGCCGAGTACACCGACACGAGCATCTTCGTCCTCGAGCGGTTTGAAGACGGCGAGGAGGTCCCGCCGGAGTGGTTTGGGATGAACCTAGACTACGGCGAAGACTCGGCGGAGGTGATCGGCTCCATCATCGAGGAGGAGGACGAGGCAGAGGATGAGGGCGAGGCGGAGGCACCAGAAGACGGAGCAGACGGCCAGCCTCAGCCCGACCGCGCCTCCAGCAACGAGCCGCGTGCGACCGATCTGACTGCTGCCGGAGGCGATCAAGCCGAGACTAGCCAGCCGACCGCCCCGACGACTGACGCTGGCGCCTCCTCCGACCCCCCGACTCCGTCTGCCGCCTCCTAAGCTGCCGCTGTGTCTTTTGTTTTATCTGCTTCAGTAGTCTTTTGAAGAACTTGTTAATTCACACAATTCCACCCGCGGGGTGTATTCTGAACCTCTGCTTGACAATTCGGCCAAGGGCCTGTGTTATATATATATGTCTATCTTTTCTTGCTCATTGTTCTTTTGGCTGTTTTCCTTTGCCGCTTTCTCCTAGTTGCCTGCCTTGCCAATCGGACAGCCGCTCTGCAGACTGTTGCTGGATTAAGTGCTAGGCTACTTTGGGAAAGCAAGTACTTAGCCGATTTTAAGATTGTTTGAGCAAGTTGGATAGAAAACGACAATACGACTATCCGAGAGTCAGTTTGCGAGAAGGGCTTGGAAGCCGTCTTGAGCTATGTTTTACGCTTTGAGTCCCTAGCCATTTTTCGTGCGATCACCCATTCTACCTTACCTCTGCCCACCGTACAGTCGCTCTGCGAGCTGCGGCTTCTGACAGAAGATGGCTTAGATGTTACACACTACTTGTCCGGCTGCAGGAAGCATTTCATAGTGCAAGGCGGCAAGTCCCCGGGCCGACTTGTCGAGCCCGGTGCCAAGCGGCATGATAAAGAGTAACATACTTGTAGGCATAATTTTTATCATACAGACAAAAGAGGGCAGTCCCCGAGCTCATCTCGGGGGGCCCGAAGTCTTGGTATTTTAATACAAAAGGTAGCGTGGTACATACTGCATCAACTGTAAAATCTTCGGAGAAGATTTGCGTTCCATGGCCGCTCTGTCTCCTTGCCGGAGTCGTCCCTCTTGCGTGCTCGGGGCTTCTGAGCGTCGATCAGTTAGTAGGAGTCGTTGCCTAGTACTTTGCTGATGATGAAAGGGCCTTCCCAAGGCGGCGACAGCTTGTGCTGGCCGGCTGTTCGCCGGATCAGCCGGAGTACAAGGTCGCCTTCTTGGAAAGATCTTGGCCTGACCTTCCTGTTGTGGTATCGGCGCAGGCTCTGCTGGTAGATGCTGGACCGGCTGAGTGCCAACAGCCGGCCCTCTTCCAGCAGATCGACGCCGTCTTGTCGTGCTTCTTCTGCTTCCTCCTCGGTGTACATGGTGACTCGTGGGGAGTCGAACTCTATGTCCGTTGGGATGACGGCTTCGGCACCGTAGACGAGGAAGAAGGGCGTGAAGCCGTTTGACTTGTTTGGAGTCGTGCGTAGACTCCAGAGGACGGCTGGCAGCTCGTCGAGCCAGCAGCCAGCCGAGCGCTCCAGAGGCTCGATCAACCGAGGCTTGATGCCGGACAGGATGAGGCCGTTTGCGCGCTCCACTTGGCCGTTTGACTGCGGGTGGGCGATGGACGCTAGGTCCAGTCGGATGCCCTGTGTTGCGTAGAAACGGGCCAAGGCGCCTTTGGCAAAATTTGTGCCGTTGTCGGTGATGATGCTGTGTGGTATGCCGTACCGAATTGTGATATCGGTGATGAAGGTCACGGCAGTCGGACCATTCAGTTTCTTAATTGGCTTTACTTCCACCCACTTGGTGAACTTGTCCACTGCGACAAGTAGGTGAGTCAGACCACCTCATGCTGTTTTGAATGGTCCCACCATGTCTAGACCCCAAACTGCTAAAGGCCAAGCAATGGGGATGGTCTTGAGCGCGGAAGCCGGCTGGTGCGGCTTGGAGCTGAACTTCTGGCACCCTTTGCATTTTTGGACCAACTCCTTGGCCTCTTCCAAGGCAGTCGGCCAAAAGAAACCGTGCCGAAAGGCTTTGGCAACGAGTGCTCTTGAAGCCGCATGGTGGCCACATTCACCTTGATGGATGTCTTTGAGGATTGCCTGGCCTTGCTCTGGCTCTACGCAGCGCTGGTAGACACCAGTGACGCTGTGCCTGACCAGCTCTCTGTTGATTATGGTATAGGCTACTGCCCAGCGTTGTAATTGCCGAGCTAAGGTCTCATCAGTTGGTAGCTCTTTGTTCACCAGAAATTTGAGGATGGGCTGGGCCCGTGAGGGTGCTGCTATTTCGTCGACTATCAGAACTGCGACTTGGACGAGGGCGGCTGGGCTGGGAGGCGGTCGGCTGGAGTCAACAACCGCTTGTTGGGCTGATGAAGTCCCCAGGCCGACTGGCTCGGTCCTTGGGCCGAGTTCTGGAATCTTCAAGTCCGTCACCATAGTCCCCGGGCCGGGCTCGACTGTGGCAGCTTTGGAGTCGCCCGCCAAAGTCCCCGTTCCAACTGCCGGAACTCTAGAGTCGGGTCCGCCGTCTTCGGGAGGAGCCGTCACAAAGATGGAGTCTGATTCTGGTGAAGGCTTGACAGACGGCTTGAGGAGGTGTTGAAGGGTGACGCCAGATGGTATTGCTTGGCGGGTAGAGCCGATTCGTGCCAAGGCGTCTGCTTGGTCGTTGTCGTTTCTTGGCACATGGAGGAACTCGCACCCTTCGAAATACCCGTTGAGTTGCTGCACGAGGAAACGGTAGTTCGCCATGTTTGCGCCTTTGGCGTCCTAGTCGCCAGACGACTGCTGGACCACTAAGTCCGAGTCGCCATAACACAAGATCCGGCAGATGCCAAGTTCTTTGGCAAGCCGGAGCCCGTGAATGAGCGCCTCGTACTCGGCGACGTTGTTGGAGGCGGCAAAGTGGACTTGCAGCGCGTATTTGAGCTTGTCGCCTTTGGGAGAGGTGAGGACGACGCCGGCTCCCAAGCCGGTGCGCATCTTGGAGCCGTCGAAGTGCATCCGCCAATGGGTGGAGTCAGGTGCTGGAGGCAGGTACTGGGTCTCGGTCCAGTCTACGAGGAAGTCGGCCAGTGCTTGTGATTTGATAGCGGTGCGGGGCTGGTAGTAGATGGTGTAAGGAGCCAGCTCTATGGGCCACTTGGCCACTCGACCAGAGGCATCACGGCTGCCGATGATCTCGGCAAGTGGAGCCGTGCAGACCACCGTGATTGGATGTTGTTGAAAGTAAGGCTTCAATTTCTTGGCAGCAAAGTGCACGCCATAGCACATCTTCTGGTAGTGGGGGTAGTTCTGCTTGGAGGTCGACAGTACCTCGCTCAGGTAATATACTGTTCTCTGGACAGGTAGCGCCTTGCCTTCCTCCTTGCGCTCTACTACAATGACTATGCTGACTACTCGGCTGGTGGCGGCAATGTACAGGAGCATAGGTTCCTTGGGAGTCGGAGCCGCCAGGACGGGTGGAGTACTCAGCATCTTCTTCAACTAGTGAAAAGCTTCGTCCGCCTTATGGTTCCACTCAAAAAAAGTGGTCTTCTTCATGAGTTGGTATAAGGGGAGAGCTTTCTCGCCCAGCCGACTGATGAATCGGCTGATGGACGCCAAGCAGCCGGTGAACTTCTGCACATCCAGCAGTCGGCTAGGTACCTCCATTCTCTCGATGGCCTTGATTTTTACTGGGTTGCATTCTATGCCGCGTTCAGAGACCAAGAAACCTAGCAGCTGGCCGGCTGGTACTCCGAAGACACATTTCTCGGGGTTGAGCTTGATCTGGAACTGGCGCAGGTTCTCAAAGGTCTCCTTGAGGTCTTCCAGCAATGTTCCTTGCTTTTCCGTCTTCACCACCACGTCGTCCACGTAAATGTGGGCGTTCTTACCGAGCTTCTTGAGGAGGCACTTCTGCATGCAACGCTGAAAGGTGGCGCCGGCATTCCTCAAGCCGAACGTCATGGTGAGGTAGCAGAATGCTCCAAACGGCGTGATGAAGGCGGTCTTCAATCTATCAGCCTGGTTCAGCTTGATCTGGTGATATCCTGAGTACGCATCCAAGAAACTCAACAACTCGCATCCGGCTGTGGAGTCTATCACCTGATCAATTCTCGGCAGAGCAAACGGGTCCTTGGGGCAGGCCTTGTTGAGGCTCATGTAGTCAATACACATTCGCCATTGCTTGTTCTTTTTTAGCACCAGGACCGGATTTGCCAGCCACTCCGGGAAGAAAACTTCCATAATGAAGCCGACTGCTAGGAGTCGGGCTATCTCTTCTCTGACAACTCTTCTCTTCTCTTCTGATAAGTGGCGCAGGGGCTGCCTGACCGGCTTTGCATCAGATCGGACGTGTAACTTGTGCTCGGCGAATTCCATCGGCACACCTGGCATGTCTTTGGGAGACCATGCGAAGATGTCCCGATTCTCACGGAGGAAATCGATGAGCTCGCCTTCCTATTTGCTGTCGAGGTTTGCACCTACGACGGCGTACCTCTCTGGGTGTTCCGGATCCAAGGGTATCTTCTTTGTCTCTTTGGCCGGCTTGAACGAACCTTCGGCTTCCGACTCCTTCGGTCGGGCGATATCTCCGGCTGCTTGCCGGCCATCGCCACAGCTCGCTCAAGGAGTTGCTTCTCGGCTGCAATCACCAGGGACTCGGCCAGCCGACTGCTCTCGGCCGCGCAAGCGGACGACTTCCGGTAGTCGCCGGCCATAGTCAGAATTCCCCTGGAACCGGGCATCTTCATCTTGAGGTAGGCGTTGTGGGGGACCGCCATGAACTTGGCCAAGGCGGGCCGGCCAAGTAGCACATGGTATGGGCTCTCAAGGTCCACCACCTCAAACCAAATAGACTCTCTTCGGAAGTGATCTTTGTCCCCAAAGAGGACGTCAATCAGGATCTTGCCGATTGGTGAACAGGAAAGCCCAGGAACAATGTCGTGGAACACAGTCCGGCTGTTCTGAAGCTGTCTCTGCTTGATTCCTAACTTCTCCATGGTGTCCTTGTACAGGATGTT
Source organism: Triticum urartu (assembly GCF_003073215.2). Taxonomy (NCBI): domain Eukaryota; kingdom Viridiplantae; phylum Streptophyta; class Magnoliopsida; order Poales; family Poaceae; genus Triticum; species Triticum urartu. The sequence goes on from NC_053027.1 coordinate 263,854,458, forward strand.
GATGCTGCTGCCCCCATCTATCAGAACTCACGAGAAACGCGCGGCCCGTTTGTCCATGGCAAAGGTGGCGTCCAGGACCAAGGCGTAGGAGCCCGGACTCGGCATCACTTCTGGGTGGTCAGCCCTGCTCCAGCTGATGGGCCTCTCTGACCAGTGCATGAAATCTGGCGTCTCTGAGGCTACCGCGTTCACCTCTTGTCGCTGCAGCCGCCTGCTGCATCGATCGTCAGCCACACTGGTGAACACTACGTAGGCTCCGTGCTCTTCAGGGTACTCGTCTTGTACTGCGCCGACTGGCCTGACCGCCGGCTGCTGGGGCGGAGGCGGAGGTGGCTGCCCAGCAGGCGGGGGTGGCAGGAGGCCATCTCCCTTGGCAATCCTGGTGAGCCAGTGGCACTTCTGGGTGGTGTGATTCGATGGCTTCGCGCCGCTGTGGAACTTGCAAGGTCCATCCAAGGTCTGCTCGTAGGAGAAGGCCGGCAACCAGTTCGGCTTGCCGCCTTTCTGTCGCTTGGGCGGAGGCTGCTCTTCTGGCTACTGGGCTTCGACGGTCACGACCTGCCGGCTATTGGATGCCGGCTGCGGGGCCTTGCGCTTGTGGTCGCCCTGCTATTGTCGCCGGCCGGCATCTGCTGCCGGAGTTCTTGGAGCCTGAGGAGCTACTTTGCCAGTCGTGCTGATTTGAATTTCTGTCTTCATGGAGGAGTCGGCCGTAGCGTACTTGTCCGCTATGATTAGCAGCTCGTCGAGGGTTTCTGGCTCGTCGCAGAGGAGCTTGTGCTTGAGGAGGGTGCCTTCTCGGCACCCGGCTGTGAAGTACTCGATGGCCTGCACCTCGTGCACGCCCTCGCAGGAGTTCCGGAGCTCAGCCCAACGCGTGAGGTAGTCGCGAGTCGACTCATCAGGACCTTGCATGCATAGGGAGAGCTGGCGAGGCTTGGGAGGACGCTTGTACGTGCTGGTGAAGTTGCGAATGAATGCTTCGGTGAAGTCGACCCAGCTGTTGATGCTGCAGGGCTTTAGGCTGTTCAGCCATGTCCGGGCCATGCCCTGGAGCATGAGCGGAACGTACTTTACGGCGACACGCTTGTTTCCATTTGCTATGCTGACAGCCGTGGAGTAGTCGACTAGCCAGTCTTCCGGCTTCACGGAGCCGATATACTTGGGCGTGTCTATTGGGAGCGTGAACCCTCTGGGAAAGGGCTCGTCCCGAATGTGGGGTCCAAAACAAGGCGAACCCAGCTCGTCTTCTTCTTCCAGCACCAGGGACCGGTGAAGTCGGTCGATCCGGTGGCGGGCGTCACTCTCTCCGACCCCCTCTCGGCGGCCAAGGCGGTCACCGAGAGTCGGATGGTCAACAGGCGGCGGGGAGACTCGCCTCTCCTTGCGGGGAGGGGGAGGCGGACAGTCGTCCCGTCGTTCCACTGCTCTCGGGCGGCCGTCTCGGTCGCGCTCTATGGTAATCCGAGTCCGACTGTGGCTAATAGCCGGCTCCTTGTCCTTTCTTCCTCGGCCACCGCCAGTCGGCGTCTGAGACGTCGCGCCTTGATCTCGGTGCGGGTCGTCGTTTGGCCACTGCGGCGCCTCCGTGCGGCAGCCGGCCTCGTTCTGCGAGGCGGCCACGTCGAGGAGCCGCTGGACTCGCTCCATCATGAGGCGGCGCTCTTCGCCCTCGAAATTGTCCAGCTCATCCGCCGCTGCCTGGGTGGCTCGGATGTTCTCCGCTGGTGTGGCATACACGGGGCGGCTAGCCCCAAACAGGCTGGCGATGGCTATGCCGCGCTGCTGAACCGCGCCAAGGCAGCCGGGCCCTGCCGGAGCCGGCGAGCCGCCAACAGCGCGATCCATCTCCCGCTGGTAAGCTTCTGACAAGCGTCTCATGCTGGCTAGCTTCTTCGCGCCTTCAACAAGCTGAAGGCGGCGCGCTTCTAATGTCTCCGCGTCAGCATCTTCCGGAATGGGCGCAGCTAGGTCTTGCAGCGCCGCACCGAGTGAGTCGGGCGCCCTTCCACCAGGGAACTCGTCATGACTGATGACCAGCACCTCAGTGACGGTGCTCCCATCGCTGTCCGCATGGGGGAGAGGTTCGTCGTAGACCACCACGTTGGAGGGGAAAGCGTCGACCGACGCGGTGTCGGAGTCGACCAGCATCGGGTCGGTGGAGCCTACGGACTCCAAGTCTACGGCAGGCTCGCCGGAAATGTGAAGTTGATCGAGGAGGCCCGCGAGGAGGTTTTTGGGGCCGCCTACACCTGCGTCGGATGCAGGTTCGTTGGAGAGGCGGACCTCGCCGACAAGTTCGGCCAAGGAGCTGGCTGCGCAGGCGATCTCCATGCTGTGCAGCGCGTCGACGCAAACTTCGTCTGGCGTGCCTGGCTGGCTGCGCTCGCCAGAGAGGAAAAGGGTTCCCGTCCAGAATAGATGTCCAGACGGTGGTGCACCAGGCCCCACGGTGGGCGCCAAATGTCGGGGGTTTGGTGCGACATATGCCAACGGATGGCTTATCATGGTGGGGGCGAGTAGAATGTCGTCGGTGCCTGGAAATGGGATGAGGCAAAGGCATGCACGCCGGTGAATCTTACCCAGCTCCGGGGCTCTCCGGGGAGATAATACCCCTACTACTGCTCTACGGGGTCTCCGCATGATCACTATGGTCAAGTGTTTACACGGTTGCTCCTTGAGCTGTGTATGGTGGTAGGAGAGGGCAAGGCTAGCTCTCTCCCTCTATCTGGTGAGGTATAGAACTACTAGGATCCAACCCTTTGCATGGGTGCTCTGTGGGGGGTTTATATAGGCCTACCCCCGAGGGGTACAATGGTAATGTGACTAGGCACGGGCCCAGCCATCAGTGTCTCCGACCTCCGACTTCTTCGCCGACTGCTGGGGCCCGCCGGCTGGTGGGCCCCGCCGACTGGTCTGGTACGGAGCCGACAGGCCGCGTCCGCCGCGGGCGGGTCTTGCCGGCTGCTGATTACTGTAGCCGTGCTCTTGATGATGCAAGCTTGGTCATGGGGTCGTGGCAACAGCCCCGCCGCCTGGCGGGCGATCACTGTGGCCACTCCCCATCTCTTCTTGATTAATGGCGCGTGGGCCCGGGGGAGGGCTTGGCCGACTCCCCCGGGCCGACTCCCGTTGGGTCCGACTGCCGGTGCTCCCGCCGTCTCCCGAGGTCTCGCTGGCTGGTGGGCCCTGCTGCCTCCAGGCCGTACAGACAAGCCGTCATGGGCGTAGGACCAGGTATAGTGGTGCTGATGTCAGGGCCGGCTGGGCAATAGTGCCACGTCGCGGGGAGATCTTCCCAAGTACGGCGCGCTGGCTGTAGCCATGCCTGCCCTTGGTAAGGGGCGGGGAGTGGGCTTCATTGTAGCCACGCCCCTGCCCCGTCCCCCTCAATGAGGTCACGGTTTGTTGGAGTCGCTGGCCGACTCCCCAAAGCCGGCTTCTCTAGAAGTCGTCCCTGGGACTCGGCCGTGAGCGGGCAGTCGGCCGCCTTGCGGTAGACTCCCCGGGAGGCGGCTCTTCGCCCGGTGGTCTTGAGGGGCGCAGCCTGCCCCGATGTCTTGAAAGGTCGTGGGGCTCGGGTTGGCCTACCCGTGGCCCATTACTCCGACATCATGGGATATCACAATATCTCTTATTTAATTAATGCATCTATATACTTGGTAAAGGGTGGAAGGCTCGGCCTTTTGCCTGGTGTTTTCTTCCACTCTTGCCGCCCTAGTTTCCGCCATATTGGTGTTATGTTCCTCAATTTTGCGTTCCTAACACGGTCGGGGTTTATGGCCCCGTCTTGATAGTTTGCTTTGAATAAAACTATTCCGGTAAGGCCCAACATTGGTTTTACCATTTGCCTAATAACAACTAAAACTTGCACAGGGACTTTCCGGAGCTCGAGAACTTAATATACAACCCGGGCCATTGCTCCTCATGAGTGTTGGTCTAAACTAGAGCCCCTTGCAGCGCCACCATGAGGAAACTCGAGGATTGGTTTTAGTTGTATGGACTGCTCATCCGGTCGTGGCCTGAGATGAGATACGCACGGCTACTATCAGGGTCTCGGCACACCGGGAGGTCTTGCTGGTTTTGTTTTACCATTGTTGAAATATTGTGAACCGGGATTCCGAGCTTGATCGGGTTGTTCCAGGAGGAGGATGTTCCTCCGTTTATCGTGAGAGTTTGTGATGGACTAAGTTGGGACACCTCTGCACGGGTATAAACTTTCGAGAGCCATGCGTGTGGTTATGTGGCATATGGGAATTTTTAATATCCGGTTGTAGAGAACTTGACACCAGATCCGAAATAAAATACACCAACCGCGTGTGTAACAGTGACTATCTCTTTTCGAGGGAGTCGAGAAGAGAACACAGTGGGTTTATGTTTGAACGTAAGTAGTTCAAGATCACTTCTTGATCATTACTAGTTTGCGACCGTTGTGTAGTTTCTCATCTTATTCTTGTACCCATAAGTTAGCCACCATACAATGCTTAGTGCTTCCTGCAACCTCACTACTTATCCATTCCTTACCCGTTAAGCTTTGTTAGTCTTGATACCCATGGTAATGGGATTGCCGAATCCTCATGGCTCACAGATTACTACAACTACAGTTGCATGTATAGGTAAAGTGATGCTCGGACGTGAGAGTGATGCTTGATTGTTTGGAGTTCTTCTTTTGCTTCTTCTTTGCTCAAGGGAATAGGTTCCAGGTCAGGTGCCTGGGATTAGTAGGGTGGATGTCGTTCTTCTTTTTCATTTGGTTTCATCCGTAGTTGGATCTTGCTCTTTTGTATGATGATTGCTATGTATTGATGAACTGTTGTATTCATGTTGTAGCTTGTGGCGAGTGTAAGCCTTTATCTTGTATTCTCATCTATTCAGTACATGGTATGTTGTAATGATATCCACCTTGCTATGCGCTCAAAATGTGGTTGTGCCCCAATCATGAGTTCATCACGTGATTGGGATAGAATCGCATCTTGGGTGCTACAGCTGCCATCTCCTTCTGGTCCGTCGTCCGCCCGTCTCGAAGAGTGCTAGAGCGCGAGGAAGCCATGGTGGGATTGGTGTGGATTGGAGAAAGTGAACGGAGGTGGATGACTGCGGCTATGGTCGGCGCATCAGTTTATATAAAGCAACAGTGGGCGGCAGAGGGACGGATGGGTGGCACCGGAGTAGCCCCATTGGCAACCACATATCATTAATGTAGGTGGCAAAAGAATGGACGGACGGTACTTGTGTTGTTTGAACGTGGAGCAATCGCCTGCACTAGGAAGCAGCGCGGGCGGAGCTGACCGTTTCGGGCGGAAATCGCGCGGGGGCGAGGGAGGCGGTCTTGGTGGGCTAGGGCGTTCAGACTCGTGCTTGGCAGTGGTCTGGTCCAGCAAACGGACATGTTGGCTCGCCAGTGAGCTCGCCGAGCTGAGCGACGAAAATCAGACGATGGATGTGGCTTTCGACCAGGAGCCGGCGCCACCGCCCAAGCCGGTTCATGCCGTGTTCACCATAGAGCAGGTGCGGCCGCAGTTTGACACCCTAATGGCGGAAGAGCTACCAGCATAGGAGGACCTGTGCTGCAACCTCCATCTCCTCAACAAGCACCCGCTCACAAAAGGACGAATCGCCGGCGAACAAGCGAACGACAATTCCATCACGGACATGTGGCCCTATGATCCTAGCTTCTGAATGAGCAGCGGGCGCTGTATCAGACCATCAGTAGGGTCCGCGAGGCCCTCCCCGTCGTCCTTTGAGTTGTTGCGCTCGCCGTGGCACCGCCTTCTTGCTTGTCAACATGGTCAACGAACATGAGGAATCAGGAGATGACTTTCATTGTAGAGGATGACAGTGGGTACTTACCAGGGCCATAGCCGCACGTACGCAAGCGCCTCCTTATTATATACAACTATAATATTTTTTGCTTCCTCCTGGTTTCTTGACATCACGGTCCCACACCATTGTCAACCTATATAGTCAATAAACGAGAGAATTGCACAAGGTGCGATCGATAGCTGGGACCCATCAGCTCAACCAGTATTTGTGTTTTTGAGGTGTGAGCCGAGTTTTTCTTGAGCAATGTTTTTGTTGTTGTTCAGATGAGCAGGGTATCAACTGGACGGGCTATGGCCCGTCTAGCCCAGGCTATTATTTTATGTCGACCAAATATCCAGCCCAGATATTCTTTTTTTTCAAGATGAAAATGGCTAGCCCAGCTATACTTTTTTTGTAAGGAATACCCAACCAAGGTCAACTTGTTATTCTCCGCCCCGCTGGGCTGCAAATCTTTCCTACGAGGGATGCATTAGGCTTAACAAGAAAATGGGTTCTAAGAAATAATAAATGGATGTAATTATAAAAACCGACCCGTAACTATAAAAAATGCACTAAACACGTTATTAGTTAAAAAAATATTATTTTTGGAATTTGAAAATTTTAATTTCATTACTAGTTGCGCGTGCAATATTTCGTTGGATTTTTACGTAATACAAATTTATTTTGAAATTATATTTAATCTGACTGGAAATTTGGGGATAAAAATATTTCGAATCCCATCAAAAGTTGGAAATTTTATTGAATTCTGTTTTGAGCGGTTGCTTGAAATTATTAATCTTTGTCCTAACTAGAAAATAGGCTGTAATTTTAACAAACTATAAATGGACTGTAGTAAATTCCATTAGAATTCAAAAATGGGATGTACATTCTTACAAATCACAAATGGGCTATATGTTCTCGGCCACACACTTGTGGGCCTACTAAGTTGACGTGTACACAAGGCTTTGTCAACTTATAGTCAACACACGGTTCTAGCAGTAGTGGCCATTGGATGTTCATCCAATAGATGTCGTGCTTCTTCTTCAATCTCAGATATTCTTGCTTCAGCCGCCCAAACCACCGTCAGTGAAACCGCTTGCTACCACCTCTCGTGGCCGGCTGTGCTGCCGCGTAGGACTCGCCGACCCACCCTACTCCCATCGCCGTCCAGGCCATTCGTCTACTCACCAACACCTCTTGTTATCTGTAGCGACGGCAGCTGCACACTGCAACCAAACTAGTGAACCCTTGTACTCCCCTCTGCGTGGGCATCCACCTACCTCGTCTCCCCTGGCTCTAAGTTGTTCCCTTCCTAGGCCTCGCCGTTGTCCACCACATGGGTGCTGCTCGCGCGGCGTGGTCAACGTGGTCAACGAACGATAGCCATCGGAAGAGGACTCTACGCGGTGAGGCTGACAGATGGACCCACCAGCTACATCTTCGCACGCAAGGAAGTGCATCCATATTATGGGCAAAAAATGATTCTCCCCCCTGACAGCTGGGACCCACTAGCTATATCTTTGCACACAAGGAAGTGCATCCTTATCCTCCCTGACCATTGGGGTTCGCCCAGTTGAAGCTTATGTAGCGTTTTCTGTATGGTCGCGAATGTGTACGTACATACTGGTCGATCGATATCTCTGCAATGATGAACCTTGGTCGAGCAAGCAGCGGCACATGTAGTAGTAGAGCCACCGACGTTGCAGTTCAGGCAGTCCCTTTTAAAGGTTGTACACGTACGTACAACCACATGTCAGAAAATACGACCACATACGTACATACGGGCGGGGTCTCGGATGCCTAGGTACTCGCGCATACGTACACCTAGGGCACATGTTCATGGAGAGGCGACATACGGCAGCAATGGCGTCCTGTTCATCGGAAGCCAACTGGCTGGGTCGGAACGAAGAAACTGCGCCGTGTTCATCGGGAGACAACAGAATGCGTCATGTTCATCGGGAGCCAACCAGCTTGGACGAAATAGCTGAAACGGAGTCTGGCATACCAAACTATGAAGGAAATGGCCTTCTGTTTGACCGGCTACGGTCAAAACTGGATCCTATTCATCGGGAGGGGTCTGGTGTACCACAAAACGGAGGAAACATACTTGTGTTGGAGCGCTACGGCCGAATTCCTATTCATAGGGAGGGGTGTGGCGTGTTGGGGAACGTAGTAATTTCAAAAAATTTCCTACGCACACACAGGATCATGGTGATGCATAGCAACGAGAGGGGAGAGCGTCATCCACGTACCCTCATAGACCGTTAAGCGGAAGCGTTATGACAACGCGGTTGATGTAGTCGTATGTCTTCACGATCGACCGATCCTCAGTACCGAAGGTACGGCACCTCTGCGTTCAACACAGGTTCAGCTCAACGACGTCCCGCGAACTCACGATCTAGTAGAGCTCGGGGAAGAGTTTCGTAAGCACGACGGTGTGGTGACGATGTTGATGAAGCTACCACAGCAGGTGGATTATGGTGGAGGGGGCACCGCACACGGCTGGGAGAGATCTTTGCGATCAACTTGTGTGTCTAGAGGTGCCCCCTTGCCCCCGTATATAAAGGAGAAAGGGGGGAGAGGCGGTCGGCCAGGAGGAGGCGCGTCAGGGAGGTGTCCTACTCCCACCCGGAGTAGGACTCCCTCCTTTCCTAGTTGGAGTAGGGGAAGGGGGAAGGAGGAGGGAGAGAGGAAGGAAAGGGGGGCGCCGCCCCCCTCCTTGTCCAATTCGGACTAGAGAGAGAGGGGGCGCGCGGCCTTCCCTGGCCGCCCCTCCTCTTCTCCACTAATGCCCATCTTGGCCCATTAACCCCCCCGGGGGGGGGGGGGGTTCTGGTAACCCCCAGTACTCCAGTAAAATCCCGATTTCACCCGAAACACTTCCGATCTCCAAATATAGGCTTCCAATATATCAATCTTTATGTCTCGACCATTTCGATACTCCTCGTCATGTCCGTGATCACATCCAGGACTCTAAACTTCCTTCGGTACATCAAAACACACAGACTCATAATATAACCATCATCGAACTTTAAGCGTGCGGACCCTATGGGTTCGAGAACTATGTAGACATGACCGAGACATGTCTCCGGTTAATAACCAATATCGGAACCTGGATGCTCATATTGGTTCCTACATATTCTACGAAGATCTTTATCGGTCAAACCGCACAACACTATATGTTGTTCTCTTTGTCATCGGTATGTTACTTGCCCGAGATTCGATCGTCGGTATCCAATACCTAGTTCAATACCGTTACCGGCAAGTCTCTTTACTCGTTCCGTAATACATCACCCTGTAACCAACTCATTAAGTATCATGCTTGCAAGGCTTATAGTGATGTGTATTACGGAGAGGGCCCAGAGATACCTCCCCGACAATCGGAGTGACAAATCCTAATCTTGATCTATGCCAACTCAACAAGTACCATCAGAGACACCTGTAGAGCACCTTTATAATCACCCAGTTATGTTGTGATGTTTGGTAGCAGAGAAAGTGTTCCTCGGGTATTCGGGAGTTGCATAATCTCATAGTCATAAGAACATGTATAAGTCATGAAGAAAGCAATAGCAGTAAACAAACGATCAAGTGCTAAGCTAACGGAATGGGTCAAGTCAATCACATCATTGTCCTAATGATGTGATCCCATTGATCAAATAACAACTCATGTCTATGGTTAGGAAACTTAACCATCTTTGATCAATGAGCTAGTCAAGTAGAGGCATACTAGTGACACTATGTTTGTCTATGTATTCACACATGTATTATGTTTCCGGTTAATACAATTCTAGCATGAATAATAAACATTTATCATGAAATAAGGAAACAAATAATAACTTTATTATTGCCTCTGGGGCATATTTCCTTCAGTCTCCCACTTGCACTAGAGTCAATAATCTAGATTAACAGTAATGATTTTAACACCCATGGAGCCTTGGTGCTGTTCATGTTTTGCTCATGGAAGAGGCTTAGTCAACGGGTCTGCAACATTCAGATCCGTATGTATCTTGCAAATCTCTATGTCTCCCACCTAGACTTGATCCCGAATGGAGTTGAAGCGTCTCTTGATGTGCTTGGTTCTCTTGTGAAATCTGGATTCCTTTGCCAAGGCAATTGCACCAGTATTGTCACCAAAGATTTTCATTGGACCCAATGCACTAGGTATTACACCTAGATCAGATATGAACTCCTTCATCCAGACTCCTTCATTCGCTGCTTCCGAAGCAGCAATGTACTCCGCTTCACATGTAGATCCCGCCACGACGCTCTATTTTGAACTGCTCCAACTGACAGCTCCACCGTTTAATATAAACACGTATCCGGTTTGCGATTTAGAATCGTCCGGATCAGTGTCAAAGCTTTCATCAACATAACCATTTACAATGAGCTCTTTGTCACCTGCATAAACAAGAAACATATCCTTGGTCCTTGTCAGGTACTTCAGGATGTTCTTGACCGCTGTCCAGTGATCCACTCCTGGATTACTTTGGTACCTCCCTGCTAAGCTAATAGCAAGGCACACATCAGGTCTGCTACACAACATTGCATACATGATAGAGCCTATGGCTGAAGCATAGGGAACACTTTTCATTTTCTCTCTATCTTCTGCAGTGGTGGGGCATTGAGTCTTACTCAACTTCATACCTTGTAACACAGGCAAGAATCCTTTCTTAGCTTGATCCATTTTGAACTTCTTCAAAACTTTATCAAGGCATGTGCTTTGTGAAAGTCCAATTAAGCGTCTTAATCTATCTCTATAGATCTTGATGCCCAATATATAAGCAGCTTCACCGAGGTCTTTCATTGAGAAACTTTTATTCAAGTATCCTTTTATGCTGTCCAGAAATTCTATATCATTTCCAATCAACAATATGTCATCCACATATAATATTAGAAATGCTACAGAGCTCCCACTCACTTTCTTGTAAATACAGGCTTCTCCAAAAGTCTGTATAAAACCATATGCTTTGATCACACTATCAAAACATTTATTACAACTCCGAGATGCTTGCACCAGTCCATAAATGGATCACTGGAGCTTGCACACTTTTTTAGTTCCCTTTGGATCGATAAAACCTTCAGGTTGCATCATATACAACTCTTCTTCCAGAAATCCATTCAGGAATGCAGTCTTTACATCCATTTGCCAAATTTCATAATCATAAAATGTGGCAATTGCAAACATGATTCGGACGGACTTAAGCATCGCTACGGGTGAGAAGGTCTCATCATAGTCAACTCCTTGAACTTGTCGAAAACCTTTTACAACAAGTTGAGCTTTGTAGACAGTAACATTACCGTCAGCGTCTGACTTCTTCCTGAAGATCCATTTGTTCTGGATGGCTTGTCGATCATCGGGTAAGTCAACCAAAGTCCACACTTTGTTCCCATACATGGATCCCATCTTAGACTTCATGGCCTCAAGCCATTTTGCGGAATCTGGGCTCATCATCGCTTCTTCATAGTTCGTAGGTTCGTCATGGTCATGTAACATGGCCTCCAGAACTGGATTACCGTACCACTCTGGCGCGGATCTTGCTCTGGTTGACCTACGAGGTTCGGTAGTAATTTGATCTGAAGTTTCATGATCATCATCATTAGCTTCGTCACTAATTGGTGTAGATGTCACAGGAACCGGTTTCTGTGATGAACTACTTTCCAATAAGGGAGCAGGTAAAGTTACCTCATAAAGTTCTACTTTCCTCCCACTCACTTCTTTCGAGAGAAACTCCTTATCTAGAAAGGATCCATTCTTAGCAACGAATATCTTGCCTTTGGATCTATGATAGAAGGTGCACCCAACGGTTTCCTTTGGATATCCTATGAAGACACATTTCTTCGATTTGGGTTCGAGCTTATCAGGTTGAAGCTTTTTAACATAAGCATCACAACCCCAAACTTTAAGAAACGACAACTTTGGTTTCTTGCCAAACCATAGTTCATAAGGTGTTGTCTCAACGGATTTTGATGGTGCCCTATTTAACGTGAATGCAGCCGTCTCTAAAGCATAACCCCAAAATGATAGCGGTAAATCAGTAAGAGACATCATAGATCACACCATATCTAGTAAAGTACGAATACGATGTTTGGACACACCATTACGCTGTGGTGTTTTGGGTGGCGTGAGTTGCGAAACTATTCCGCAATGTTTCAAATGTAGGCCAAACTCATAACTCAAATATTCTCCTCCATGATCAGATCGCAGAAACTTTATTTTCTTGTTACGATGATTTTCCACTTCACTCTGAAATTCTTTGAACTTTTCAAATGTTTCAGACTTATGTTTCATTAAGTAGATATACCCATATCTGCTCAAATCATCTGTGAAGGTGAGAAAATAACGATACCCGCCGCGAGCCTCAATATTCATCGGACCACATACATCAGTATGTATTATTTCCAACAAATCTGTTGCTCGCTCCATAGTTTCGGAGAACAGCGTTTTAGTCATCTTGCCCATAAGGCATGGTTCGCAAGTATCAAGTGATTCATAATCAAGTGATTCCAAAAGTCCATTAGTATGGAGTTTCTTCATGCTCTTTATACCAATATGACCCAAACGGCAGTGCCACAAATAAGTTGCACTATCATTATCAAATCTGCATCTTTTGGCTTCAACATTATGAATATGGTGTATCACTACTATCGGGATTCAACAAGAATAGACCACTCTTTAAGGGTGCATGACCATAAAAGATATTACTCATATAAATAGAACAACCATTATTCTCAGATTTAAATGAATAACTGTCTTGCATCAAACAAGATCCAGATATAATGTTCATGCTTAACACTGGCACCAAATAACAATTATTTAGGTCTAAAACTAATCCCGAAGGTAGATGTAGAGGTAGCGTGCCGACGGCGATCACATCGACTTTGGAACCATTTCCCATGCGCATCGTCACCTCGTCCTTAGCCAATCTTCGCTTAATCCGTAGTCCCTGTTTCGAGTTGCAAATATTATCAACAGAACCAGTATCAAATACCCAGGTGCTACTGCGAGCTCTGGTAAGGTATACATCAATAACATGTATATCACATATACCTTTGTTCACTTTGCCATCCTTCTTATCCGCCAAATACTTGGGGCAGTTCCGCTTCCAGTGGCCAGTCTGTTTGCAGTAGAAGCACTCAGTCTCAGGCTTAGGTCCAGACTTGGGTTTCTTCTCCTGAGCAGCAACTTGTTTGCCGTTCTTCTTGAAGTTACCCTTCTTCTTCCCTTTGCCCTTTTCTTGAAACTGGTGGTCTTATTGACCATCAACACTTGATGCTCCTTCTTGATTTCTACCTCCGCAGCCTTTAGCATCGTGAATATCTCGGGAATAGTCTTTCTCATCCCTTGCATATTATAGTTCATCATGAAGCTTTTGTAGCTTGGTGGTAGTGATTGAAGAACTCTATCAATGACACTATCAACAAGAAGATTAACTCCCAGTTGAGTCAAGTGATTATGATACCCAGACATTTTGAGTATATGCTCACTGACAGAACTATTCTCCTCCATCTTGCAGCTATAGAACTTATTGGAGACTTCATATCTCTCAATCCGGGCATTTGCTTGAAATATTAACTTCAACTCCTGGAACATCTCATATGCTCCATGACGTTCAAAACGTCGTTGAAGTCCCGGTTCTAAGCCGTAAAGCATGGCACACTGAACTATCGAGTAGTCATCAGCTTTACTCTGCCAAACGTTCTTAACGTTGTCAGCAACATCTGCAGTAGGCCTGGCACCCAGCGGTGCTTCCAGGACGTAATTCTTCTGTGCAGCAATGAGGATAATCCTCAAGTTACGGACCCAGTCCGTGTAATTGCTACCATCATCTTTCAACTTTGCTTTCTCAAGGAACGCATTAAAATTCAATAGAACAACAACATGGGCCATCTATCTACAACAACATAGAAAAGAAAATACTATCAGGTACTTAGTTCATGATAAATTTAAGTTCAATTAATCATATTACTTAGAACTCCCACTTAGATAGACATCCCTCATCTAAGTGATCGTGTGATCCATATCAACTAAACCATAACCGATCATCACATGAAATGGAGTAGTTTTCAATGGTGAACATCACTATGTTGATCATATCTATTATATGATTCATGCTCGACCTTTCGGTCTCAGTGTTCCGAGGCCATGTTTGCATATGCTAGGCTCGTCAAGTTTAACCCAAGTATTCTGCGTGTGCAAAACTGGCTTGCACCCGTTGCAGATGGACGTAGAGCTTATCACACCCGATCATCACGTGGTGTCTCGGCACGACGAACTTTGGCAACGGTGCATACTCAGGGATAACACTTTTATCTTGAAATTTAGTGAGAGATCATCTTATAATGCTACCGTCAAACAAAGCAGAATAAGATGCATAAAGGATAAACATCACATGCAATCAATATAAGTGATATGATATGGCCATCATCATCTTGTGCTTGTGATCTCCATCTCCGAAGCACCGTCATGATCACCATCGTCACCGGCGCGACACCTTGATCTCCATCGTAGCATCATTGTCGTCTCGCCAACTATTGCTTCTACGACTATTGCTACCGCTTAGTGATAAAGTAAAGCAATTACAGGGCGATTGCATTGCATACAATAAAGCGACAACCATATGACTCCTGCCAGTTGCCCATAACTCCGTTACAAAACATGATCATCTCATACAATAAATATAGCATCATGTCTTGACCATATCACATCACAACATGCCCTACAAAAACAAATTATACGTCCTCTACTTTGTTGTTGCAAGTTTTACGTGGCTGCTACGGGCTGAGCAAGAACCGTTCTTACCTACACGTCAAAACCACAACGATAGTTCATAAAGTTGGTGCTGTTTTAACCTTCTCAAGGACCGAGCGTAGCCACACTCGGTTCAACTAAAGTTGGAGAAACTGACACCCGCCAGCCACCTGTGTGCAAAGCACGTCGGTAGAACCAGTCTCGCGTAAGCATACGCGTAATGTCGGTCTGAGCCGCTTCATCCAACAATACCGCCGAACCAAAGTATGACATGCTGGTAAGCAGTATGAATTGTATCGCCCATAACTCACTTGTGTTCTACCCATGCAAATAACATCAGCGCATAAAACCTGGCTCTGATACCACTGTTGGGGAACGTAGTAATTTCAAAAAATCCTACGCACACGCAGGATCATGGTGATGCATAGCAACGAGAGGGGAGAGTGTCATCCACGTACCCTCGTAGACTGTTTAGAGGAAGTGTTATGACAACACGATTGATGTAGTCGTGCGTCTTCACGATCTACCGATTCTCAGTACTGAACGTACGGCACCTCCGCGTTCACCACACGTTCAGCTCGGTGACGTCCCGCGAACTCACGATCCAATAGAGCTCGGGGAAGAGTTTCGTCAGCACGACGGCGTGGTGACGATGTTGATGAAGCTACTGCAGCAGGGCTTCGCCTAAACACCGCTACAGTATTACCGAGGTGGATTATGGTGGAGGGGGGCACCGCACACGGCTGGGAGAGATCTTTGCGATGAATTTGTGTGTCTAGAGGTGCCCCCTGCCCCCGTATATAAAGGAGCAAGGGGGGAGAGGCGGCCGGCCAGGAGGAGGCGTGCCAGGGAGGAGTCCTACTCCCACCCGGAGTAGGACTCCCTCCTTTCCTAGTTGGAGTAGGAGAAGGGGAAGGAGGAGGGAGGGAGGAAGGAAAGGGGGGCGCCGCCCCCCTCCTTATCCAATTCGGACTAGAGGGAGAGGCGGTGCGCGGCCTGCCCTAGCCGCCCCTCCTCTTCTCCACTAAGGCCCATCTTGGCCCATTAATCCCCGAGGGGGGTTCCGGTAACCCCCGCTACTCCGATAAAATTCCGATTTCACCCGGAACACTTCCGATATCCAAATATAGGCTTCCAATATATCAATATTTATGTCTCGACCATTTCGAGATTCCTCATCATGTCCGTGATCACATCCGGGACTCCGAACTTCCTTTGGTACATCAAAACACATAAACTCGTAATATAACCGTCATCGACCTTTAAGCATGCAGACCCTACGGGTTCGACAACTATGTAGACATGACCGAGACATATCTCCGGTCAATAACCAATAGCGGAACCTGGATGCTCATATTGGTTCCTACATATTCTACGAAGATCTTTATCGGTCATACCGCACAACACTATACGTTGTTCTCTTTGTCATCGGTATGTTACTTGCCCGAGATTCGATCGTCGGTATCCAATACCTAGTTCAATCTCATTACCGGCAAGTCTCTTTACTCATTCCGTAATACATCACCCCGTAACTAACTCATTACTTATCATGCTTGCATGGCTTATAGTGATGTGTATTACCGAGAGGGCCCAGAGATACCTCCTCGACAATCGGAGTGACAAATCCTAATCTTGATCTATGCCAACTCAACAAGTACCATCGGAGACACCTGTAGAGCACCTTTATTATCACCCAGTTACGTTGTGACGTTTGGTAGCACACAAAGTGTTCCTCGGGTATTCGGGAGTTGCATAATCTCATAGTCATAAGAACATGTATAAGTCATGAAGAAAGCAATAGCAGTAAACAAACGATCAAGTGCTAAGCTAACGGAATGGGTCAAGTCAATCACATCATTCTCCTAATGATGTGATCCCATTGAGCAAATAACAACTCATGTCTATGGTTAGGAAACTTAACCATCTTTGATCAATGAGCTAGTCAAGTAGAGGCAGACTAGTGACACTATGTTTGTCTATCTATTCGCACATGTATTATGTTTCCGGTTAATACAATTCTAGCATGAATAATAGACATTTATCATGAAATAAGGAAATAAATAATAACTTTATTATTGCCGCTAGGGCATATTTCCTTCATGGCGTACCGCAAAACGGGACAAGTGAAATATTATACCCTCTATGGCTGTGTGTGTAGTACTTGTGTTGCAGATCCAGACACGTTCGTTTCATCCGAAGACTATCTTGGAATATTCGGAAAGGGAACCCGCCTTGCAATGCTGAAGACAATCTGTGCGCCAGACACCTCGTCATTGAAGCCTGGTTTAGGGGCTACTGGGGGAGTCCTGGACTAAGGGGTCCTTGGGCGTCCGGCCTGTTGGACATGGGCCAGACTAATGGGCTGTGAAGATACAAGACCGAAGACACTCTCCCGTGTCCGGATGGAGCTCTCCTTGGCGTGGAAGGCAAGCTTGGCGATCAAATATGAAGATTCCTTTCTCTGTAACCGACCTTGTACAACCCTAGTCCTCCGGTGTCTATGTACACCGGAGGGCTTAGTCCGGATCGGGGGATATATATAATCATAGTCATACAGGCTAGATTTCTAGGGTTTAGCCATTACGATCTCGTGGTAGATAAACTCTTGTAATAATCATATTCATCAAGATCAATCAAGAAGGAAGTAGGGTATTACCTCCATAGAGAGGGCCCGAACCTGGGTAAACATTATGCCCCCTGTCTCCTGTTACCATCGACCTTAGACGCACAGTTCGGGACCCCCTACCCAATATCCGCCGGTTTTGACACCGACAATTGCCATTTTCATCACCAACGGCTCCATCGACTATGGCACCCAAGAAGAAGCCTGCTACCGCAGCTCACCCGTCCACCTCGAGGGCCCCGCCGCCCGTGACCACCGATGCCGCGGGGAATACGGAGGCACATGAGGATGTGGGTGCTGGGGGGACATGGTCGGTGCAGGCTGCGTTGTCACCACTTCCTTCGCAGCCGAAGCCAGAGCGGGAAGCACTGGAGAAGGACAACACCAATAATATCCCAATGACCCCGCTCCGCGACGTAGGGGTAGAGAGATTATTCCTTCTGTCCCTCCCGGCCTGGCCGAGGGGCATAGCCACGGTGGTGACATTCGTCCCAAGGCGAATCGCAATCCTCCGGCCACCCCCGCCGTGGGCACGGTCGCAAGACGTGCACCGCCCCGGAGCAAACTGGCCCAGCCAATGCTCCGAACGGGGTCATTGGTACGCATGCGCCACCACCTTGTCACCATGCCATCCAAACGACAATTGGCTCCCGACGACGGGAGCCCGGCGCCGCCACTGTTGGCACCGTAAGAGTCAGGCGATGCTGCGATCTACATCATCATCGCCAATGCCAAGCACCACCTCGGAGGCCATGGCGCGGGCCCAGCTACTATTGAGGTTTCAGCCAACAGCCGATCAGATGGCTGAGTGGAGAGCCACAATTCAGAGTCTGATTGGCTTTGCCAAGGCTAGGCGCTCTCAGTGAGCTAGCCCGCCACGGCCTCCCCAGACGACGACGGCGGCCCACGCTGCTGACTGTGGGGAAGGGGCCACCCCCATGGTGCAATCCCCACCGTGGCGACCAGTGCAAGGGCCATGAAACCAAGAGCTTGACGATGTCTCGATGGCTTCATTCGAGCCACGAGCATGTCAAGGCCAGCGGCGAGCCCGGGAGGACAGGCAGATGGAGGGCGCGCATGTTGTCATCGAGCGACGCCACGAACACCACCAGTCCAATGGGCGCGATGGCCCCAACATCGACGAACCTGCGCTCAGCAGAGGCGGGTACCTGCCTTTCGAGGCTGGGTGCCCTGCCTTCACCCGTGAGCTACGGCAAGTCCGTTGGCCGTCCGCTCGCACATTCAAGCCAGAGATACCAGAGAAGTATGATGGGGGAGCGAACCCGGCAGAGTTCTTGAGCATCTACACCATCATTGTTCAAGCTGCCGGGGGAGGAGCTGAGAAGGTTTTTGCCAACTACTTCCCTTTGGCGCTCAAGCCAAATGTGAGGTCTTGGCTGATGCATCTGCTGGAGAACTCCATCTCGACCTGGGCTGACCTATGCCATGAGTTTGTTGGCTCCTTAACGGGTGGCCAACAAGAACCAGGACGGCCAGCGATCTGCGGCTTCTCCCTCAGAAGGAAGGAGAGACTCTGTGGAAGTACATGCATAGGTTTAGCCGAGTCCACAGGAATATTCCAGATATTCACCCGGCAGCTATGATAGTTGCATTCCAATCCAACATACGCAACCGACTTATACGTTCCAAGATGAACGTCTGGTTGCCCAAGATTGTGAAGGAACTTTACACCTTGGTGGACAAGTGTGCTCGAGTGGAGGAGGGGAGGAAAGTCCCTGGAGAAGAAGATGGCGTCGATGTCAACTCAGAATATGATGACAAGGCCACCAGTCAGAAGAAGAAAAAGAAGCGCAACAAGAAGCGCAAGGATAAGGTTGTGCTAATAGATGAGGGATCGGGCACGCCAAGTACTGGCAAGAAGGCCAAGGCCAAAGCCCCTGGCAAGGAAGTTGCCACATGCACTGACTTCCGGGAGGCTGCGGCTACCGAGAAGGCTGGGAAAGATGATGGGCTGTATTGCAAGATTCATCGGACCAAGGGCCAGGATCTCCCGGAATGTCATCAGGTTGAGCAGCTCGTCAAGAAGCAGAGCGTTGAATATGAGAAGCGTGAAAAGAAAAAAAAGGCCAGAATGGAGCTGGCGCGAAGGGCCGAGGCGGTGAAGCAAATCGCCCTGGCAAGGCTCTTCGGAACCAAGGAAAACCTGCCAGGGTCCGAGGGAAGGAGGTTTGCAATGATGAAAGTGATGGAGGGGATGAAGAGGAAACCAGTGAGTAGGAATCCCAGAACGCCACTGATGCCCTGTGTATTTACGGGGGTGCATCTCTGCACTCCTCTCACCACCAACTTAAATGGTGGGCGCGTGAGGTCACTGCCATGGAGCCAGCGACAGAATCTCGGAAGGCGCTCAATTGGTCACGCATGCCCATCATTTTTGACGAAGAGGACCATCCCGACCGCACCACTATGGTAGGGTTCTTGCCATTGTTGGTTTCACCAATGATCCACAACCTCAAAGTCACAAAGATGTTGGTTTACGGCGGGTCCGAGTTAAATCTGATTTCCCCAAAGGTCATCAGAAAACTTCAGATAGCAGAGGAAGAACTCAAAGTCACGGGCACGTTTCAAGGAATCAACCCCAGTAGGAGTCATCCTATGGGAATGATCACATTGCCAGTGAAATTTGGAGGAGAGTTGAACTACCAGACTGAGAAGGTTTTGTTTGATGTGGTTCACCTCCCCCTGACGTACAACGGAATCCTTGGACGCCTAGCTCTGGCAAAATTCATGGAAGTATCACACTATGCCTACAACACCTTGAAGATGCCAGGGCCGGTGGGTGTCATTTCCGTTCCACCAGACAAGAAGGACGCAATTATTTGCGTGGATGTACCGAGACGCAGTCACGGCAGAGGCCGCAGAAGCCGTAGTTCCTGCCAAGGAAAGCAAAGGAAAGAAGAAGGCTAGCAGGGACACCGGCAAGGAATCCGGGAAGCATACCTCTTCGGAGTATGCTGGGCCTGTTGATGACTTGCCAGAGAGTTCCAACAACAAGAATTCCAAGGCTGTTGCACCTCGTGTGAAAAAGGTCCCCGCAGGGCTGGCTGGCACTGATGGTACCTTTACTACCAGTGCCACCCTTGATGACAAATAGGAAAGAGCACTCGTTGCCTTCCTGCGGGCGAATATCAATGTGTTTGCTGGGCAACCATCTGATATCCCTGGTGCTCCCAGGGAGGTAATCGAGCACCACCTTGTTATCTGCCCACATGCCCGACCCGTCAAGCAAAAGGTCCAAAAGCATGCCTTGGAGCGATTGCAATTCATTGCAGAGGAAATCAAGAAACTTGAGGCAGGTGGTTTTGTAACGCCCTCGATGCGGCTATATCTCCCACGTGTCGAAGCACGACTTAGAGGCATAACCGCATTGAAAGCAATGTCGCAAGTGAGGTAATGTTCACAACAACCCATGTACATAAATAAAGGGGAAAGGTACATAGCTGGCTTACACTCGCCACGTCACACAAATACATAAATAAGTCATTGCATTCATCCAATACACTCAAGGTCCGACTACGGAACCAAAATAAAGATAAACCCCAAATGCAACATAGTCCCCGATCGCCCCAACTGGGCACCACTACTGATCATCTGGGAAAGACACGTAGTAACGACGAGAGTCTTCATCGAACTCCCACTTGAGCTCAGCCATATCATTTGTAGTGGTATCATCGGTCCCTGCATCTGGTTTTGGAAGTAATCTGTGAGTCACGGGGACTCAGCAATCTCACACCCTTGCGATCAAGACTATTTAAGCTTATAGGTAAGGCAAAGGTATGATGTGGAGCTGCAGCAAGCGACTAGCACATATGGTGGCTAACATGCGCAAATGAGAGCGAGAAGAGAAGGCAAAAGCACGGTCGAACAACTATGATCAAGAAGTGATCCTAGAACAACCTACGTCAAGCATTACTCCAACACCGTGTTCACTTCCCGGACTCCGCCGAGAAGAGACCATCACGGTTACACACGCGCTTGGTGCATTTTAATCCCGGTTACAAATTCCCATCTGCCCATAACCGTGGGCACGGCTTTTGAAAGTTTAAATCCCTGCAGGGGAGTCCCAACTTAGCCCATCACAAGCTCTCACGGTCAACGAAGGATATTCCTTCTCCCAAGACAACCCGATCAGACTCGGCATCCCGGTTACAAGACATCCTCGACAATGGTAAAACAAGTCCAGCAACACTGCCCGAATGTGCCAACAAATCCCGATAGGAGCTGCACATATCTTGTTCTCAGGGCACACTCAGATGAGACATCCTACGAGTAAAACCAACCCTCAAGTTGCCCTGAGGTGGCACCGCAGTCTACTCGGTCGGACCAACACTCAGAGGAGCACTGGCCCAGGGGGGTTTAATAAAGATGACCCTTGGGCTCCGGAAACCCAAGGGAAAAGAGGCTAGGTGGCAAATGGTAAAATCAATGTTGGACATTGCTGGAGGAGTTTTATTCAAGGCGAACTATCAAGGGGTTCCCATTATAACCCAACCGTGTAAGGAACGCAAAATCCGGGAACATAACACCGATATGACAGAAACTAGGGCGGCAAGAGTGGAACAAAACACCAGGCATAAGGCCGAGCCTTCCACCCTTTACCATGTATATAGGTGCATTAAGATAAACAAGATAATATGGTGATAACCCAACAATAAACAAGTTCCAACAAGGAACGATCTCCAATCTTCACCTGCAACTAGCAACGCTATAAGAGGGGCTGAGCAAGGCGGTAACATAGCCAAACAATGGTTGGCTAGGACAAGGTGGGTTATAGGTTTGACATGGCAATATGGGAGGCATGATAAGAAAGTGGTAGGCATCGTAGCATAGGCATAGCAAAAGAGCGAGCATCTAGCAAGCAAAGATAGAAGTGATTTCGAGGGTATGGTCATCTTGCCTGCAAAGTTCTCAGAGTTGCCTTGATCCTCGTAAGCGTACTCAACGGGCTCCTCGTTCACGTACTCGTCTCCCGGCTCTACCCAAGCAAGAACAATAAGCAAAAAGGAACACAATCAACCACATGCAATGCTTAAGCAACATGATGCAAACATGGTATGATATGCGGGATGTGATATGTGATGCATATGCAATATTTGGAAAGGAAAGATTGAACCTGGCCTCAACTTGGAAATCCAAGAGTGCCACTGGAAAAGTGAGGTGATTTCGGTTGAAATCGATATAAAGATCACCGGAATCGGATGCACGGTTTGGAAATGGCAAGCAAAACAAATATGGCACCGGTCTGCGATAAACAGCAAGTAGCCTCCTAAATGCATCAAGAACAACATGCTACAGCACTCAAAAATAGCAACAAAATACATGGCAGGGATCCACTCATGATGCTTGACAAAATATGAACACTGAGCTACGGCTAATTCACCCAATAACAGGTTCAAACAAGCATGGCAAAAGTGCAAAAGATAACAGGTTTCAGACTTAGTGAAATTAACATGTCAGGAATTTATCATCAAGAGGCAATGTTTAGAGCACGATAACTACGTGCTACAGGAACATATCATGGCAGAGCAAGGCATGGCATGAAGATACTCTAAGCATATAACAAACGTCCCTTAGTGACCATGAGCCAAAATGGATCAGAAAATACAATTGCAAGCATGTGAACATAGCAAAAACATAAACAGATTCAGACTTGGTGAAAAACTGGAGCATGGCAAAACAGTTAACAAGTAGGCATGTTTACGAGCTCGATGCACTCACTATGAGCCATTGCATGATAGACATGGCATAGAAGCTAGACATGGCAAGAACAACAACATAGCATGCACGGATCAACAACAACAAGCTTGGCAAAATTGCAAAACATGTTAACAATCTGCCAGGAACATTTTATAGCAAAAGTAGAGCTCAATTGACTCAAGCTAGGGTGCTCCATAATTGCAAACAAAGACATGGATGGATAGAGCACAACAATATCTACAAAACATCCTTACTGGTCATGCTCAAAAGAGGCACGGATCACTAGGAAACAACATGAACATATGGCATAAAAATAATGACAGGGCAATGACTTAGTGAAATTCTAGGTCCCTGAAATCAGCATCATTGAGTAAGCTACTTTGCATGCTTGTGCTAGTCACCACAAAGATCACAAAAATACATGGCATACACCTATGTAAAGATGGCATGTCATTCTTCAAAACACATGTAAAACTCAAGATCATAGCATGCACACATTAATCATGGCCAAAATGACAAAAGTGCATTTGCTGAAACAGATCTGAAATTATCATCACATAGCCCTCTTCCAACAGCATTTCGGGTATCAAGATGAGCTCAAATGAAAATGATGCAATGAGATAAAATGATGTACTCATCGAGACGAACATTTTGATATGCTACACGCACGAATCAGAGCTACGATGAGGAAGTTATCGCATGTCAAAGTATGCAAAAAAATACTAGAAAACTAGGGTTTCGGGGGAAAGTCAACCGATCCAAATTTCAGATCAGGATCCAGATTGGTGGCGCGGACGCCGAGGTTCGCCGTAGATCGAAGACTCGCGGAGATGGGGGTCGTCGGAGCGGGACTTGCCGGTTCCGAGGGAGATGGAGGAGGCGGCGGACGGCGGCGGACTCCGGGCGGCGCAGGGCGGCGAGGTGCGGCCGATGGAGGAAGGACTTGCCGCGGCGGAGCTTGCTCCGGTCGGCAATGGTGCGGCGGCGGTGATCCGGCGAGAGGAAGATGGCGGCGGAGCACGCGGCGTCGGGCGCGAGGAGGACGAGGCTCGGGGCGGCGCGGGAGGATCCGGGCCGAGAGGGCCCGCAGCGGGCTCGCCGGGCCTCGCGGTGGGAGGTGGCCGGCGGAGCCACGTGTCGCTCTCTCACGGGCTCGGGGCGGTGTCCGGCACGACGGTGGACATGTCCGGTGGCGGCGCGAGCGGGTTTTTAGGGTTAGGGTGGTTTTGGATCCGGAATTTTGAGAGGGTGACCTTTATATAGAGGTAGAGGTAGCTAGGAAGCTCCAAATGAGGTGCGGTTTGCGGCCACGCGATCGTGATCGAACGCTCTAGATGATGGAAGGGGTTTAGGTGGGTTTTGCACCACTCTGAAAGGGTGTTGGGCTGCAACACACACGAGGCCTTTTCAGTCCCTCAGTTAACCGTTGGAGTATCAAACGAAGTCTAAATGGTACGAAACTTGACTGCGGTCTACCGGTCGTAAACCAAGGCTGCATGACAAGTCTCAGTCCAATCCGAAAAACGTTTAACACCCGCACATGAAAAGAGGTAGAAAGGGACACCGGAGGACATAGGAGCACCGGAATGCAAAACGGACAACGGTGAAAATGCTTGGATGCATGAGACGAACACGCATGCAAATGCAATGCACATGATGACATGATATGAGATGCATGACAAAGACAAAACATACGGAGACTAAAACCCAACAACAAGGAAATAATATAAGTTAGTGCCGGAAACAACAAGAGTTGGAATCCATATAAGGTAAGTTACATCCGGGGTGTTACAACACTCCACCACTACGAAAGGATCTCGTCCCGAGATCTAGGACTGGAAAAACTCCGGGTACTCAGAACGGAGGTGATCCTCGCGTTCCCAGGTGGCTTCACGGTCGGAATGATGTGACCACTTGAGTTTGAGGACTTTGATAGACTTGTTGCAAGTCTTACGCTCAGTTTCTTCAAGAATAGCAACTAGGTGCTCATGATAAGACATGTCTTCATGGAGATCAATGTCTTCGAAGTTGACAGTGCGGTCAGGGGTCTTAAAGCACTTGCGGAGCTGAGAGACATGAAACACGTCGTGCACGTTTGCAAAGTTGGAGGGAAGCTCAAGTTGATAGGCGAGATCGCCTCTCTTGTTGACGATCTTGAAAGGACCCACGTATCTAGGGGGACGCTTCCCTTTGATACCGAAGCGACGAGTCCTTTTCATTGGAGAGACGCGGAGGTAGACATGGTCTCCGTTCTCGAAAGCCAAGTCACGATGCTTGCTATCATAGTAACTCTTCTGGCGCGATTGCGCGGCTTTGAGATTATCGTGAATGACTTTGCACATCTCTTCTACCTCTGTGATCAAGTCATTTCCAAGAAGTTGACGTTCACCAGTCTCTGACCAGTTAGGAGGAGTACGACACTTCCTGCCATAGAGAATTTCAAATGGGGCCTTGCCCGAACTCGCTTGGAAGCTGTTGTTGTAGGAGAACTCGTCATATGGAAGACAATCTTCCCACTTCATACCGAAGGAGATGACGTAAGCCCTGAGCATATCTTCGAGAATTTGATTTACTCGCTCGACTTGGCCACTAGTTTGAGGATGAAAAGTTGTGCTGAAACGGATGTTGGTGCCCATGGCCTTCTGAAAAGAATCCCAAAACTTGGAGGTAAAGATGCTGCCACAATCTGAAAAAATCAACTGCAGAATGCCGTGCAGAGAGACAATCCGGGAGGTATATAGCTCTGCCAATTGAGCTACTATGATAGTTTCTTTGATAGGAAGAAAATGAGCCACTTTAGTGAGTTTGTCGATGACAACGAAGATAGCATCATTGCCACGCTTTGACTTTGGAAATCCAGTCACGAAGTCCATCTCAATGTGGTCAAACTTCCATTTTGGAATGGCAAGAGGTTGGAGGAGACCAGCTGGTCGTTGGTGTTCTGCTTTCACTCTTCTGCATACATCACATTCATTCACGAACTGAGCAATCTCACGCTTCATTCGAGTACACCAATACGACTGCTTGAGGTCATGGTACATCTTTGTACTTCCAGGGTGGATAGAGAGGAGTGAATTGTGAGCCTCGTTCATAATTTACGAAGATCACCTTTAGGCACAACAATGCGATCCTCGAAGAATAGAGTATCCTTGTCATCAAGACGATAGCACTTGTACTTGGGTTTACTCTTGGCAATCCCAATCGTCACCTTCTTCACCATAGCATCAAGAAGTTGAACCTCGTGAATCTGATCTTCCAAGGTAGGAGAGACTTGGAGGTTGGCCAGAAATCCTTGATGAACAACTTGCAGATTGAGTTTGCGGAAAGCTTCACAAAGCTCGGGTTGGTAAGTCTTGAGAATCAAACTGTTGCAGTAAGCCTTCCTGCTCAATGCGTCAGCAATTACATTGGCCTTGCTTGGAGTATATTCGATACTCGGATTATACTCTTGAATCATTTCGACCCAACGAGTCTGCCTGAGGTTGAGATTAGGATGAGTGAAGATGTACTTGAGACTCTTATGATCAGTAAAGATGTCCACTTTTCGTCCCAATAAGAGATGTCTCCAAGTTAAAAGAGCATGCACAACTGACGCCAACTCGAGGTCATGAGTGGGGTAGTTCTTTTCATTGGGCTTCAACTGGCGAGAGGTATAGGCCACAACTTTCTTCTCTTACATCAACACTGCGCCAAGACCTTGAAGAGAAGCATCACAGAAGACCTCAAACGGTTTGGATTCATCAGGCGGAGTCAGAACTGGAGCAGTGACTAACTTCTCTTTCAGGGTGGTCAGAGGAGTACTACATTCAACATGGTTAGCAAACCTAGTGGTCGTATGCAAGGCTAATGGGAAATGGAGGCCTTGCATAGATTTCACAGATCTTACCAAGGCCTGCCCGAAGGACCCATTTCCCTTGCCGCGCATTGACCAATTCCACTTCAGGATGTGATTTTCTCTCCTTTCTGGATGCGTACTCTGGATATCATCAGATTTTTATGTCCAAGGAAGATAAAGAAAAGACCTCATTCATCACCCCATGTGGCACATACTGCTCACATGCCTTTCGCGTTGAAGAGTGCCGGGTCCACTTTTGCAAGAGCAGTCCAGATTGGTTTTGAATCACAGTTGCACATGCACATTGAAGCTTATATGGATGATATTGTGGTCAAGACCAAGGACATAGCAACCCTCATCCAGGATCTAGAAGAGATGTTTGCTAATCTGCGCAAGATCAACTTGAAGCTGAACCCGGAGAAGTGTGTGTTTGGCATTCTCTCCGGCAAGCTACTTGGTTTCTTGATGTCCCATCATGGGATACAGACCAACCCCGATAAGATCAAGTCTATTGAGAAGATTCAGGCACCGAAAATTGTTAATTATGTGAGGCGTTTGCCAGGATGTGTTGCCGTATTTAGCATATTCATCTCCAAGTCTGCCGAGCACGCCTTGTCGTTCTTCAAGGTCTTGAAGTGGACTCCGGATGCAGATGCAGCCCTGCAAGATTTGAAGACCTACTTGTCCTCTGTGCCCACTTTGGTTGCCCCCAAACTACAAGAGCCATTGCTGATATACCTGGCGGCAACTAATCAAGTGGTTAGTGCAGCACTAGTGGCACAACGGGAGGTAGAGGAGGCAACAGCTTCAGCTAGTGTCCCTCCCAGGGGGAGAATGAGAACATCCCGACAAGGCCAGATATGGATCAGGACAAAGGAGAGCACAACAGCTGAGGCAGCCCCAAGGACACGACAAGGAAGAAAGTGGTGCAGCGCGAGTGTACTTCGTCAGCTCCCTATTACAGGGGGCTAAATCCAGGTACTCTGGTGTGTAAAAGTTGATTTTTGGCCTTATCATGGCCTCAAGGAAACCACGCCACTACTTCCAAGCCCATGAGATCACAGTTGTCACCCGCTTTCCTTTGGAAAGGCTACTGCAGAACCCTGAGGCTACTGGAAGAATAGTGGAGTCGGCGTTGGAGTTATCCAGCTTTGGCATGAAATTTGAATGCACGTTAACAATTCAGAGCATGTCATTGGCAGAATTTATTGCAGAATGGATGCCAACCCCTGATGAAGAAGTGATGGAAATAGTTATTCCCGGCAAGGAAGCACCCCAAGAGTGGATCATGTATTTCGATGGTGCCTTCTCTCTGCAAGGTGCAGGGGCTGGCGTGCTTCTTTGTGATAGCTTGGCTTAATAGGGATGATAGACTACTCATATCAATAAGGAATTCCTTATTTTCCGGAAGCCTATTCGGACAGAACTCCAAAGTTAAGCGTGCTCAACTTGGAGTAATTTCAGGATGGGTGACCGACCGGGAAGTTGCTCTCGAGTGCGCATGAGTGAGGACAAAGTGCACGGAGAAGACTAGTATTGATCTGTGGGGCCAGTCTAGATCCCGCCAGGAGTAACGACCACCGGCGGGTGTGTCCGGATCGTTACAAGTTGGTATCAGAGCCGACCCTCGTGGTTACACGGATGTTTGCGGACAGGTGCGCAGTCATGTTGTTCATGACGTTTGTGACCCGTCGTGGCACCCGGCATGGCACATATACCGGACGGGATGCACAGACGTATGTGCCAAGAGGGAACGTTCCTATGGCCCGACGAGGACATCGGTTCCTCTGAGTGGGGGTGTATGTGATAGCCTGGCTTAATAGGGATGCTAGACTACTCATATCAATAAGGAATTCCTTCTTTTCCGGAAGCCCATTCGGAAAGAACTCCAAAGTTAAGCGTGCTCAACTTGGAGTAATTTCAGGATGGGTGACCGACTGCCAGGAGTAACGGCCACCGGTGGGTGTGAAAGTTAAGCGTGCTCAGCTTGGAGTAATTTCAGGATGGGTCACCGACCGGGAAGTTGCTCCTGGGTGCGCACGAGTGAGGACAAAGTGCATAGAGAAGACTAGTATTGATCTGTGGGGTGTCACACCCTGCATTTTGTAACATGTCATTTGCATTAATAAAGCATGAAAATTTGGACCAACAAAAACTTTTGCATTATTTGGCTTTTATTTTGGAGTTGGTTTTCTCTGTGTGGTTTTTCAAGTGCTCTTTAAAGTCAACTACTCCACCTTCTGTACTTCATCTCCTTGCCCCAAACTTCTGCCCAATGATCATGCCATGTGTATAGTGCTATATAGTATTTTCTTATAAAAAATAATTTGGCCAAATAGTATTTTCAAAAATTAGTTTTCCAAAAACCCGTGAATTGAGGTTTGCACTACAAGTACTTGATTTGGGGTATGAAAAATATTTCAAAGAGTATATTTGAAACCTATTAGATATTGGATTCCCATAAACCACAAAAATATAATTTTAAGAGTTATTTTCCTATTATATTTAAAAGCTTTTTCTTAAGGCCAGAAAAGGTCTTTAATAGGGAAAAATTATTTTATTGTTTTAAAAATATTTGACAAAAATCAGGGAAACTCAGTGGGCATATATTACCCATATATAAGAGTTTCAACACATGGTCATGTTCAAAATATTGGACAAAACCTTCCAAAACCATTTCTGCCCATTTCAAGGATTTGAAATATTTCTACAGGAAATATTTCCACAAAAATCCAAGGAAAATCCAAGCAAGCAAAAATGCATATTGTGACCACCTTGCAAAGCCTCATGTCAATCAAGGTCATTTTGGTTCACCAAAATGCCCCAAAACCTTCTCTGACCAGAATCAAATTTGAACAATTTTGTACTACCAACTTTATCTCCTTGACCCCAACTTTTGTGAGCATGTTCACATGACCAAATGAGGCCACTACACTAAGTGGTGCATCAAGGAGAAGTGATTTGCTCAACTAGATCTACACAAGTTGATTTCTGCTAATTTCTTGGGTTTACAAAAGTTGCATTGGCAACTTTGCCCAAATAAGCTCCAAATTGGTGGAAGGCCATAATTATATGTGTCATTTCACCCTGTGGAGTCTCATGGCAATTGGAAATATTTTGCTTGCCCAAACCATTATCAAACACCTTCTGCCACTTTTCAAAAATCACCATTTTGACCACTAAGACTATTCTCCTTGATCTCAACTTTTTACCACAGCTCCTCCTAGTCCTCTCCTACCTCCAGTAACTCTTCACTGGCCTCATCTCAATGATTGAGGAGTGTAACAGCCCCATTTACCCTTCTGGACAGCAGCATTCTTCTCCTTTCTCACCTCCCTCCTCACCCCATTGGCCACCCAGGGCATCCAATGCCCCTCCCCCATTCTTTACTCCCCCCTAGAGCCACCAGACACCTTTGGCCGTGCCCACACTGCATAGTAAATGGCCATGCCAACCATTTGGGCGCTCTGGAGCGCGCTACAGTGCGCTACCGCGCTGTAGCCACCCCCGGCCACCTCGGGCCGCCCCAACGCGCCCGACGAGATGCCTCGATGTCCGCAACATAGCAGCTGGTTGGCCCCCTCCTCCTTCTCCCTCCTCTCACCCCAGCTCGCACGCGCGTCGGTCGCCCGAGCGCCCTAGTGAGCGCGCTCACATGCGCGGTGCCCTGGCCCCCTGCTTTCCCTCTCTTCTCTCCCCTCACCCTAGACCAACCCCACAAGCACCCCAGACACGCCCACGCGCGCCCCCGTGACCCGTAGCAACCGCAGCAGGCTCGCCGACGCATGGGTCCTCGGTGGACCATCGCCCGCCTATTTAAGGGTCTCCCCGAGCTCTCCTCTCCTCACCACTCGCTCTCTGCACCACCGAATCATCCCCCTGCACCCCCAGTTCCTCTCCAGAGCCACTCGAGCTCGAGCTCCGCCGCTTCGGCTCATCGGAGTTCGCAAGGTACAGGCCTCCCCCACTCCTCCTCTGCCTCGATCTGGAACCCCCGAGCACCCCTGATCATTTCCCCTTTATCCCCCACTTCTTTTGCAGTCGGAAACGGCCAGAACCGACAACGCCCGAAGCTCCTCCGCCGCGAGACCTCGTCGCCAGCAAACCAGGCCACCCCGGCGACCGCAACCACCTCAACCCAAACGGCGACTCGACGCTGAGTCCATCCGTACCCTTGCCGTGCCCTACATCGACGTCGTTGAGCTTGCCGGCCCTCTGTCGCAGGGTTAGGGATGACAGGCGGTCCCCGCCTGTCAGCCTCTCCTCTCCATCGCCCCGTTCTCTCTCGCTGACGCCTGGGCCCCGCCTGTCAGATTTAAACCTGGCACGCGCGCGTGCACCAGTGCACTGGGCCGCCTCTCTGGCTAGGCCTGCTGCGCTGCGACTGTTCTGGCCTAGCACGCACAGAGCCCTTTTTCCTTTTCTTTTTCTATCACTTTTCAAAAAATTCCTCTGGACTAAATTTTAATCCAAATGCAATAATTCCAACTCCTAAATTCTTGTAATAATCCCACCTATTTATTGGTGTAGTTTTCATTCTTATCAAACCAAGTTTTCTTCACTGTTCAAATTTAAATTTGAATTTGAGCATTTATGCCTGTCATTTAAAATTCCTAGCACTGTTTCCATGACTCCAAATCCAAAACTAGGAATTTTCCCCTTCTTAGTTTTCACCCTAGTATTTAACAAAAATGAGTTGACATTTTTCTAAGAACTTTGGTTTTTCTGTTTTATTATTGTCTTATGTTTCTCGTTATTATTTTGCGACGCTAGATTGCGTTGCTGACGAAGGAGTTGGACCAGAAGATTTTGAAGACCCAGAAGACTTTGTTGAGCCAGGCAAGCAGCCCTTTGACCATGTCTATGAAACCCTTTTTATGCATGTCATATAGCACTTTATTATTGTTGCATCGGGATCATGATGAGATGGTAACCACTTTGGTGGGTTGCCTTCGTTACTTCCTTGTTGATACTTGCATTGTGCATGACCCTACCTTCCTATGAGGGTTATGCCGGTGGGAGTAGATAGGATGCTAAAGTAGTTGCTACGCAAAAAGGGGACGGGAATATGCATGGTGATGGAGACAAAGTATTTCCAAAAGACTTTTTGAAAACCCCGCCCGGTGCCACCTATGCCCGAGGGAGATAAGGAGTTGGGTAACCACTTGATGACGAAGTGGTGTACCGAGGCAAGTGTGTGTGTTGTTTTCAAAATGGATTGGTTTAAGTTGCGACCGTTATTCCAACCTTACATGCGCAACCACTCTACCCTTATATGGGAAAGGGCATTATTGATTACCTAGGCTGATACGAGCTTGGAGCCCGCATTACTAGTGACGGGAGAGTTGTTGTTGCGCTCTCTCGGGACGGGGTCGTGCCAGGTAGGGCGGCCATGACTGTTTTCACAGGGCACCGGACACACCGTTGGTACCCCGTGCTTATGGTATGTGATGAATATGGGAGCGAGGATCCTCAATTTTAAGATGTGAAATGTTGGGCACGGGGGTTACTACCAATTGAGTGGACTCTATGTTAGTGTCGTCTAGGGAAAGATAGTGATCGAGTGCTTACCCCGGGTACTTGAGGTATCGCGGGTCGTGGATGACACGGAAGTTCCCCAGATCTTGTGGGTAAAGTGTGCAACCTCCGCGAAGTGTAAAACTATTCGAATAGCCGTGTCCACGGTCAAGGACAGTTGGGTAATCGCTCTTGGGCTATGTCCACTTGTTTACAAACCCGAGTGTGTGGGAAGTACTACTTGGGCCAAGTCAAAGGACTTGACATGGATGAGTTGGGTTGGAGCCCACTCCCTTTATGTTGATATCTGTAACCAGCCCCTATGGTTACTTGAATTCATGCGATGCATGATTTACCAGTTATTGAGCATGTCATAACACGACAAAATTAGCTTTCTGCAAAAATTTACCTATGTCATGCATTGTTGTATCTTGGGCCAAAACATGGGTTGCTTGCGAGTACATTCAAAGTACTCATTGGCTTGCCACTGGTTATTTAATTGGCCAGGCATGGAAGAACAGGAGTTTGAAGAAGAGTTCTTTGGAGACGAACATGCGAACTAGGACGTTTCCCAGTCAGAATGCCTGTAGGGTTAAGGCAGATGGCATGGGTTCTACTTATCAACGAAGATTTCCGCTGCTGAAGTTTATTTGGTATTCAGCCCTTGTGGTTTTATCTATGTAAGACTTGACCATAATGGTCATAATTTGTGTAAGACGATATGTATGGATGTAAGACTCTTGTTATTCAGCTTCTGTGTATTCAGTGAGCATTGATCTCTGGTATCACTGTACGCATGCATTCGGTGATCACGACTTATGAGTCGGGGTCCCCACATGGGGCCAGTCTAGATCCCGCCAGAAGTAACGACCACCGGCGGGTGTGTCCGAGGCGTTACATTCTCGTTGCTCCCACTGGAGAGAACCTGATGTACGTCGTCCAGATGCATTTTCCCCGGGAGAAGGCGACCAACAACACATCAAAGTAAGAAGGGCTCCTTGCTGGGCTCATGGTTGCCACTGAATTGGGAATCCAGAAACTGATCATTCGAGTAGATGTAGAACTTGTGAGGAGATTCACAACTTGATGGAGGCATACATTGAGGAAGTGAGAAGAGTGGAGGATCCCTTTGACGGATTGCAAGCAGAGCACGTACCCATTGTCGAGAACAACATTGTTGATCATCTGTCAAAAGTGCGCTGCGTAAAAGCTTCCTGTGGAACCAGGAACTTTTGTTCTCCATCTTACTCAGCCCTCCGTATCTCTAGCGACAATGGCCCGAAAAAGGAGGAATTGGACTCTGATAAGCCTTTCCCGGGGCTCCTGGAAGGGACCCTACCGGAAATAACTCCCCTTCGATTGCCGGGCTGCACCCTCCTACCGGGCACTTGTCCCTGCGGTCGAGGAACGCGCTCCCACGAAAGTGGAGGTGCCGCTAGTCCACGTTGTCAAGCCCCATGCTCCAACTTGGGCAAGGCACGTAGTCCACTTCCTCCAAATTAGAGAACTTCCTGAAGAGCAAGAAGAAGTTGAAAGAGTAGCCCGAAGGGCCAGTATGTATCAGTTTGTCGATGACACACTATACAAAAGGAGGCCCAACGGTGTGAAATTAAAGTGCATTTGCCAGGTAGGAAAGGAACTGCCGGTAGAAATACACAAAGGCATGTGCGGCTCCCACATTGGATCAAGGGCGTTAGTTGGGAAAGCATTCCATCAAGGATTCTATTGGCCCACAACCCTCCAAGATGCGATCGAGCTAGTCACCAAATGTGAAGCCTGCCAGTTCCATTCCAAGAACATCCATCTTCCTACTCAAGCTCTTCAGACAATCCCTTTGTCGTGGTCGTTTTCGGTCTGGGGGCTTGATATCCTCGGCCCTTTCCCATGAGCTCAGGGGCTTTGAATTCTTGTTCATTGCAATCAACAAGTTTAGAAAGTGGCCGAAAGTAGAAGCCATGAGAAAGGTGACTGCTCAGTCAGCTATCAAGTTCTTGAAAGGATTGGTGTACCATCTCAGGGTTCCTACCCGGATCATCACGAACAACGGCACCCAGTTCACGAGCCGCGCCTTCATGCAATATGTTCATGCCCTCGGAAGAAAGATCTCATTTGCCTCTGTTGCACATCCTAGAAGCAACGAACAAGCTGAGAGGGCGAACACTGAAATGTTGCGAGGACTCAATACGAGAACATTTGATAAGTTGCATAAGTGCGGCAGGCGATGGATCGACGAGCTACCGGTGGTTCTTTGGTCCCTCACAATGACACCAAGTCGAGCTACCGGGTAGACTCCCTTCTCCCAGTCTATGGGGCAGAAGTAGTTATCCCCACAGAACTCATTTATGGGTCACCTCGAGTGCTTGCCTATGATGAAGTAGCGCAGGATCAACACCAGCAAGACAACATTGTGCTTATCGAGGAGAACCATTT
Organism: Triticum urartu; assembly: GCF_003073215.2. NCBI lineage: Eukaryota > Viridiplantae > Streptophyta > Magnoliopsida > Poales > Poaceae > Triticum > Triticum urartu. Next base: position 263,889,132 of record NC_053027.1, read on the forward strand.
CCCGGCTACTACGCGTGCTGCATGCTACCAACAAGCCCTACGTTGCTATCACAGCCGCAGGGTTCAGGCCCGGTGTTTTGAGGAAGGCGACCTTGTCCTTAGGCGCGTTCAGTCCACCAAGGGTGCAAACAAGTTGACACCAAAGTGGGAAGGCCCTTACCAGGTAGTACGAGTCACCAGACCTAGCGTAGTCCGTCTGGCAACCGGAGATGGCATTCAATTGAAAAACTCATGGAATATTGAGCATCTCTGCAAGTTTTACCCATAAGGCGTGGTTAGCGGGCTCTACCTGGCAGCCACTCTACTGTACAGGCCTTGCCTCAGTTGCATGTAACCCCTTGTACAAAGCCAGACACAGACCCTGAGCAACAAAGAAATAAATGAAGCGCTGGGGGCGACAAGTTGCATGCATGCATAAGCATTTCATGAGCATCGCATGTTCATGTAGATAAGATCGCATTTGGCATCATTTTCATCTGCATAGAATGTAGGCACCTGCCGAGGACTTGGTCCCCAAAAGGAGATGGAAAGATAAGCGTACACTGCGATCTCCGGAAAGCCAAACAGATAAGTTCTTTCTCTTATCCATACGTGTTCTGTGAGCGAGGACTTGTGCATAAGAAAACCTCACTGCTTTTTGAAACTTAGGTGCTCCCATTCCTTGACTCGAACGTTGCTTCGGTCAGGATGATCGCAGTGGCCTTTGGTGAAAAAAGATTGGCGGGGGGGAGGGGGGGGGCTGGTCCCTCTTCATGATTTGTGCCTGGTAGGCCTAACTCCATGGCAACAAAACTGAGGGTACCGACAGGGTAGCCTGCCGGGGGAAACTTGTTTACTTAAAATTATAGAGGCATTCCACCTCTGCATTGGACATATTACGTGCACGAGTCCCCGGGAAGGTTATCTTTTTCATTAATATCACTACTGCAGGATGCTGCTAATGCCACACTTTGATCAGAGACCCTTCAATGAAACTGTGTCTGATGCCATAATCGCAAATGGTGGTGTAAAAAGACGGTTCGGATTTTAGTTGCGTGTGTGATGCAGGGCATACGGTTCAGCTCAATTAACCGTTTGCGATGAGGAGGAACAAAAGAAATGGGCAGCCAGATGAAGGTGTGTGTGATATACATCATACGGTTCACTCAGATGAACTATTTGTGATTAGGCAACACAAAATAAATGGTCAATCGGATCAAAGGTGTGTCTGATATACGGCATGTGGTTCACTCGGATGAACTGTTTGCGTTGAGACATGAGAGCGGAAATGGTTCAACTTAACAAGATGTGTGTGATACGTGGCAAATAGGTATGTAATCGGAAACGTGTGCGAAGACCGATAACAACATAGACGATTACTGCTAACAAGCCGTTTGTGTTGTGAGCAAACGATTGCTGGTATACAATTGTGAGTGATTGATGAAAACATCACCAATGTGTTCCATTGTTTAGTCCGTGTGCGATGTGATTTTATTTGTCCACACAACATCTACTCTCTGTCTACAGAGCATCAACATATATACTTAAAAAGACAACATTGGATAACCAAATTAAGCATACAATTACACAAGTGACTACACACATAACATTTCCACACACCAAAGTAAGAAATTGCATGCATACTAAAGTAGGAGAAACGAGGATCTAATCATCTACTTATTGTTGCCACGACGCTTGCCACTGCTCTGCTTCCAGCTGGACCCCTGGCCGTTTTGGGGAAGGAGGCACCTCCTCATGTCAACGATCTTCCTGTACAATTTGTAGCTCGTGTACGCCTCCTTGGCCGCGTACATGACGTGACCTTTGTTGAGTTTCTCCATCCAGGATGAGTGCCAGGCACGCTTGTCCTTGTTGCATGAATCCTTCATGTCTCTATAGTAGGGGTCGACGATGGCCTCGGCGAGGTGAACCAGTGAGTCCTTCTCATGCTCCTTGCTGCCCTAGATCTTGTATTGGCCCTGGATGTCGACAAGATTCTTGCAGGCGATGCCCGAATTCTCGAGCGCCTTTACATTGTTGGTGATGTCCACCATAGCGAACATGTAGTGGGGGATGTTGACAAACCTAGCGAAACGCTCGCAAGGCCTTGTGGCCAGGCAGTAGTGGTAGACGAGGACATGGTGGTGCACACACATCTAGGCGACGATGACCTTGGGACGAGACCCGGCATGAGCGCGGGTTTACTCAAGGTCGAACCCGACCACCTTGTACTTCTCCTCGGCAAGGAATAGCTCCATGATGTGGATGGAGTGCTCCACCCAGACCGGGTCATTGGTGTACACCACCGAGAGGTCCATGAACCTTTTGGTGTGTCCCCCACGACACGCATGGTGAACTATTGCTCGTCATCGGCAGCCTCTCGTAGAGCCATTGGAGCCGCGCAGGATACCCTCTAAGAATTTCTCGTGGTGGGTGTGCTTCTTGCAATGGTGGGCCGCGATCGAAGGGTTGGACGCTGTAATAAATGGGGGCTGACCAGCCTGTCATCGTCACATCTTGTCACGACGTTCATAGCAGAGGATTCTAGTGCATGCTTGACAACACCGCACCGCACGCATGGGCTCGAAGAGGCGCCAAATGTATTGTCGGTGATCCTGTTCTCGCCCTACCGCGCAGTTTACCGCGCAAGGTTCCCACCCGGTTAGTTTGGCCACGCGTCGGCTAGAAGAGGGACAAATCATGGTTGTTTATTGGCAAAAAGCTTTGTAAAAACAAAGTGTGTGGAATGACTTCGGTCATAAGTTTACCCATGGGTGATAAGGTCAAAGTTACATAGAAGGGTGATGATGGTCACTCTAGTGCGATAATTAATTATGTGCTCTACAGGGCACATGGTGGAACAAACCAACTATGTGCAATAATGTCGAAGATCGCAATCGAGTAAGCTATACAGATCGTGTGCTGTGAGATCGAGAAGGTAAACAGATTCGTGAATGGTTAATACAATCTAAGACCATTGCATATTAAGGTCAAAATAGTGCTACCAATATATGAGTCTCATACGATGCCATTTCAATGATTGTACCACAAAATCTCAAAATCGTTGGGCAAAAAGAACGCCCCCGTGCACTACTCAAGTTTGTGCTCGAAGCCGCCTGCGGCAGCAGGGTGTCAAGACATGCGAGAGGAGGACTAAAGGACACGTACACATACGGTTAATAAAAAAATGTTTGTGATTTTTTTACCTACTATACCCCGTCCTGGTTTATAAGTAGGATTTAACTAATAAAATACGAATGCATGCTGCCAAAGATGATATCGTTGGATTCGTATTTGAACATAGTTTCCAATTATACAAATTTTGTAACATGCATTAACATTTTGTTGGTTAAATTTAAGGTGAAAATAAGGCACAGAATATAAAGGGGACTAATCGAACAAGATGGCGGCAGTATAGCACACGGCCGCTCTCTACGTAGCGAAGCAACCGTCAGCCTGCTTGTAGACGACCATTTCCTGCATGTTCAAATGCTCTATGCGTGTGGTTGCTTTCGGTTGAGGCGGTCGCGGCGCGCTCTACTCGCGCTCCGCCACGCGCGCTCTGCTCTCTTGGCGCTCTACCCTCGTCCCTCACACACATCTTGTTCAGTTGAACCATTTCTATTGTGTTGCCTAATCACACACAGTTCATCCTAGTGAACTGTATGTCGGATATCGTAGACACCATCTGGCTGCCCGTTTCTATTGTTCTGCATCATCGCAAATAGTTCTTCTAGATTAACCATTTGTCACACATCCAAGGGAGGGAAGCTTCTACATTCGTGGGGGACATGGCATTGACCATTGGGCGGCAAGAGTCGGTCATCCGGGTGCACAATGAAGGATGCAAAGAGGTATCCTACAGCAGCAAGGACGAGCTTCCCTACCGATAGCTAATCTACCAGAACTCCCAAGTTAACTGCGCTGAGGCTTGAGTAGTCATTAGATGGGTGACCGAATGGGAAGTGGCCTCAATGATACCTTGAGGTCCTTGTTTTGTAATTTTTGACATTTTTTGTTTTTTGAACACATGTTGATTGGCTTGAAGAAGGTCTATCTCGTTACTTTTTGATAGTTTTTGTGTTTTGAACACATGTTGATTCACTTGAATGAAGGTCTATCCCGTTACTTTACGACATGTTTCCAAAACATGGACCTCGAGGTTAATTCAACTAATAGGACGGAGCACTATATACATTCAACGCAATTAAATGTTTTCCAAAAAAGTGATATGATTTCTGCGGAACTTATAAGTCATGTATGTCAAATTAACCTGTGTGTACTTGTTCTCAAATCAACCTCCGGGTAGGTTTGCCACGTATCACACACATCTTGTTAAGTTGAACCATTTATGTTATCTTCCCTAATCGAAAACAGTTCATTCGAGTGAACCATATGCCGTATATCACACACACCTTTATCTGGCTGACTATTTCTGTTGCTTTCCCAAATAGCAAACAGTTCATCGGACTGAACTGTACGCCGTATATCGCACATACATTGATATGGATGCTAGTTTCTATTGTTTTATCTAATCGCAAACAGTTCGTCCGGATCAACCGTATGCCCATCATCGCACACGCAAGTAAAATCTGAACCGTGTTTGAGGTACCCGCCATCGCAAACGTTTTGCATCTTTTTTGATGGGTTTTTTACATCACCGTTTGTGATCAATGCATCGCACACAGTTTTGTCAAAGGGTCTCTATTCGTAGTGTCGCGTTAGCAGCATCTTGCTGTAGTGAAATAGTCATTCAAACTGGTATTGCGCAGGTCTAAAGTACACTAGTTATTGTTAAAAAAACGAAAAGGCATGTTAACTGCAACATCTTTAACAGCAACCAAATATCATACTTCATAGTGGTATTGTTGAAATTGTTATTGATGAAATTGAACTGCACGCAAAATAGTTGCACATATAGAGCATCACATCATGAAGAACTGAAATAAACAAGGCATAAGGCCATCTCTAGCCGATCCTTTAAAAGTTAACGGACTAAAACCCTTCACTACTAGGAAAATGCTTATAGATAGAAGTTTACCAGTAGCGTTCGTTTATGACCCCATGCTAGTAGTAGTTAGTAGTAGCGCTGGCTAGAAAGAGCGCTCCTGGTATCAGTTAGCGGCAGCGCTTGTTCCCTAGCCCCACGCTACTGCTAAGTGTAACACACCGCACCCCCTGATCAATAAATATTAGCAGCGCTGGTTGTCCAACCGGCGCTACTGTTAGTTTAGGATCTATAGCGCATGTTTAGAGAAACGCACTACTGCTATTTCTTCTATGTATAACATTTTACCAGTAGCGTGTATAGGTGACCCGCGCTACTGGTAGTGCAACACTATCCGTAGATATTTTGCAGGCGCCCATAGCAGTAGCGCGCATAGGTGACCCGCGCTACTGCTATGGCCGCCAGCCACCTACCACCTACCACCTTTCCCCTTCTTCCCCCCTCTCTTCTTCCTCCCCTTCCTTTCTCCCCCATTCCTTGCACCTTGCTTGTTCCTTTCAATGCTCCCCTCCACCACCCCTCCATTAGAGCCCTCCCTGCCCCCCTTCTTTTCCCCCCCCCCCCCCCCCCCTTCACCCCCCCCCCCCCCCCCCATTAGAGCCCTCCCTCCCCCGCTTCTTTGCCCTCCACCACCACCCCCTCCATTAATACCCTCCCCCCTCTTCTTTTCCCTCCACCACCCCCTTCCATTAATGCCTTCCCTCTCCTATCCCTCTCCTCCCACTCTCTCCCTGGCTCTCTCTCTCCCTAGCTAGATAGCTAGTTAGAGCTATATATCTAGATCTACTAGGTAATTAAGAAGAAAGGTGCTCGATATCCCTCTCGACACATAGATGAGCAAAAAAAGTGTTTGTGTGGATAGGACCAAAACTATATATATATATATATATAGGCGATATGAGAATATACCGAATTGTGTGTGGCATAATTTGAGTTGCCTACATTGTGTATTTGATGAAATAATGTGGGTGACATGAGTTGCCTATGTTTTGCCGAAATGTCGATTCAATTCCGTTTCAGCGAATTTCGGGCAAACTCAATATGTCCTATGTTTAGGGAAGGTCGGGCCGAAATTTTGTATGAATTTGATCCATGCACGTATACGTGGTTATAATATTTGCTCCACGTGCAGGTGATCACGAAGGTCAATGGAAGGATGGTGCAAAGATACCGGCAATCCGATGTGGACGACATGTATGAAAAAAGACTGAAGGATGTTGTATGTCAATGTCGAAAATGCAAAGGAATAGTCAGGCTCAACCCCTTTGAGGGTGGTACATTCAAGGTGCACCTTCTCATGCATGGTTTCATGGATGGCCATACTCGGTGGATAAGTGAAGAAGATGATGAGGACGTCGACGGGGCAGGAAATAACGACATGGGGCCACCAAACGAAGAGATGACCGATTATGTGCTCAAAGAGGAAGACGACCTCGGAAATGTCGATGGCGAAGAGGCAGTTTAAGGCAGAGAAGAAGCGGACACGCCGCCGTCTTCGTCGCTACTAAGTTTAGCCATGTGGGACCCGCATGTTCGAGACTCACTTTGCAAGAAGATGACTAGCGACAGAGCTACTTCTAGAGAGTAGGCCAAACTGGCGCAACTAGAGGTAGAATCAATGACTCCTTTGTATGATGGTTGCAATCCTGAGGTGACCTGCTTGAGTTTCACACTAGAAATCCTAAAGACGAAGGCAAAAAACAAATGGACAGATGCAAGCCTGGATGAGCTTATGAAGTATCTAAAGAAGGTTCTTTCCGCGGGAAGCCTGTGTCCTACTAGTGTCGAGGAGGCAAGGAAAATCGTGTGCCCTCTTGATCTGCCACACATTAGATATCACACATGCATCAATGATTGCATCATATATCAGAACGAGCACACGGAAAAAAACATCTGTCCAAAGTGCAATGCTTCACGATATAAAAAGGCCGGAAAGAAAGCTCCACAAAAATTTTTATGGTACTTTCCGATCACTCCGCGTCTACAGCGGTATTTCGTAGATCCTAAGGAAGCAAAGCTTATGCGCTGGCACACGGAGAGGGTGAAGCCAGATGATGGAGATGATCCAAAGCTGAGACACCTCGCAGATGCTAGCCAGTGGAGAGCATTAAATGCTGAATTTGATTTTTTTTCTCAAATGATCCAAGGAACATCGTGCTTGGCGCTAGTAGTGATGGCATGAATCCGTTTGGCAACCAGAACACCAATCATAGCACATGGCCCGTGTTTGTATGGGTGTACAACCTCCCCCAGGTTGTGCATGAAGGAAAAATACATACACATGGCTATGCTTATTCAAGGGCCAAGACAACCGGGAAATGATATAAATCTGTATCTCGGGTTATTGAAATAGGAGCTACAGACCTTATGGACAACGCTAGCCAAGACATGTGATGCAAGCAAAGGAGAGTATTTCTACACGAGAGTCATGCTGATCATGACGATGCAGGACTATCTCGGTTACAACTATCTCTCCGGCCAGGTGTGCCACGGATATTGCGGATGAACGAGGTGCATGGATGATACAACTTCTCAGCAGCTATCGAAAGATGGCGGGTCTTCAAAAATCATGTACATGGGGCATCGAAGATGGCTCGAGAAGGATGACCCATGGAGAAAGCGTGGAGATCTATTCAATGGTAAGGCTGAGCATCGAGGTCCTCCATGTAAGCATAGTGGTGCAGAAATATATGAGTTATTGAAGAACTGGGAAGAGTGCCCCTCACCGGGAAAGACGAAGAAAAAGGCGCTGGAGCCCCTACTGAAGGTATGGAAGACGAGATCTGTTTTCTGGGACTTGGAATACTGTCCCAAACTCGACACACCTCATAGCCTTGATCAAATGCATATCACAAAAAATATCCTTGAGAGTTTGCTTGGAACATTGATGAACATGCTGGAGAGGACCAAGGATGGGCCGAAGGCAAGAAAAGACTTGGAATTTTTGAATATCAGGAAAGATCTCCAAATGCCCAGTAAAAAGTTGTCAGAGGAGATCGCGACGGAGATGGAGATGGAAGATAGGGGCAAAAAAGTAAACAAGAAGGAAGAACAATATTGCCCCCCTCTTGCTTCACCTTAGATCCGAAGGAGGTCGATCAATTATTCAAGTGCCTTGCTAGAATCAAAGTTAGTTCCAGATACTGTGGGAAAATAAGCAGATATCTGGACACTAAGAAAAAAGTTTCAGTGGGCTGAAGTCTCACGGCTGTCATGTGATGATGACGCGGTTACTCCCCGATGAGGACATCAATACCATTGTTACACCCACAGCCCCTACTGTTACATATACTAGACCAATTACTAGAGCTCGCGCACGCCAATTGAATTTCCAGGTACTTTCATTTCTTGGTAATGATTCTAATGTTCATGAGAATATGATGCTGCCTAAATTGGATACATTTGTTTTGCTTACAAGTGAAGGGCCTAGCTTGGAGAAGGATGAACATTGGAGCAAGAACACACATGGAGTTGATGGCTTGCACAAGGGGATCAAGAACGGAGTTACAAGTGATGATTTCAGGACTTTGAAGCCACCATAAGGAGTGCATGAAGCCTTGGACGAAATATACAAGATGCCACTTCATAATATTCGTCCATAGGCTATTTTAGGTGCTGTGTCACCTTATTATTGGGCCAGGCCCATGTATTTTCGAAATACTTAAGTATAGGCTGTTTTTAGAGTCCGTATGTGTGGGGAAACAAGAGTTAGGGTTGGTTTCAGACCCCTCCTCCAAGGGCCACAAAATTCCCCCTCTTCCTCCATATATACATGTAGCGACCCGACCTCAGACGGTCAAGTCTCTGTGCTTAAGTGTCATCCCTGGATCGGTATGCTGACACACACAGTACTCAAGGATTTATAACAGAGGTAAATCACATGTATAAAGTAACGTAAATACTATTACCTCAATCCAAATAGCGGAAGTAACAACAAGGTTGTGGATTCCCATCAACACCAACGGCAAAGTTGAGTGTAGAAATTGTAACCCTAACGTATCACTTACTCGTCGTAAGATAAACCTGCAACATGAGATGTTGCAGCCACAAAGGGTCAGTACATTGAATGTACTGGCAAATTCACACCATAGAGAATGATGAACAATGGCTATCACTACATGCATATTTGGCTGGTGGAAAAGCTCTATGGTTATAAGGTTTTTGCGAAAAGCCAATTTTTCCCTACTACAAAGCAATAAATTTTATTTAACTATCATGGTGGTTGTTGAACATTGAGAATAGTTGACAGCATTCTCGATCCCAATTAAGTAACATCATTAAAACCCAGCAATATTCATTTAAAGTAGCGTGATGAGATTCACATGATAATCCAGGTACTAGATACTCAAGATGTCCATAACCGGGGACACGGCTAATCATGATTAGTTTATACACTCTGTAGAGGTTTGCGCACTTTTCCCCACAAGACTCGATCTCCTCCGTTGGATTTCTCGCACTACATGGTGTTTGAGAAACGGATGACCGAGACATAGTCTTTCAGAAGCGTTTGCACCTTACGATGGGTAGACCATACCACCTACAACCCCTACATCTGCTAGTCTACCACTGTAAGAGTTCACACGACTTAATCAACTATGCTAGAGCCCATAATAGCTTGTGGCTGCACACGGAAGTTTCTAGCATGAATAATCTTATGATCCCTTTGAGACTGGGTGGCGGTCCATAAAAAAACAGGCAATCCTGGTCTACCCAGGTGCCTATACAGGCAATCCTGGAATAACCAGGTACCTCAATCCACCCAGATGTGTGTTTAAGTTGCCACCTTAAGTAAACCATTAAGTAACAATCTCGCATCTGTCATGAATACTCTGAAAAACCCAATCCACGTCTACGAGCATAGCATGGCAATGTAAGCATAACGTAAAAGTAACTCCCAAGGGTTTGTTAATAAGTAGGTAATAGGTTCCTACCTCATCAACTACTTCCGAACCCACAATTTATACAGATCCTAACCATGCAATGTTTGGGGATTGGAACTAATGCATAAAAACTGGGTGTTAAAGGAATATGATCACAGTGTGAACTTGCCTGCAATGTTGATGAAGATGATTCGCACTCAAAACTCTTGATAGTTCTACTCGTCACACTCCGGTCAATCTATCGTAAGCAAGCAATAGTAACCACACATAAGCAATCACTCAAAGATCGGAGAGAACAAAGAAAACAATTCGGAAAATGTCAAAACCAAGCAAATAACTCTTGCAACATAAAACAATTTCTAACAGTACCAAATTATGTGAATTTGGCCTGATCAGAAAGTTTAGGTCAAGAGCTTAGATTTGCAAAAAAATCAACTCAAACGGAGCTACGAAACTCAAGTTATGATCAAATGAAGTTTGAATATGAATCTGAACGAAAATTTCAAAAATTTGATGTGACAGGTTCACTGGATAGGTGAAAACAAGACGAAGCTATAGGCGCTGGTTTCATCTAATTTGGATTAACGAGTGAAAAGTTATGGCTATTTGAAAAATTAGGGCCAAACTGTTTTACGAAAAAATAGTTGCGGTTAAGGTCTAACGTATAAATACGTACACTAAGTGATAATCTAATTATTCTATCGTATAGTCTGAAAATAATAAACTACGGAAGTGTAAGAAGAAGAAGAAAAAACAAAGAAAAATACCTTTATAAGGGAGAGAAAAGACAACTTTGGAGAGAGGAGACAACTTTCAGAAGTCGCGCCGGAGAGGAGAAAAATATTTTTCTTAAATGAATCTAGTCAAATCAAAATATTGATTTAACCTGAATCGGATGATTTTTGGAGGCTCTATGGGTCTATATTTATTCGTGGAAAAGAGGCTTAGGGTCAAAAGTTAGGCAATGTCAGACTAAATATAGACGAAAATATACAAAACACAGATGAAAAGAGATGCTTGCATCGCATGGGCCTAAAGGCCTTCGGACGGCCGCACGCGCACGCTGCGGCTGCGGTTTTTTTTTTACAAAATTTGGCCTTAAAAAAATAAATAAATAAAAAGGCTGACTGGGCCTGGCCCATTTAAGAGAGAGAAAAATAATAATGCGGCGCCAGAAACTACTATATTGCGCATGTAGGCGATAAATAAATATGGGCCACACGTACAGTTTTTTTAAAATAGAAATAGAAGGAAAAACGAATAACAAAAATAAAATAAAAATTTTAAATAGGCATATTATATATCAAAATTTTCATAAAAAGATTTTCTACGACATGAACATTTTTCTAGCATTAAATAAAATACACACAAATTCTAATAATTCCAACAGTGCTCCTGCTCTAATAAGATCCAACAAAAAACATTTTAAAAATATCAAAATGATTTCAAATTTATTTCTCTCCAATTTTTTGTTGTAGGGAATCATGTTACCCTAATTTCCATATATTTTGTTTTTGGAGAAAAATAATTTGAATAAAACTCAAATAACTCCAAATTGAAAATAAATTCAAAAGAACTTTGAATTTAATTCTTTGAAACTCCCAACTCATATTTCATATAATTTGAAGAAGTCATTTTATCTTCTCTCGTGAAAATCATTGAGCTGCATGAAGTTTATGAATTGAAATATTTCCAAATGAAATTCAATTATTTTCAAATACCCTTTCATTTAATTTAAATGGAAGAAGTCATATCATCTTCGCTCAAGGGTTTTGTATTTGAAAATAATTTGAATTCATGGAGATCAGAAAGCAAATATGAAAGTTTGGGAAAGTCCTTTTATTCCCTCTCATTTAACTTTCAAAAAGTTTTGAATTCACTCACTTTCAGACAATCAATTAAACAATCAATCAAATCTATCTATTTATTATAACATTCCAAAATTTAGAATTTTGGGATGTTACAATACATCCCTTAGGGCGTCGTTTAGACTTTGGAGTTTTGTTTAGATTAAAAGTTCACCATAGCTGCAACTTCACGTACTTCGTTTCTGTCCAACGACCAGACCAAGACGTCACAGAACCCCACCTTGATCAATAAAGCTTTCATCTTATATTCCCAATATCCAGATTGCAATCTCAGTATCTTGTTCTTCGTTTGCTCGCAGGAAACAGGCCCTCGTGGTCAGGTTGATCGTGCTCCGGCGTGGTCAATAACCCCTCGGAGTTGGTTTAGCGATTGCTAAGGCACGACGTCCTCGCACGTTCGTAGTCAGATCGTCAAAGTCGACTTCCTCTAAAAGGATAGCCACTATCTCATCGAAAGACGCGACACCTTTCCCTCTATCAAGTGGTATCAGATTTCCAGGTTGCTCGGTGAGATTTTATAGTTTTTCGTAGTTTAGGTCGAGTCTGTTCTTCATATCCAAACCAATCTGAGCCTTTGCATAGTCTTTTTAGAGTTTTGCTTTGTTGAATTTGTGGTTGCATCATCGTGTCGAGCTGCTGGTCTTAGCGTCTAGTCCCTTAGAGTTTCGAGTTCTATTCACAGGTTGTCACGCCGCTGCCATATACCACCACCAATCCGAGTCCACATATACCATTGCCATATACCACCACCAATCCGAGTCCACATATACCATCGCCATATACCACCACCAATCCGAGTCCAGATATACCATCGCCATATACCACCACCAATCTGAGTCCAGATATACCACCACAGTCCGAGTTCCACCAGATTCATCTCCGCCACCAGTCCTAGTCCGAGTTCAGTATTTGTTGCTTTGTTTTCGAGTTCCAGATCACGCCATACTCCGAGTCGTGACAGAGTAGGACTCCCCAACTTTCGAGCCACCCACAGAAGAAAAATAGTTCCAAACTAAAAAAAACTAAGTCTGGAAAATTCTGGCTAGGCAGTTTTTAGACCATTTGTGGACTTTTTTCGAAAAAAATTTGTTGCGGAGCAAAAAAAGAGGAAAAAAGTGCAAAAAAAAGTGAAAAAAAATAAAAAAATATTCAGAGTGTGCTCCTCCATTGTTTACGTGCAGCGCAATGATTTTGTTAGTGTTCTAGGCTTGCGTCTCTAGCACGGTCTAGCCTAGGACCAGCACAGTACCGTCGTTGAGCGTTTATTCGACTTTGCATCTCTGAATTGATTATTGCTGACCCTTTTTGCTACCATATTATAAGCCTTCCCATCTCCACATACATCTACGTCGTGTGTTTGACTCTCCCTGGTAATCGCTCTATCCAAGCTTTGAGAGTTTTGACTACGACGGTTGCCGATCACCGCCTGCTGCTGGGTAAGAACTGGTAAGAATTTGAGATTTGCTTGACGGATTTATGACACCACCACCACCTCTTGTTAGTAGTTTGTAGGATCATATTCTTGTGTGTTTCTATTGTTGCTAACCATGGTAGGATCACAAGCCGACAAGACTGACTGGGAGAACATGACGAATAAGGAGTTGCATGATAAATTTCAGCAAATGATGAGTGGACAGGTGCAAGATGTGCTAAACAGATTTGAAGAGGCCATGGAGAAGATAGATGGCATGGAGAAGACGTTCGAAACAAAGCTCGATAACAGGTTTAATGAATTGCTCGCGCGTCTTCCACCACCACCACTGGCTGCACCTAATGCACCTCTACAACAACAACAACGACTACCTACACATCACGAAACAGCCCTCCGCCGAGCGAGCCGTCTCCCTCTTGCACCTGGACAAACTGTTGGTGCTGCTGTTGATACTTCTATGGCTCCTGCTGCTAATGCGGAGGAGGATGATTTTGCGGGAGATTACGAGGATGAGATTGATCAAAATCAGAACTACGTGCCACCACCAGCACAGCAACCACCAGGTCGTCCACATGCAAATAATGGCAATGGTAGGGCTCACCCTCAAGTACGAGATCATGACCATCTCCCTAAACTAAAATTGAATATTCCACCATTTGAGGGTAGATATGTTCCTGATATATATCTTACTTGGGAGTTAGAAACTGAACAACGATTTTACAATATCCAGAGGAGAGATGTGTTCCTGCTGCTGTTTGTGCATTCACTAGTTTTGCATGTGTTTGGTGGTCTGAGCATTGTAGATTATATCCTATTCCAGCTACTTGGGCTGCTTTGAAAACTGCTATGCATACTCGTTGGGTTCCACCATATTATCAACGTGAATTACTTCAAAAATTGCAGCGTTTAAGACAAGGAAAAAAATTCTGTAGAAGAATATTATCAAGAATTACAAACTGGCATGCTTAGATGTGATGATTGTTACTGAGGATGGTGGGTATGAGTCCGCTAGTGACTATAACGAGGAGACTTTGGCTCTTATTACACGTGACGAACACAGTGGAGACGATTCTGATCATGAGACGCAATACATGGCTCCTGAAGATGCTGACAGGTATGAATGTTTAGTTGCTCAACGTGTTTTGAGTGTGCAGGTTCCACAAGCTGAGCAAAATCAGAGGCATAATTTGTTCCATACAAAGGGAGTTGTGAAGGAACGTTCTATTCGCGCGGTCATAGATGGAGGGAGTTGCAACAACTTGGCTAGCATGGAGATGGTGGAGAAGCTATCTCTCACCACAAGACCACATCCACATCCTTACTACATCCAATGGTTCAACAACAACGGCAAGGTTAAGGTAACACGTACTGTTCAGGTGCATTTTAGTATCTCTACATATGTTGATTATGTTGATTGTGATGTGGTACCTATGCAAGAATGTTCCTTATTACTTGGTAGACCATGGCAATTTGATAAAAATTCTGTACACCATGGTAGAAACAATCAGTATACTCTTGTTCATAAGGATAAAAATATTACTTTGCTTCCTATGACTCCTGATTCCATTTTGAAAGATGATATTAATAGAGCTAATAAAGCAAAATAGGAGAAAAATAAGAGTGAAAATCAGATTGTGGCAAAAGAATTTGAGCAACAAATGAAGCCTAATAATAAACCATCTACTGTTGCTTCTGAAATTAAATTGAAAAGTGCATGTTTACTTGCCACCAAATCTGATATTGATGAGCTAGATTTTCGCAAATCTGTTTGCTACGCTTTTGTGTGCAATGAGGCATTATTTTCATTCGAGGACGTGCCTTCCTCTTTGCCCCCTGCTGTCACTAACATTTTGCAGGAGTTTGCTGACGTCTTTCCACAAGACGTGCCACTGGGATTACCACCTATTCGAGGGATTGAGCATCAAATTGACTTAATTCCCAGTGCTTCACTACCCAACCATGCACCATACCGTACAAATCCAGAGGAGACGAAGGAGATTATGCGTCAAGTACAGGAGCTGCTCGACAAAGGTTATATACGCGAATCTCTTAGTCCTTGTGTTGTTCCTATTATACTAGTGCCTAAAAAGGATGGTAAGTCGTGTATGTGTGTTGATTGTAGAGGCATTAATAATATTACTATTCGTTATCGTCATCCTATTCCTAGGCTAGATGATATGCTTGATGAATTGAGTGGCTCTACAATATTCTCCAAAGTTGATTTGCGTAGTGGATACCATCAAATTCGTATGAAATTGGGAGATGAATGGAAAATAGCATTTAAAACTAAGTTTGGTTTATATGAGTGGTTAGTCATGCCTTTTGGGTTAACTAATGCGCCTAGTACTTTTATGAGACTAATGAACGAAGTTTTACGTGCTTTCATTGGACGATTTGTTGTAGTCTATTTTGATGATATACTGATTTATAGCAAATCTTTGGAAGAACATTTGGAACATTTACGTGCTGTTTTTATCGCTCTACGTGATGCACGTTTGTTTGGTAACCTTGGGAAGTGCACCTTTTGCACCGACCGAGTATCTTTTCTTGGCTATGTTGTTACTCCACAGGGAATTGAAGTTGATAAAGCCAAGATTGAAGCTATTGAGAGTTGGCCGCAGCCCAAAACGGTCACACAAGTGAGGAGTTTCCTTGGCCTCGCTGGTTTCTATAGGCGTTTTGTGAGAGATTTCAGCACCATTGCTGCACCTCTCAACGAGCTTACAAAGAAGGATGTACCTTTTTTTTGGGGTACCGCACAGGAAGAAGCCTTCACCGTATTGAAAGATAAGTTGACACATGCTCCTTTACTCCAACTTCCTGATTTTAATAAGACTTTTGAGCTTGAATGTGATGCTAGTGGAATTGGATTAGGAGGTGTGTTATTACAAGATGGCAAACATGTTGCATACTTTTCTGAAAAATTGAGTGGGCCTAGTCTGAACTATTCTACTTATGATAAAGAATTATATGCTCTTGTTCGGACTTTAGAAACATGGCAACATTATTTATGGCCCAAAGAATTTGTTATACATTCTGATCATGAATCTTTGAAACACATTAAAAGTCAAGCAAAACTGAACCGCAGACATGCTAAATGGGTTGAATTCATTGAGACTTTCCCTTATGTCATTAAACACAAGAAGGGTAAAGAAAATGTTATTGCTGATGCGTTGTCTCGTCGTTATACTATGCTTTCACAACTTGACTTTAAAATATTTGGTTTGGAGACCATCAAAGATCAATATGTGCATGATGCTGAATTTAAAGATGTATTGCAGAATTGTAAAGAAGGTAGAACATGGAACAAGTTCGTCGTTAATGATGGATTTGTGTTTCGTTCTAACAAGCTATGCATTCCAGCTAGCTCTGTTCGTCTTTTGTTGTTGCAGGAGGCGCATGGAGGAGGACTAATGGGACACTTTGGCGTGAAGAAGACAGAGGATATACTTGCTACACATTTCTTTTGGCCAAAGATGAGACGAGATGTTGAGCGTTTTGTTGCTCGCTGCACTACATGTCAAAAAGTTAAGTCACGACTCAATCCTCATGGTTTATATATGCCTTTGCCTGTACCTAGTGTTCCTTGGGAGGATATATCTATGGACTTTGTTTTAGGTTTACCTCGAACAAAGAAGGGGAGGGATAGCATATTTGTTGTCGTGGATAGATTCTCGAAAATGGCACACTTTATACCATGTCATAAAAGCGATGATGCTGTTAATGTTGCTGATTTGTTCTTTCGTGAAATTATTCGCTTGCATGGTGTGCCAAATACTATTGTTTCAGATCGTGATACTAAATTTCTTAGCCACTTTTGGAGATGTTTATGGGCTAAGTTGGGGACTAAACTGCTTTTTAGTACTACTTGTCACCCCCAAACTGATGGACAAACTAAAGTAGTCAATAGAACATTGTCTACTCTGCTAAGGGCTGTTTTGAAGAATAATAAGAAAATGTGGGAAGAATGCTTGCCTCATATTGAATTTGCTTATAATGGTTCATTGCATTCTACTACTAAGATGTGCCCTTTTGAAATTGTGTATGGTTTGCTACCTCGTGCACCTATTGATTTGTTGCCTCTTCCATCTTCGGAGAAGGTTAATTTTGATGCTAAAGAACGTTCTGAATTGATTTTAAAACTGCATGAGTTAACTAAGGAAAACATTGAGCGTATGAATGCTAAATATAAACTTGCTGGAGATAAGGGTAGAAAACATGTTGTGTTTGCACCTGGAGATCTTGTTTGGTTACATTTGCGTAAAGATAGATTTCCTAATTTGCGCAAATCAAAGCTAATGCCACGTGCTGATGGTCCTTTTAAGGTGTTAGAGAAAATAAATGATAATGCATATAAACTTGAGCTACCTGCAGATTTTGGGGTTAGTCCCACTTTTAACATTGCAGATTTGAAGCCTTATTTGGGTGAGGAAGATGAGCTTTCGTCGAGGACGACTTCATTTCAAGAAGGGGAGGATGATGAGGACATCAATACCATTGTTACACCCACAGCCCCTAGTGTTACATATACTGGACCAATTACTAGAGCTTGCGCACGCCAGTTAAATTACCAGGTACTTTCGTTTCTTGGTAATCATTCTAATGTTCATGAGAATATATTGCTGCCTAAATTGGATACATTTGTTTTGCTTACAAATGAAGAGCCTAGCTTGGAGAAGGATGAACATTCGAGCAAGAATACACATGGAGTTGATGGCATGCGCAAGGGGATCAAGAACGGAGTTACAAGTGATGATTTCAGGACTTTAAAGCCACCATAAGGAGTGCATGAAGCCTTGGAGGAAATATACAAGATGCCACTTCATAATATTCGTCCATAGGCTATTTTAGGTGCCGTGTCACCTTATTATTGGGCCAGGCCCATGTATTTTCGAAATACTTAAGTATAGGCTGTTTTTAGAGTCTGTATGTGTGGGGAAACAAGAGTTAGGGTTGGTTTCGGACCCCTCCTCCAAGGGCCACGAAATTCCCCCCTCTTCCTCCATATATACAGCCCTTAGGGCGTTGTTTAGACTTTGGGGTTTTGTTTAGATTAAAAGTTCGCCATAGCTGCAACTTCACGTACTTCGTTTGTGTCCAACGACCAGACCAAGACGCACAAAACCCCACCTTGATCAATAAAGCTTTCATCTTATATTCGCAATATCCAGATTGCAATCTTAGTTTCTTGCTTGTTCTTTGTTTGCTCGCAGGAAATAGGCCCTCGTGGTCAGGTTGATCGTGCTCCAGCGTGGTCAATAACCCATCGAAGTTGGTTTAGTGATTGCTAAGGCGCGATGTCCTCGCACGTTCGTAGTCAGATCGTCAAAGTTGACTTCCTCTAAAAGGATAGCCACTATCTCATCGAAAGACGGGACACATTTCCCTCTATCACTCCCAGATGCACTTAGAGGGATTATGGACACACATGTGCGTGAGACGCTTACTGACCTATGCCACTTTTTTGATGCTATCTCTCAAAAGTCAATCAGTGTGAAGCAACTCCATAGGCTACAGGAAGAGATCGTTGTCATACTGAATGAGCTAGATATGTACTTCCCGCCTGCGTTCTTTGATGTCATGGTGCGTCTATGTGTCCACATCGTGGATGACATCATCAACCTAGGGCCGACATTCCTGTACAGCATGATGTCGTTCAAGAGGATGAATGGGGTCATCAAAAGATTCGTTCGTAACATGTCCCGTCCAGATGTAAGCATAGCCCAGGTATATTTGACCAAAGAGTGCATCTCTTTCTGTGAGAGTTATCTAGTAGGCACCGGAGACCCTGTTGTTGGTTTTCTCGTCAATAAGCACCATGGAACGCTCGAAGGCGAAGGTCACACCAATGGTCATAGGGGTGTGAATGTGTTACGCTCGGGCTGACAAAACGACCTTGACAGGGCAAACTTAGTAGTGCTACAACACCTAGATGTGCTAGAAGATTTCGTGACACTGCGCAAAGAGACCATCGCAAAGAAGTACCGTGACTGTGGGGTGCACAGGACGGACGCTGAAGTTATTAGAGAGCACAACTCCACTTTCTTGCGTTGGTTCGAAGAGCGAGTCCTGGCTAATCCCCCGGAAGAGGACTGTCCAAACGGAACTCTCATATACGCCTTAGCACATGCCCCGTTGACCAACCCCGTGACTTATCAAGCATACGATATCAACGGATACACATTCTACACGGAGGAGAAATATATAAACAATGATGACCAAAACTCAGGGGTGAAGATGGGAGCCATGACCGGGAATGTAATTGAAAGATATTACGGAAGGGTCAAAAATATATGGGAGCTTAACTACTCTAGATTGCATAGCGCGACGATGCTCCATCATATGGGCTAAGAATGTACAAAGAGAAAACCAACATTTCACTACCATGTGTATACCCGACTCTGATAGCGGTACCGTCAATGCCACCGCCAAAAATGAGCCATGGGTACATGCTAAACATGTGACACAATGTTTCTTCATAACCGACCCGATCAATCCCAGCCGTGTTGTCGTGAGGAGAGGCAAAAAGAGCATCGTCGGAATGGATGGAGTCACCAACGAGGAAGACTACGACCAGTACGGTGATCCTATGAGGGAAGATGATGCTGATGACGATGAAACATACGCCAAAAGAAGAATGAAGACTACATTACCTAAGAAAGATCATAATCCCTGGAAAAGGAGAAGTCACGGCCATGGGCTCAATTATTCGACAATGAACAAAAGAGGGAAGAAGATCAGCCTAAAGCGTCGTCGTCGCCCAAGCTGACAAACTAATCCACAAATTTTGTGTGTGTCTATTTTGTATACTGCCGTTAGCGGTCAAATGATGTAATATATATTATACTAATTATTATCCAGAGGGTAACAATGGTATTTCTCCAACGACATACCACATTAAACCCTAGCTAGCTAGAGCTATATACCCCTACTATACAAACTTGTACAAATGCAAATGAAAGATAAGAAGAAGAAAAGTGCAAATGAAAGAAAAAGAAAAAGAAAAAGAAAAGGAAATGAAGTTTTGCAAAATCAAAATGAAAGAAAAAGAAAAAGGAACTAATAAGTTGTGGAAAATGAAATGAAAGAAAAAGAAAAAGAAAAAGAAAAAGGAAGGAAGTTTGTTGAATATGAATAAAAAGAAAAAGAAAAAAATAAAAGAAAAAGTTAGCAGTAGCGTTGTTTGTGCTGGGCAGCACTATAGGTAAGTTAGCTATATCGCGTTTTGCTGCCCCGCGCTATAGCTAACTTAGCTATAGCGTGTTTTGCCACACCGCGCTATAGCTAAGTTGCCTACACAGCACGATCGAGCCACACTTATCTCTTTCATCTCTCTCACTCTCGCTCGATCCCCTTTCTCTGAGCTCCCACACCACCGGCCGCCGACGCCGCACCCGCCCACGCCGCCGTCGACGCGCGCCGCACCTGACCCCGACGCCGGCCACTGGCCACCACCGACGCCGCTCCCTCCCACACCGTCGTCGATGCGTGCCCCACCCAACCCCGATGCTGGCCACTGGCCACCCCGACGCTCCCTCCACCCATGCTGCCCCATGCGCTAGGTCCACCCCGGCCCGGCCCCCCCCCCCCTGCCCCCCCCCCCCCCCCCCCCCCCCCCCCTAGGCCGGCGCCATCTTCTCTCCGCCGGCAGGTCTCTGTCTCTCTCTCTCCGACCAAATTTGGTCTCTCTTTGCAGATCTACGAGGAGGAGAAGGACGCACCCCCTCTGCCTCGGCGACGCCGACCTCGATCCCAACTCCGAGGTGTGCCAATTCCGTCCCACTTCATATGCTTGTTTTTTTCAAATGCTTGCTATCCAAATGTTGATCCATGGGGTGTCCAAATGCTTGCTGACCAAATTTGGTCTCTTTGCTCTCTGAAATGCATGTTAAAATGCATGTTGTTAGAGTGTTAAAATGTCTGTTGTTAGAGTGTTCAAATGTCTGTTTTTAGGGTGTTCATATTGCTATTAAAATGCCTATTGTTAGAATGTTCAAATGCTTGCTGTCAAAATGAAATGCAACGACAGATTGGTTCATGATTCATATTGTTGCTATCCATTTGGATTTTGTTGCTAGAGTAAATGAAAATGAGTGTTTAGTTTGTTGATAGAGTAAATAAAATGAAAATGAGCATTTTATTAGGAAGATTGTAGGTCCACAATTTATCTTGTGTGTCTACAATAATTGATGTTGTGAATGCTTGACGCACAGGTAGATCACCGACGTGCCGCTCGACGACACTGCTCGAAGATCATTGACACCACACTCGCATCCTCTACAAGCAGATAGTGAGCATCCCAAAACCCACACTATATAGAGCTCTGTCCATGGAGATGCTAGAGGAGAGTACATGTGCATGTTGTTGTTGTGTTGCTATAGTGAGCATCCTATATTGTTGTGCTGTTGTAGTTGTGCCAGACTTTGCTTGTTTTCCAGAAATGTTTTGATACTATAGAATGATAGTGAGCATACGATTGCGAGTGACCTATGTTTTTCCGGAAATTTTGATTCGTTTCCATTCCGGCAAATTTCAGGCGCTCTATATGTGCACTTTCTAGCAAAGGTCATGCCGAAATTTTCCACGAATTTCGGCATGACTTGTGCTAGAAAGTTGGACATATTGAGGGCTCGAGATTTGTCGCGACGGGAATGAAACGACATTCAGGAAAAACAAATGTCACCCTTTTGTCATTATTCACTTTATTATATAAAGCTCGACAATTAAATGACTACGACATTGAACCCTAGGAAACATGACCGACACCGATGAGGCCGGAGGCTCTCAGTCCCAACTAGGGCGAGCACACTCCTACCTCGACTTTCTGGTGGATCAAGAGAGACAGCAAGCTGGGTGTCAGGACCCCCTTGTCATGACGGACGATGATGGTGGTGGCGCCGACGCCGACACTAATGCCACCAACGACACCGGCACTGATGATGTTGCTAACTACAGCATAGAAGGTGGGACCTCCCAAGCCAGTGAAGGAAAGAAGGAAAAGAGGACACGACGCCAAAATGAGCTCGGCACCAGAAGACTGGTGGTCATGGCGGTGCACCCCAGCGAGTTCGAGCCAATAGTTCCGTGGGAAGTGGTAGCGTGTTACAGCAACCAGCTAGCATGCATCCTACGGGATACCGCTAACATCAACACCACGAAAATACAGAAGAATGAACATTTGAAGAATCTGCTCCTAACTAGGTTGCACACAAGATTCCTGTTTCCCGGTCAGAATGACGATGTCGACCCATGGGATGATGATGCCATGAAAGAAATCAACAACAAAGCCCTAGGGAAGTTCATCAACACATTCAGCGTTTGGAAAACTAGGGTGAAAAAGGCGATTGAAGTAGACCATGAAACCTATGCCGAGATTGTTGGAGACAATCCGAAAATTATGATAGAGGACTTTGAAAAGTTCAAGGAGACTTGCAATGAAGAAGCTGCCAAGGCCAGGTCGGAGAGAGGCAAGCAGCTGCAGGCAAAGAACATGGGGAACCACCGCCTTGGAAGTCGTGGTTACATGGGAAAAGGCCCGTGTGGGCTAAGGAGGACGCAGAACGTGAACGTCAGGGGATCCCAGACCCATTGGCTGAGTTCACCGACCGGTAGGAGCACGACTTCATCAGGGCCCGATTCTCGTGGGACCCCAAAAATGATTTTTTGCACCGATGGGCCGACTAGGAAATTCATGATATTACTGGTAATTATCCTTCTACCACCTAACATATTAGCTTCTGATCAATGAAGTCTACTACATTCTACTCGCATTCGTAAACGATTCATGCTCCATTTTGCAGAGAGAGCAACACAAGCTTGCGGCCGAAAGCGACTCGTCGAATCAGTCGACTCAGCCATTGGTGAAGTACAAGTGGGACACTCCTTTCAACCAGACCAGAACATAATGATGGGACACCTGCCAGGCCAGCGGCCGCAATATGGATGTGTGCACGGCACCAGGGATGGTGCCACGTGGAAGTACTATTATAACGAGGACCCCGAGGCTAGACGATAGAAAAAGAAGTTCAGTCAAGTGACTATCAACGAGAAGGTAGTGCCGGCGAT
Source organism: Triticum urartu (assembly GCF_003073215.2). NCBI lineage: Eukaryota > Viridiplantae > Streptophyta > Magnoliopsida > Poales > Poaceae > Triticum > Triticum urartu. Next base: position 263,912,364 of record NC_053027.1, read on the forward strand.
GGAGAAAATAAAAGCTGAGACCAAAGTTGAGGTAATCCGGGAAGCGGTAGCTGCCTATAGAAATGATATAGTGGCTGCCTTTACAAGCTTGATTCCAACTGTGGTCAACTGGGTGCAACAAAATCCAAACGCGCCACCAACTGACTTTCCCATGCCCAGCTTCACCGGGGGCAACTCAATGAACACCGCACCCATACCCGTACCTAGTATGCCAACCGCACCCGCACCTACTCCAGCACCTGCTCCTGCACCCAGCTCTCACAGCAACCCAGCTCCGTCTCTGGCATGAATGTCGGGCCATCGACACTGGCTGAGCTCGATGCCCTCACGGTAAATACGTGTCGCACTCTCATCAACTCAACTAATTAATTAATCTTCAGTTGCCGTTCTTTTTGGATCTCTGACGCCGCACGTATATGTCTTTGTAGGCCGACTCCACTCCGTGCACCCTCCTTTACCACATGAAGGGCGGGTTGGTTGATGTGGGGAAGGGTACTATAGTGAAGCCCGAGGATCGATTGTTCCACCACCGATAGATGCCTAATAACGCCTTAAGGGTCTCCATGGCCAGTGTGAAAGCGGGCTACGAGGGTTTCCCTCATCCGATACAAACCGATGGAGAGGATGACGAGACCCCCACGCAGCTTGGCCAATGCAAAAATTGGCCGATCCTATGGCCGAAAAATCTTCTTCGTGTCGAGGTGGCCGGGAGCACACCAACGGGACCTCAGGAAGGTATGACCACAGCCCCACCTACACAAGTACAACCATCGTCTATGCTCTTGCTGAGATCGAGAGAGACAAGGAAGGAGGGCCAACCGTTCCGGCAGATGATGCCATCTGCCCCATGGAAGAGGATATGGATCATGACATGGAGGAGGTCGATGACCCTCTCCAGTATCTCAATACCGACTTTGACAACGAAGTAACAATGAGTCAACCATATTAATATGAGATGTATGTACCTGAGCCGGAACGTCCTCGTGAGTGCAAGAAGTCTTTGTTCATGCAATCCTCGCAGGACACGCCTCCAGATGCCAGTTCCACCCAAGCTCAACTAATTAGCCAGAGTCATCCAATGTTGAGCCCGACAACACTAGGGGTGGTGCTCAGGGAGGGTCTGACAGACCCACCAGCACCTGAGCCCACCAAGAAGAAGCAGAGGAAGAGACCGACGGTGAAAAAAATCCAATAAAGTTGGCAATGTTGGTTCTAGCAGCCAGCCGCCTTCAACCAAGGTTGACAGTGTACCGATGAAACATGTGCCATTAATCCATGTTGCGGGAGAGTCAATGGTACCGGCGAATGCACTAACTGCCATAACAGGGAATTTCAGGAGACTCCATGACCATGTGCTTTCGACAGAGAGAAGCCTCCTCGCCTCAGATGATCCAGGATACCCACTTTATAAGGTTCATGTGCCAAGCAGTTGCAAGATGTACGTCCACACATGCCCCACGAACCTCTTCTTCCTGCGATTTGATTACATCTTCTAGATGTTCCAAATGAGGACACTTGATTTTATGTTCTCCCACCTGTATGCACTGCACATGAACTACATCGTCAGGAGAGAGCAAGTCACTGGTCTTGCGGTCACGGACCCATACTACATGCATGATGGCTTCTTGTCAATCGACGACACCAACCGTCAATATGCGAGTCAGTACATCAAAGAATTCTTGGTCAGCAATAAGGACAAAGAAACGATTCTCCTACCTTATCATCCCGGGTAAGTCATCCACGGATAGCACTATAACACATACATCCTTTCGTGCATTTCAATAACTAGTTTGCATGCATCGAGGCTAACTTGATCATGTATTTTGCGCAGTGGGGGGTGTCGTGCGGTTCTCATCGTTCTTTACCCACGTTACTCCCGCACTCTATATTTGGACCCATCGAAGAATATACAGAAGAAAGATTACACACACATAAAGTATGTTCTGGACAGAGCTATGCTGGGCTTTAGCATGTGGGGTGGCTACATCCAATGCAAAAAAACAAGAAAAAAATTCACTATAGGTCCTATTACTTGCGCTGGCACCAGCTTTAGTCCCTGTGGTTACAAATACCCGACATACAGTCACCAAACTTGCTCTAGAAGGTCATCTATGGTCCATTGTATGATTTGCTATATGTATTTGCTGATTTGGCAGCTGACAGGGTGTCCACACGTGCGCTGACTGCCAAGTCATCACCACCTGGTCGGACCAAATCAAATACGCGTGGAACCAGGGTTTGTTTTGTAAAATTGCCATAGATAAATCAATCCCCCTGCCGGATCCCTCTCGCTCCCTTGTTCCTCGCTCACAGTGCAGTGCGAGTGTGTGCTCGGCGCCGCCCCCAACCCCACGTCCATCCCACCGGCCACCGTGATAACCCACAAGTATAGGGGATCGCAACAGTTTTCAAGGGTAGAGTATTCAACCCAAATTTATCGATTCGATACAAGGGGAGCTAAAGAATATTCTCAAGTATTAGCAGCTGAGTTGTCAATTCAATCAGACCTGGAAACTTAATATCTGTAGCAAAGTATTTAGTAGCAAAGTAATATGATAGTAGTGGTAACGGTAGCAAAAGGTAATGATAACAAAAGTAATGTTTTTGGTATTTTGTAGTGATGATAGAAATAGCAACGGAAAAGTAAATAAGCGAAGAACAATATATGGAAAGCTCGTAGGCAATGGATCGCTGATAGAGAATTATGCTGGATGTGGTTCATCATGTAACAGTCATAACCTAGGGTGACACAGAACTAGCTCCAATTCATCAATGTAATGTAGGCATGTATTCCGAATATAGTCATACGTGCTTATGGAAAAGAACTTGCATGACATCTTTTGTCCTACACTCCCGTGGCAGCGGGGTCCTAGCGGAAACTAAGGGATATTAAGGCCTCCTTTTAATAGAGTACCGGACCAAAGCATTAACACATTGTGAATACATGAAGTCCTCAAACTATGGTCATCACCAGGAGTGTTCCCGATTATTGTCACTTCGGGGTTGCCGGATCATAATACATAGTAGGCGACTATAGACTTGCAAGATAGGATCAAGAACTCACATATATTCATGAAAACATAATAGGTTGAGATCTGAAATCATGGCACTCAGGCCCTAGTGACAAGCATTAAGCATAGCAAAGTCATAGCAACATCAATCTCAGAACATAGTGGATACTAGGGATCAAACCCTAACAAAACTAACTCGATTACATGATAAATCTCATCCAACCCATCACCGTCCAGCAAGCCTACGATGGAATTACTCATGCACGGCGGTGAGCATCATGAAATTGGTGATGGAGGATGGTTGATGATGACGATGGCGACGGATTCCCCTCTCCGGAGCCCCGAACGGACTCCAGATCAGCCCTCCCGAGAGGTTTTAGGGCTTGGCGGCGGCTCCATATCGTAAAACGCGATGAATCCTTCTCTCTTATTTTTTCTCCCTAAAAGTGAATATATAGAGTTGGAGTTGAGGTCGGAGGAGCTCCAGGGGGCCACGAGGTAGGGGGGCGCGCCCAGGGGGGCAAGCGCGCCCCCCACCCTCGTGGCTAGGGTGTGGGCCCCTGGTCTTGATCTTTTGCCAGGATTTTTTATTATTTCCAAAAATATGCTCCGTGGAGTTTCAGGTCATTCCGAGAACTTTTGTTTCTGCACATAAATAACACCATGGCAATTCTGCTGAAAACAGCGTCAGTCTGGGTTAGTTCCATTCAAATCATGCAAGTTAGAGTCCAAAACAAGGGCAAAAATGTTTGGAAAAGTAGATACGACGGAGACGTATCACGCCGCATGTGGGAGCGGGAGGCCGCGCTGCCAGGAGAGGATTTGGGGATTAATTGTCAATAGAAGCAGCAGGAAGCCGAGGGAAGTGCACCTCCAGCGCCGCCATCATGTTCATTGGCTTCCCCATGCCGCACTGCACCTCCGTGTCGTGGTGTTGAGGTGAGGTCACTGCTGCCGCGATGCCAACATCAGCAGCCCGCCCACGGCGCCGCCCAAGATGCCACTAAGGATGGAGAAGACGCTGGCCGTGCGCACCCCTGCGGGCCGAGGAAGGAGACGACGGCGATGTGGGGGAGAAGGCACACCACGTACCGCCTCGCCACCACTGCGATGTCAGGCTGCTAGACGAGGAGCACGGTGTCAACGCAGAGCCGGAGGAGCGTGATGGACAGGAAGGCGGTGACCATGAGCAGCGTGCGGCGGAGCAGCTCCATGTTGCCTATTTCATGCGCCTGGCCGCGGATGGGGTCCCTGCCCGCTGCAGCACAGCACATCGGACCCGCAGAGCTGCCCCCCGAGCGACTCTAGCGAGGTGGCGCCACGTCACGCCCTAAGAGGCTCTCGTCGATATTGTCCTTGTCGGTTGCTGCCGCCATCGTCATCCCATGAGCGATCACGGCGCCGCCTGTCCGAGACGGCGGCGACCGCTCGCGTGCGCCGGCAGGGGATGGCATTGCATCACTCCTTCAGTCATTTTGCTCTGCTCTGTCACATTGCTCTTCTCACACTGAGCATTCTCCATGGAACAAAGTTAATCTCCTTTTGCTAACCTGACCTTGGAATTCTAATTGTATGTTTCATATCACTGAAGATCAAATCTACTGACAACCTGACCTTGGAATTCTAATTGTATGTTTCATATCACTGAAGATCAAATCTAGTGACAATGTATCCAGTCATAATTTTGTCCTGGCAATGGCGAGCCATGTCACCCCATAAAAACTAAACCAATAGTACTACCCATATGGTACCAAGAGTACTGGTGAATGTTCGTCAATAAGAATCTTACTATGTCTAACCGTAGCTCTATGGCTGCCAAAGCATCGTGGCTTCAAGCGTGATGAAACCAAGGGAATTCATGAGCAGGTTAGCTTCTTGGTAAGTGATTTGTCGATCAAACATAAGAACAATTTGGGCTCCAAGAGGAAATGTATCATCATCATAATTTTCAGTTCACAGTTCACATGATACAATGCAGTAGCTTACTGATAACCTATGGCGTGACAAAATTTATAGCCATCAGAACTACCTGGAAAGAAAACTACTCTACTGTGATCAGACATCCGCTTTGCCTTGCCCTGTATGAAAACTACAGAATACAGAATGGTCGACGAACTGCACACTGATTGCAAGCACAAATGATCGATGATCACAACCACGAGAGGGAACAGATGATCGGCATTCATTTCCTTGATTTGATGGTTGAGGTAACTCAACACATCACCGCAACAAGCATAAGACCACATATCAAACTTCCAAATTGAATATCACAGTGGCCATTTATGTTGTTCTATTAGCCTAAGTGATGCACCATACTTCTTCAATCCAATTCATCTATGTACAAATCAGGTTCTGTGGTTTATTTACAGACATACTAGGACCTCATTCCACACAATTCAGTAAGTAATATGATCCAAAAATTCCCATTTAGTGCATTCAAGGGTGATAAAAAGACCAATTATCACCGAAAATTTGCAATCGCCTCATCTCATACTCAATTAATCATCCAGTACATTCATATGCCATATGCCGGAACTCTCGAACAAGATAGTAGTAAGATATCGGGTCCCTAAATTCACGCATATGGTCCAATCAGTAAACACAAGAACAACCAAGCCTCGACCCTCACCTCACACGAGCTCCTCCTTGCGGAGGTACTCGCCGGCGTCGGACTGGTGGAGCACCACCACGGCGTTGGTGTTGGCCTTCCTGCAGTCCTGCGCGCCCCTGGCGGCGACCCCAAACCCGAGCGGCACGTCGGCCATGGACATGACCGCGACTTGGTGTTCTCAGTGATGCGCGCGAGCACGGACTTGGGCACGGAGTTGCCGAAGAGGAACGAGCACTCCGTGTCGGTCTTCAACCATATGCGGCAGCGCGCGTGGGCGGCGAGGAGGTCGAGCATGTGGACAGTGAGGTGGAAGGCGCCGCCGTGGGTGAACTTGCCGATGGGCATGCCGACCTCGGCGAGGCGCGACGGACGAGCGATTCAGAGGCGTAGAAGGTGCGGTTCTTGTGGAGGCGGAGGCAGTAGCGGTCGGGCTCCGGGTCAAGGCCCTCCACGGAGGGCCGCTCCAAGAGGTGCTTCAGGTTGGGGCCGGTGAACTTGAAGAGCTTCTCGAAGACCATCGTGGTCTCCTTATCGTTGAGCGGACGCATGGCGGAGGCGGATGCGGAGGCGGCGGTGAAAATGCGTTATATCGACTAGAGGGGGGGGTGAATAGGCGATTTTTAGGAAAGTCTTCAAAACATGGAAGTTTTGAAGACAAATGATAGAAATGAACCTATTACCATGCAGCGGAAGGTAGACTACACTAGGCAGACCATAGTCAAATATTCGATGAAGTGAAAGCACAATGACTAATAGCAGCTAGGCAGTAAAGATTAGGTACATAGTGAAGACAAATGGATAATGCAATTAGGCACTGACTTCACAAGAGCCAACTATAAATAAAGAGATGGGAAGGATAGAACCAGTGTTCGGGATGAAGACAAAGGTTTGGTAGACCAGTTCCAACTGCGGTGACAGTTGTACGTCTGGTTAGGGCGGATAGGTATTTAAACCTGAGGACACACAGTCCCGGACACCTAGTCCTGAACCGCAGCTCAGGACACTTAGTCCTCACCGTATTCCCCTTGAGCTAAGGTCACACAGACCTCGCCCAATTACTCTGGTAAGTCTTCAAGGTAGACTTCCAAACCTTCACAGACTTCGTTCACCAGCGATCCACAATGACTCTTGGATGCTCAGAATGCGACGCCTAACTGGCTGGAGGATTCACAGTCCTCAAGTGTAATAAGTCTTCAGATCACACAGACAGGAAGACTTAAGTGATGCCTAACACTCTTTGGCTCTGGGTGGTTAGGGCTTTATCCTCTCAAGGAATTCTCTCTCAAAGGCTTCGAGGTGGGTTGCTCTCAAACGACAAAAGCCGTGCTTTAACTCTGAGCAGCCAACCGTTTATGGTTGTAGGGGGTGGGCTATTTATAGCCACTAGGCAACCCGACCTGATTTTTCCGAAATGACCCTGGGTCACTAAGGAACTGACACATGTTCCAATGGTCAGATTTCAAACACACACGGCAACTTTACTTGGGCTACAAGCAAAGCTGACTTATCCAACTCTGGACAAGATTTGCTCTCATAGTCTTCACTCGAAGACATAGGATTTTGGTTAAGCATCACTTCAGTCATTCTGACTGGTTCTCTTGGACCCCACTTAACAGTGCGGTGGTTCCTATGACTCAACAAGGAAAAACACAGAACGACGAAACTGCTAAGTCTTCGCGCTCCATAGTCTTCACGCGATGTCTTCTCTTGTTATAGTCTTCAATGTGAATGTCTTCACATACCACCTTTGACTTCAATGTCTTCATACATTTTTAGGGGGTCATCTCTAGTAGGAAAACCGAATCAATGAGGGACTTCTACCTGTGTTATCCTGCAATTCTCACAAACACATTAGTCCCTCAACTAGGTTTGTCGTCAATACTCCAAAACCAACTAGGGGTGGCACTAGATGCACTTACAATCTCCCCCTTTTTGGTGATTGATGACAAACTAGTTGAAGTTTTCAATGGGGAATATAATATGTGAAATTGTAAAGGATAGGGAATTGTCTTCATAAGTTGCAAGGGCTCCCCCTAAAGATGTGCATATAAGTAATTTGCTTTTGGAATGCAAATGCACATGGCAGGTTGTACTTGTGGAGATCCTCTTCAACTTATGATGACAATTCATCATGCATGAAAAGTATGTGAAGATAATGACATGCATAATGAAAAATGGACGTCTGCAAAATGATCTAAGTGCGGAATTTATCGTCGCACATGCAGAATTTATCATCGCATCACAAAATAGCAAATAAGTAGCAGACGACCATCGAGTTTAAGTGTTACCACTCAAAGAACCAAATGTATCAAAACGAGAGTTGTAAACACTACGCAAAACATAAAGCAACCGCCCATATGGACCCACTTGAAGACTATCAAACTCAGATGCTTCTCCCCCTTTTGTCAGTAAGGACCAAAAAGGTTTGAAGACATAGAGCATCTACTCGTTCCCATGAGGAGTAGGTGAAGCAGCAAGGTCGTCGGTGTTGTTCGGCAGTGCAGATGAACTCGGGGCAGTGTCGATGCGTGCAGAAGTAGGGAGCGGTGAAGTGGCATCGTCTTCATCCTCGATCACTCTGGCATTCACAGTTGTCGCAGAGGAAGAGAACTCAGAGTCTTCAGGAGACGGAGTTCGTCGCAGTACAGTCCTTCTTGGAGGTGTGGAGTCAAACTTGAAACGTTCAGAGAAGCCATCCTCTTGAAGATCATCTTCAGAACACATAAGCATCAGCCCTTTCCATGTACGCCGACAGGTTTCATGGGCAACAAAGGCATTCTTGGTGGAAAGATTGTGAATGCGGTTGACATCTACCAAGAGGCTTTGCATTTGGCACTTCAGCCAGTCATGATGCCTATCTTGTTTCTGATGAAGGGCAACCAGAAGCTCTCGGTCATTGAGAACACGAGATCGCTTCTTGGGCCGTTGGGCAATAGTGCTTTCAGTGGCTTCAGTGAGGGCACGATGAGGTGCACGTGTAGTGCCAGCCAGAGGATAAACACGAGTGACTGCTTCAACTCCTTCAATGTTTTGAGAGAAACTTTGATGCTCAGCATTCTGAAGACTAAGAGGCTCCTTGGCAGGCTGTGGATAGATGGCTTCAATGGACATATCAACGTCAGGCAGAAAGATCCGATGATTGTGAGCAGAGGGCTGATATGAGACAGCTGAGTGTAGTTTGATCAGCCGCATTATCCATGGAGCGTAAAACTTCAAGCCAAAAAGATCAGATCCTGATGCAGCAAGTTGGCGGATGAAGAAGTCTTGTGCATTGAAGCATTTGCCGTGAAGAATATAAAAGACCAAAGTCTTCATTGCACCTTCTAGCTTTGCATGTGGAGAATGTCCTTTGATGGGCCAGAGAGTTCGCCTGATAATGTGATAGATAGTGCGTGGCAGATACTCAAGATCTTCAACAAAGAACTCCTTTGGATATGTAGCATCTGGAGGCAAAGGCTTCATCATGCTAAGCATTTGACTCATGTTCGGTTCAGGCTTCTGAAAGATGCTCTCCATAGCTGCACTGTGAAGCTGACAACTAGGTTCATAAAGATCTCCAGGAGTGGGCAGACCAGTGAGCTCAATGATATCAAAGGCTTTGGCTTCGTGATGAACATTGCCGGTCATCCACTCAAGGACCCAAGTCTTCGGATCTCTGTTGTAGCCACGAATGTGAAGAGTGGCATAGAATTGGAGCAACAACTCTTCATTCCAGTGCTCTTGGTCGATGATGAAAGGCAACAATCCAGACTCTTTGAAGCAATCCAGAGCTTCTTCCAAGCAAGGCAGACCAGTTATGGCTTCAGTGTCAAGACGCATATGAGAGAAAATGCGACCTTGATTGTACAGAATGCATGGGTAATAACTTCGCTGCGGATAGCTCCAGAACCGATCAGAAGATATTCTTTCCCTTCAGTAGGGGTTCTTGGCGCTATTGAAGAAGGTGTTGTCTGCTTTGAAGCCATTGACATTAAAGGATTCGGGTGCTGATGCAGGACCTGGAGACCTAGGCAACCTTGGCATTGGCTTCTGTACCTGAGGCCTGTGCTCAACGTGATAGTCAAACTGAGGACCAGCAGCAGGCACAGGAGCAGTAGCATCATTGGCTTCACTGACTTCTGGCACATTGGTTGGTGCAGGCTCCACATTTGCTTCAGCCATGACAACGTCGTTGGCTTCATTTGTGTTGGTGGTGATAGCCTCAAGATTCTCAACCTCCACTTGATGAGCTGGAGGGTCGGGCACAGACACGTTCTCCTCGAGAACAGCTTATTCAGTAATGGGGGGAGTAGGGACACGTTCTTCTTCTTGTGTGTCGTCGGCTGATGCAGCCGGAATGTCTCCAGCAGCTTTAGCCTCAGACTCAGAGACATTCACAGTAGGAGTGGCATCTGGAAACACTTGACGTGCAACAGATTGGTGGGGCACTTCTCCTTCTGGAACACTCGAAAGAGGGACTTGAGACCTTGGTCCTTTGCGAAGCCTGCGTAACGCTGGCGACGCCTCTGGAGACGGAGTTGGCTGGGCCTCAAAGTCATCTTCTTCTTCTTGCCGGGGTGGTGTGACTTGTTGTTGTGGGTGATCAGCCCATGATGCATCCTGAGCAATTGGCGTCAGAGGACGACCAATGCTGATGAGTTCGCTGTGCGTAAGCACAGGCGATGATACCAAGTTGTGCTCGATCTGAGGAAGAACTACATCATCTTCAACATTGTCGTGGTGACCAATGTCTTCAGCAGCGGTGGGATCAGCTGCTGGAATGTCTTCAGCTTCATGAGCCTCCGTGGAAGCAGGCTCATGGACAGTCAGTTGGCGCTCTTGATGTTCAGCTGCAGGGCGAACCATGGAGATAGGTTCAACAACTAAGGGCTCTGTGGGAGCAGCCCGATACTTCTTGGTCTTGCGCTTCTTCTTGGAGGGAGCAGCATCAGAGGCTTCAGGATGTTTCCTCTTTCTCGCTTCAGCCTCAGCAGTCCTCGTCTTCTTCAGTTCTGAAGCGGTTGACCTGACTTTTGGCTTTGAGCTAGTCATGCTGGCTGGGAAGACAATGGGATGTGCTTCCTGCCTTGGTGCTTCGGGTTCGGCCACAGCTGGCTTCTTCTTCTTCTTTGCAGCCATCCTGGGATCGATGCCAGGACGACCAAGGGCCTTGCGCTTCTCAGCCTCATTGTAGGCTTGCACACACTTGTCAGCCAGGCTCTTCATGCACTCACGAGAGCCTTGAGCTTCTTCACGCTCCTTGAGAAAGGCTTCTTTGAACTCGTGCAGCATGATCCTGAAATTTTTGACCTCTTGCACACTGAGCTTGGCCATGTGCTTCTTGAACTGAGCTTTCTCAAAGTCGATCTTTTGCTTCAGTTCAATGATGCGCTGAGCTAGAGCTAGCTCTGAAGCAATGGCGCCATGGAAGGCGACACTGAGGCCAATTGGAAGTTGCAGATCTTCAAAGCTGAGGTTGGGCGTGTCAAACCACTCATCAATGAAGTTGTGGATGATTGCCACGTCAAAGAGAGGCAAATCATTGAAGATTTCTGCTTCTTCTTTGCTCTTGATCAGTTGCTCAAGAGCGTCATCTACAAGATCTTCATCGCTGGACAGATCAATGGCGTCGTTGCGCAGAATAGCAGCAGCAGTCAGTTCTTGGCTGGTGTGTTGCAAAGGCATCTTGACTCTCGAGGGCTTGGAGATGCGTGACAAATCTTCAGACTGCACACTGTCTTCAGGAGGTGCAGTAGCCAGTGGCTTCACCCGTGAGATTTTTGGTGCTGAGGCAGGCATTGAAGCTTTAGGCTTCTTCAGTTTCTGTGGCTTCGGCGGTGCAGGCGCTTCATCAGATTCAGTGTCATCTGCAGGCTCATCCACGGCTGTCCCTTGAACCATCATATGAGTGATGAGACCTTCCAAGTTGTAGAAGGGCCCAACAAGATTGGGTTCAGCTTCGCGGGTGCCATCGGCACGGGGAGCAGAAGGGCCAGGGTTGAAGTCTAGTCCCAATGACTTCTTGTTTTGCTTAGACGAATTCTTGGCAAATTGGAAGTTGCGTTTGAACAGATTGTCGTCACGACACCATAGCAATGACAATGGGTGAGCATTCGCAGGCTGTGGTCCACGGACCATGCAGGGATAGAAGCCTTGTTCAGTGGCTTCATCTCTGGACCTGGGTTGAAGATTTCTGTATAGGATGTCTCCCAAAGATCGCTTGATGACATTTTTCTCAGCATATTCCTGGGTCACAAACCGGTACTTGAACCATTGTTCTGCCCAATATCTTCGAATCCATTGGATTTGGGTCTTGCGCTGATTGTAATCCTCTTCAGGATCTGTCTTGTAAAGCTCTGAGAGGTCATCAGGCAAATCTCTTGGCGTTCCCCCACGACGCTGTCTGCCACCCTTCCTTACTGATTTCTCTGCAGCCATGAACTTCAAACTGAATGGCTTCAACACGTTCAAAGGCTTCAAAGGCTTTCGCTTGCTGGACAAACAGGAACTAGCTTCGGGAGAATTTATATGATGCTGTAAGAATTCTGCAAATGAATGCAGACTATGAGAACCAAGAGATTCTCCTACGGACATGTACCTGTGACAGCATTAAGGTGCGAGGGAAGGGGAAGAGGTCATATGCATTCTCAGAAGATTTTGAAGATAAATCAGTTTAGAAGACATTGACCTAATCGTGAGAAGACATTCACTCATAGATAAGGAGTTGGTTCCAGATTTGTACGAATCCACGGATCAGTAAAAGTGAGGAATCTAACTACTTTGTGAAGCATAAGTGAACATACTAGGCATATTATGAGATGCAGTATGAAATAGATCCAACTTGTGTGAACAGAAACTGTTTGTGGTAGAAAGTGACGAATCTATAGGATCAAAGGGGCCGTAAAAAGGAAGTTTTATTTACCACATGAAGAACTGCTAGACGGAGTGGAAGAGGAGGCCGAGCAGTTCGATTGTCCGTGCCCTAACTTGGCGATGGAGGACACCTACAGCGACGGCGGAGAAGACAATGTCCGCGGCTGGCGTGAAGACGGCGTCGGAGAGGTCGCGGCAGCTAAGAGCTTCGTCGCCGGTGTCTTCGAGGGCTAGCGGTGGCGCTAGGGTTTGTGCGAGAGTGGAAGAAAGGATAATGACTATGGTGAGACGTGTATATATAGGGACATGGACGACACAGTGTTATTACACAGGTGCCCCTGGCGATTCACATCTGAAGGACACGTGGCCATCATGCAACATATCGGAGGTTGTTCCATGTTCCCATGCACGCCTGGATTGTCGGGTGGTCGTTCCCACTTCTCCGGGTTTCAGGTGAAGGAATTAGCATTGAAAGCGGACTTAATGTTTGTCTCTGTATCTTCTGCTGACAAGGACGCAGAGAAGACATTCGACAGTTTCAAGAGAATGCATATGATTTGGAGAGATAGAGTTTGAGATAGAAAGCATAGAGAGGTTAGGGTCCGATCACATTCACTTAGTTCAAAAGATTCAACAAGAAGACATAGCTATAAGTGAAAGCTGTAGAGGACAGAACACTAGTATATATATATATATAATCAACATAGTGAAGATAATCATGAAGACAGGTTGAGATTGAAGTCAAACCAAATGTGAAGACATAGCAAATGCAACGCATGGGTGAAACACTTCAAACAGAAGAATTTGGTGGTGGTGTTACCCACCGTATAGGAAGTATTAGACCCAGACACGGCGCACAATTATCATGGCGCTCTGAAGTCAAATTCCACATTAATGTATTCACACTTAGAATGTATGTCTTCATTGATTGAAGATATACTTTACTTCGTGTGTTGCACATCTAAGTCATCAATATGCATAAGTGTTAGGATGTGTGCCTGATCACAGGACATTTGAGGATTCCAAGATATTTAGCTCACACCGTAACTTGCAAAATCTCTTCTCATCCAAGGGCTTGGTGAAGATATCTGCCAATTGCTCTTCAGTGTTGACGTGTATGATATCAATATCTTCCTTCACAACATGATCTCTGAGAAAGTGATGACGAATTTCAATGTGCTTTGTCTTTGAGTGCTGAACTGGGTTGTTGGCAATCTTGATGGCGCTTTCGTTGTCGCAGTAGAGTGGCACTTGCTTCAGATGAATGCCATAGTCTTTGAGTGTTTGCTTCATCCACAGAAGCTGAGCGCAGCAAGATCCAGCAGCAATGTATTCAGATTCAGCAGTGGAGAGAGATACACAGTTCTGCTTCTTTGAAGACCAACATACAAGTGATCGTCCCAGAAAATGACATGTGCCTGATGTAGACTTGCGATCCACCTTGTCACCAGCATAATCAGCATCCGAGAATCCAACCAGATCAAACTCTGAGCCCTTTGGATACCATAATCCTAGTGTTGGGGTGTCAGCCAAATATCGAAGAATTCGCTTCACAGCTAAGTGATGCGATTCCTTTGCTGCCGCTTGGAATCGAGCACACATGCAAACACTAAGCATAATATCTAGCCTAGATGCACATAGATAAAGCAAAGAACCAATCATGGAGCGGTATACCTTTTGGTCGAACTCTTTACCACTGTCGTCAGGACCCAGATGATGCTTGGCTGCCATTGGCGTCGTGAAGCCTTTGCAGTCTTGCATACCGAACTTCTTCAGGCAATCTTTGAGGTACTTCTCTTGAGATATGAAGATGCCCTTGCGTTGCTGACGTATTTGAAGACCAAGGAAGAACTTCAGCTCACCCATCATGGACATCTAATATTGCTCTTGCATCATATATCCAAACTCTTCACTGTATTTCTGATTGGTGCAGCCGAAGATAATGTCATCCACATATATTTGGCACACAAACAGTTCACCATCATATGTCTTCGTGAATAGAGTGGGGTCGAGGGAACCAGATTTGAAGCCTTTGCTCTTCAGGAAGTCTTTGAGTGTGTCATACCAGGCCCGAGGGGCTTGTTTGAGGCCATACAGTGCCTTGTTGAGCTTGTACACCATGTCAGGATGTTTTGGATCTTCAAAGCCAGGCGGTTGTGCAACATACACTTCTTCTTCAATCTTGCCATTGAGAAAAGCGCTCTTCACATCCATTTGATATAGAAGTATGTTATGATGATTCGCATAGGCTAGCACTATGCGTATGGCTTCAAGTCTAGCCACAGGAGCAAATGTTTCATCGAAGTCAATCCCTTCAACTTGAGTGTACCCTTGAGCAACGGGACGAGCTTTGTTTCTAACAACTTGACCATGCTCATCTTGCTTGTTGCGATATATCCATTTTGTGCCTATTATATTGTGCTTGCGAGGATCAGGACGCTTAACCAGTTCCCATACATTATTCAGCTCAAACCGTTGAAGCTCTTCTTGCATAGCTTGAATCCATTCAGGTTCCATGAAGGCTTCTTCAACTTTCTTGGGTTTAGATATTGAGACGAATGCGAAGTGCCCACAGAAATTTGCTAGCTATGTTGCCCTTGAACGAGTGAGTGGACCTGGTGCATTGATGCTATCAATTATTCTTTCAATCTATACTTCATTTGCAACACGAGGATGTACAGGACGAAGATTTTGCTCTTGCTGATCATTGTCATCGTTAGAGGGATTGCCTTCAGGCTAAGCATTGTCTTCAGGTTGCTCAGGTGCGGAGATGATAAGTTCCTCTTCAGGTTGAGCTTCAGACGGTATGATTTCTCCAGTTCCCATAAGTTTGATTGATTCACTGGGTGGAACTTCATCTAGCACATTTGGCAGGTGCTCTCTTTGTGAGCCGTTCGTCTCATCAAACCGCACATCCACTGTTTCAACCACTTTATAGTGAAAAAGGTTGAACACTCTGTAGGAGTGCGAATCCTTTCTATATCCAAGCATAAAACCCTCATGTGCTTTTGGTGCAAATTTTGAAGTGTGATGTGGATCCTTGATCCAGCACCTGGCGCCAAATACTCTGAAGTAACTGACATTTGGCTTCTTGCCAGTAAGGAGCTCATAGGATGTCTTGTTCAAAAGCTTGTGAAGATAAACACGGTTGATGATATGACATGCAGTATCAATGGCTTCTGGCCAAAATTTTCTTGGAGTCTTGTATTCATCAAGCATCGTCCGGGCCATCTCAATAAGTGTTCTGTTCTTGCGTTCGATGACGCCATTCTGCTGTGGCGTGTACGGAGCTGAGAATTCATGTGTGATGCCTAAGGTATCAAGATATGTATCTAGGCCAGTGTTCTTGAATTCAGTGCCATTGTCACTTCTGATGTGCTTTATCTTGGCGCCATAGTTGTTCATTGCTCGACTGGCGAAGCGTCTGAAGACATCCTGCACTTTAGTCTTGTAGAGGATTATATGCACCCAAGTATATCTTGAATAATCATCAACAATGACAAAGCCATAGAGACAAGCAGTAGTAGTAAGAGTTGAGTAATTAGTGGGACCAAAAAGATCCATGTGGAGCAGTTCGAAGGGTTGAGTCATTGTCATGATTGTCTTCGAGGGATGCTTGGCCCTCGTCATCTTTCTTGCTTCACAGGCACCGCATAAGTGATCCTTCTTGAACTTGACGCCCTCGATGCCTATGACATGCTTCTTCCTTGCAAGGGTGTGGAGGTTCCTCATCCCAGCATGCCCTAGCCTTCGATGCCAGAGCCAGCATTCAGAAGCTTTTGCTAGAAGACATACTGCAAGTTGCTGTCCTGCTGAGAAATCTACCACGTACAAATCATCTTTCCGATACCCTTCAAACACTAGAGACTTGTAAGATTCCAATAGTACAAGGCAACGATATTTTCCAAACATCACAATCATGTTTAAATCGCAAAGCATTGAGACAGACATTAAGTTGAAACCAAGGGATTCAACACGCATGACTTTATCCATGTGTTGATCCTTTGAGATTGCAACTCTACCTAGACCCAATACCTTTCTTTTACCAGTGTCAGCAAATGTGATGTGACTTTTGTCAGATGGACGTAAAGTTGAGTCCATGAGAAGGCTTCGCTTGCCAGTCATGTGATTTGTACACCCACTATCAATAATCCATTCTGAAGCAGCTGGTGTCGTACCCTACAGTGCAGTTAGGGGGATAGGCTTCACGAAGAGAATTGTGAGGCAAAAACATTTGACGAACCAGTGGATTATTAAAGCTTAGATCTAGATTAGGACTGATAGGGCAAGTAGCAAGCAATTCAGGAACAAAGTACATAATAAGACCATTTGGGTATTTGATCTTGCGCCCGACAAGATGTTTAAGGTCTCCAGCAATAGTGTCAGACGATTTTGGTTTTCGGCTGGAGACCTTTCCCTGCAAAAGAGAGTTAAGCTTTCTTAGCCACCCACATCTTCAAGGGTGGCTTCGAAGCAATGAGTCTAAGTGCAGCATCTGAGAACTTTGGCTTTGGAGCCCTAGCAAAAAGTCTTGCAAGTGGACAATAGTACTCATAAGAATAAGCAGAATAGTTCTTGGTCTTATGAACATGGCGGTTTGATGAGACACGCTCATATTCACAGGCCTGAGTATGGTTTCCCTGCAAAACATTTGCGTTAGTGCAACTTAGGTGAGTCCTCTGTCTGTATGAAGCCTTTGGACCGTATGAAGCCTGTGGTCTGGGGTTTGTCTTCTTCACCTGTGGTGTCATGATGACATTCACAGGAAGATTCTCCAAACACCTTTTCGGCACCCAGATCTTCTTCATAGGCGGTCCATTCCTGCAGTTAGTACCAATATACCTGGCAAACACTTCACCATTCTGATTCTTAAACAGGTTATAGTTTGCATCAAAGGATTCATCAATAACAATGGGATTAGCACAAGTGAAGCCAGATAGGGTGGATGGATCCGCTGAAGGTTCCTTTGCAGCAACCCATGTGGTTTTGGGGTACTGCTCAGGTTTCCAATAAGAGTCATCAGCATTCATTTTCCTTTCGAACCCAACACCCTCTTTCCTAGGGTTTCGGTTCAGGATCTGCCTTTTGAGGACATCACATAGTGTCTGATGCCCTTTGAGACTTTTGTACATCCCTGTTTTAAGCAGTGTCTTCAACCTAGCATTCTCATCAGCAATAGCTGTGGTATCCTCAGCAGAGGGGTTAGTTACCACATCAACAGTTGAAGATATTTCAATAGTAGCAGGAGTAGAACATTCAGCTACAGAAGTAGCGTTATCATGCTCAATGCATTTAAGACATGATGGTTCAAATCCTTCCTGAGCTGAACTGATCTATTCGGTGCGAAGTGACTCGTTTTCCTTTTGAAGATCTTCATGAGCCGCTCTCAATTTCTCAAGATCTTGCTTCCTTTGAAGATAATCATAGGAAAGCTTTTCATGAGTTGTTGAGAGCGTTTCATGACGACTTTCAAGTTCCTCTTACTTAACATGAAGATTTTTTATGTCTTCAATTAAGGACTGAGATCGAGTCATTTTAGCGTCTAACAGGTCATCGCTTTTGTCTAACAGTTTTTGAATATGTTCCATAGCTTTCTGTTGTTTAGTGGCAAGGGAAGCAAGTTTTGCATAGCTGGGTCCAAATTCATCACCAGATTCATCATCACTGGATTCAGATAGACAACATTCAATTACCTTAGCATCTTTTGTCATAAGGCATGATGCAGAAGATGATGATTCTTGTTCGAATGTCATTGCTTTGAGAGATTCCTTAAAGTCCTCAAACCAAGGATCATGACGAGTTCGATGACCTTCATATACCTCAGAGAGACGGTCCGAGATAAGCTTCGCATGATCGAGATGTATGATATTCCTAAACTGATTTTGAGACAGACAGGAGCAGATGACGTCCTTCGCCGTGAGGTTGAGAAGAGTGTACTTGCGAATGTCATCAGCTTCCGCCATCTTGCATAGATCGGTCAGGCCAATCTCAGTGGCGGTCCACAGCTCGCTGTTTGTCGCCATGAGGCGCTTCTTCATCATGGCCTTCCACTTGGGATACTCGTCACCGTCAAAGATGGGGCATGACACAGTCTTCATTCCTGTGGTCGACATAACTAAAACTCCAGGCGGTTAAACCAAAATCACACATAACAAGGGAGTACCCTGCTCTAATACCAATTGAAAATGCGTTATATCGACTAGAGGGGGGGTGAATAGGCGATTTTTAGGAAAGTCTTCAAAACATGGAAGTTTTGAAGACAAATGATAGAAATGAACCTATTATCATGCAGCGGAAGGTAGACTACACTAGGCAGACCATAGTCAAGTATTCGATGAAGTGAAAGCACAATGACTAATAGCAGCTAGGCAGTAAAGATCAGGTACACAATGAAGACAAATGGATAATGCAAATAGGCACTGACTTCACAAGAGCCAACTGTAAATAAAGAGATGGGAAGGATAGAACGAGTGTTCGGGATGAAGACAAAGGTTTGGTAGACCAGTTCCAACTGCGGTGACAGTTGTACGTCTGGTTAGGGCGGATAGGTATTTAAACCTGAGGAGACACAGTCCGGGACACCTAGTCCTGAACCGCAGCTCAGGACACTTAGTCCTCACCGTATTCCCCTTGAGCTAAGGTCACACAGACCTCGCCCAATCACTCTGGTAAGTCTTAAAGGTAGACTTCCAAACCTTCACAGACATCGTTCACCAGCGATCCACAATGACTCTTGGATGCTCAGAACGCGACGCCTAACCGGCTGGAGGATTCATAGTCCTCAAGTGTAATAAGTCTTCAGATCACACAGACAGGAAGACTTAAGTGATGCCTAACACTCTTTGGCTCTGGGTGGTTAGGGCTTTATCCTCTCAAGGAATTCTCTCTCAAAGGCTTCGAGGTGGGTTTCTCTCAAACGACAAAAGCCGTGCTTTAACTCTGAGCAGCCAACCATTTATGGTTGTAGGGGGTGGGCTATTTATAGCCACTAGGCAACCTGACCTGATTTTTCCGAAATGACCCTGGGTCACTAAGGAACTGACACGTGTTCCAATGGTCAGATTTCAAACACACACGGCAACTTTACTTGGGCTACAAGCAAAGCTGACTTATCCAACTCTGGACAAGATTTGCTCTCATAGTCTTCACTCGAAGACATAGGATTTTGGTTAAGCATCACTTCAGTCATTCTGATGGTTCTCTTGGACCCCACTTAACAGTACGGTGGTTCCTATGACTCAACAAGGAAAAACACAGAACGACGAAACTGCTAAGTCTTCGCGCTCCATAGTCTTCACGCGATGTCTTCTCTTGTCATAGTCTTCAATGTGAATGACTTCACATACCACCTTTGACTTCAATGTCTTCATACATTTTTAGGGGGTCATCTCTGGTAGGAAAACCTTATCAATGAGGGACTTCTACCTGTGTTATCCTGCAATTCTCACAAACACATTAGTCCCTCAACTAGGTTTGTCGTCAATACTCCAAAACCAACTAGGGGTGGCACTAGATGCACTTACAGGCGGCGGGGTTTGGGGGATCTTTTAATAACTGGCTGTTTTGCAAAAAAAAGTGCATGCATATTCGAGTGAACTGGGCACATGTGGCAGTCAATGCACACTTGGCATCGGTTGACTAGAGCCAGCTCAGCACATACATACACAAAACCATATAATGGACCATAGATGACCCCCTAGAGCAAGTTTGGTGACTGTATTTCGGGTATTTGTAACCACAGAGACTAAACCTAATGCCAGCGCAAGTAATAGGACCTATAGTGAATTTTTCTCAAAAAAAACAAATAAGGCTGGGCTATGTTTCGGCCACAAGACTGACTTCTGTTGCATCCAGCAACCGGCAAGAAGTGAGAACGGTGGATTCTACGTCATCCATCTAATGATGGAGTACAGAAGGGATGTGCACTCACTTTGCATGAAATCTTCATCCGATACCCATATCCAGAGATGGGCCGAAGCCTTTGGAGCCGTGCCAGATAATCAACTTCGAAATGATTTCTACCAGATCCAGCAGGAAATTGCGTCCATCATCATGAAAGATGTCCTCAAAGTGAATAGGATGTTCTACGGCAGCCCAATGTCGCGAGCTGACGTCCGAACCCGCATTGCCCTACAGCGTCAGGACATGACGCCTTTCACTAAGCTTGGGTCCACCCTCCCGGATATGGACAGATGAGAAGAGTGTACTACTTAAAAACAATGTGTTTGTTTAGTTACTTGTTACTTTATGTACGACAAAACTTCTAATGTCTCAGTACGACGAAACTGTTAGATGAATGGTGCCGCGCTCTAGTCAATTACTCTCGGTATGATGAAATTTGTTAACTATGTTTACTATATATGTTGCTTCTATTTCATAACCTCGTTGAATTCGCTTCATGATATATATATATGCATCTCTGACAGGTATATAGATCAACGATGGCGAGGAAGTGGTATGTCGTGTATGTAGGGCATGTTCCGGGTGTGTACGATGAGTGGCCAGAGTGTCAGGCCCAAGTCTCTAGCTTCTTGGGCGGAAGCCAGAAAGAGTTTGATACCAGAGCGGAAGCCGAAGCTAGTTACTTGAGATTCATAGAACAACAGGGGATTCAGAACCAGCGCTGCCGCAAAAACTACTACATAGTACCGCTTTTGTTCATCGTGATCGCTCTTATCTTCTATGCGGTCATATCGTAGTCTACATAGATGATGAAACATGAGTATGTGACCATGTAGTTGCATGTATTGGGAACTTGTAATGACTTGTAATACTATTTCGAGACATGTTTTCGACCATAATTGATGACGATGAGATACTTGAGACATGTCGAGACTTCTAATAACTTTGGCTCATCGATGACTCACCTGCTTTTCAATGAATATGCATGTTATTGTATAAATGGTGGATCTGTTTAAATGTGTATAGATCCAAAATGCAAAAAAAAACTACAAAAGTTAGAAGTGGTGTGGGGGTAAAGATTACCAGTAGCACTCAAATAACAGTAGCGATGGCTAGCTACACACGCTGGAGATAAGTATCAGTAGCGCTGGAGGGAAGAACGATACAGCTAGCTTCATCTACCAGTAGCATTGGGTCAAACAAGTGCTACTGCTAAAAAATAGCTGTATCGCCGTAGCAGTAGCGCGCCTGCCCGTGCTACTAATAGCAAAAAAACCAGCGCTACTAATAAGGGTTTTCCGAGTAGTGCTTGGGTCCGGGCCGGTGCCATCGTCGGGGTCATTGGGGAAGACACTCCTCTACTCGTCGACGTCGATCTCCTCGTCCTTGCCGCCCACCTGGACGCCCTCCAGGACGCCTTCGACCTTGCCCCCAGAGGATAGCACGATAACCTCGCCGCCCTCCGCACCGGCAAAGATCACCCGCTCCGCCTCCATGAGCTCCTGGTGTAGCCGACGGAGATCTTGCATGTAGGCCTCGTCGGCGGCCTCGGCCCTGAAGCGCTACCACGCCTCGCGGTCCTCCCATGCCATAGCCGAGCTCACCACCCTGGCTCTGATGGAACGAGTTCGACCGGACATTTGTCTAAGGGGAAATTGAGCCTAGTCACTGCGCCGTGGTAGCGGACCTGCCAGCGGTCATACTCCATGGCCGCGAGCTCGGCCGTGTGGAAGCTACCGAGCCACCGGCGGGTGTGGATCTCCCGATCCGTAATCTTGGCAACACATATCCCCCACCGCCGCTACCGGACCCTGAGGTAGGACCTCATCAGCGGCCAGGCCCGAGGGAGGATGGGGAAGTCCTCGAACCGGTGTAGGGGTGCGGCGGCAGTCGGATCGGGCGACCGGTAATGGCGGATCAATAAATAGCCCGTGGAGGACGATGGGACACCTCGGTGGCCACCTTGTCGGCGTCGGGCAAAGAGGCCGCAATAAACTTCTTTTTGGCCATTGGCTCCTCGAGCTCCTCGGCACACTGGTAGAGGTTGAGGATGGAGGCAGCGGCAGCGGCGGCGGTGATGGCGGCGACCTACCAATGGTTTCGAGCAAGGGAGGGGTGGTGTGTGTCGATGTGAGCGGAGCTTTTGGTGAGTGTGTGGTGTGTGTGGAGGGGGGCAAGGTTGTGTTTGAGGAAATACCACGGCAACTGAAAATTTTACTAGGCGGGAGTAAAATGCTGGGCTACTGAAAATTTGGATCAAGGGCAAGTAGATATTTTTGAGATTGCGAGGGATGCAGAGGCAAGAGTAAAATGCCGGGGCTATTGAAAATTTGAATCAAGGGCGAGCAAATATTTTTCAGATTGCAAGGGATGCAGAGGCGGGAGTAAAATGACGGGGCTACTGAAAATTTGAATCAAGAGGTTGAAGGAGAGGGGGAGTAACAGACATCGCACACGGTCTGCACATACTAATCATGTGCTATCAAATGGTAAAACCTTCCAGGCAGTGGATATTTTTGATATTACGAGGAAGTAGATATTTTCGAGACCGGGAGGCAAGCCTCATGGAGCCCAATCTACTGTGCTGATGTGAGTGACTGCAGGGCATGGGCGTGGCACATAGGTAGTCTGACTGAACCCTGTCGGTTGCGTACCCAATCGCAGACGGTTTCTACATCCAACTCGTGTGCTGTTTATAAATTTGGCAAAAAGAATAACGTGGGAGAGGGTCAGAAGACGAACACACTTTCATGTGGACCAAATATATGTATGAAAAGGGTGGTTTGATGTTCGAATACCCAATGCACAACTTTGATGTGGCACCTGTCGCACAAAAGCACAGTATTGCTAGTCAGGCACCCCCTACGAACCCCACTTCGTGTCCGCGGTATGGGAATCCTAGCTACAAATGCATTCCGCAAAATAGCTAGGTCTGAAATGTCACCCGACCATAACACAAAACATATAGGATTCCATCATATATATATGGTCAAACTGCCCCTTTCGCTTCTTGACAAAGGTGGACCATGTGCCGACCCACAAATGTGTGCCTGTGGCGCGAGATGGGTGAGACCACGAACGAACCACATGTGGGTGGCCCTACTATATGTATGAAAAGGGTGTTGATGTAGGGTAGAGACCCTAATTGCTCGATCTTTCACGAAAGGAGCGGATCCCGGGGAAAACACGAAGAACACGGGGAAGAAGGGAAGGAAAACACAAGAGGAAATCACTAAACCGACACGAATAAGTCACTCATGGGCTAGATCCTCGAGTACATAGAACGACACACGAATCCACGGACAACTAAGGACGATACACGGTAACCGGTTCTTCTCCGTGAGGAGGTCTTGAATCCATAAGGGGATCTTCCCGTAAAGGGGGCTTGAATCCGCTTGTGGGATCTTCTCCAGTGGAGGCTCGAATCTCCGAGGAGAAGGTAACCAAGTGGATGAGCAAAGCTCTCTCACAAATATGAGCTAAACATTTGCTAACCCTAGCTATGATGAATGGGGGGGGTCTACTTATAGTCTAAGTGCAAATGGGGCGAAGTGAAGGGGTACATGGGCCTCGGGCCCGAACACTGTGCGCAGACAGGGACCGGGCGTCCGCTAGGGACCGGTCATCCGGTGTCTTGGGAGCTGCCGGACGTCCGGTGTCCTCCGGTCGTCTGCTGGTTCCGTTCTGTGATGGGGGTGCCGGACGTCCGGTAGCTCCGGACTTCCGCTGATGTTGGCTCGGGTGCTGGTGCACCGGTCGTCCAGTCCGGACCAGACGTCCGCTCGTTTGCTTCGGGTGCAGGGGCACTAGTCTTCCGGTCTGGACCGAACGTCCACTCGTTGGGGTTCGGCTGAGGCTTCAGGCGCCGGACGTCTGGTCCCGACCGGTCGTCTGGTGGCTGGGACTTTTCCTTCAGCCCTCCTTCTTCTCCGTCTTCTCGTCCATCTTCCTCTTCTTCTTGTCCTTGCTCCTTAGCTTCTCCATGGTACCTGAGTATGCACAAAGTGTCCATATGAGGTAGTAGCCATGCTTCATGTGCATCGAGGTGGAATTGTGAGAGGAGAGATGTCACCTCGGTTTCAAGAGCTCTTGCACGTGATCGAGTCATGGGTCCACTAGGCACTTGATGAGACGATGGTAGGTCCATGGGGATGACCTTGGGATGCTCTGAATCATCTCCCCTCCCTTGGGGAAGATCCGACCTCGGATCGAAATCCTTATCTCCATGGTACGGGGAGAGATCTTTGACGTTGAAGATGTCCCTCACGGAGTACTTGTCACGTGGGATGTCGATCTTGTATGTGTTGTTGTTGTAGCGTGCAAGCACCTTGAATGGTCCATCGGCTCGTGGTAGTCGCTTGGACTTGCGTTCGTTGGGGAAGCGTTCCTTGCGAAGGTGTAGCCATACAAGATCTCCAATGTTGAATATCATGTGATTCTTGTTGACGTTGAGCTTGGTTGCAAGTCATTGTACTTGGAGCTCAATGGTGTGCCTTGTATCTGCATGCATCTTCTTGAGGTGGTTGGCTCGATCACTCGCGTCCATGTTTGTGCGCTCGTGGAGTGTTAGAGGTAGGATGTCCAATGGGGACAATGGGTTGAAACCGTAGACAACCTCGAAGGGGGACTTGCCGGTAGTCGAATGTCTTGCGCAGTTGTAGGCGTACTCGGTGATGGGTAAGCACTCCTCCCACTCCTTGATGTTCTTCTTGATTAGCACACGAAGAAGGGTGGAGAGCATGCGGTTTGTCACCTCCGTTTGACCATCGGTTTGTGGATGATAGGCCATGGAGAATAGAAGCTTGATTTCGATCTTGGCGCATAAGGTCTTCCAAAAGTAACTCAAGAACTTGACGTCACGGTCCGAGACGATAGTCTTTGGCACACCATGTAGACGCAATATTTCCCTACAAAAGAGATTAGCAACATGTGAAGCATCGTCTATCTTGCTACAAGGAATAAAATGTGCCATTTTTGAGAAACGGTCCACAACGACAAATATAGAATCTTTCCCATTGCGAGTCCTAGGAAAACCAAGTACGAAGTCCATGCCAATGTCTTCCCATGGTTGGTATGGAATCGGTAGAGGCATATAGAGGCCATGAGATTGAGCTTTGTACATAGCTTTGCGGCATGTCGAACATCGGTTGCTGAAGCGATTGACGTCCCAAAACATCTTTGGCCAAAAGTAGCTCTTCGAGAGCGTGGCGAACGTCTTGTCGCGTCCGAAATGTCCCATTAAGCCGCCTCCATGTGATTCCTGCAAAAGCAACAAACGAAGGGACGACTTGGGGATGCAAAGTTTGTTAGATCTCATAAGATAGTCGTCTTTGATGTAATAGCATTCCCAAGATGTATTCGACAAACACTTGGCATAAGGAGTGGCAAAAGTTTCATCATGCTCATACAATTCTTTGATATGCTCGAAGCCAATGACATCTAACTCAAGTTGCGTGACTAGCATGCATATGCGGGAAAGAGCATCCGCTACGATGTTTTATTTACCCTTGATGTACTTGCTGACATAGGGAAAAGACTCAATGAATTCACTCCATTTAGCATGACACTTGTTCAACTTAGTTTGACCCTTAAGATACTTGAGAGTCTCATGATCGGTATGAATGATAAACTCATGGGGACGAAGGTAATGTTCCCATTCATGTAAAACGCGGACTAAAGCATATAGCTCTTTGTCATAGATGGGATAGTTGAGTTGCGCTCCGGAAAGTTTCTCACTAAAGTAAGCTATGGGGCGCTTCTCTTGCATTAACACACCTCCTATGCCATTACCGCTAGCATCGCAATGAATCTCAAAAGACTTGTGAAGTTGGGTAAAGCAAGCACGGGAGCATGAGTAAGCAAATTCTTAAGCTCATTGAATGTGGTATATTGGGATGGTCCCCAAACAAAAGGCGCATTTTTCTTGCTCAAAGCATGTAAAGGCTAAGCAATAATGCTAAAGTCCTTCACAAAGAGGCGATAGAAACCCGCAAGACCAAGAAAACTACGCACTTGATGCAAGTTGGTTGGTTCCGGCCAAGTCTTAATAGCATTGATCTTGGACTCATCTACATGACCACCCAATGAAGAGACAACAAAACCCAAGAAAACGAGCTTATCAACACTAAAAAGGCATTTCTCCATATTAGCATAGAGACACTCTTTCCTAAGAGTTTGCAAAATGGTGCGGACATGGGTGACATGCTCTTTGACAGATTTGCTAAACACAAGAATGTCATCGAAGTAAACCACAACAAACATACCAATGTAAGGGCGAAAGACATGATTCATAAGGCGCATAAAAGTGCCCGGTGCTTCCGAGAGACCCATAGGCATGACTAACCACTCATACAAACCAAACTTGGTTTTGAAGGCGGTTTTCCATTCATCGCCCTCTTGTATGCGGATTTGATAGTAACCACTCTTAAGATCAATTTTGGAAAATATAGTGGCACCACTAAGCTCATCTAGCATATCATCTAGGCGTGGAATGGGATACCTATAACGAACGGTGATAGCATTGATAGGTCTACAATCGGAGCACATGCGAAAGCTACCGTCACGTTTTGGCACAAGAATGACCGGTACAGCACAAGGACTCAAACTTTCACGCACATGACCATGGTCTATGAGATGCTTTACTTGCCTTTGAATTTCTTTGGTTTCTTCGGGGTTGACGCGGTAGGGAGCTTTGTTCGGAAGCGGTGCTCCGGGGATGAGGTCGATGCAGTGCTCAATGCCTCGTAGTGGAGGTAGTCCCGGAGGTAGCTCATCGGGGAAAACATCTTGAAATTCCTGCAAAAGAGAAGACAACACTAGAGGAAGAGTGTGAGAAGTGTTAGTTTGTGGTGCATTGTCCTTGCACACGAGGACGTAGTGTAGGACACTAGATGGGTTCTCACACACTTCTCTCATCTCACGTTTGGCGGCAAATAGAACTAGGTTCTTGTTTTCACTCATCGTGGAGGCACTCAATTTGGGCTTGTGGCGCTCACTCTCTTTTTGGTGGCTCACTCTCTCACCATTCTCTCCACGATGGGTGGCTTGCTTATCGGCGATCACTTGGCTTGGAGACATAGGGCGTAGCACAAACTCCTTTCCTTGCATCTTGAAGCTATAGTGGTTGGTACGGCCATTGTGGACGACTCCTCTATCGAATTGCCATGGCCGTCTAAGGAGAAGATGACAAACAGTCATTGGGATGACGTCACACTCCAAGGTGTCTTCGTAGGCGCCAATCTTGAAGGAGACTTGCACTCGGTGCTCGACTTGGATGGTACCGGAGTCACTAAGCCATTGCACTTTGTATGGATGTGGGTGCTTCGTCTTGGGCAATTGGAGCTTGGAGCAAAGTTCTTCACTTGGGAGATTGTGACAACTCCCTCCATCAATGATGACCTTGACGGATCGTCCATTGATGCCGGCCTTGGTGTGGAATATGTGGAATCGTTGGTCTTCTTCTTGGTGATGTTGGAGAGTCAAGACTTTGGAGACAATAAGTGCGGGACTTGAGTCTTCATCACAAAAGACTTGTTCTTCTTCATTGTTCACTTGGCGGTGCATGGCGACTTGCTCAAGGGCTTCCATTTCTCCTTCGCTCATGGAATCATAAGTGCCATCGTCGTTGAAGATCATGGTGCTCTTGTTGGTGCACTCATAGGACTTGTGGCCTCGGCCGCCGCAAGTGAAACACTTGAGGGAACTCGTCTTGATGGTCTCATCGGTAGGGGTTGATGATGATGAAGCTCTCGGCTTGAAGTTACTCGTATTAGGATTGCTTGTAGTTGGCGAAGCTTTCTTGGAAGTCGACTTGGCGATGTTGGAAGTAGAGGGTCTTGTAGTCGGTGTTGGAGTCATTGAAGCTTGGTTATTGGAGAAACCGTAGGACTTGGATGAGAACTTGGCATACTTGAAATCATCTTGCACTTGGCGTTCCACTTTGGTAGCTTGGTGCACGAGCTCGATGAGATTTGAGTATGGTTGGAAGTCGGCGATCTTCTTGATAGGATGATTGAGTCCATTCAAGAAATGTGCCATTGTTTGCTCATCATCTTCCGTCACATTGGCTCTTATCATAGCAATCTCCATCTCCTTGTAGTATTCTTCAACGCTCTTGGTTCCTTGCTTGAGTTGTTGGAGTTTCTTGAAGAGGTCGTGGTTGTAGTAGTTAGGGACAAAGCGTGCTCTCATGACATCCTTCATTTGTGCCCAAGTAGCGATTGGTGGTTCACCTCTTGCCTCGCGTGCTCTATGATTTGTTCCCACAAAATGAGGACATATTCTTGGAACTCAAGGGATGCCATCATGAAAGTGAAACTATCCCTAGGTGGTTTTGGTAATTCATAACAACATATAGCTCATTGAGCTAATGCTATTCCAAGATGATTATTTCAGGAAAGCTCAATGATTGGCATGGCATGGATGTGAAAGTGGAACCCTCAAAATGCTAAGGACAAAGGATTGGCTCAAGCTCAAAAGCTCAAGACTCTTCATTTTATATTTTAGTGATCCAAGATCACATTGAGTCTTTAGGAAAAGCCAATACTATCAAGGAGGGATGAGGTGTTGCTTAATGAGCCTCTTGCTTCATGTGCTTAGTGATATGCTCCAAAACCCTCAACTACTTTCCCATATCCACATATGACCTAAACCCTAAGCCAAACTCGGTCCTACCGATTCTTCCTATCCGGCGCCACCGAGTTTCACTTGTCATTAGCCACTGCCAAACCCTAGCAATTCGGTCCTACCGATAGGGATCTCGGTCTCACCGAGATGGGGTTGCAAACTCTCTGTTTCCCTTTCGTAACTTTTCGGTCCCACCGAAAGAGCGAATCGGTCCCACCGAGATTGCAATGTAAACTCAGTGTTTCCCCTTTGTAACTTTTCGGTCTCACCGAGTTCCACTCGGTCTCACCGAAAGAGAAAATCGGTCCCACCGAGTTTGCCTGACCAACTCTCTGGTTAGCTAATTACCAAATTCGGTCTCACCGAGTTTGTGTAATCGGTCTCACCGAGATTACGTTATGCCCAAACCCTAACCATATCGGTCCTACCGAGTTGCATATCAGTCCCACCGAAAATCACTAACAGTCACTAGGTTTACTTTTTCGGTCCGACCGAGCTTATTGATTCGGCCCCACCGAGATTGGAAAACTGTGTAACGGTTGGATTTTGTGTGGAGGCTATATATACCCCTCCACCTTCTTCTCATTCGATGAGAGAGCCATCAGAACACACACACCATTCCAACTCATATGTTCTGAGAACCACCTACTCATGTGTTGAGACCAAGACATTCCATTCCTACCATATGAATCTTGATCTCTAGCCTTCCCAAGTTGCTTTCCACTCAAATCCTCTTTCAACCAAA
Source organism: Triticum urartu (assembly GCF_003073215.2). NCBI lineage: Eukaryota > Viridiplantae > Streptophyta > Magnoliopsida > Poales > Poaceae > Triticum > Triticum urartu. The sequence goes on from NC_053027.1 coordinate 263,942,110, forward strand.
TCCAAATCCTATGAGAGAGAGTTGAGTGTTGGGGAGACTATCATTTGAAGCACAAGAGCAAGGAGTTCATTACCTACACACCATTTGTTACTTCTTGGAGAGTGGTGTCTCCTAGATTGGCTAGGTGTCACTTGGGAGCCTCCGACAAGATTGTGGAGTTGAACCAAGGAGTTTGTAAGGGCAAGGAGATCGCCTACTTCGTGAAGACCTACCGCTAGTGAGGCAAGTCCTGTGTGGGCGATGGCCATGGTGGGATAGACAAGGTTGCTTCTTCGTGGACCCTTTGTGGGTGGTTGCTTCTTCGTGGACCCTTCGTGAGTGGAGCCCTGTGTGGACTCGCGCAACCGTTACCCTTGGGTGGAGCCCTGTGTGGACTCGCGCAACCGTTACCCTTCGTGGGTTGAAGTCTCCATCAACGTGGATGTAGGATAGCACCACCTATCCGAACCACGGGAAAAACATCCGTGTCTCCAATAGCGTTTGAATTCTCCAAACCCTTCCCTTTACATTCTTGCAATTTGCATGCTTTACTTTCTGCTGCCACTATACTCTTTGCATGCTTGCTTGAATCATGTGATGATTGCTTGACTTGTCCAAAATTAGCTAAAATCTGCCAAGAACTAAAATTGGGAAAAGGTTAAGTTTTTATTTGGTCAAGTAGTCTAATCACCCCCCTCTAGACATACTCTCGATCCTACAAGTGGTATCAGAGCTTTGGTCTCCATTTGCTTTGATCTCCATAGCTTTTGGTGGTCATAGCCTTGGTTTCACAACCTAGGAGAGTATGGTGTCTAGCAAGGGAAATTATCACCGTAGAGGTCCTTACTTTGATGGTACTAATTTTGCTAGTTGGAAGCATAAAATGAAAATGCATATTATTGGACATAACCCGGCCGTTAGGGCTATTGTGTGTGTTGGTTTGCAAGGTGACTTCTTTGATGGGAGAGAACCGAACCGTGAAGCTACCGCGGATGAGTTGAAGATGTTGCAATACAATGCTCAAGCTTGTGACATTCTCTTCAACGTATTGTGCCCCGAAGAATTCAACAAAATCAGCCGCCTTGAGAATGCGAAGGAAATTTGGGACACTTTGATTGATATGCACGAAGGTACCGACTCCGTCAAGGAATCCAAGTTGGATGTGCTTCAAAGCCAACTTGACAAGTTCAAGATGAAGGATGGTGAAGGTGTCGCTGAAATGTACTCTAGGCTTGCTCTCATCACAAATGAGATTGCCGGCTTAGGAAGTGAAGAGATGACCGATAAATTCATCATCAAGAAGATTCTAAGAGCCTTGGATGGAAAATATGATACCGTGTGCACATTGATCCAAATGATGCCCAATTACAAAGATCTCAAGCCAACGGAGGTGATTGGAAGAATTTTTGCTCATGAGATGTCACTTAAGGATAAAGAGGAACTTCACAACAAATCAAGTGGTGCCTATAAAGCCTCATGTGAAGCCCCTACATCACCAAGTGAGAAACAAGACTTCAATGAAGAATTGAGCTTAATGGTGAAGAACTTCAACAAGTTCTACAAGAGTAGAAGCAAAGATAGAAGCTCCAAGTCAAGGTCCTACAATGACAAAAGATCTTCTAGTCGAGAGCGAAACTGCTACAATTGTGGAAGACCCGGACACTATTCCAATGAGTGTATGGCTCCCTACAAGAGAAGAGAAGATTCTCCAAAAAGAAGAAGCAAAGGATCACCACCAAGAGAGAGAAGGAGTAGAGATGATCGTTATGAACGAAGATACTCACGGAGAAGCAAGGATTCGGAAAGGAAGGAAAAATCATCAAGGAGCTACACAAGACGAAGACATCAAGCTCATGTTGGTGAATGGGTATCCGGCTCCGACTCCGACAGCCACTCCGAGAGAAGTTATTACTCCGGCTCCGAAGATACTCAAGATGAATGTGTTGCCGGTCTAGCACTTGTGTCAACCAACTCCTATGACATATTTAACTCACCAAATGAAGGAATTGGAAGATGCTTCATGGCCAAAGGTCCTAAGGTAACACACCCCGAGTATGTTGATTTCAATAGTGATGAAGATGACTTGATAGGTGATGATTTGCTTGGTGACAACTCTAGTGATGAATACTATGATGAAATGTCAATTAAACATGCTAATCAAGATAAAACGAATGACAATGATAAGGAGAAGATTGAGGCCCTAACTAAAGAACTAAAAACTCTTAAGTTAGCTCATGAAACCATCTTTGAAGAGCATCGAGAACTTTTAAGAGCTCATGAGAAATTACGCTTTGAGAAGCTCAATATTGAGCAAGAGCATGAGTTCTTAAAAGCAATCAACGATGATCTCCGCAAGAAAAGTTCTTCTTACATTGCCAAGCGTTTACTCTTATCTACTTACATGCCTCAAGTCAAGTCTAGTAACAAGAAAGATTCTTCCTCTAGCAGTAACAATGATCATGTTAAATCCAATATTATTGCTTCTAGTAGTTCTCTTGATTCCACTAATGATTCTCTTAGCCAAGTTACACTTGAGCAAGAAAATAGCTTATTGAAGGGAATTATAGAGAAAGGAGTGTACAAAAGCCTTGCCGGGAGTAAGCAATTCGAGGAAATTGTGCGCAAGCAAGGAATGCACCGGAAGAATCAAGGTGTTGGTTTTGAACGAAAGTTCAATGCCAATGGAGTTGAGTGGGAAGAAGATCAATACCCCAAGACAAAGTTTGTCCCTCAACAAGAGAAGTATGCTACTTTCAAGGGGACACAAGCTCAAGATGATCTTCCACCACAAGACTACGAACAAAAGGGCAAGGACAAGCTTCAAGAGGAAATTGATGCATTTGAAGAAGCTCCTAAGACCTTAGTCAAGTGGATTCCCAAGACTACTTCAAGTTCCACTTCATCAAGTACGACTACAACTCCAAGGATTCCCATCAAGATGATGTGGATCGAAAAGAAGAAGAAATAGAGAGTTCTTGAGGGTGACTCCGCCAACATACTTCACTCTTATCATTTTGGCAAGAACAAGTGCAATCAACTTCCACATCTTGCACTAGTTCAAGGAGTCACAAACCCTCTTGTTGATAAAACAAGGGACAAGGTAGCCTAAGAAGTTTTCATGGACATCATCTTTTGTGCACATCACTCTATGTCTATGGATATCCTTGCTTGTTCCTTGTGGGACTAACCCATGTAGGTATTGAAAGTGCAATTCACTCAAATGGATAGCTCCAAGAGATCTACATCAACATTGAGCATCCACATCTTCAATATCTACATGAAGTCATCATCGACAAAACCCAAGGTTAGTTCATCCCTCTTAGGGGGGATATCACATCTAGGGGGAGCTTTACTCTAAGACTTGAGCTAAAGCAACTCTAAAGATGTGAACAAAACAATGCTTTATGTAAAAGTGGTAACCCCACTTGAGCTTAAACGATGAGTGTGACCTATGATCAAGTTCTCTCACTTGACTCCTAAGTCAATATACTCATATATAGGTGACCTAGTCATCGCAAATTGCTTGATAGATGCTAGAATTGGTTGTGCATGCCTTGCCACATATTTCATTTGCCATCTTATTGTGTGAGCATGCTGGTTGCATATTTTACTCATTCGAGGACATCCACTTGTTGTTTTGATTGTTTGGTTTTATCTTCTTTTGCCAAGTGGATGGACAAGAATGCCTAAGAACCTCCTCTAGCTATCTATGCTTTTCTCGTCTCAAACTCTATTCATGCTGCATCACTAAATTTGATCAAGTCAGATTCGAACCACTCTGTGTGAGGAGCCTCGGAGTCCCCTATTCGTCATAGACTTAAACTTCCAAAACCTCTTTATGATTTTCGGTCTGACCGATACTCCACTTTCGGTCCTACCGAGATCATTAAGTTGATCTAGGTTTTCGATCTTGGTGCAACCGATTTGAACCTTTCGGTCACACCGAGTTTCAGTAACTGCTTGCAGTCATGAATCTCGGTGCCACCGAGTTGTTCCACTCGGTCACACCGACAGGGTCGGGCTATATATAGTCACGGGCAAAATTTTGGAAATTTCTCCGAACCCCTTCGCCCGCGCGATAGCCTGCTCTGCCCTCGTGGTCTCCGGATCGTCTTCTCGCCGCCAGCAGCCTCCAGTTGCTGGTCTCCGTCGCTGTCAACGGGAATTCTGCCCCGCCGTTGCCGCCGTAACAAGTCCCCGCTGAACTAGGGTATGGACTTGATCTTTGTGCTATTCCTCAATCTGATTCCTAGCACATTGTGATCATATTGATTCTTGCCACGATTGATAAACTTCTATCCAGTCAAAACGCCCATAGATTAGGTTTGATTCGAAAATTCTAGGTTTAGGTTTCCGCCCAAACCATCTCGGACCCACCGAGTTGAAAAACTCAGTCCCACCGATTTGGCTTATGCCATTGCACAAGTGAGACTCGGTCTGATCGAGAATTACTTATCGGTGTGACCGATTTTTGAACTCAGTGAAACCATAGCAGTCTCGGTGCCACCGAACTGTGACTCGATCCTACCGAGTTCACTAGTTTAGGTTCCAAAACTGCTTCGGTATCACCGAGTTTGAAAATCGGTAGATCCGAGATGATTTCAGTGGGAAACTAAAACTAAGTTTTTGGATCATTCTTTTGCAAAAATCTCTGCATTTTGTGATGCTCATCCTTTCTACCTCATCTATAATCTATTCATAGGGTCAGCAGTCAATTTGCAGCATGTCTGATCAAAGTGATAGCCAAAATATGTCAGAGCAGCAAGTGGTGATGAGTGAGGGCACTAGTCCCTCCAGTTCATCTGATGAAGGTAGCAGGAGCACTCCTAGCAATTTGCCAAAGGCTGCCACGAGATAGAGGAAGAAGAGGACTTCAGATTCCGAAGATGAGGACTATGTGGCAGAGGAAGAGGCCACTTCCAAGAGAGTTGAGCCAGCTCAAGGCACTAAGCCAGGTCTGAAAATCAAAAGGCCAGCAGGCAGGCAGCCCATGTCAAAGGCAAGAGCCTCAACTGAGAAGCCCACTCCCCAAGAGCCAGTTGCAGCTGAGGGCAAGAAAAGAAAGGAAAGGGTGAAGAAGACTGTGGCTAGAGTGCTTGGCAAGGCTTCCATCATGGAAGAAGAAGAGGAAGAAGAGGTAGCTGCACCAGCACCCAAGGCACCCAAGCTGATGGGTGATGCCATAAGGTCAGGGGCTACTGCATCTAAGCCCAAAGCTGCCTCCAAGCCAAAGCCTAAGAGAAATACAAGGAGCATTCCTGCAGCTGAGAAGAACAAGGCCCCAGTGCCTGAGACTGTTGCTGAAGAAGAGGAAGAGAATGTCCTGAGAAAGCTAAAGCCCAAGATCCCAGACCACAATGATGCTCATCCTGTGGCTGAGGATATGAAGATCAGGAGAGATTCAGGGCTGAGGAAGTGGAGAGAAGCAGACCCATATGCTTCAAGAAGAAGGACTGCCGTGGACTACAGGTTTCACACCAAGGAGCAGCAGGATTTCTATGAGACTGTTTTGCTAGATAAGAAGCCAATTGTCTGTGACATGAGATGGGTTGACTGGACCTACATCAAGGAGAAGGAGGAGCACTACCCAGGAGTATATGACAGCTTTAATGCTTGTGGAGTAGCTGACTTTGTTGGGCAGAAGCTCACAAAGTGGAACGAGGAACTGATCATGCAATTCTACTCCACGGCACACTTTTATCCAGATGGGAGGATCACATGGATGTCTGAGGGTACAAGGTACCAATCTACAGTGGCTGAGTGGGCACAGATCATAAATGCCCCAGAGGAGCAAGATGATGACTTGGATATCTATGCCAAGAAGAAGATGGACCATAACTCCATGTCCAATATGTACAAGGAAATTCCCAATGAAGCTCTTGACACCTTCAAGTTTGGCTCTGTGCATTACCTTCTGTCAGGACTGCCTACAATCAATTGGATACTAAGGCACACCTTATTGCCCAAGTCTGGAGATCACAAGATGATCAGAGGCCATGCTATCAACTTGCTACATGTGTTTGATGTGCCTCATAAGTTCAAGGTAATGAGCCTCATAGTGGAAACAATCAAGAGTACTGCAGCAGATCAGAAGAGGAGCTGCGAATATGCCCCTCAAATTCAGGAGCTCATCAACTCCAAGATGGGCATGGGCATATATCTGTTGGACAAGGAACACCTGCCCATCCGTCCAGATTTCGAGGACAATGAAGTTGTGATGACTGAGAACGAGCCATCGTCTGCACAAGCTTACGCAAAGAAGGAGAAGGCGAGGAAGGAGAAAGCTGCCAAGATGCCAACTCAAGAGGAGGCATCTGAGTATTTCTTGAAGACTAAACAAGAGCAGCTTGGTTACTTAATTGCATCCACGCTGAGGATTGAGCAAAGTCTGCCACCCTCACTCAGAATCAGTAGAGCCTAGAGAGAATCATGGAATAGAAGTTCTATGACTTGGATGTCAAGGTAACGGAAGTTCAGTCTGCAGTGGAGGAGCTCCAGGAGGACATGCAGGAGAGGAGAGGCAGGACTACCACTCATGCCTTTGCCAGAGTGACAAGAGGTCCGAGGTCGTCTGCCGTGCCAGTTGCTGATACAAGAGCCACCACCTCAGCACCAGCCACAGCCTCAGTTCCACCAGCTCCAGCATCTACTTCAGCTCCAACTCCAGCGACTACTTTAGCATCTACCGAAGCCTTCGTCCTTGGAGTGATCCGGACTCCACCACCACCTGAAGATCAAGCCTGAGCGTCGATTTAGCACTATGCATTTTCTAGGAACTTTTTGGTAACTTTTTGCCAAAGGGGGAGAAGATGTATAGATCATAGGCTTCGAGAGAGAGAGTGTGTTGGTTTTCTCTCTTGCTTTATTTGGTGGTTTTTCGAACTTGTTTGCTTTTGAGTGCCTGAGATACTACGTCATTATTTGTGAGACATTGATGATCATGTGTTTGATCATAAGCTACACTTAATGCTTGCTTAATACTTTTATCCTATCTATCTTGTGTGATCATTCACTTTTCTTGGTGATGAGTGCATGTATTTCATTCTTATCATTTTGAGCGCTCCACCAAGATGTATGTGACATGGAAGAGTAACCCATGACTCTAACTCTTTGTGCATTTGCAGTCCAAAGCAAATTTTAAATATGCACAAATTTAGGGGGAGCTCTTACTTATCACATACTTCTCAAAGCGACGATATATTTCATGCTTATTATCATTTGTCGAAGCTTTGATCTATATGTTGTCATCAATTACCAAAAAGGGGGAGATTGAAAGTGCAACTATCCCTAGGTGGTTTTGGTAATTCATAACAACATATAGCTCATTGAGCTAATGCTATTCCAAGATGATTATTTCAGGAAAGCTCAATGATTGGCATGGCATGGATGTGAAAGTGGAACCCTCAAAATGCTAAGGACAAAGGATTGGCTCAAGCTCAAAAGCTCAAGACTCTTCATTTTATATTTTAGTGATCCAAGATCACATTGAGTCTTTAGGAAAAGCCAATACTATCAAGGAGGGATGAGGTGTTGCTTAATGAGCCTCTTGCTTCATGTGCTTAGTGATATGCTCCAAAACCCTCAACTACTTTCCCATATCCACATATGACCTAAACCCTAAGCCAAACTCGGTCCTACCGATTCTTCCTATCCGGCGCCACCGAGTTTCACTTGTCATTAGCCACTGCCAAACCCTAGCAATTCGGTTCCTACCGATAAGGATCTCGGTCTCACCGAGATGGGGTTGCAAACTCTCTGTTTCCCTTTCGTAACTTTTCGGTCCACCGAAAGAGCGAATCGGTCCCACCGAGATTGCAATGTAAACTCAGTGTTTCCCCTTTGTAACTTTTCGGTCTCACCGAGTTCCACTCGGTCTCACCGAAAGAGCAAATCGGTCCCACCGAGTTTGCCTGACCAACTCTCTGGTTAGCTAATTACCAAATTCGGTCTCACCGAGTTTGTGTAATCGGTCTCACCGAGATTAGTTATGCCCAAACCCTAACCATATCGGTCCTACCGAGTTGCATGTCAGTCCCACCGAAAATCACTAACGGTCACTAGGTTTACCATTTTTCGGTCCGACCGAGTATTGATTCGGTCCCACCGAGATTGGAAAACTGTGTAACGGTTGGATTTTGTGTGGAGGCTATATATACCCCTCCACCTCCTCTTCTCATTCGATGAGAGAGCCATCAGAACACACACACCATTCCAACTCATATGTTCTGAGAGAGAACCACCTACTCATGTGTTGAGACCAAGATATTCCATTCCTACCATATGAATCTTGATCTCTAGCCTTCCCAAGTTGCTTTCCACTCAAATCTTCTTTCCACCAAATCCAAATCCTATGAGAGAGAGTTGAGTGTTGGGGAGACTATCATTTGAAGCACAAGAGCAAGGAGTTCATTACCTACACACCATTTGTTACTTCTTGGAGAGTGGTGTCTCCTAGATTGGCTAGGTGTCACTTGGGAGCCTCCGACAAGATTGTGGAGTTGAACCAAGGAGTTTGTAAGGGCAAGGAGATCGCCTACTTCGTGAAGATCTACCGCTAGTGAGGCAAGTCCTGTGTGGGCGATGGCCATGGTGGGATAGACAAGGTTGCTTCTTCGTGGACCCTTTGTGGGTGGTTGCTTCTTCGTGGACCCTTCGTGGGTGGAGCCCTGTGTGGACTCGCGCAACCGTTACCCTTGGGTGGAGCCCTGTGTGGACTCGCGCAACCGTTACCCTTCGTGGGTTGAAGTCTCCATCAAACGTGGATGTAGGATAGCACCACCTATCCGAACCACGGGAAAAACATCCGTGTCTCCAATAGCGTTTGAATTCTCCAAACCCTTCCTTTACATTCTTGCAAGTTGCATGCTTTACTTTCCGCTGCCACTATACTCTTTGCATGCTTGCTTGAATCATGTGATGATTGCTTGACTTGTCCTAAATTAGCTAAAATCTGCCAAGAACTAAAATTGGGAAAAGGTTAAGTTTTTATTTGGTCAAGTAGTCTAATCACCCCCCCCCCTAGACATACTTTCGATCCTACACATCGCGATCTTCTTCTCTTCTTCATAATTGTGCAAATGAAAGATCTTGTCAACTTTCAATGCCCATGAAAGGTATTCTTCGGGTTCACTGCTTCCGTTGAATTTGGGCATGGTGAACTTGAGCTTTCCGTAGCGTTGCTCTTCATTGTCTTGGGGTCGGGGATGATGACGCCCATGTTGTAGATGATTGTGCAACTCGTGGTGCTCTTGACGCGGAGGGTTGTCAACCTCGTGTTGCTCTTGTCGCGGAGGATTCCCATTGTCGTCATGCTCTTGATGAACCTAATGGTCTTGGCGAGCTTGTGGAGGAGCGCGTTGAGATCGAGGAGGAACGAGACGATGCATGCGAGCTTGAAATCCTCGTTCTTGAATTTCTTCGCGAAGTGCTTCCTCTTGTTCATGGGCTAGTCGGCCTCGGTCGGCAACGGCTCGACTCGCATCGCATAGAGCTTGTTGCGCCTCAAGTGCTTGAGCGTCACGGAGTTGTTGTTCTTGACGTTGAGCCTCGGCATCTTGTGCATTTTGGTGTAGACGCGCGTGTTCTTCATCTTCATGTTGGCGTTGTTGTTGCCGTTCTCGAGCTAGTGCAAAGGCTTCTTCGGCTTGACATCGTCGATGTTCTTGCGAGTCAGTGTCTTGAAGTGGATTGAGGTTTGCTTGACGCTCGTTGCGCGCGGCACGTCGAAGAGTGTTTGAAGACGGTGTACTTGAGCCAGAGAGGGTAAAGTCGGAATGGCGACTTGAACGGCTCCTTCTTGAAGTGTAAGAAGAGCGGTTGAGCAACAAAGCACAAATCTCGTCCATCCTCGCGTCATTCTCTTGCTTGTGATCGTCGATCTTGTGATTGAAGTAGTCCCTTGTACATTGTTCGGAAAGTCGCAAGTTGGTGGCAAGGTTGTCGATGCGTTCACTCATAGCTTGTTGCTCTTGATGCAAAGCAATGCACCAAAGAGGTGACTCTTGGTGACGAAGGAGTTCATGTCATTGTCTTGCTCCATGAAGAGTGGGTTGGTAGAAGTACTTGGACTATCCATCATTCCAAGACAAATTTGAGTGGTATAAAGAGAAGAACGAATACCAAATGTACCTTGACCGAAGTTGAAAGTGAATCAATGATCACTCCAATGTAGGACAAGGAAATAACCCAATTGGTACGAATTATCGTTGGTTTCTCACACCTACACAAGTAAAATATTATGGTGGAGCTTGGTTAGGATGGTGGCACAATTTTTAATGTGAATGTAAGCAAGATTCAATAATGTTGGAAAAGATTCGCAAGATGCAATGTAACAAGTAGACCAAGCATATAAGGTACATGGAAATACCCGCGCAAAAAGATAAGTGGGGTTGGGCAACCAAGGTGAGCCAAAATGTGGAATCCACAAAAATGCTCTTGTTGCACAACACGAGAGAGAATCTAGCACGATTGAACGATAGGCGGATACAAGAACTTGTGCACAACCTACTTAGCAAAAATGCCACGAGTTCTATCCCAAATATGTTTTATGCAAGGTGTTGCTATGATATGATCCAAGATGATCGAGTATGACAATCTTAATGTTGTATGATGCTATGGTTCTTGCTTAAAAGCTCTTTGCTTATCTTTCCTCTTTGCTTAAAAGCTTGTTTGGCTCTTTGATGTTTGAGCTCTTTTCTCATGCAATGCTTGACGAACCAAGATAGCAAGTGAGTATGCGATGACAACTTTGTGACACAAGAGATGATACCAATATAGGCAACAATGATGTATGTTTGTATGCTATGGGAAGTATGATCACTAATGTGCACAAGTCTCGTTGCCGGCAATACTCAATGGCTAGTCTCGATGGGTAAGCAACGCAAAGGAGTAAGGCTATGATGGCTATCAATGTAATGGCAAGAGTGATATGTCCAATACCAAGATGAGGTTACCGGTCTTGCTTCCGGTATGGTGTCAAAATGGTGGCATGAATACCAAGTCGTAGTCAAGGTGGTCGTTGTTGATGACGCGTCCATGGCGAAAATGAGCGGCGGTGATGTCGATGTCGAACCGTACCTAGATAGCCGAAACACAAAAGGATATAGTACCGCAACTCAAATTCTCAAAACCAAGTGCGACCAAAAGCGTCGGAGTAGGTAGCGGGTAAGTGGTGGTGTGGGTTGGGATATTGGAAATGTTTGCGGAAGTTGGTGGTGGTGTAGCGGATGATGTGGTGGAAACCTAAACAACAATTTGAGCGAAATCAGTTTCAGAGTAGCGGTCGTCCGGAAATGGACGGATGTCCGGTCGCCGGACGTTCGAAAGGGTCAGAAATCCGCTAATATCAGCTCGGTTTAGAGGTTCCGGTCGTCCGGTAAGGTCGGACGTCCGGTGGTTCCTGGGTCGCCGGACGTCCGATAAGTTGCGGTCGTCCGGTGGGTTGGGGTCAAAATTGAATGGATTTCATGGATTTTGGATGGATTTTGAGGTGGAGATGGTGGGGGATGGCTAGATCCACTTGCAACACAACAAATTCACGGATCAAAACCAACAAAACATCATCAAAACTTACAAAACACAAGAAAAATTTTTGGGGCTATTTTGTGGGGATTTTTAGATTAGGACGAAAAACAACAAAATCAAGCTAGAAAACGAAGTGGGGGCTCTGAAATCGTGATCAACCTTGCTCTAGATACCAAGATGATGTAGGGTAGAGACCCTAATCGCCCGATCTTTCACGAAAGGATCGGATCCCGGGGAAAACACGAAGAACACGGGGAAGAACGGAAGGAAAACACAAGAGGAAATCACTAAACCGACACGAATAAGTCACACATGGGCTAGATCCTCGAGTACATAGAACGATACACGAATCCACGGACAACTAAGGACGATACACGGTAACCGATTCTTCTCCGTGAGGAGGTCTTGAATCCACAAGGGGATCTTCCCGTAAAGGGGGCTTGAATCCGCTTGGGGGCTCTTCTCTGGTGGAGGCTCGAATCTTCGAGGAGAAGGTAACCAAGTGGATGAGCAAAGCTCTCTCACAAATATGAGCTAAACATTTGCTAACCCTAGCTAGGATGAATAGGGGGTCTATTTATAGTCTAAGTGCAAATGGGGCAAAGTGAAGGGGTACATGGGCCTTGGGCCCGAACACTGTGCACAGACAGGGACCGGACGTCCACTGGGGACCGGTCGTGCGGTGTCTCAGGAGCTGCCGGACGGCTGGTGTCCTTCGGTCGTCCACTGGTTCCGTTCTGTGATGGGGTGCCGGACGTCCGGTAGCTCCGGACTTCCGCTGATGTTGGCTCGGGTGCTGGTGCGCCGGTCGTCCGGTCTAGACCGGACGTCCGCTCATTTGCTTTGGGTGCAGGGGCACCGGTCGTCCGGTCTGGACCGGACGTTCGCTCGCTGGGTTCGGCTGAGGCTTCAGGCGCCGGACGTCCGGTCCCGGCCGGTCGTCCGGTGGCTGGGACTTTTCCTTCAGCCCTCCTTCTTCTCCGTCCGTCTTGTCGTCCATCTTCCTCTTCTTCTTGTCCTTGCTCCTTAGCTTCTCCATGGTACCTGAGTATGCACATAGTGTCCATATGAGGTAGTAGCCATGCTTCATGTGCATCGAGGTGGAATTGTGAGAGGAGAGATGTCACCTCGGTTTCAAGAGCTCTTGCACGTGATCGAGTCATGGGTCCACTAGGCACTTGATGAGACGATGGTAGGTCCATGGGGATGACCTTGGGATGCTCCGCACCAGGTGTGGTGTGATATTGAACTACCATTCACAACTTTGATGTGGCACGTGTGCCTCGCAAATTAGTCATACTTCCCCGTCCGCACGGAGGGTGCAGATAGTGCGAAGTAGCCCCCCCCCCCAAACACACACATGTCGGGGGGAGGGCATCTCACCAAGACGTACAGTAACACGGGCCAAGCAGAATCCAACTTGGTCGTACAACCTCTCCCGCTCGCTGTTGGTCAAAGTGATGGACGTCCACATGGCCCCGCAAAACGGGCTAGCTTGTCACCGATAACCTTGTGAGGGAGTACTATATGAAGACAAAGCCACTCTATGCATGTGGACCATGTATGTATATGGAAGTGGCGTGTGTGGTGTTTGAATACCCAATGCATAATAAATTTGATGTGTCACCATGCTTTGGAACCGTAAAATCCCCACACTGAGCGAGGGTTCACGACATGTAGCATGAGCTCAAACTTAATTAGGCTTGGAATGGTCAACCTACTATATGGTAACTTGAAGCAAAGAAGAAGAATCCACCTGGTAACCTTTCCCGTCGTTGATCGAAATGATGGACGTCCACGCGGGCCCACGAATATATATAGGCTTGACTCCGTAACCAAGCGAGTGAGAGTGTGTCCAAAGACAACCATTGCACGTGTGTGTCCCGAACATATTTATCGAGGTGTGTGATGCATGCATATGTGTTGAATACCTGACCCAATGCACAACATTGATGTAGTGCATGCGTTGAAAATCATAGAGGTCCCCACACAGAGCAAGAGGTGGTTCATGACGTGTCGTGTGCTCGCCCCCCCTGTCGATCCAATGGAATGGCTTCATGTGTACACATGCGCTATTATATATATGTAATCTCACATCATGATCTATATCATGAGACAAACAAAAAATTAATCCCCTCCTAAGTCAAATTAGTTCACCTCTCTCATTGTCGATGAAAGTGATGGACCAAGAGGGCCGACAGATGGAAACATTGCCGATAACCACGTGAGTGAGTGCCATATATAGGACAACAACCATCGCGCTTGCACGTGTGCCAAAACATATATACGAAGAGGTGTGTGGTTGTGATGTTTTGAATACCTAACGCACAACTTTGATGTGGCATTTGCCTCAAAAACCGCAAAGTCCCCACAGAGAGTGTGGTTCATGTGGCACCTCTTGCACTTCTGCACTACACGCTCAACGCGAGGGCACTGCACTTTCATTAGCAAAGGTACTGCAATACAGAGACTAGTGAACTTCATGTCGGAAAAACAGCACGCGGTGTTTTTTGGGTACCTTGTTCGCTCTAGTTTTTTAGCCGTTTATTGGAACGACACGGGTAATATACCATTGAGAAGCTATGGATTAGGCACAACTTCATAACGTTGAATTATTTTTGAGATTCATCATAGTTTTAAGAGCAGTTTCAAAAATGGTGCGGCTCATGACAAATGGCAGCGAGCTTTTTTGTGTTTTTTCTAAACCGCTCATTGGAATGAAGCAAATGATACACTGTTGGAAAGATATCGTCGAGGCGCATCATTTTAATATCTATTATTTTCTCTAATTCGTTAGATTTAAGAGCAGTTTTAAATTTAGTAAATCACAGAATTATGTTTTTTATATTTTTTGCAATTTTCGGTACTATTTCACTCCAATTTTTGAACCGTTTGTCGAAACGAGACCTATGATACGCCGTTGGAAAGCTACGGACAAGGCGCAACTTTCATATGTTGAAATGTTTTTTAGATTACTTACGGTTTTTAGTTAAATTTGAAAATTGTGCAGCTGATGACGAGAGGCAGCGGCCGTTTTTTGCGGATTTTTTTACAAGCCACTAGTCAAAATGATTCAAATTATACGCCGTTGGAAAGTTATCGATGAGGCGCAACTTTTTCATGTAGAACACTCTCTCCTATTCCTTATGGTTTAAGAACAATTTTGATTTTAACGAAATACAGACACTCTATTTTTTCGCGACACCAAAATCGTCGTATGTACTGCATCAGACAGAAGAACGCACTGCTTAGAACTGAAAAATGCACTGCATCAAACAAGCAAAAGAACTCCATAATTTTTAACATGCAATTTTGTTTTAAATGGAGTGTACTGAAAATTTCTTGGTAGTGGACTTTTTGTATGACCAAAGTGCATTGAATTTTCAATTTTTTTAAATGCATTTTGTTTTAAATGAACTGTACTAAAAAGTTCTTTGTAGTGGACTTTTTGTAAGATCAAAGTGCACTGAATTTGCATATTTTTCTTAAATGTATCTTGTTCTAGATTGACTGTAATAAAGAGTCCTTCGCAATGGACTTTTTTAGACCAAAGTGCGCCGCATTTGCTTGTTTTTTAAATGCAGTTTGTTCTAAATGGAGTGGACTGAAGAGTCCTTCGTAGTGCACCGCAATGTCATGTTTTTTAAAAATGCATTTTATTTTAAATGGAGTGTACTGAAAAGTCCTTCGTAGTGGACTTTTGTGGAAGACCAGAGTGCACTGCATTTGCATGCCGACGCCATTTTTTGTAGCCACACTGCACTGAAATGTAACCAAACTATACATCCAACTTCTAAAAATGCCAAAAAAAGCTTCTGGACTGCTTCAGGGAGGCTAGTTGATGGCCTTGCCGCGGCATAGATCGTTGCAATTTTGACTGAAATAGGCGTGCACTGCAACAAAGCAAACCCAACACCAAACATAACAACACACAAACAACCAAGCTGATGGGCAAAATGTACCCTACACCGGGACACAGACAAGTTGAAGTGCATGCGCGCACTGCAGCGGCAGAGTATGAAACCAAAAACCACTGAGCTGAAATGGCCTCCCTGCTGAACTGCACCGATGCTGTTGTTGGAAGGAGGAGGTAAGGACGCTGCGGTCGTATGATGTGTTCCAGGCTCTCGACAGCATGGTCGCTGTGGTGCTCATTGGAGTGGAGGCGGGGTAGCCCGCAGCAGTGGTCGTGGGGCTCACCATGGAATGCACTGCACACGCGCCTGCCCGAGGACCAAACCGCACTGGAGCTCCTCGACTCGAGGGTAGGTCGTCGCATCCCGGCCGGATCAGGTGTTGATGGCCACAGGGCGCATGGCGCCCGTCGGTGTTGATGGTCGTGGGGGCCGTGGCGCCCATCGATGTTGATGGCCGTGGGGGCAGTGGCACCCATGGGGACAATTTGAACCGCACATGGGTGTGTGGCGCACTACTCGAGGGATGCAAAAGAACTGCAATGCTACGACCAGGTATCTCGACGGAGATGCTGGAGAGAGGCACCTCACTGGTCGATGATGGGTTGGTTGTTACCAGGGGTGGCCCATGCAGGCCGGGATTGGGGGCCACGATCAAGGAGGTGGGGTTCAGGTTCGCAACGCTCACATCTGACGACAGGGGATGGCAGGGTGGAAAGGGGAGGGTGGGTGGTCCTTGACAGCAGGCCCGATCAGATCCATTTGGAAGGAGAAGGTGAACCGCACGGGGTCCCCAATCGCGAGGTAGAGAGAAAGGTGGAGGTGCCAGGGGGGCTACGGCCGCCGGCAGAGACCAATCCTGGCCATCGGGGAATTTGGATCCAGCTGGGTGTCAAGGCGTGGTCCCGACTGGGGAGATGAGGGAGGCAGAGCGTGGTGGCGGTCAAACCAGCTCCCCATCGCCGGGAGCCACTGGTAAGGGGAGAGGTAGCCGCCACGGGGTGGAAGGTGTCCAGGAGTGGGGGCGCCACCTCGGAGTGGGAGGTGGTCGAGAGTGGTGGTGTTGCCGCGGGGTGGGAAGTTGGGGTCTGGGAAGTGGTCGGGGTGGGGGTTTAACCAGAGAAGGAAGTGGGTTAGGTCGGGGGTGGGGGGGTGGGGAATGGGTTGTAGGTGGGGCTGGGGTGGATTTTTTTGTTGCAGTTCGGTGGAGCTCGGGACGTGTTTTCGATCGGTGTTAGCAGAATAAGACATTTAAGGATATATATATATATATATATATATATATTGGGCTATTCTATTACACATAACACAATATTATTCTGTTACCCTACTTGAACTGACAATTTCAGTTGTTGTACTGATGACTTTCGAGCGGTTGAACTAATGCTTTCAATTCTGTTTAGCATATCGTTTTCTTTAGTTCAAATTCTTTTTGAAATTTTTTTTCCGGAATCGGGCGTGTAATATATCATTGGAAAGCTCTTGACATCTACATTACAAATATATAGGAATTTTTTGCAAAATCATCACAGTTTAAGAGCAGTTTTGAAAAAAACCATTTTTCTCGAAACCGAAAACGCGAATCGTATTTTGGACTCAATTTTCAAACGGTTTGTCAGAATTGAGCAAATAAGATGGCTTCGGAAAGCTGGTGAAAATCCGCATCTTCCATATATCTATTGTTTTCTCTAATTCTATACGATTTAAAAGTAATTTGAAAAACGGTGAAATTCTGGGTGAAACGTATTTTCGCGATTATTTGTAAACGGTTTGTCGGATTGACGCAAATGATACAACATTGGAAAGCTATGGAAAATGCGCAACTTTTTCATATAGAAATGTTTTTCTAATTCCTTACGGTTTAAACTCAAATTCAAAGACGGTCAAATTCGATTTCAAACGCGATTTTTTAAAAAAGTTTGTCGAAATGGGGCAAATAATATACCGTTGGATAGCTATCGAAAATGCAAAATTTAGTCATGTTGAACGTTTTCTCTACTTTTCAACCGTTTAAGAGTAATTTTAAATACAGCAAGACGGATCCTGTTGTTTTTCTGTCTAAAAAACAGAATACTCGTACTGATGTATGTGTGTATTTGTACTGAGCTATTTTTTGTACAGTAATTTTGAATGATTCTCAAAGAAGAGTACTTGGACTGATGTTCGTATAATTTTGTACTGAACGTGTTTTCACAGACTAGACTTACTCTATTTTTCTGTATGGTTTTCCTCATAACTTTTCAACGGTTTAGGATATCATCGTCCCCGAACTTGCATCGTTTTATATCGTTGAACTGAATGACATTTCTTATAGAAGAAAATGTTTTGTGTGTTTCTTTTCTTAACTCACATTTCTTGCAATGATGTTCTGAACTTCTTTTGTTTTGCGACCTGAACTTTTACCAACTTGAATTACCGTGTATGGATGAGCACTTGAACTTATAAAAGTGAAAGTTTTTGGTTTTAAATTAATATTTGTTTCCTTTTCCGAACTTATGGCATCATCATCATCGAACCTGCATGGTTTGTGTAGCTAAACTAAAATAAACTTTTACCTGAATAAATGTGTTGTGTTTTTTCTTTGAGCATATTTTCCTCAGGTCCATAGACAGACTTACTCAAATTTCATAGACAAACCGAATGTGCTTTATTTTTTGAACTTAATGCTAGTAATAATTGAACATTCCCATACAACTTTTTCACTATTCGTGGCATGAACCAAAATAGGCAGGACATGGCACTATCGAACCGATCATTGTTTTCGATTCGTAATGATAAACGTTATTAATTCAAATAAATTTTCCTTTCTTGCACAAACATCTAACTGTTATGTACACTTTCTTTAAGAAGTAGCAATCAAATCATCATGGACAGAAAATTTGAATTTGCAGTTGGTGCTATGTGTACGGATTCCATGTTTTGGTCGTCCTCATTGTCCGCGTCATGTACTTCATCCTCAACCTGCTGGTGTCCTTCGTGCAAGTGATCGGCGGCGTCATAGTTGGCTAGTGATCAGTGTCCGTCCAAACCTCCCTCGTGCTGTAGTACAGAGAGAAACAAAATAGTGAGAGAAAAGAGCAGTAGAGAGAAACAAATTAGAGGTGAGCTAAAAAACATTAAATTATTCTAAAAAATTCCTATTGTCAGTAATATCCATAGTGAAGCTTGGCTCTATATAGTACTGATCAGTACTAGTATTGTGTAAGTCGTAATGATGAATACTGCTACTTTGTCTTACTAATCAGCACTCATACTGATCTAGCTAACACAACAAATTTTTCATCTAGTGGACTTTTAACATTATATTAGAAAACTTGAGCTACAAAATCCCACATTTGTTATACTTGAAAACTCTATCCAAACTAGGCACCCCCCAAATCTCACACAACAAAGCATGTTATATGTATTTTTCACGAATGATTGTTCACGTACTGAACTGAGAGCACCTAGTTTGTGTTTCAGGAATTAAAATAGATGTACTGAGCACCCCGTGTCAGCAAATGTTTGTGCTATAATTCAACAATAGAAAATATAGATAAGCAAACACCTATTTTTATGGAGAATGTACCATTTTTGACGACCTTCATGTGACCAGCAGTGCTGGAGGTGATCTCGTGTCTCCTTCTACTGCTGCAGGTCGACGAGGACTTGTACAGCGGTAGAGTTTTTGCAAAGTGAACTGATACCTTTTCTAGCTTGAGAAATACAGAAAATTAGCAAAAGTGAACCACCAAATTCTATATAGAAGTGCAGAAATTAAGACATCAAAAGCTTAAACAAAGTAGGTGGAGTTTTTTTAATACATTAGCATTTGAACTTTTATTAGTTCTTGTCCTCAAAACAAAGTAGCTTGATTTTTTAACCACCGCAAATAAACTCTTAAATACTTATGGCAAGTATATTTGAACTGATGTATCCTTTGTCTAGTTACTGATTGCCAACCAGCCCAAACAAACTCTTAAGTACTTATGGCGAGTATTTTTCAACTGATGTATCTTCTTTCTAGTTAATAAATTGCTATACTAGAGTACTGCATCCTTGGAAATGAAATACCAACATCATTGGTTGTGTAAAAACACTCAAAAGAATTGCTTGCTGTACTGTATTTTTATAGTACAAATTGTACTGAACTTAACTAATTTCGCACTGGAATTTAAAACATCATACATACACGTTAAGTAATGCAAACATAGCAAACTCAAAATTTCTGTAGTCTATAAAATATAGGAAACCCAAAAATTCCTAACGAGTGCACTTGCGTGGAGTTACCTACTGAACTTCTAGGCTGACATTGGTTCTCCTGTTTTCTTTACACAACCAACTTCATGTTTTTTTATAAGCGAACTGAATGGAAAACTTGATGGTGCACTTCTGTAATTTGTTCAAGGTGAACTAATGCACTTGCAAAGTTAACTTATTATGTTGCTTTTTCATACTGAATTGATGTCTGTTCACAAAATGAAAAGGTTAAAGGTGTGAACATTCAGTACATTTGTAACTTCGCTAGCGCCGCACTAGAACTGACATAATAAGTTAAGTTATCAATAGTGATCCATCGATGCAAGCTTAGTTCTTAGGTTAAAAATTTGTAAATACTAGTACTGCTACCAGCATTTATAAATACTAGCGAACTTGAACTTGTGGTCAATCGAGATCGGAACTGATTGTGTTACAAGCACAAATACAAAATCCAATGCAGGTGATATAAGTACATGTTAGAAAGATAATCAAGTTCAGGTATATTAATTGGGAGAAGTTCAAAAAGAAACTTTTAAAACGTTTGTATTAAAAAGATGTGTACTACATAACATCTGTACTCACTATGACGATGTGTTTGTACTGCTCCACTGCCAGTGAAGAATCGCTTACCGTCACGCTATCTAAGTGAAGATGTGACCCTTACAAAATATTGGAACTGATATGACAAGTAACAACAGTAGACAGTGTTGTAATAATATTTTTTCCTTGTAGCTTTTTTGGAGCAAGAATTTTGATCATGTGGCGATGATTTTTATTTTGCAGACACTAAATATTTGAACCTTTTGTGCAAGTATGTTTGAACTAGGGAGAAGAGAGCATAACAAGGGAAGTGAAGCAATGACATGCGGTACAGAAATTTTCTTCTCATAAACATGCACATCTTTTTTACTTTTTCCATACAGAAATTCCTGACAAAGGCTCAATATGAAATAAGAGAATACCAAACATTTGTTTTGAGGGGAAAATTAACTACACAAGAAATTTTCATTTTTAGTCAGCTTTTTTTCACCGATTAGCTTCTGTGCAACTTGATTTTGACCTAAGAAACAAATGAAAATGAAGTGGAGCAGAGAGAATTAGGGTCAATTGAGGTAGTTACTAAGCAGGAGTGTGAACCTTTATCTACTGAATTTTTTAAAGTTTTGAGCTTGAACTTCTGTTCTTCTTTTAAGTACTGACACTACACAAAGCTTCTTTTAAGTTTTGAGTGTGAACTGTTTGTGTCCTTGCTCAGACATTTTCCACAAACAGATGACATGCACAAATTGTAGGTTTTGCTTTTACCTCGATGCTTTTCTGGACTTCCAAAATAAACTCTGGTACATGTGCTTGTTATCAGGCATAACCACAAGCACCTCTTGTACTATAGAAAGAACATGGGAACACAATGGAAATTGGACTTATGATCGGGGAAGTTGATGCACTAAAAAGCAATCAAAAGATGAACTGAAAACAATTGATGCTCTTCAAAAGCATTCGGGAGAGATAACAGCTTCAAGCTGTTTTTTGAGGGCTCTTCTATTAGCAGACTAGTAACCGACCATCTACCATGTGCATGTAGGGAATGAGAGTTGTTCCATATATCTATATGAACATACATATTGCATAGAATTGCATCTAATTACTCTCTCCATCTACTATAGTAATACATCTACAGAGAAGGAAAGTCGAGTAGTTCTATGTTAAATGATTCCAACCGAAATTCACATTTTCTTTTAACAAAACCAAACTTCTTCAATGAACTTCTTTAGGTTTATGTGTTTGAACCTACAATCTTTCCAAACAAGTACTTAGCTCGCTTGTCTTTTTTTCCTTCATGATGGGATCAGAAGTGCACAAGCAACACAACATGGAAGCAATAACACAAGGATCAATCGGGGCAAACAACAGAACACATAACTAAATAGATAAATGTGCTTACAGAAAATGTGCATCTTCTCAATGGGCATGACGCCGACAATACTTCGCGCACCGGAGAACCTGCACTGCTGGATCCGTCGAGAGAGGACTGAGGGCAGCACGTCTCCATGTGTTTATTTTCTGCAATAGTCACCATGAGAGGACAAGGGACGAATTACTTCTCGGTGAGCGAAAATGTACAGGGAGCAAGGGAGAGCCGCAGAAGACGGGGCATCGACCAGCGGCGGCGTGGCGCAGAAGCATTACGATTGTAGTGAGCCACGCCGGTGGGATGGGGTTCGGGCACCAGTTGGATGTTGCCCATCCCGACGCGAGGAAGGGGAGGGTTGGGGCGGTGGGACGCGTCGGCGGGGGTGGACACACCGCGCGGGGAGGTGGGATTGGTCGCTGGGAGGTGGAGGCGTCGCGCCATGGCGATGGTGGCCGGGTCGGATCCGGCAGTAAGAGGCGGCTGGGGGCCGGCGCGCGGCGACGGGCCATGGGGCGGCGACGCGCAGCGGCGGGGCATGGGGCGGCAGCGCGCTGGAGATGGGTTCGGGGGTGAGTGGGTCGTGCAGGGTGGGGGCGGGGGTTTCCTTTTTCTTTTTCTTTTTTTAGATCGGTCATGGTGGGCTGCATTCGATCGCGCGCCTATATAAGGGTTAGGGGTAACAAAATATTATTCTGTTACTAGTAACATAATAGTCCAGCCCTATATATATATATACATATATATATATGCTGATCACCCCCCCTTCGACACGTGTTGGTAATCGTTGCGTGGAAAACAAACAAAATTCTACGCACACACAATGATCTATCCATGGAGATGCATATCAACGAGGGGGAGAGTGTGTCTACGTACCCTCGTAGACCGTAAGAAGAAGTGTTTCTTAACGCGGTTGATGTAGTCAAACTTCTTCGTGCTTCAACCGATCAAGTACCGAACGCAAGACACCTCCGCATTCTGCACATGTTCAGCTCAGTGACATCCCTCGCCTTCTTGATCCAGCAAGACGTCGAGGTAGTAGATGAGTTCCGTCAGCACGATGGCGTGGTGACGGTGATGGTGATGTGATGCTCGCAGGGCTTCGCCTAAGCACTATGAAAATATGACCGAGGGTGTAAACGGTAGAGGGGGCGCCGCACACGGCTAAACATTTGTATGGGCTGTGCTAGGTGCCCCCCCACATATATATCGGAGGGGGAAGGAAAGAGGGGGGAGGGGGAATCCTATTCCCTCTCTTTCATTTCCTCCTTCCCCTTTCCTTCTCCACCTCGGCTGGCCCATATGGGGGGCGCACCAGCCCCTTGTGGCTGGTGCGTTTCCCCTCTTAGCCCATAAGGCCCATATGTTTTGTCGGGGGTGCCCGGAACCCCTTCCGGTGATCCGATATGTACCCAGTACCCTCCGAAACACTTCTGGTGTCCGAATACCATCATCCTAAATACAAATCTTTACCTCTCGACCATTTCGAGATTCCTCGTCATGACCATAATCTCATCTAGGACTCCAAACAACATTCGGTCACCAAATCACATAACTCATATAATATTATATCGTCAACGAACGTTAAGCATGTGGACCCTATGGGTTCGAGAACTATGTAGACATGACCGAGACACCTCTCCGGTCAATAACCAATGGACGAACCTGGATGCCCATATTGGCACCTACATGTTCTACGAAGATCTTTATCGGTCAAACCGTTATGAAACATACGTAATTCCCTTTGTCTATCGATATGTTACTTGCCTCAGATTCGATCATCGGTGTCTTCATACCTAGTTCAATCTCGTTATCGGCAAGTCTCTTTACACGTTCTATAATACATCACCTCGTGACTAACTCCTTAATCGTTTCCTTGCAAGCTTATGATGTGTATTACCGAGAGGGCCCAAAGATACCTCTTCGATACTCAGAGTGAAAAATCCTAATCTCGATCTATGCCAACTCAACAAACACCTTCAGAGATACCTGTAGAGCACCTTTATAATCACCCAGTTACGTTGTAACGTTTGATAGCACACAAGGCATTCCTCCGGTATCCAGGAGTTGCATAATATCATAGTCGAAGGAATATGTATTTGACATGGAGAAAGCAATAGCAATAAAACTAAATGATCATTATGCTAAGCTAACGGATGGGTCTTGTCCCTCACATCATTCTCTTAATGATGTGATCCCGTTGTCAAATGACAACTCATGTCAATGGTTAGGAAACCTTAACCATCTTTGATCAACGAGCTAGTCTAGTAGAGGCTCACTAGGGACACGGTGTTTGTTTATGTATTCACACATGTATTAAGGTTTCCGGTCAATACTATTCTAGCATGAATAATAAACCTTTGTCATGAATAATGAAATATAAAATAACAACTTTATTATTGCCTCTAGGGCATATTTCCTTCAGTCTCCCACTTGCACTAGAGTCAATAATCTAGTTCACATCGCCATGTGATTAACACCAATAGTTCACATCGCCATGTGATTAACACCCATAGTTCACATCGCCATGTGACCCACACCCAAAGGGTTTGCTAGAGTCAATAATCTATTTCAGATCGCCATGTGATTAACACCCAAAGATTACTAAGGTGTGATCATGTTTTGCTTGTGTGAGAGGTTTAGTCAACGGGTCTGCCATATTCAGATCCATATGTATTTGCCAAATTTCTATGTCTACAATGCTTTGCACGGAGCTACTCTAGCTAATTGCTCCCACTTTCAATATGTATCCAGATTGAGACTCAGAGTCATCCGGATCAGTGTCAAAGCTTGCATCAACGTAACCCTTTACGATGAACTATTTCTCACCTTCATAATCGAGAAACATTTCCTTAGTCCTCTTTACGTACCTAAGGATAATTTCGACCATTGTCTAGTGATCTACTCCTGGATCACTATTGTACCCCCTTGCCAAACTCATGGCAAGGTACACAATAGGTCTGGTACACAGCATGGCATACTTTATAGAACCTATGGCTCAAGCATAGGGAATGACTTTCATTCTCTCTCTATCTTCTACCGTGGTCGGGTTTTGAGTCTTACTCAACTTCACACCTTGTAACACAGGCAAGAACCCTTTCTTTCACTGATCCATTTTGAACTTGATCAAAACTTTGTCAATGTATGTGCTTTGTGAAAGTCCTATTAAGCGTCTTGATCTATCTCTATAGATCTTGATGCCCAATATATAAGCAGCTTTACCGAGGTCTTTCATTGAAAAAACTCTTATTCAAGTATCCTTTTATGTTTTCCAGAAATTCTATATCATTTCCAATCAACAATATGTCATCTACATATAATACCAGAAATGCTACAGAACTCCCACTCACTTTCTTGTAAATACAGGCTTCACGATAGGTCTTTATAAAACCATATGCTTTGATCACCTCATCAAAGCGTATATTCCAACTCCGACATGCTTGCACCAGCCCATAGATGGATCGCTGGAGCTTGCATTCTTTGTTAGCACCTTTAGGATCGACAAAATCTTCCGATTGCATCATATACTACTCTTCTTTAAGAATGTAGTCTTGACGTCCATTTGCTAGATTTCATAATCATAAAATGTGGCAATTGCTAACATGATTTGTACATAATTAAGCATCTCTATGGGTGAGAAAGTCTCATCGTAGTCAACCCCTTGAACTTCTTGAAAACCTTTCGCAACAAGTCGAGCTTTGTAGTTGGTGACATTACCATCAACATCTGTCTTCTTCTTGAAGATCCATTTATTCTCAATGGATTGCCGATCATTGGGCAAGTCCACTAAATTCCACACTTTGTTCTCATACATGGATCCTATCTCAGATTTCATGGCCTCAAGCCATCTGTTCGGAATCTGGGCTCATCATAGCTTCTTCATAGTTTGTAGGTTTGCCTTGATCTAGTAACATGACTTATAGGACGGGATTACTGTACCACTCTGGTGTGGAACGTGTTCTAGTTGACCTACGAAATTCAGTAGTAACTTGATTTGAAGTTTTATGATCATCATGATTAGCTTCCTCTCTAGTTGGTGTAGGCATCACGGGAACGGTTTTCTCTGATGTGCTACTTTCCAATTCGAGAGAAGGTAGAATTACCTCATCAATTTCTATTTTCCTCCCACTCACTTCTTTCAAGAGAAACTCCTTGTCTAGAAAGGATCCATTCTTAGCAAAAAAGATCTTGCCTTCAGATCTGTGGGAGAAGGTGTACCCAATTGTTTCCTTAGGGTATCCTATGAAGATGCACTTCTCTGATTTGGGTTCGAGCATATCAGGACAAAGCCTTTTCACATAAGTGCAACCCCAAACTTTAAGAAACGATAGCTTAGGTTTCTTGCCAAACCATAGTTCATACGGTGTCATCTCAATGGATTTAAATGGTGCCCTATTTAACATGAATGCGTCTGTCTCTAATGCATAACCCCAAGACGATAGTAGTAAATCGGTAAGAGACATCATAGATCGCACCATATCTAATAAAGTACGGTTATGACATTCGGACTCACCGTTATGCTGTGGTGTTCCAGGTGGCGTGAGTTGTGAAACAATTCCACATTGTTTTAAATGAAGGCCAAACTCGTAACTCAAATATTTGCCTCCGCGATCAGATCGTAGATATTTTAATTTTTTTGTTACAATGATTCTCCATTTCACTCTGAAATTCATTGAACTTTTCAAATGTTTCAGACTTGTGTTTCATCAAGTAGATATTCCCCTACCTACTCAAATCATCTGTGAAGGTCAAAAAATAATGATACCGCCACGTGCCTCAACACTCATCGGACCGCATACATCAGTATGTATTATTTCCAATAAGTTATTAGCTCGCTCCATTGATTCGAGGAACGGAGTTTTAGTCATCTTGCCCATGAGGCATGGTTCACAAGTATCAAATGATTCATAATCAAGTGATTCCAAAAGTTCATCTGCATGGAGTTTCTTCATGCGCTTTACACCAGTATGACCTAAATGGCAGTGCCACAAGTATGTTGCACTATCATTATCAACTTTGCATCTTTTGGCATCAATATTATGAATATGTCTATCACTACGATCAAGATTCAATAAACCATTCACCTTGGGTGTATGACCACAGAAGGTTTTATTCATGTAAATGGAACAACAATTATTCTCTGACTTAAATGAATAACCGTATTGCAATAAACATTATCTAATCATATTCATGCTTAACCCAAACACTAAATAACCTTTATTTTAGGTTCAATACTAATCCCGAAGGTAGAGGGAGTGTGCGATGGTGATCGTATCAACCTTGGAATCACTTCCAACACACATCGTCACATCGCTCTGAACTAGTCTCTGTTCATTCTGCAACTCCTGTTTCGAGTTACTAATCTTAGCAACTGAACCGGTATCAAATACCCAGGGGTTGCTATGAACAGAAGTAAATTACACATCAATAACATGTATATCATATATACCTTTGTTCACTTTGCCATCCTTCTTATCCGCCAAGTATTTGGGGCAGTTCCGCTTCCAGTGAGCATTTCCTTTGTAGTAGAAGCACTCAGTTTCAGTCTTGGGTCTAGCTTTGGGACTCTTCATGCGAGTGGGAACTTGCATGCCATTCTTCTTGAAGTTCCCTTTCTTTCGCTTGCCCTTTTACTTGAAACTAGTGGTCTTGTCAACCATCAGCACTTGATGCTCTTTCTTTATTTCTACCTTCGCCGATTTCAGCATCGCGAAGAGCCCGGGAATCATTTTTGTCATCCCTTGCTAATTATAGTTCATCACAAAGTTCTAGTAGCTTGGTGATAGTGACTAGAGAACTCTGTCAATCACTATCTTATCTAGAAGATTAACTCCCACTTGATTCAAGTGATTGTAGTACCCAGACATTCTAAGCACATGCTCACTGGCTGAGCTATTCTCCTCCATCTTGTGGGCAAAGTACTTGTCAGAGGTCTCATGCCTCTCGACACGGGCATGAGTCTGAAATACCAATTTTTAGTTCTTGGAACATCTCATATGCTCCATGGCATTCAAAACGTTTTTGAAGTCCCAGTTCTAAGCCGTAAAGCATGGCGCACTAAACTATTAGGTAGTCATCATATAGAGCTTGCCAAACGTTCATAACGTCTGCATCTACTCCTGTAATAGGTTTCTCACCTAGCGGTGCATCAAGGACATAATTCTTTTGTGCAGCAATGAGGATAATCCTCAGATCACGGACCCAGTCCGCATCATTTCTACTATCATCTTTGAACTTAGTTTTCTCTAGGAGCATATCAAAAAATAAGGGAGCTAAAACACGAGCTATTGATCTACAACATAGATTTGAAAAACTATCAAGACTAAGTTCATGATAAATTAAGTTCACTTAATCAAATTACTAATGAAGTCCCACTTAAATAGACACGCCTCAAGTCATCTAAGTGATATGTGATCCAAATCAACTAACCCATGTTCGATCATCACTTGAGATGGGGTAGTCATCAATGGTGAACATCTCTATGTTGATCATATCTACTATATGATACATGTTCGACCTTTCGGTCTCCAATGTTCTGAGGCCATGCTTGTACATGCTAGGCTCGTCAAATTTAACCCAAGTATTCCGCACGTACAAACTGTCTTGCACCCGTTGTATGGGAACGTAGAGTCTATCACACCCGATCATCACGTGGTGTCTCAACACGACAAACTGTAGCAATGGTGCATACTCAGGGAGAACACTTTTACCTTGAAATTTAGTGAAGGGGTCATCTTATAATGCTACCGCCGTACTAAGGAAAATAAGATGCATCAAAGATAAACATCACATGCAATCAA
The DNA here is from genome assembly GCF_003073215.2 of Triticum urartu. Lineage (NCBI taxonomy): Eukaryota > Viridiplantae > Streptophyta > Magnoliopsida > Poales > Poaceae > Triticum > Triticum urartu. Next base: position 263,970,474 of record NC_053027.1, read on the forward strand.
AATATGTGACATGATACGGCCAACATCATCTCGTGCTTTTGATCTCCATCTCCAAAGCATCGTCATGATCTCCATTGTCACCGGCTCGATACCTTGATCTCCATCGTTGCGTCGTGGTCGTCTCACCAACTATTGCTTCTACAACTATCTCTAACGCATAGTGATAAAGTAAAGCAATTACATGGCGTTTGCATTTCATACAATAAAGAGACAACCATAAGGCTCCTGCCGGTTGCCAATAACTTACAAAACATGATCATGTCATACAATAACGTATATCACATCATGTCTTGACAATATCACATCACAACATACCCTGCGAAAACAAGTTAGACGTCCTCTACTTTGTTGTTGCAAGTTTATGTGGCTGCTGCGGGCTTCTAGCAAGAACCGTTCTTACCTACGGCAAAAACCACAACGGTGATTCGTCACGTTTGTTGTTTTAACCTTCTTCAAGGACCGGCCATAGTCAAAATCGATTCAACTAAAGTAGGAGGAACACACACCCGCCAATCACCTTTATGCAAAACTAGTTGCATGTCAGTCGGTGGCACCTGTCTCATGTGCGTGGACATGTTAGGTTGGTCCGGGCCGCTTCATCCCACAATACACCTGAATCAAAATAAGATGTTGATGGTAATTAGTATGACTATCACCGCCCACAAATCTTTGTGTTCTACTCATGCATATCATCTACGCATAGACCTAGCCCACGATGCCACTGATGGTAATCGTTGCATGGAAAACAAAAAAATTCAACGCACACGCAATGATCTATCCATGGAGATGCATAGAAATGAGGGGGAGAGTGTGTATACGTACCCTCGTAGACCGTAAGTGGAAGCGTTTCTTAACACGGTTGATGTAGTCGAACTTCTTCGCGCTTCAACCGATCAAGTACCGAACGCACGATAACTCCATGTTCTGAACACGTTCATCTCGGTGACATCCCTCGCCTTCTTGATCCAGCAAGATGTCAAGGTAGTAGATGAGTTCCATCAGCACGACGGCGTGGTGATGGTGAAGTGATCCTCGCAAGGCTTCGCCTAAGCACTAAGAAAATAAGACCGGGGGTGTAAATGGTGGAGGAGGGCGCCGCACACGGCTAAACAATTGTCTGGGGTGTGCTAGGCCCCCCACACATATAAATAGGTGGTAGGGGATGCGAGAGGCCAGGAGGCGCCCCAAGTAGGACCGAATCCTACTTGGTCTCCTCCCAAACCGCTCCCCTGCCATATATGTCAGAGGGGGAAGGAAAGGGGGGGAAGGGGGAGGAAGGGGGAATCCTATTCCTTTTCTTTCCTTTCCTCCTTTCCCTTTCCATCTCCACCTTGGCCGGCCCATACGGGGGGCGCACTAGCCCCTTGTGGCTGGTGCATTTCCCGTCTTGGCCCATAAGGCCCATACCTTTTGCGGGGGGTGCCCGGAACCCCTTCCGGTGATCCGATATGTACCCGGTACCCTCCGGAACAATTCCGGTGTCCGAATACCATCTTCCAATATATCAATCTTTACCTCTGAATCATTTCAAGACTTCTCGTCATGTCCGCAATCTAATACGAGACTCCGATTAACATTCGGTCACCAAATCACTTAACTCATCTAATACTATACCGTCAACGAACGTTAACTGTGCGGACCCTACCGGTTCGAGAACGATGCAGACATGACCGAGACACCTCTCCGGTCTATAACCAATAGCGGAACCTAGATACCCATATTGGCTCCTACATGTTCTACGAAGATATTTATCGGTTAAACCGTTATGACAACATATGTAATTCCCTTTGTCTATCGGTATGTTACTTGCCCGAGATTCAATCGTCGGTATCTTCATACCTAGTTCAATCTCGTTACCGGCAAGTCTCTTTACTCGTTTCGTAATACATCACCTCATGACTAACTCCTTAGTCATTTGCTTGCAAGCTGATGATGTGTATTACTGAGAGGGCCCAGAGATACCTCTCTGATACTCGGAGTGACAAATCCTAATCTAGATCTATGCCAACTCAACAAACACCTTCGGAGATACCTGTAGGGCATCTTTATAATCACCCAGTTATGTTGTGATGTTTGATGGCACGCAAGGCATTCCTCCGGTATCCGGGAGTTGCATAATCTCGTAGAAGAAGGAATATGTATTTGACACGAAGAAAGCAATAGCAATAAAACTGAAGGATCATTATGCCAAGCTAACTGATGGGTCTTGTCCATCACATCATTCTCCTATTATGTGATCCCGTTATCAAATGTCAACTCATGTCAATGGTTAGGAAACCTTAACCATCTTTGATCAACAAGCTAGTCTACTAGAGGCTCACTAGGGACACGGTGTTTGTTTATGTATTCACACATGTATTAAGGTTTCCATTCAATACAATTCTAGCATGAATAATGAACCTTTATCATGAATAAGAAAATATAAAATAACAACTTTTCCTCTAGGGCATATTTCCATCAACACGTACTATACACCTAGTAACACGGCCCTAAAAGATTTAATCCTCCTTGTTCGTCAAACGTACCTCTCTCTCATTGGGTCAAAGTGATGGACGATGAACTCCAGGGCCTAGCACAGAAGCGAAGAATACGTCGCACGCGAGTGATCATCCTATATAGGACTACATACCACCGTCTGCATGTGGCCGAAAGAGGTGTTTGTGTGATGTTTGAATACACAATGCACAACTTTGATGTGGCACCACATATATAGGAAACCAAAATGTCCCCATAGAGAGTGTGAGGTTCATCATGCGTGGTATGTGCTATATGTACGGCCCCATTCGACCCGTGGTATATATGTACTTCTACTGTATAGCATAACCAAAAAAGAATCATTCCTTGATGGTCAAATTAACCTCTCACTCGTTGGGTCAAAGTGATGGAGGACAACCTCGCATGCCCACGGATGGAAGCCCACACGCGAGTGAGTTCCTATAGGGCAACCACCGCCTGCATGTTATTGTGTGATGTTTGAATACCAATATAATGTACAACTTTGACGTGGCACCTGCCTCGGGAACCGGAAAGTCCCCACATGGAGCGAGGTTATGACACACATATATAGAGAGTATTCATGTTGCCCCCTCTTTGACATGCACATACTCCTACCATGCATATAAGTGACATAGGCCAAAAAAGAACCATCCTTGTTGGTCAAATTAACCTCTCTCCCATTGTACGTTCAACTGGACGACGACGACCTCGTGGGCCCACACAGAGAGTCACACGTGAGTGAGTTTCATAGGACAAAACCACCATGTGCATGTGCCCATGTGTTATGTGATGTTTGAATACCCAATGCACAACTTTGATGTGGCACATGCTTCTCAAACCGGAAACGCACTACACCATGATGCATAGCCCCCTCACTTCAAACCGGTGGGAGGGTGTGTACACACGTGCTCGAACTTTGATATTGAATATCACCATGATCCACACCAGACATGCCAAGATGAATCCACCTTTTGGTCAAATGCCTCTTGTTGTCGATGGAAACTGAAAACCTTTGCGGGCTAACGAATGGGCACGTCGCTGATAACCGCATGTGGGAGAGTGTCCGAGAGGACCACCAATGCATGCATGTGGCCCGAACATGTATGTATGAAAGGGTTGTGTTATTCTTTAAATAACCAATTCACGACTATGATGTGGCATACATGACTCAAAAAATGATCAATAATCCCACACGGAGGTTCACAACTCATAGCGTACTGCCAGACCCCTCCCCCCACCCCCCCCACACAAACAAACACACACATCCCGCACCACCACAACCACTCTGAGGCATGTCAAACTTTTTCTACACTGAACATGTGACCAAAGGGGTGTCATGTTAAAATTGAAAAAAACTGACATCATTCGACCATTTTTATACATTGATTGATTTCCTAGGGATTTAATGTGCAAAAATCAAATTTGAGCTACATGTGCACCAAAATGGATGCAAAATCATATGTGTCCCTGGGTGCATGTTTCCCCGTGCAAGAGATTTCAAAACATTTAGAATATTTATTTTTAAAATTCAATAAATCCAAAACTTAGTTGAAATTCATGAAACTTATCGTGGTGTCATATATGGACACCAATAGACTGTGATATTGTATCTTTGCGTCAAATTTGAGACCCGTTTTGATATAATCTTCTTACAAATGGGAGATTATTAAAAACCGGCAACCAATATCTCATACGAATTATTTATTCGGACAATGTGTGTTAGACTGTGCCATGCTTCGGTTAAGTAGTAAAGCGACAGAATGAATCATCAATAAACCAAAAAATATACAAACTGCCACGCGCCCTGTGTGCCGTGCGAGCAGGTGTGAGTTGATGAGACGCATGCGAGCAGTCCGCCATGCAGGCATACCAGGAGGTGTGCATACATGTGTGTGTATTGATGGGAGGCGTTTTAGTGGCGTTGGGTCACCGGAAGGCGTGCGAGTAGCTGTGTGAAATGATGGTAGGAATGACAGAAGTCCGCCACGCAGGCTCACTGGGAAACGAGACAGCCTTTGACGGCCGCCTGACTCACTACCACTGGTCTGTATTAATTGCACGCCCGAGCCGATGGCCATAATAGGTGGCCCCACCCACGGTCCATAGTGTTCAGCAAGGTCTGGACTCTTGAGTGTATGAGGATGCCGCCAAGTGCACCATCGGAGGGAGTGGCAACGCCGGGGCTGGTGAAGCACCCGCGCAACTTGTGAAGCTGGGCACAGAGCTTGCTGTCACCGCCGACGAGGTCTCGCGTAGGCAGCAGCATGACCTTGACTTCGTCAGCGCCGTCGTGCCCCCTAGCCAAAGCCAGAGGTCAATAGCAACTCCGGCAATGACTGCGACTCCGACAGAAAACTAGTTACTCATCTATATACCCATTTGTGCGGCAAACATATCATGTGTTTTCTCTGGTTACTCCCCCCCCCCTCTCTAATTTTTTTTGGAATACAAATCTTATGGTTATGTTCTCTCGGTCCATGAAATCAGAGTAATTAAGATTCGTTAGATGCACATAGTGTATTGATTGTTCGAATGTTACCCGTATAGATTTAGTGATGAATTCTTTGTTCTGCACAAATGATTTTTGCTAATAATCCGACTAGGGTTAGCTTGCGTGCTAATAATTCGCAGCCAGATCTTAATTAATTGTTCAACTATCGTTGTTTCAACATAATATTTTTTAGACATTAACTGTTTTCAATCTTCATCTCTATTTAGGCACTAACACATAGATAAAAAGCTATAATGATATGTCTCCAACGTATCTACTTTTCCAAAAACTTCTGCCCTTGTTTTGGACTCTAACTTGCATGATTTGAATGGAACTAACCTGGACTGATGTTGTTTTCAGCAGAATTGCAATGGTGTTATTTTTGTGCAGAAATAAAAGTTCTCGGAATGACCTGAAAATCAGCAGAGATTATTTTTGGAATATATAAAAAAATACAGGCGAAAGAATCCACGTCAAGGGGCCCACACCCTGTCCACGAGGGTGGGGAGCGCGCCTACCCCCCTGGGCGCGCCCCCTGCCTCGTGGGCCCCCTAACGCTCCACCGACCTCAACTCCAACTCCATATATTCACTTTTGGGGAGAATAAAAATCAGAGAGAAGGATTCATCGCGTTTTACGATACGGAGCCACCACCAAGCCCTAATCTCTCTCGAGAAGGCTGATCTGGAGTCCGTTCGGGGCTCCGGAGAGGGGAATCCGTCACCATCGTCATCATCAACCTTCCTCCTTCACCAATTTCATGATGCTCACCGCCGTGCGTGAGTAATTCCATCGTAGGCTTGCCGGACGGTGATGGGTGGATGATATTTATCATGTAATCGAGTTAGTTTTGTTAGGGTTTGATCCCTAGTATCCATTATATGTTCTGAGATTGATGTTGCTATGACTTTGCTATGCTTAATGCTTGTCACTAGGGCCTGAGTGCCATGATTCCAGATCTGAACCTATTATGTTTTCATGAATATATGAGAGTTCTTGATCCTATCTTGCAAGTCTATAGTCACCTATTATGTGTTATGATTCGTTAACCCCGAAGTGACAATAATCGAGATACTTACCGGTGATGACCGTAGTTTGAGGAGTTCATATATTCACTATGTGTTAATGCTTTGGTTCGGTACTCTATTAAAAGGAGGCCTTAATATCCCTTTGTTTCCAATAGGACCCCGCTGCCATAGGAGGGTAGGACAAAAGATGGCATGCAAGTTATTTTCCATAAGCACGTATGACTATATTTGGAATACATGCCTACATTACATTGATGAACTGGAGCTAGTTCTATGTCACCCTATGTTATAACTATTGGATGAGGAATCGCATCCGACATAATTACCCATCACCGATCCATTGCCTATGAGCTTTTCATATATTGTTCTTCACTTATTTAATTTTCCGTTGCTACTGTTACAATCACTATGAAACCAAAACTATTACTTTTTCTACCGTTACCACTACTATCATATTACTTTGCTACTAAATACTTTGCTGCAGATAGGAAGTTTCCAGGTGTGGTTGAATTGACAACTTAGCTACTAATACTTGAGAATATTCTTTGGCTCCCCTTGTGTCGAATCAATAAATTTGGGTTGAATACTCTGCCCTCAAAAACTGTTGCGATCCCCTATACTTGTGGGTTATCAAGACTATTTTCTGGCGCCGTTGCCGGGGAGCATAGCTCTATTCTTTGAGTCACTTGGGATTTATATCTGCTGGTCACTATGAAGAACTTGAAAGATCAAAGAACCAAGATTTTTCCCTCAACTACGAGGGGAGGTAAGGAACTGCCATCTAGCTCTGCACTTGATTCACCTTCTGTTTTGAGTAAACTTGAGACACCTACTCCTGCTATTCATTCTGATATGTCGCATGTTATTGATGATGCCACTTCTGCTTTGCATGATACTTATGATGAAACTACTTCTATGCTTGATAATACTGTGCCACTAGGTGAATTTCTTGATGAACAACTTGCTAGGGCTAGAGAGAATGAAATTATTGAAACTGATAATATTGATGAAAGTGATGATGAAGATTCTCCCCCTAGATATGAATTGCCTGTTGTGCCTGAGGGTTATGTTATGGATGAAGAAACTGCTAGAGACTTCTTAGCATGCAATGATAGATCTGATCTTAAGAAATTATTAGCTAAGCTTAAAGAAAAGCTTTTGAATGCTAGAATGAAATATGACCCTGCTTTTGCTACTTCACCTATCTTTATTTCCGATAAGGATTATGATTTCTCTGTCGATCCTGACTTAATCGCTTTGGTTGAATCTGATCCTTTCTATGGCTATGAATCTGAAACTGTTCTGGCACATCTTACTAAATTAAATGATATAGCCACCCTGTTCACTCAGAATGAGAAAACTCGCTATTACTTTATCCTTAAGTTGTTTCCATTCTCATTAAAGGGTGATGCTAAAATATGGTTTAATTCTCTTGCTCCTGGTTGTGTGCGTAGTCCCCAGGATATGATTTATTACTTCTCTGCTAAATATTTCCCTGCTCATAAGAAACAGGCTGCTTTAAGGAAAATATATAATTTTGTGCAAATTGAAGAAGAGAGTCTCCCACAAGCTTGGGGGAGGCTTCTCCAATTACTTAATGCTTTGCCTGATCATCCTCTCAAGAAAAATGAAATACTTGAGATCTTTTATAATGGACTAACCGATGCTTCCAGAGACTACCTGGATAGTTGTGCTGGTTGTGTTTTTAGGGAAAGAACTATTGATCAAGCTGAATTTCTATTGAATAATATGTTGAGTAATGAAAATGATTGGACACTTCCTGAACCAACTCCTAAGCCAACTCCAAAGAAAAGGGGTATTCTATTTCTCAGTCCTGAAGATATGCAAGAGGCAAAGAAATCTATGAAAGAAAAAGGTATTAAAGCTGAAGATGTTAAGAATTTACCACCTATTGAAGAAATTCATGGTCTTAATAATCCGACACCTGTAGTAAAGGTAAATTCTCTCTATAGATTTGATGAAGGTTATTCCTCGTAATAAGTCTGCTAGCCAAAGCTTGGACGAGTATGATAATTTTATTGTTAAACAAGAAAACTTCAATGCTTATGTTGGTAGACAATTGAAACACAATGCTGATATGCTTGAACATTTGAGTGATTATATGTCTAGAGTTAAAGGTGAACTCAAACTTATTAGTAAACATGCTTCTATGGTTACCACTCAAGTAGAACAAGTACTTAAGGCTCAGAATGATTTGCTCAATGAATTAAAAGATAAGAAAAATGATAATGTTGTTAGAGTTATGACTAGAGGGGGTAAAATGACTCGGGAACCTTTGTATCCTGAAGGCCATCCTAAGATAATTGAGCAAGATTCTTAGAGAACTAATGTTGATCCACCTAGTCCTTCTAAAAGGAAGAAAAAGAAAAATGATAGGACCTTGCATGCTTCTAGTGAACCTATTGCTGACACACCTGAGAATCCCAATGATATTTCTATTTCTGATGCTGGAACACAATCGGGCAATGAACATGAACCTAGTGATAATGTTCATGATGATGTTCATGTTGATGCTCAACCTAGCAATGATAATGATGTAGAGACTGAACCTGCTGTTGATCTTGATAACCCACAAACAAAGAATCAACGTTATGATAAGAGAGACTTTGTTGCTAGGAAGCACAGTAAAGAAAGAGAACCATGGGTTCAGAAACCCTTGCCTTTTCCTACTAAACCATCCAAGAAAAAGGATGATGAGGATTTTGAGCGCTTTGCTGAAATGATTAGACCTGTCTTTTCGCATATGCGTCTGACTGATATGCTTAAAATGAACCCTTATGCTAAGTACATGAAGGATATTGTTACTAATAAAAGAAAGATACCGGAAGCTGAAATTTCCACCATGCTTGCTAATTATACTTTTAAGGGTGGAATACCAAAGAAACTAGGAGATCCCGGAGTACCAACTATACCATGCTCCATTAAAAGAAACTGTGTTAAAACTGCTTTATGTGATCTTGGAGCCGGTGTTAGTGTTATGCCTCTCTCTTTATATCGTAGACTTGATTTGAATAAGTTGACACCTACTGAAATATCTTTGCAAATGGCTGATAAATCAACTGCTATGCATGTCGGTATTTGTGAGGATGTGCCTATTGTGGTTACAAACGTTACTATTTTAACGGACATTGTTATTCTTGATATTCCCGAGGACGATAGTATGTCGATTATCCTTGGTAGACCCTTTTTGAATACTGCAGGGGCTGTTATTGATTGGAACAAAGGCAATGTTACTTTTCATGTTAATGGTAATGAGCATACGGTACACTTTCCGAGGAAACAACCTCAAGTCCACAGTATCAATTCTATTGGAAAATTTTCAACAATCACTATTGGAGGTTTCGAATTTCCTCTTCCTACTGTCAAGAAGAAATATGATATTCTTATTGTGGGGGACATGCATATCCCCGTTGAGGTAACCTAGTGTTATTCGAAATTTCTCCACTTTCATGCGATTCAGAATGAGTTTGTTAACAAGACTTGATCAACCTTGTTAGTGGATTCCTTTTGATGAGCATGAGATGGATGAAGTTAGAAAGCACAACCTTCTATACCCTCCTTTTATTTTTTTTGTTATTTATATTAAATAAAGCAAAAATAGTATTTTCGTTCTGTTTTTTGAATTATCCTTGCAATAAAAAATACCCGAAAATAGAAGTTCTCCAAATGCCCTGAAAATGAAATGTGATATTTTCCAGAATATTTAAGAATTTTTGGCACTGAGAAGACATCAGGGAGACCCACCATGTGCCCACGAGGGTGGAGGGTGCGCCTACCCCCCTGGGCACGCCCCCTGCCTCGTGGACCCCACGTGAGTCCCCTCCACTTATTCTTGCACCCATACACTTCGTCTTGCTCCAGAAAAAATCATCCACCAGCTCAAACCCGAGTTCTTGCTCATCTTGCTGCCATTTTCGATCTCCTTGCTCAAAGCTCCATTCACAAAACTGCTTTGGCGGATTGTTCTTTGGTATGTGACTCCTCCAATGGTCCAATTAGTTTTTGTTCTAGTGCTTTATTTATTGCCAATTTTTGCTGTTTAGGTGACCCTGTTCTGAGCTTGCATGTCAAATTTATGTGGTCAAAAGTATTTCTAATGCATGATATAGCCTCTAGACACTTGTAGGAGTAGTTGCTATCAATTTTGTTGAGTTTGGTTCACTTTTATTTTGAGTCACTAAAAATTTCAGAAATTTTCAGAAAAAGATGAAGAGATTTTTGAGGGTATCATCGAGCCGAAGCTCAAAGGATAAGCAAAGTGAAGAGAATAAGAAGCCCAAGTATAATATCCCTCGTGCTACGAAGGTTCGGCCGTGTGAATGGCCTTGTGATGAGTTCTTGAGAGAAGCCGGGATTCATGAAGAATTTTTATTATTTGCCTAAGAATGCAGGCCTCACCGACTTCCTCCACGACTGGCGCGAACAGTATCTCTTACTCACCAATATTTTTGTGCAAAATTTTCATTTCCATGCTAGGAGATCACCACCTTCGGTGGAATTTTATTTATATGATGAGCATAAGGAGATGTCACTTTATGATTTTTGCCGGGTTTGTAGGATAACTTTTAAGGGTAGCATAGAGGAACCACATCGTAATGACGTGGAGGGATTTATTGATATAATTGTTGTACGGGAAATGTGAAAAGTTTTCGATGCAAGAATCACTAGCATACATTTTCCTGTTCTACGTTACTTTGCAATATTTGCTAGTAGATGCTTAATTGGTCGCGGGAACTGTGGAAATCTTAGTGCCCCTGATATTGTTATTTTGCGCCATGCTTTGTTTCATGACACCACTTTCAGTTTAGGCGCTACTGTTGCTAAACGGTTAAATCTGAACCATACAAAGGGTCCCGTCCTAGGAGGCATCTTCGCCTCGCGCCTTGCTGCACACTTTAACATACCTATTAGGCATTATGAGAAAGAGGAAAAGTTGTTGCCTCATATTTTGCTAGATTATAAGAGCATTGTAGCACATGATTTTATTGTTAAGAATAAGAAGAAGATGCTTAACTATAGACTAATGTTTCGTAAGAATCACTTTGAGACTATTACCTTGCGTGTTCCCTCTTTGTTCAACATATTTTCAGGCACGTACCTTGTTTAGCCGGAGGCCGTTCAGGCATACCAGTGCCAGACATCAGCTCCAGAGCAGGAGCCACTATCTGATCCTCACCGTCAGTTTGTTTATCAATGGGATCCGGAGGAGATCGCCAACCAGTGGCACCCCGAAGACCCTCCTCAGTACATCGGAGAGGGCAGTTTTGATCCATGGGCACAGACCAACTTAGGCCAAAAGCCTAAGCTTGGCGAGTACGTATTTCTCATGGACATTACATTCATATTCACACACTCATGCCAATTGTCGGCGCTCATACTTTTTTCACTGTATCATCCATGCTAGTTCATTTTCTTTTTAAGCTTTCTTCTTGTGTGTTTGAAAAACCTTAATAAAAAACAAAAAAAATTAGTTGTAGCTTTTAGCTAGTTTACTTTCTATGCTTGTAGTAGTAATTAAAAAGAAAACCAAAAAGATTTCTCGTTCTTCTTTTGCTTGTTGGGAGCTTTCCTGTGTAAATAGTTTTATTTCCTTTCTTTTCCTTGGGGGTCGAGAGGAGAAGACCTTGATGAAAATGTTGAGTAGCTCTCATATGCATTATTGTTGATCTAACAAAGAGCCCATATTACCTTGTATTCTCCCATGTATTGAATGCTTGCAGATTCTAGCTTAGTCCAATGCACGTGCACTATTATTATTATTATCCACACTATTCGGTTGTGCAAGTGAAAGGCAATAATGACGATATATGATGAGCTGATTGAGATGACAAAAGCTGGTATGAACTCGACCTCTCTTGTTTTTGTAAATATGATTAGTTCATCGTTCCTAATTCAGCCTATTATGAATGAAACATGTTTGCAATGATAATTAGATATTATAGTTGCATATGCCATGCTTAATTTGCTAGGAGTTTATAATGGTTTACCTTGCATGCCAACATGCTATTAAAATGGTTGTGATGTGGTATGATAGGGTGGTATCCTCCTTTGAACGATTCGAGTGGCTTGACTTGGCACATGTTCGCGCATGTAGTTGAAACAAAATGAACATAGACTCCATGATATTTATGGTCATGGTGAATTATATCCTACTCATGCTTTCATTCGGTGTTGATTAATTTTAATGCATGTTCATGACTGTTGTCGCTCTCTAGCTGGTCACTTCCTAGTCTCTTTCTATCCTTCACTTGTACTAAGTGGGAATACTGCTTGTGCATCCAACTCCATAAACCCAAAAAGTTATTCCATATGAGTCCACCATACCTTCCTATATGCGGTATCTACCTACCGTTCCAAGTAAATTTGTATGTGCCAAACTCTAAACCTTCAGATAAAAATTCTTTTTTGTATGCTCGAATAGCTCATGTATCAACTAGGGCTGTCTGTATCTTCCATGCTAGGCGGGTTATTCTCAAGAGGAGTGGACTCCGCTCCTCACTCACGAGAAAATGGCTGGTCACTGGGATGCCCAGTCCCATGCTCAAATCAAATCAAAATAATTGCAAACAAAACTCCCCCAGGATTGTTGTTAGTTGGAGGCACCCGTTGTTTCGGGGAAGCCATGGATTGATGCTTGTTGGTGGTGGGGGAGTATAAACTTTACCATTCTGCTTGGGAACCGCCTATAATGTGTGTAGCATGGAAGATATCGAGATCTCTCGGTTGTTATGTTGACAATGAAAGTATACCACTCAAAATATTATTCATCTCTATTTTAAAATCGAGCTCTGGCACCTCTACAAATCCCTGCTTCCCTCTGCGAAGGACCTATCTATTTACTTTTATGTTGAGTTATCATCCTCTTATTAAAAGCACCAGTTGGAGAGCACCGCTGTCATTTGCATGTATTATTGTTAGTTTACATTGAGTATGATTTGACTGGATCTCTTTTACCATGAATTACAATTTCTAGTCAGCCCTTGATCTTCAGGGGTGCTCTGCATTTATGTTTTGCGGTCTTAGAAAGGGCTAGCGAGATACCATCTTGTTCTATCATATTATGATTGTTTTGAGAAAGTGTTGTCATCCGAGATATATTATTATTGCTCACTAGTTGATTATGCCATTGATATGAGTAAACATGAGACCTAAATGTTATTGCGAATATGGTTAGTTCATAATCTTTGCTGAAAACTTGAATGCTGGCTTTACATATTTACAACAATAAGAGCAAACAGACTTTGTAAAAGTTTTTTTATCACTTTCAGTTTATCAACTGAATTGCTTGAGGACAAGCAAAGGTTTAGCTTGGGGGAGTTGATACGTCTCCAACGTATCTACTTTTCCAAACACTTTTGCCCTTGTTTTGGACTCTAACTTGCATGATTTGAATGGAACTAACCCGGACTGATGCTGTTTTCAGCAGAATTGCTATGTTGTTATTTTTGTGCAGAAATAGAAGTTCTCGGAATGACCTGAAAATCAACGGAGATTATTTTTGGAATATATAAAAAATATTGGCGAAGTAATCCACTTTAGGGGGGCCACACCCTGTCCACGAGGGTGGGGGCGCCTCCCTGCCTGGTAGGCCCCCTGGCGCTCCACCGACCTGAAGTCCAACTCCATATATTCACTTTCGGGGAGAAATAATCAAAGAGAAGGATTCATCACGTTTTACGATACGGAGCCGCCGCCAAGCCCTAATCTCTCTCGGGAAGGCTGATCTGGAGTCCGTTCGGGGCTCCGGAGAGGGGAATCCGTCGCCATCGTCATCATCAACCTTCCTCCATCACCAATTTCATGATGCTCACTGCCGTGCGTGAGTACTTCCATCGTAGGCTTGCTGGACGGTGAAGGGTTGGATGATATTTATCATGTAATCGAGTTATTTTTGTGAGGGTTTGATCCCTAGTATCCATTATGTTCTGAGATTGATGTTGCTATGACTTTGCTATGCTTAATGCTTGTCACTAGGGCCCGAGTGCCATGATTTCAGATCTGAACCTATTATGTTTTCATGAATATATGAGAGGTCCTGACCCTATCTTGCAAGTCTATAGTCACCTATTATGTGTTATGATCCGTTAACCCTGAAGTGATAATAATCGGGATACTTATCGGTGATGACCATAGTTTGAGGAGTTCATGTATTCACTATGTGTTAATGTTTTGGTCTGGTGCTGTATTAAAAGGAGGCCTTAATATCCCTTAGATTCCAATAGAACCCCGCTGCCACGGGAGGGTAGGACAAAAGATGTCATGTAAGTTCTTTTCCATAAGCACGTATGACTATATTCGGAATACATGCCTACATTACATTGATGAACTAGAGCTAGTTCTGTGTCACCCTATGTTATAAATATTGCGTGAGGAATCGCATCCGACATAATTATCCATCACTGATCCATTGCCTATGAGCTTTTCATATATTGTTCTTCGCTTATTTACTTTTCCGTTGCTACTGTTACAATCACTATAAAACCAAAACTATTACATTTGCTACCGTTACCACCACTATCATATTACTTTGCTACTAAATACTTTGCTGCAGATATTAAGTTTCTAGGTGTATTTGAATTGACAACTCAGCTGCTAATAGTTGAGAATATTCTTTGGCTCCCCTTGTGTCGAATCAATAAATTTGGGTTGAATACTCTACCCTCGAAAACTGTTGTGATCCCCTATACTTGTGGGTTATCATATGACATTCATTTGAATATAGTATCACTGGAAGGATATGCATACAACAGTGCCAACACTATCTTTGTCATATTCTTCATGTTGAATGTGAGGGCGCTATTGTCCGTGAGGATTAAGTTTTTCAACAAGAAATTTATCACGGAACTGTGTGTGGAACAACATAAAAAGAAGTTTCAAGTGGACCTAATGGCTTCTAATCGTGCTCGTCTTATATTTACAACAACTTGTCGTCATCATGGACCAGTAGATCTTTTGTACTAGGATCTTGATTTTATGGATCGGACCGATCCATTTAATTGTGACTGCCAAAAAAACATTGGTTGAGTTAGATGTTATTACCCTGTTCAATCCGGGTTATGTGTAAACCTGATGAACAGTTAATCCTCGTGCTTTTGTACCTTTTGTAAGCTGGAGTTAGACATTGTCACCCTTTTCAACTAGGGTATGACCCACATTTTCTTTCATACTGGGCGTCTGTGTTCGTATAGGTACTACCTCTGTCATGGTTTATTCTTTATTGGCCCCTTAGTATTTTGTAGTACCATACTTTGACCTTAGATTTAACTAAGAATATATTAATGTATGTCATCGAAAATAATATTGTTAGACGGCTATTCCCGACTATGTTCATCTGCTATATGCAATAATTATGAGTGTGCTTGCTCGCCGTTTAGGCGGCCGCGGCGCGCTCTGCTCGCATGCCTTTGCGTGTTCTCCATTTAGGCTCCCTCGAGTCATGTCCCTCTATGCTTTGCTCACCGTTTAGGCGCCAAGTCTCGCTCGGGTCACGTCGTCCCTCCGCGCGCGCTCTGCTAGTGGTTGGGGCCAGCGCATGATCACATTGGGGAAGCTTTATTTATTTGATCTTAGATTGCGTTAATTAATTATACCTCCAAAGCTGGAATCATCCGGCTCTGGAGGTATAATTAATTAACCTAAACTATGGTCTCTGGCGCCTATCCCCGTCGCGCAACTCCATCCTGTCGTCGGCCGTTGGGGGTATGCCGGTATGTGTGGGTAGCTAACTAGCAAGTGGATCAGTAGTGAGTCACCGCTAGCGGCCATTGCTGTGGTTATTTATAGCTAGCAGCTGTCTAGGGGTTTGCGGATTTTACAATTCACCCTTGTGGAGCGCGGGAAGCCTTCACTGGAGTGCGAGAAGACTTGAGGACACAACCCGACAACCATATACAGTGTCACGTGTTACCGGACATGTGTTAACATAAGGAAACATATGTGTAACTTACTAACCATCGCACACGAGTACTCGCACACGCATCGTGTGCGATACTCCTAGCCATCGCAAGCAACTAGTATGCATTTTCAAAGTTTTTAGTACACACAGAATCGCACATGAATTAACTCTAGTAACCATGTGTATAATATTTTCTCATCGTAAACAGTTCATCCGAGTGGGTTGTTTGCCGCATATCACACACATCTTGTTTACATGAATCATTTGTGTTTTTTTGGCTCATCGCATGCAGTTCATCTATGTGAACTGTCTACCGCATATCACACACATCTTGTTAAGTTGAACGGTTTCTGTTGTGTTCCCTAATAAAAACAGTTCGTTTGAGTGAATTGTATGTCGTATATCACACACACACACACCTTGATCTGGCTGGCTGTTTCTGTTGCATTCCCAAATAGTAAATAGTTCGTCGGAGCAAACTGTATGTCATATATCGCACACACATTGATATGGCTGCCCATTTCTATTGTTGTGTCTAATCGCAAACAGTTCGGATGGATCAATCATATGCCCCGCATTGCACACGTAACTAAAATCTAAACCATATTTGATGTCTGCACCATCGCAGACGTTTTGCATCTTTTTTGACATGTTTTTTACATCCTTGTTTGCGATTAATGCATCGCACACAGTTTTGTCAAACGGTCTCTGATCGTAGTGTCGCATTAGCAGCATCCTGCAGTAGTGTTTTATTCTCGATTATATGTAGTTCTACATTTGTTTCTCATCATAATTTAAAGATGTTTTTGATATTTGATCTTATGATTATAAACTACTAAGCTTTCATACTAGAATGTTAATTCTCCTTAAGTACTCTCCTTTACTTCTAGGTATGGTGATCAACGTGTCAAGATTCACAAGTTAACTAATGGATCCATAACCACATTTTGAGGTCAAGTCAAATGTAAAAATCAGTCTCTCGATTTCCTGATTTCATGAACATGACAAGATTTGTGTAGATCTGAGATGGTCGTCTTTACACTAGAGTACTAAGTGCTAACATAAGTTTGACTCATGGGAAGAACTTGGTGTGTTTTCCTACATATTTGTTGCCATAAAGAAGAGGCCATCTATTTTCAACGATATGTTTTATTTTTGAATTGTGACAAGTGTAGACAATCATATGGAATATTTCATATATGATTTTGTTGGTCAGAAGTCCCGATTCATGGTTCAAGGGGATGCCATTTACCTTGAAATAATGAAGCTAGGAAGAAAAGGAGTTTTTTTGCTTCAAGTATTATTTTATATATGTCATTTTAGAACTGATTATTTTGTTTCAAATAAAGTTCTAAATTGAGTGATTCTTTTACCTTTCCAATCGCGTCATGTGCATGCCTCTAATCTTTATGTGTGTTGGCTGATGCATCTAAACTATGAACTGTAAGGATCTACCCTCCTAACTACACCTGACAGAAGATTGCTTCGATAAGGTTTTTCTCGAGATAAACAAGAAAATATTGTAATTACACTGGAAAATGAATTGTTAATGTAACAGAGTTGTCACTAAAGTGAGTACAAATTCTGACTATTGCATTTGCGCCATACATGGCTGGATTATATTTTGGAAGAGCTTCAAGTTTGATGAGCTGTTTGTCTAATCATTCCATTTTTCATGTTCCAGAGATGTTCCATATGAAGCAATAGATTATTTGCTTTAATTTTGTATCACGTTTGTGACCGTTTTCTTGTCTAGCTAGCGACAACGAAATTATTATTACAAAATCAGTAGAGATGGTTGGGGAGACTATAAAGTATGGCCATTTAGATTTTCTTCCGCATTGTTTAGTAGTCAAAAAAATCTTGTACATAGTTTAAAGAACAATTTCCCATTTTTTGCATTTCAGTTCCAGGTTCCATGGTTATGTTTCTGACACACTAATGATAGTTGATGCCATTCACATTGCATTAACATTCCTATGGTGGTATTTTTTTATGAATGAGGTGGTTAATTAATGTAATTACAAATTATTGGTATGGGACCTAATATAATTTAATTAGTCGCCTACATCAGTTCCTTCATATAGATGTAGTATAAACACATCCTTTTTACTCTCGGATTATGATTCAAGCGACAAATCTCTTCACAGTTGGTGCAGAAGTTTCCATATGTACCTCTTATTTTGGGTGAACTTACTCTGAAGGGAAAACAATATTATGCATTGTTGTTGTGGTCAAGGATTATGTAAAAATAAATCAATTTCATTGAAGTAGTTATTCACGTCGAGAGTCAATATTCCTCTCTTGCAACTTTGAGATCTTTTTGTATTTTGTCTTTCGATCAAAGTTCGTCTAATGGAAAAGTTTGGTAATAGCTTATTGGCTTACTTACAAGAAAATAAACTAGGATGCCCACTATGTTGTGCTCGGATATTGGATTCAATGGCCAGAGACTGTTAGTAGTTCCAACATAATATGAGGTCCTTGTAGTTGACAAGCGTGCTAGGGAATGCAAGTGTGATATTTGTAATACCCACTATGTTGTCATGAACAGAGGAATGCCATAGTTGTATGCAATGATTGTCAGAGTGCTTACCATGCTGAGAGCAAAACATATTAGTAAACAATATCATCTTATTCATTATTGTTGGTTTTATATGATCAAAAAAGGGGGTAGCCCGGTGCATGTAGCTCCCCCTTGCGCAGGGTCCAGAGAAGGGTTCGGCCACTTTGGGTCTTTAGTACGTAGTCTTTCCCTGCAGAAAACACTTTGGGTCTTTAGTACGCAGTCTTTCCCTACATTTCTGCAAGAGACTGTTTCCATGACTTGATTGTTATGATCACTTTCGAGGAAATTGCCTAATACTTGATTGCTATGTTTCTAATTAGAGCACACTCTATGACTGCCTTGAGTAGGGTGTTGTTTGATCAAGCTAATGCAGTTGCACCCGAGATGAGGGGATGGTAAATAGAAAATATTGATTATAAATACATTACCATGTAGATATTGTACATGAAAATATCAAGTAACTCTGATCAATAATTTACTATGCCATTTACGATCACCAATTATATCACTGGATGATTTTTCTCATGGCATTCAAAGAATAAAGATCCTATGAGTTGACTGCAGCCGCGGGGGCCACAATCCTTTTGCGTCAAGAAAGGTAGATGGGGTCTGCCCAAAATATATTGAGCTATGAATGGTAGATGCGGAGTGGTTGAAATGTTTTGTGTTGCTGTGGTTCCTAAATGGTAGGAGGTAGGTATTTTGTTGAAGTAGTTCCTAAATTGTAACATATATGGTTCCAAGCCCCTAATTTCATATGTAATAGTTTGCCACGCAATTGTGTAATGCAATCAAATTTTTAGTTGTGGTAACTTGGACTATATTTTCTAAGGGAACACGATCATCCATGTTTCTTTTTTAATCCCGACCTAATATTAAAAGAAGAAGACTTTCATAGTTCTCCATACGATTATTAGTTTTTTGTGTGTTTTGACATAATTGGGCCATTGATTTTGTTAAAAGGAGGAAGCGCTATTGGGCTGAGCCCGCCCACGACGCGCTGCCGCAGCACTCGGTCTCCTTACCAAAAAAACAAAAACAAAAGGCAGACTCGGTCTCCTTCCTCTTCTTTCTTTTATCTAATCCATGATCTCCTTCTTCCTCAAGAGCACGCCCCCTCCAAAAAATAACAGGAGAAACAGGAGGACGATGCGCTGCTTGATCCAACCCAGTCTCCGTCCTTTTCTATCATCCAATCCAACCCTATCTCCTTTCCCTTCGTTGATCCAATCCCTCCAGTTCTTGCGTCCATAGGGTGCCCGGCAGGGTCTCCTTTGGCCGTTGCATAGAGGATAGTGTACGCACATATAAATACATATCTACTCCTTCAACCTAAACCCCGGCCAAATTGCGCTGTTCGGTCCATGCTTGACATTGTAGTCTTGTCGTTCTTTCAAAGTACGCCCGTCCGTGCTCTAGCCAAGGTACGTCCTTCAAAATGCTCGAGCCATACTGATTTGGAGTTGTTTTGGTCAAGCATTTAAACTGAACGAGCCATACCAGCAAGTTTCTCTGGTGATAGGCGACGAGGTGCCACTGATCTGAATATGGATGATCAAAGATCTGCACATTGCAGGAATTAGAGAAGAGAAGAGGGGAAAAGGGAAGAGAACCAGTCAAGTTAGACGTAGCACCGACGGAGATAGCCGCATGCAATCCGAGTATGTTTCGTTGGCTAGGATTGATCGGCAGCTATAGAGAAAGAAATAACCAATTGATCGATCTAAGAGAGCTCAATGTCATGGACCAGTATAATTGAAGTGTGAGCATCCAATGCATCCAGTCCAGGGAATCACGAGTGGGTCCGAGCCGCCACCACTACACATTGATTAAGCCTGGACGTATGTTTGTTTGGAGTTTGAAGGGAACCAACGCCAAATGTGCAACACGTAGGAGTAGCTTGTGCAGCAGGGCTCCTTGCGTCGCTCACGGGTTACACATGTTGTGATGAGGTTCTCAGATGCAACACGCTGGTCTTCCAGGGAAACGTCGACAAGCATACCTGTGTTTCCGGGGTGGACGAGGCCCTGTAAACACTTACAGTGTGTTGTTGGCACAACCTGACCTTGCTGATGCGACATGAGTTTTTTCTAGCAATCATGCACCTCTGAAGAGTGAAGACTAACTAGACTACTTTCTGAACTGACCGGACGCGACGAGATAAGCAAGTACGGAAAAACTAGCTGATTTATTCACCTTACAATTATACTATTATTTGAAGATGCGAATATCTACTGAAAGTGTTGATGTAATGGTGTTGATAGGTTTTGTGAGTATTTGAAATGCCTTTTTAAGTAGAGGTATTAGAGATACGAAGTTCTAGCTTTGTTCTTGGGGTAATCTGAAAAAGAACTTTTGAGGTAGCTCAACTAATCTGGTGTAAAGCTATGAAGCATTTTTATTTTTTGAAAAGGTTACTGAAGGGGGATACCTTAACTTTGTTTTATCCCCTACATCAGTTTAAGTATATTAAGCTCACGTTTAGTTAGATGTATAGCTTGCATGGCAATATTCTAATGTATACTGCTAGCCATGCACTTGCCTTTGTGGATAACCAGGAGTACAGGCGCCTGCGCTTTAAGAGAACAGGAACAACGCAAGTCCTTCCTACACCTCCTCTCCAATTCTGCCCAAGTGCATCCTACTTTCTCCCTGCTTGCTTATAGCTTTTTCTTACTTTTACTGCTTGACGTTCTTAAATTATATTCAGTTGTAGTTACGATAGTTGATTGTTTGCTAGACCTTTGTGTCGTAATACGGATTGATTGTGTTAAATCTTACCGACAAAAATACTATTCCTCTTTTCATTACATGGAAGAACATATGTGTGAGATGAGAGAGGCAACTGATGTGGTTCTTTATCATGTTGCTACCATCGCAAGCACTTGTTAATTGAAGTTCAAGTGCAAATGATTACGCCAATTATGTGACATCATTTTTTTACTAAAGGTTAGTACAATGATTGACAGATTGATATTACTTGGCCTGAAATCACGATTTCCTTTTAGCTCTTCTCAAAAATATATGTGCAACAAGATCTCTAAAAATGCAAAAAGCGGAAAGAAGTACAAACAGTTGAGTAATTATAGGTTTTCTTTCCAGAAAAAACATAATAATTTTTAATGCTACCCAATATTTGTAATTGAAAAAGAGAGGATGTACGTGCTTTACATCATCGGTGCTCGCGTCAATCTGTTTCAAGCTAGAGAATAGTATGTGTGTATAGTCTGATTTTGCTCTGTCCATATTTCAAATCTAACACATACTGGAGCCAAATATTGAGCACGGAGCAGCCCTAAATATTGTAGGATTACATAGGTTCTGTAACTCCCTTACATCCAAGCAGCCCTAAATATTGTTGGATTACATAGGTTCTGTAACTCCCTTACATCCATTGTGCACTAAACCACTACAATTTCCATCATATGGGAGAATTTCGACCTACACTCCTGCTATCTACAGATTTTTCTTCTTCTAGGTTATGGATATCACACTGCATGTATTCACCATTGTCATGTAGGCTAATATTACTTCCTAACTATATATACTTCATCTACAGTTCATATCTTCAGCTGAGCAATATTTTACACTCAACATGTCCTTTTATTGTAGGAGCCACCCAACATGTCTTGGCAAAGATGGAAAGAGGATGAGTTCTTCATTTCGTATAGGTGATTATTTGATGTTTTCGATGATTGGCTCGATTCCTTCCTTCTAGCAAAGACCCTCAAATAATTCTCACCTATGTGTGTGTGCGAGGTAGGGGTCTCGAGCCATGTTTATTGGGTTAGGTATGCATATTTTTTCACATGTTGCAACGCATAAGCATTTTTAATAGTGCTCACCTATGTGTGTATGTGGGAGGGAGGAGTTTTGAACCATGTTTATTGGGTTAGGTACGTGTATTTCTTCACCCATTGCAACACACGGACATTTTTGCTAGTTAATGAATAATATAAATGGACATGCTCCTTGAGCTGATGCGGTCATTTGATAGATAGCACCTGCATAAAAGGGCATCCAGATGCTATCTAGTATATATCATTTGTAATGCAATGCACAATAAAGTTGCCCTATGTTTTCTTACCACTTTTTTTAACCAAGCACTTCTTTTATTTTGTGCATAAGAAGTAATAGTATAGTCATTGATTACATTTCTTATCTAAATAGATTGCAAACAAATTGAAATTCAATTTTTCTATATATGTGAAATTTGACATGCATTATGTTTAGGGCACCAATAGGCGTCGGCGCACCGGCCGAATCGTTCGGTCGGTCAGTCCCTAGCCGCACGATGCGTGCGTCTACACCGCACGATTCCTCCCCTCACCCCCCGTGCGCTCGTCTTCTTCCTCTAGACAGCTCCCCCAAGCCTCCTGCTTTCCTCCCCTTGCTGACCAGCTGTGACTCCGCGTTTGCCCCTGCGCCGCCCATGCTCGCCGGCCGCCCGCGGCGCCGCGCTCGTCCTCGTCGGCCGCCCGCGCCACCGCGCTCCCGTCGTCGTCGAGTGGATGCAGCTTTTTCGCCGGGCGTTTCCATCATCCTTGATGGAAAGTTCCAGCACTGCCGGTGGTGACCACCGCAACTCCGAGGAGCAGCGTCGCCGGCGCTCCGTCGGACTGGTTCCAGCACCAATCTCGCTCCACCGGTCCACGGTCGCATCATCCCAAAAAATCAAGAGCTCGCCCCCTCCCCTTGCAGCTCCACTACACCGCGGTTCCAGCACGCCGGACAACGGTTGCAACATCCCAGCCTCAGGGGGGTCGCCTTGCAGCTCCACTGGACAGCGGTTCCAGCTCTTGTGGCCATGGTTGTAGCTCCCCTTGCCTGGTTGCGGCAAGCCATGCTGGCGGCCATGTCGTCCCGCCGTCACCGATGCAGTAAAATTGGTCGCCCATAGTAGCAAAACAAAACCGCGGTTGCAGCTCCCGTTGCAGCGCTCGTAGTAGTAAAATTGGTTGTCCCGGCGGATGTAGCAAATTTGATCACTGGTTCCAGCAAATCCAGATGCCCGTTCCAGCAAAAATAACTACCACTGTCATTGCTTCCACCAGTTGTAGCAAAAAAGGCGTCCGGTTCCAGCATCTGATGTGGTCGGTTGTAGCAACAAAAGTTGCTGGTTGTAGCTCCAACACTGGTCGGCTCTAGCACCGGCGGTGAGCAGCTGGTAGCGTCCCGCCATGGCTCAGCACCAGCGTTGGTAATGGTCGGTGGTGGGAGCAGCGTGGCGTCAACCCGCCCCCAAGGTGGCACTTGCTTGCTAGGACAGCTCACGGCCTGTCGCGGCGACGGCATGGCCATGAACGGGCGGTGCGGAGAAAGAAGATGGCGTCCGTTGTGGACGAGTGAAGGAGAGTATGCGTGAAAAGATAAGGCTTGCTCGGTGTGTGGTCCCACCCCGCCTGTGTCCGTGTGACCTGTTCAATCAGCTTTGACCGTGTGATGTGCGTGAGCCCAGCCGAAGATTCAGCCGGTCCACCGGCACTAAATGTTTCCCTCATGTTGGCCGATCAAATTAAGAAAAGGAATGGGCCGGGCACTGATAGGTGCGTTCTTTGTGGGGCTCTTGAGAATACTGACCATATTTTCTTCCATTGCTCCTTAGCTAAACTCATGTGGTGTTGCATCAGACTTTGGCTTCATGTCATATGGGCTCCTTCCTCCTTTGAGGACCTTAGGCGATATTCCAATTCCTTATCTGGGCAGTCCAAGCGGGTCTTCTTAGTTGGTTGGGCTGCGATCGGGTGGTCTTTGTGGACTATTAGGAACAAGTTCACGATTGAACGCATTTTTTCGGCTAACCCTGTCAGCTGCTTATTTAAAGCCAATGTCTTTTTGCAGCAGTGGAGATTATTGACTAAGGAAGGGGACCTTCAGGCCTTCGACGACATGTCATCCAAAATGAAATCTACGGCGTCATTCCTTCTGCGGCGTACTCCAAGGGCAGCTCCCTAAGTTTACCCCGATGCTTTTTGGTGAAGTGCTGGCATGTGTGCCATGTTAGGCTGAATGCCTTGTAATGCTACTTATGATTTATGGCTGTTGAACTCGTTCTGGGTGTTGGTTCTGTTGCTGTAACTCTGCCTGGTGGCTTTATTTATAAAGTCGGGCTCCTGCCTTTTCTCCAAAAAAATGTTTATATATGCAGCAAGTAAAAAAAATTAAAAGCCTGTAGGAAGGCAGGGGCATTCTACTAGTAATAAAATAATAAAAGGATGTTACGGATCCTTTATTTTCTCTTTATAAAAGAAATACGTGATGATATGGCTGCAAGATCGCTAGCCAGGTCCAGCGTCTTCATCCACGGGAGTATAGTCGACATGTAAGTACAGCCACACATGTCCGCCCATCCATCCATCCGATGTCGTGCAAGTTGCTGCATTGCCTTCCATTTCCTTATCCCGACGCCGCCGCGGCTCCTGCGCTGCACACCACACATTGTAATTTTCGGGCGGCGTGTGCGGAAGCGTCGCGTCCCTCTCTCTACCTCCTGTAGTCCTGTCCGTATCTTGGTGGCCACTTGAACGAGGGCATGGACAGGACATCAACATTGCTATCAGCAAGAATTTCCGTATCAGCTATATCTTCTATCATTGGAGAGAGAAATTATGGTCGGCTTAAGGCTAGCGGATATAGATATATCCTCGAAACAATTGCACATGTTTCATTTCACAACTTAAACAATGGAATAAACGATAAACCTTATCTGCTTCCGCTCAATACGGATTCAGACACCCCCATGTATCGCATGGTTTCGCCTCAGCTCCCATGGTCGATTGTTTGAATATAAGCAGTTTGCTTCAACACTTCGCGGGTATTTGTTTATTAGTTTTATTGCGGCGGCGGCGTGGGGGCCTTCCTCCTCCTCTTCCTGTGGGAGGCTAGCGCGGGGCGGCACCCTCGGGTGGCCACGTTGGGCTGCCGCGGGTCCAGTGGCAAGCGGCGGGTCTACAGTGTGGCGCGCGGCCGCATGGTGGCGGCCGGCCGGCGTCCTGCGCCCGGGTGTGGTGTAGCGGCTGCGGAGATCCCATCAAGGGAGCTGGCGCGCGGACGGGTGCCGAGTTGGATTCGGCCGGATCTGGCGCTGAGGGGCGGCCGGCGGCGCAGGGCTGCTAATCTCCGATGGTGGTTTGCCCTCTGGGTGTTGGTCCTCGCGGGGGCGGCGTGGTTGCCCTAGGCAGATCGACCGGTCCTCCAGGCAGCCTTGGGTGGCGATCGCGGGTTGGGTCTGGTCGATGGCACGAGATCCGGCGGGTGGTGGCCTGAGGTGTGGCTTTGGTTCCGTCCAGGGGCGTGGAGACAGGGCAGAGGGTGGGTGGTGGAGATCTTGGCGTTAGGCAGGGTGGTGGAGCTGGTCTGAGGAGCCAATTGGGGGTCGGAAAGTCAGAGTTGCGGCTGCCATGAGTGGCCCTCATCGAGTTTGGTGGTGTCCGCTTCTTTCGGGTGTGTGCTGGCAGGAGGCCGGTGGTACGAGCTTCTCGCCGTGGCAGGAGTTTGACTTGGTCTTCCTACCCGAGATTGGCTGCTCCTCGGAAGGCTCTGTGTTCTTTTCGCCACTACAAGAAATATGTCAACTTATGACCACCACTATTGGTCACTGAAAGGTCACAAATTTCCATTTATGACCTTTTTGTGACCAAAAACATAAGGTCAAAAGCTGGGCGTCGTAAACTGACTATAGCGACCTTTCTTCTGGAATGGTCGCAAACGTTTATGACCAAAATATGTCCACTGTGGCGTTTTGGTCACTAGCAACCTCCGCAGGCCACGTAGGCATTCAGTGTGGCAATCTGATGTGGCACAAGATTCAGCCCGGTCCAATTCGATTTTCTACATGGGCCTAGCCCAACAATTCAGCCTATTTGTGTTTTTTCTGTCTATCAATTTTTGGTTGGGTTCATGGGCCAAGCCCAATATTGCAGCCTTTTTATTGTTGGGTTGTGGCCTTTTTGTCTAAACGAATTTAGTTTTTCTTTTTTTCCCAAAAGAAGGGTCCACTAGTCAGATGGGTCCCAGTTGTCAGGTTCTAGTAACATCATCAATTGGCTGTAGCCTTTTCAGGCGCAGTACACAGGAATACAATTATGCCCATATATATTGTTGAGAAATTTTCATAATTTTGCTGTCAAAGCAGCATGTACACAGGAATACAATTTTGCTATCAAAGCAACATTTCAAACATACATCTTCATGACATCGTACATAAAAACCAGCAATAAAAAGATTACAATATGCCATTTGGCTCAGATCTTGCATGCGCAGCATCTCACATTCATGTACAGGAGAGGAGGAGGGGCTTGAGTTGTCCTGAAGGATACGCATTCCTGAAGGACACAAAAAGTAGAGGTATTATTTTGGGCAATAAGCTCCAAGACAACACTGTAGGCTATTAATGTAAAATAAGTTATTATCAGGTTAAGCCTCCTTAGTTTAGTGATCACCATGAGATAGATAGTAGTACATTTGTTATACAGAGCAGCAGCAATGAAAATAACAGCCAGGTAAGCAGCAGGATAGTGGAACTGAAATATTAGAAGTGAAGAATACCATGCATATTTTGCTTGCGTCTCATCTCATGGGCTTCTACTCTTGCTTTCAGTTCAAGCTGTCCATACAAGTAAGCAGCAGGTCAGTGACAACAACAGAATGAAGTGATACTGTCCAAGTAATACTAATAATACAGTAAACGCTGAAACACGAAGAGATACTGGTAGAATTGCTCCTCGCAGCCGAGAACAAGATCACTGGAGTTGTTTGTGTGCACTTAGAAAACTTAGATTCGGTCGAATTTGACATGATGCACATGTCAAATGCTATACTCACTGATTTATATGCTCGCACATGTAAAAAAAATCACACCAGCACTGTGCATCAACATGGTCCCTGAATCAGAAATTCTGATCCTTAAGGCAAGGTGTACTAATAACTGAGTATACAAACTCTCAGTAGATGATTTGCTAGTCCCCCTACTAGACAAATGAATCGCCCATTCATAAGCTCAGGGGTTCTCTTCTCCCCACTTACTACAGATGTTAAAAAAATTCAGACAATAGCTACTTTGAAGAAATAGCTGCAAATCACAACAAATTCGCAGTTAACACTCCACCTAAATCCTCCAAGCAACAAGATTTTAGTTTACCCAAGTAGTATTACCACAAATCTTCCCTAACTAATAAATTTAAATACTAGTTAAACTAAACAAAAAGCTAGACACACACGATACCACAGTTGAACCGCAGCAGAATGCACCCACGAATCTGAGCGGCAAATCGACCGAACCCCAAACGAAACAGCAAGAACGCAGTCGGATCCAGCGAGAAACCGGCCAGATGGCCCAGGGAACCGGTCAGCAATGGCAGGAGGCGAGCTCAGGCAGGAGCAGGCGCGCCCAGGCCCCAGAGAAGAAGCAGGGGAAGCGAGTGAGAGGCAGGGGAGGAGGAGGAGACCTGCGAGATGTGAGATGTGCAGCAATGTTCCAGTTCCACTATCCTCCTTCGTGTTGTAGTCGGTCCCATAAACCGTCAGTGCAGGCCGCCTCCCAACAGCGACTTGTTGCACATAGGGCATCAGGTTGTTGGGGACTCCAAGTGGGCCGTCCCCGATGTAGCCACTCGGGTGAGCGTCGACAGGGTTGAAGTACCTCAGCAGTATGATCTTCCAGTCAGGGTCCGAGCACTGGAGGTCATGGCAGATGTCTTCAATGACAAGCTGCACAAGCAAAATCATCGACAGGCACCAGATCAGATTCTCTCAATGTACTTAGTGAGCAGCCACGCAAGAGAAATATCATTGACAGGCGACATAAAACAAGCGCTACTACTGGCTTTGGGTGGTACCTTTGTTCGGCTGTAAGGGTTGGTCGCGGAGAGTGGGAACTCCTCGGTGCAGGGCACTTCCTCGGGCCACTCGTAGACAGTGGTTGATGAAGAGAACACAAGCTGCAGAGATGAAATGAAAGCAGTTTATTAGCATTCAGATCAGATGATGATGACAATCATTCGATTCGTTGTACTTAATCATATGCCTATACTTGTTCCTTCACCAAGTTACCAGCATAATTAATTTATGCTAGTGGGCTGCAAATATGCTACATTTTATTGTGCAATGTCAATCAGTTTGTGTAGCAGAACTGCTAACAATGAACCGAGCAAGTGCATATATACTGATCGTGAGCACGACCGATTTTTTAATCAGACTACCTTTGTAAGTACCATGCATCGATCTCTGTCTACTTAATAATGGCAAGTGTAATTAATGGCCAGTGCTGCCAGTATTGAATGTACCACATCGGCAAGCATTACATAGTACTACTATGTAATTGATATGCAAAAGAAGATGCATCTCCCATGTTCAGCAATCAGGATCAACCATGAAGTTTCTACTACTCCTACATCATTTTACCTAATCATTTAAGATGATCATTTAAGATGCTAATGTTTACTTGTCAAGTATTGTTATTGTTACTCTAAGATTTTAGCTAAGAAAATATAAAGATAAGAAGACACTTTGCCACCAATATTTTGTGACATCTGTAGAATTCATACCTCATAAACATGCATGAAATGTCTATCTCAAAGAAGTATACATACTGATCATGTTTAATTAGGCCAGCAGCACAAAACAACCAATTATATTGCCTTACAAGAAGTACTAGCAGAAAAAAACCTCTAATAACCAGGCAGAGACCATCATAAGCAGCAGGATCGCACGAAGAAACCAGAATATGCAAGCTCCATCCACACATATGCAAGCTGCGAGACTACAGTGTCGGGACGAATCTAACTGAAAGT
The DNA here is from genome assembly GCF_003073215.2 of Triticum urartu. Classification (NCBI taxonomy): domain Eukaryota; kingdom Viridiplantae; phylum Streptophyta; class Magnoliopsida; order Poales; family Poaceae; genus Triticum; species Triticum urartu. The sequence continues at coordinate 263,999,764 of NC_053027.1, forward strand.
AGCACGATCCACACATATGCAAGGTGAATCAATTGATCTGGAGCAGTGAAGAGGATGGGTGGGGTGGGGTGCTCACTTGGTGCCGGTGCAGCCCATGGTGGTGCCGAGGCCTCCGTTGAGCTTGAGCACCACGAGCTTGTCGAGCAGGGCCTTCATGGCGTCGAGATCTGCAGCACACACACGATCCAGCGCTCAGCGTTCACACAAACGATCCTTCGGGAGGGGGCGCGAGGGTGTCGTAGGGCACCACCACCTCATCGGTGGGGGTCTGGATCTTGCTCCACTCGATCTGCTCCGCCTCGCCGCTGCAGACACACCACCCAGCACAGCCGTCAGAAACCACCCATTAGCAAATCGTCAGCGTAACCATGGAGGCGGGGCAGATTCGCATTATTACCTGAGGTAGCGCGAGACGAGGCTGATGAACCCGGCCTTCTCGTTCTCGCTGCGTCGTCACCGACAAAACAGAGCAGGAAAAACAGTTGAGCAGAAGCGGAATCGGCGACTACTAGCCGCTAGATCCGGCGGAGGGGATGGGTCGGGCGGGGCACCTGATCTCGCCGAGCTTGGCGACGGCGTCACAGAGGTTGTCGATCTTGGAGTCGGCGGCGACGGCGGCGGCGACCAACGCGATCCGGGCGGAGAGGAGCGACGTTGCTGCTTCGGGGGAAGAGGACAGGACGGGAGCAGATGTCAGATGACTGAGATCTGAGCAGTGGGGTGGGGGCGGCGGCGCGTCGAGATCCAGAGGGAGGGAGTGGGGTTGGGGGCGGCGGCGCGTCGAGATCCAGAAGGAGGAGTGGTGTGCGGGGCTGAGAGGGTGAGAGCGCTAGGGTTCGCTGCGCGGGCAGAGAGTGGAGGAGGAGAGGGCGAGGGAAGGAGGGCGCCGCCGCCGGCGATGGGAAGTGAGAGAGAGGGAGGCAGCATCGATCTGGATCGGGGAGAGAGAGAGGGAGGCGGCGTCGATCTGGATCGGGGAGAGAGAGAGGGAGGCGGCGGGCGGGTGGAAGGGAGGAGAGGTGAGTGAGGTAGGGTTTGGTGCGGTGGGACGGTGGGTTTCTTCAGATGGATAGACGGTTGGATTGCTAGCAATGGAAGGATGGATGTCTGCCATGTCATCAATCCATGTGATAGATGGTTCCACCAATCAGAATCTAGCATATGTAATTGTGCTTTTTCTCTTTTGTTTCATTTATATTTTTTACCCTCTTATTTCGGGTAAACACTCAACATATTAGCCTCATGTTGTATGTTTAAATGATCCAATATTGTGCACATATGTGTATCTTAGGATTTCAAACAATGATTATTTTGTGGTCTTCATTTGCATTGCACACAAAAATAAATTTTCTATTTTTCGAGTGCCCAAAATGAGTTTTTTTGTGAAGGACCTACCATATATTTGTTGCAAAATTGGACCAAATCAATTTTCTAAAATACTAGGCCATGTTTAATGCATAATTGACCAAATGGTTGGGTGTCAAAAGTTTTGATCCACCTCTGGTGAAAAAGACAAATTCCCGCTGATTCAGTTGGAAGCGGGTCAAATTTGAACTGTAGCTGCCTCGTAGTTTGCTCTTTATTTTTTCCAAAAATCATTTCTAGGTACATAAGTATATATTTAATCAAAGAAACATCAAAAAAAATTCAAGATTCAACCACTAGCTAGGAACGGTCAAGCCCGCCGTTTTGACCGCATTTTGAAACGGGCATAAAAAATTCAAAAAAATTCAAAAAATTGGAAAACCTTCGCATTGCGTCATTATATGTGACCAAGTTACCAGGAAAAATAATAAACTTGTAATACGGTAATTATTTTAGAAAAATGTTCTCATAAATGAGCTATCATGTGTGAAGATTCATGGATTTCAACCCAAACGCTCAATCCCATGGTCACATTCATGGCATAGTTTGTTCAAATGATCTCATATTGTGCACAAGGGTGCATCTTGGAATTCCAAACAATGTTTCCAAAGGGAGTTTTCATTTTCTTTGCATGGAAAATTCATTTTCCATTTTTTGAGTGCCCGAAATGAGGTTTTTTTGTGAAGGGCCTACCATATATTTGTTGCAAAATTGTACCAAATCATTTTTATAAAATATTAGGACATATTTAATGCACAATTGACAAAATGGTCGGGTGCCAAAATTTTTGATCCACCTCTAGTGAAAAAGACAAATTCTCGTTGATTTAGTTGGAAGCGGGTCAAATTTGAACTGTAGCTGCCTCATAGTTTGCTCTTTATTTTTTCCAAAAATCATTTCTAGGTAAATAAGTATCTATTTAGTCAGAGAAACATCAAAAGTTTTCCAAGATTCAACCACTAGCTAGGAACGGCCAAGCCCGCCGTTTTGACCGCATTTTGAAACGGGCATAAAAAATTCAAAAAAAATCAAAAAATTGGAAAACCTTCGCATTGCGTCATTATATGTGACCAAGTTACCAGGAAAAATAATAAACTTGTAATACGGTAATTATTTTAGAAAAGTGTTCTCATAAATGAGCTATCATGTGTGAAGATTCATGGATTTCAACCCAAACGCTCAATCTCATGGTCACATTCATGGCATAGTTTGTTCAAATGATCTCATATTGTGCACAAGGGTGCATCTTGGAATTCCAAACAATGTTGCCAAAGGGAGTTTTCATTTTCTTTGCACGGAAAATTCATTTTCCATTTTTCGAGTGCCCGAAATGAGGTTTTTTGTGAAGGACCTACCATATATTTGTTGCAAAATTGTACCAAATCATTTTTACAAAATATTAGGACATATTTAATGCACAATTGACAAAATGGTTGGGTGCCAAAAGTTTTGATCCACCTCTGGTGAAAAAGATAAATTCCCGCCGATTCAGTTGGAAGCGGGTCAAATTTGAACTGCAGCTGCCTCATAGTTTGCTATTTATTTTTTTCAAAAATCATTTCTAGGTACATAAGTATCTATTTAATCAGAGAAACATCAAAAGTTTTCCAAGATTCAACCACTGGCTAGGAACGGTCAAGCCCGCCGTTTTGACCGCATTTTGAAACGGGCATAAAAAATTCAAAAAAAATAAAAAAATTGGAAAACCTTCGCATTGTGTCATTATATGTGACCAAGTTTCCAGGAAAAATAATAAACTTGTAATACGGTAATTATTTTAAAAAAGTGTTCTCAGAAATGAGCTATCAAGTGTGAAGATTCATGGCTTTCAAGCCAAATGATCAATCTTATGGCCACATTCATGGCATAGTTTGTTCAAATGATCTCATATTGTGCACAAGGGTGCATATTGGAATGGCAAACAATGTTGCCTAAGGAAGTTTTCATTTTCTTTGGACGAAAAAACCATTTTCCATTTTCTGAGTGCCTGAAATGAGTTTTTTTTGTGAAGGACCTACCATTTATTTGTTGCAAAATTGGACCTAATCAATTTTATAAAATACTAGGCCATATTTAATACACAATTGACAAAATGGTTGGGTGTCAAAATTTTTGATCCACCTCTGGTGAAAAAGACAAATTCCCGTTGATTCAGTTGGAAGCGGGTCAAATTTGAACTGCAGCTGCCTCATAGTTTGCTCTTTATTTTTTCCAAAAATCATTTCTAGGTAAATAAGTATCTATTTAATCAGAAATACATGGTTTGATGGCGAGACATCGAGGTTTGGACGGTGGCCGAGGGCCCCAACTCTAGAGCCCGTAAGCTCGCATGCCCGCCGCGTGGTCACCGCGTGACCGTGGTGTTGCCATGTGTTATGTGCGGCCTAGTCATGTCTAGTGGGTTGGGCACTCCCCAGGTAGGTGCTAGGAAGAAAATCACAACATAAGATTCTCACGAGGAGACCGATCGATGCTCAAACATGAATAAGCATCCAAGTGTTTGATTTGCGGTACGAGAAATGCACATGGCCAATGGGTGTGAGTTTTGGCCGAGGATGATCATCTACTAAGGTGAATGTATTCACAAATTTTCACCTCAAAAGGAGGAGCCTAGGTGGTACTTTCTTTGCAAAGTACCACACTGGACAAAAATATGAATGTTGAAGCTGGGCTCAAAATAATGAATGGATTGAGCTGAAATTTGGTGGAGGATGGTTATTTGGGCATAGGAAAGCATTGTAGAAAATTAATATCATTTTGACATGCCAAAGTAGTACTTCCTTCACAATGCTCTTCTATGGACAAAAACTTGGGAAAACTAGTGAGAGAGATTGGATGAATGAAATAAGCTAAAAATTGGTGTAGGTAAGTTACATAGGTATGGTCATGCGCTGGTAAATTTTCAGATCATTTGGGTAAGCCTAGCTAGTACTTACTTCACAAAGCTTCTCTCGAGGTAGAAACTTTGGAAATTTCCTGAGAAAGATTTACTAGGAAAATTGAGCTGAATATTATCATGTGGCAATGATTTGGGTATGGAAGAGTGTCCAAAAAGTTTGAGGGTAATAGGAGGGGTCTATATAACACTTGCTTTGCAATGTGCCAATTTGGCCATAAAATATAAATTGAACCTGGGCTCACATAGATGATTTGACTGAGCTACAATTTGGAGGAGGGTGATAATTTGGGCATATGAAGGAACTGTATAAATTTCATGTCATTTAGAGATATAAAAAAGGTACTTCCTTCACAATGCTTCTAGGTGGACAAAAACTTTGGAAATTTGCCGAGGAAGATTTGCTAGGCAAATGGAGCTGAATTTTGTCATGCGGTAATGATTTGGATAGGAAAGAGTGCCCAAAAATTCCGAGGGCAATCAAGAATATAAAAATAGCACTTCCTTCATAAAGTGCTGTTGTGAACAGAATAGGAAAATGAATATTGTTGAATTAGTTTTGAACTAGGCAAGGAAGGATTTTTACATATTTGATGAAGATATGCCCCAAAGAATTTATGAGATTTTTTTGGGATTTTTGGGAATGATAGAAATATAGGTTGCTTCACAACCTAGGGCAAAAACTGCCACATGGACATGACACATAGGCAAAACTGATGAGATGGCGCCTAGTCATCACAACCCACCACAATCTACAAGGCTATGACCATCTATATTGGTCATTAACAACTAGAAATAAGGCAGCGGACTAGCACTATTTGCTTTGTGACCATTTCGTGTAAGGAAATTACGACCTTTGTGACCAAAATGGTCGCAGTGGTTTAGGGTTTGGAGCCCCCTTAACAGCTTTTGACCAATTGGTCTAAAATGGTCATAAATTTATGACCAATTCTTCGAGGGTCACTGACAGAAGGTCATAAGTTGACATATTTCTTGTAGTGCGCTCAAGCTAAGGATGGTGGGGGGGAGGCATCCTCACGTTTCGGCGTCGGTGCAGGTCCGTCGCTGTGGTTGGTGGGACTTCATGATGCTGGCAGGAGGATCAGTGCGTCAAACCATGGACTTGGCGTCGTCTAAGCTGGTTCTCCACGACGGCCGTCGGTAGTCACTAGGTTATGCCCCCAGCACAACGGGACTGGCAGGGTTGTAGGCGTGGGCGCTCCTACGCTGGTGGGGCCAATCCTGACTCGGTGGGTGATGTCGGGCTTTTCCTCCCATGGTTTGTGCTCTGCAAAGCATGCGGTTGGCAAGGTCTCAAGGTTTGGATGCCGGGGGACGGCGTCCCTGTGAGGTGGTCTACATGATTAGTCTTCAGGCGGGCACTATGGCGGTGGCGGTGTCTGTGTATCTTGGCCGTGTGGGCCGCAAGAGCTATGGCGGCGGGTGACTCGGGCGGGCTCTGTCTCTGGTAGCGGCGGCGCCCCGATCTGGACCTGGGGACCTAATCTCGTTGCTCTTACCCGCAAGACCTCGCGGTGGCACAGCAACGCCTGTGGGCGTCATTCTCTTTATGAAGACGTCATTTTGGAGCTCCTCTCCGTGTTTCGGGTGATAATCTTTGTCCATCTTGGACTCGACAGTAACGGCGCCTCGCGCCGTGTTCTCTCTTGGGGCTTTGTTGTGGAGCGTAGGTGCTGTAGGGCGTAGGGTGGCGGTGTTATCAGTTCTTCATGTATCCTTTGTAGATCGCATAAATACATGTGTGATCCTGTTTCTTGGGATGGGCGTTGTTTGAGGGTTCTCTATCACTTTGAATCCTTTGGCCGTATACTCTTGTGCGGTTGCTTTATATATAAAGCAGGGTGAAAATATGTTTCGAGTTTTATTGCAAGATGTTGAGTATGTATTTTGTACTGCACGTATATTAGAGTTGTGGCCCACCTTCTAGTCTTGTATAGTTGAGGTAGAGACCTACCCTTGTATTATATATGCGTGTATCAACACCTCAATCAATACATAGTATTGCAAATCATCTGTCTACATAGTATCATCATTTTCGGTCTAACCCTAGGTAGTCGCCGCCGCCGCGCCTCGACAGGCCGCCGCCGCCACACCCCACCTCCGCACCTGCCGCCGCTGCGCCCATCCACCTCCTGCCTCCACGCGCCGCCACCGTTATACCTCGCTTCCGCCCTCCCACGCACGCGCCTCGTCCCGCTGCTGGCTGCCTGGCTAACTAGCTTGCTTCGCTAGCCATCAGGACCGCGTTGACCGCCTGGCTAGCTAGCTAGCTTTGCTAGCCAGTTGCCAGCCGCGCCCGCACTTCGCTAGCCCACCGCTCTCGTGCCGCTCTGTTTTTCATCCCGGCCCGCTACAGCCGCTGCATCGCGCCGCAGCATCCTGTGACGCTGCGCTGCTGTGTCCCGTCGCCGTCGCTGCGTCTTCGCGTCGCCGCCGCGCAGCGCCTCCTCGCGCGCACCGCCGCTCCCCACCACCGCCACCGCCGCCGCTCCCCACCGCCGCCGCCGCCATGCGTTCCCACGTGCCGCCGCCTCCTTCCTCTTCCTGCCATTTCTGACGCCTTTCATGGACTCTCCGAGCTACTTCACCCACTGCAATGAAACCGCTCCACCGGCCGCGCCGATCCAGACGCATCCTCCCGCACCCGCCGGATGTTACCATTGTCCCTACGAGCGCCTCCCCCGCAGCACCCGCAAGGGAGAGGGGGCCGACGCAATCGGCGTGGCGGCGGTCGCCGCCGCCTGCAGCAACAGCAGGCCCAGGACGCCGGTGGGGCGCCGCACTATCAGCAGGTTCTCCCCGCTGGCCACCAGGCGTTCATCGGCGCGCCCTTCCAGCCGATTGGCGCCGGCTACGGCGCCCTCCTTGCGCCGCCTCTCGGTGGTTATGGCCCGCCCGTCCCGACGCCGCCCTACGGGGGCCTTCCGCCGCCGCCGGTACCTGTGCCACGGTACCTCACCCTCCTCGTCGCCCAGCACTCCGTGCTGTCGCCGAGTAGCTCCGTCGGTGGAGGCGACAGATACATGGACTCAGGTGCTACTGCGCACATGGCAGCTCATCCCGGTAACCTAACCTCCTCCACTCCTATTCACACACCCACTCATATCACCGTCGGCAACGGCTCCTCCTTACCTATTACTCATATCGGTAGCACTAGCCTTCCCTCCACTTATACACCCATCACTATGTCTAATGTTCTTGTTTCACCTCATTTAGTCACGAACCTAGTTTCCGTTCGTCGTCTTACTCATAAGAACCCACTTATTGTTGAATTTGACGGCGTCGGCTTTTCTGTGAAAGACGCCCATACCCGAATGGTCCTTCACCGATGTGACAGTCCCGATGAGCTCTACCCCATGCACACCGGCGCCTCCACATCCACACCCATCGCCCTTGCCGCCGACATTGACCTTTGGCACGCTCGCTTGGGTCACCCCAACCACACTGTCTTACGTCAAATTCTTAGGAGTTTTCTCTTTCTCATGAGATAAGCTCGACGAGCACTCTTGTGAGGCTTGTCACTTAGGCAAGCACGTTCATCTTCCCTTTAGTGCGTCTTCTTCAGTTTCCACTTTTCCGTTTCAATTACTTCATAGTGATGTTTGGACATCTCCCGTTGCGAGTAACACGGGCTATCTATACTACTTGATGATTTTAGATGATTATTCTCATCATGTGTGGACTTTTCCCCTTCGTCGTAAATCTGATGTTTTAGCCACACTCACCGCCTTTTATTCCTATGTCACCATACAGTTCGTTCGCCCCATACTCGCACTCCAAACTGATAACGGAAAAGAGTTTGACAACGTCGCTTTTCGCACACTTCTCACCTCTCACGGCACCACCTTCCGTCTGACTTGCCCCTACACTTCCCAGCAGAACGGCCGCGCCGAGCGTATTCTCCGCACTCTTAATGATTGCGTTCACACGTTACTCTTTCACTCTAACGTGCCCACTCGGTTTTGGCCCGATACCCTCGCTACCGCCACTATCTTAGTTAACATTCGTCTGTGTCGTCCTCGGTGGAACTACACCCCTCACCACCTTCTCTTCGGCACACCACTGTCTTATGATGGTCTCCGCATCTTCGGGTGTCTCTGTTATCCTAGCACCGCATCCACCACGCCACACAAGCTCGCACCACGATCTATCCCATGCATCTTCCTTGGCTACCCTCCTAACACCAAAGGTTACCGGTGCTATGATCCTGCCACTCATCGTGTGTACACCTCGAGGCATGTGTACTTTGTCGAGACGGTGTTCCCTTTTTTCAGATTCCTCCGGCTTCGTCCCCTTCGGCGCCGGCCCCCACGCCCCCTTCATGGAGTGATGCGCGACGGCAGCCCCTGGCAGCCCCCCGGCACGGCGCCCTCTACGGCCACCACCTGGCTTCGTGACTCCCTCCCCCGAGGTCGAGTCCGAGCGGGCCCCCAGGTCCCCGTCTCCCTCATACGAGGTTGAGCCCGGCACCCCGCCCGCCCACCCTGCGACGGGCTCGACATCACCCTCGCCCGACGCCTCTTCCACCGCCGGCTCGGACGCCGCTGCGGCCCCCGCCGCCTCACCGGGTGCCCCCGCCGTCGCACCGGGTGCCCCCGCCGCCGTGGCACTCGTCGGCCCTACTGCCACGCCACTTGGCGTGACTATCCGTTCCCGAGAAAGAGTGCTTCGTCCTAGCACGCGCTACTCCGCCGACGAGTATGTGTGCGCCGCCTCGACGTCTATGCCATCACCCGTCCCCACCTCCGCTCGCGCTGCCCTTCGGGATCCCCACTGGCTAGCTGCGATGCAGGAGGAGTTCGACGCCTTACAGCGCAACCGCACGTGGCAACTTGTTCTGCGACCCCTTCGTGCCAACATCATCTCTGGCAAGTGGGTGTTTCGCCACAAGACTCGCCCGGACGGTTCTCTCAAGTGCTACAAGGCTCAATGGGTGGTTCATGATTTTCGGCAACGCGCAAGCGTGGACTTCACTGACACCTTCGCCCCGGTTGTGAAACCGGGCACGATCCGCGCCGTCCTTCAGCTGGCCGGCTCGCGCGCCTCGCCTGTGCATCAGTTGGACGTTTCCAACGCCTTCTTGCACGGTCATCTCGCCGAGCAGGTGTTCTGTGAGCAGCCTACTGGTTTCGTCGACGCCGAGCACCCCGACTTCGTGTGCTTGCTCTCCCGCTCTCTGTACGGGTTGAAGCAGGCGCCTCGGGCTTGGTACCAGCGTATCGTAGCCTTCCTGCAGTCTTTGGGCTTTCGGTCCACTCGCTCTGATGCCTGACTCTTTGTGTATCATCAGGGAGCTGACACTGCATATATGCTGCTCTACGTCGACGACATCATCCTCACGACGTCCACCCCCGATCTCCTTCAGCGGCTGACTGCTTGTCTTCGTGATGAGTTCGCCCTCAAGGACTTGGGGCCCCTGCACTACTTTCTCAGCATCGAGGTGATCCGCCAGGCTGACGGTTTCTTTCTGCATTAGCAGAAGTACGCCCGCGAGCTCCTTGAGCGTGCCGGTATGCTTAACTGCAAGCCGGCGCCCACCCCCGTCGACACGAAGGCAAAGGTCTCTGATCTGGAGGGGTCTCTCGCGTCCGATGGAGCGTTTTATCGCTCTATTGTCGGTGCTTTATAGTACTTGACGCCGACTCGCCCCGACCTACAGTACGCTATTCAGCAGGTGTGCCTCCATATGCACGCCCCGCGTGACTCTCACTGGACTTTGGTGAAGCATATTCTCCGTTACATACGTGGCACCATGTCCTTGGGACTCACCCTGACGGCCTCCGCCTCCACCGACCTCGTGGCCTACTCGGATGCTAACTGGGCTGGCTGCCCCGACACACGACGCTCTACGTCAGGCTACTGCGTCTACCTTGGGCCCTCGTTGATCTCTTGGTCATCGAAGCGGCAGCCCATGGTCTCCCACTCCAGCGCCGAGGCAGAGTATCGCGTCGTGGTCAACGCCGTGGCCGAGTGCTCTTGGATACGTCAGCTTCTCCAGGGGTTGCTTTGTGATGTTCACAAGGCCACTCTTGTCTACTGCGATAACGTCAGCGCGGTCTACCTCTCCGCCAACCCGGTGCACCATCGACGGACGAAGCATATTGAGCTCGATATTCACTTCATGCGCGAGCAGGTTGCCCTTGGCCGTGTTCGGGTTCTCCATTTGCCGACGACGCAACAGTTTGCTGATGTGATGACTAAGGGATTGCCTACTCCCATCTTCGAGGAGTTTCGGTCCAGTCTCTGTCTCCGGCGACGCTTCGACTGCGCGCGGGGGAGGGGGGAGGGGTGTTGAGTATGTATTTTGTACTGCACGTGTATTGGAGTTGTGGCCCACCTCCTAGTCTTGTATAGTTGAGATAGAGGCCTTCCCTTGTATTATATATGCGTGCACCAGCACCCCAATCAATACATCATATTGCAAATCATCTGGCTACACAAGAAGAACACATTTTTATCCAGTTCTAGTGGGATACCATCGGACTGGTCCTCTCAACAGTGGATGGACGGTGGCACCTTATTTTGATGTCAACCGATCATCTAATTTCACATCCTAACCCCGTACACTTTGGAGGGTGTACCATCATCAATCAGTTCACACAGCTGGTGATGTTAACATTCCAATAACCTCATCATCAATTTTATTGGAAGAATCAATTGAATTACTTGCTATTCTCTTCAGGGATTTTTGTGGGTTAAAGTTACATGTGAATTCAATCTTCTTTTTGCGAGTATGAGAGAGAAATTGGTCGAAAAATTCACCATGGCACAAGTCATAGTATATAAAAGAAAAGAAAAAGAAATATTTGAAGTATTTCATTCGTGGTCTTTGTAACATCCCAATATTCCAAATTAGGATATTAATAGACGAAAATGCAGTTTGGTGGACGAGCTACCTGGAGGCCGGTATCACACACGCCTGTCCTGGTCGTGATCAGTGCCATGCTGGTATGCCTCCCATCGTATTTCAGCTCCGGCCGTTTTAAGTTGCCCGTATTTGCTATACTAAATAAACAGTGACAGCTCATGTATAGATGAGTCGCACAGCAGAGCAGGCACACTTGCCATCCTCATGTGCAGGACTTGTTTTCTTTTTATTCAGCAACGATTCGTCTACATTCGCAGGAAGCAAAAACTTGCTTTGTATGTGAGAGGTCAAGCACAAAAGACGCTGACGCCATATCTGAATTTTTTCGCCCGTGCAACTGAACACGTCAAACAGCAGAAATAGACCATCGACCAACTTAATCAGAAACTGGAGCTGCAACATTTTTCCACTAGACACAGCTACTCCATATGATTTTTGACAACATCGTCATTACACATTCAGCTGAGCACAGGAATGTATGTGCGAAAATGGATACCAGCGATATGACACACAAACCACCACAGATATATGTTGTGTTCTTTTCAAAAGACAAACTTCTGATATTTTGAGTCTGCAGTCTGAATATCAACTTAAAACACACTAAATCAATCATTCAAGTCCGCTTTCGGGGGGTTGGTGCATATGTTCTTCCAGTGCCCTCTCAAGCTGCATCTGGAGCAGCAAGCGCCTTTGGAAGATCACCCCGCTGCGGACATGCAGTAATCCTGTGATCTTGAACCCTGCATATAGAATAGAACCTAGTCCTTTTAGCTGGCTATTCGTACGGTGCTTTGTTGCAGCTTGGGTAGGCTGCCCTGCTGGACTCTTCTTCGACGGTGTCGCGAAACTATCTGAACATTGTGAGGCACTCTGCGCCGGATTGCTAGACCAAAATGATTTTTATGCCCAACGCCAGATCCTGCAGAATCAGTTGCCACTTCTCTGTCGGATAGCCCCATACCATCGCTTATAGCCGCCACAGGTTCCAATACTATTTTTTCACATTTCTCAGTTTCTCCATAGCTAGAGTATATGCATTCTTATTGATGTCATCTAGTCTGATAATTTTGAGACACAACGGATGTAGATTGTTATGTCGCCACGAAGAGTTCTTGAGAGGACCTTGGTTCTTCTAGTAGCGCAGAAGCTCTGGTGGGAGTATATCCCTCGCATCCCTGGTCCAACATTTCAGCACGTGTTCTGCCAGAACATCTTACAGCCCAAGCTGGATCATTACCTACAGAGAACAAAAAGTGTATCTCAGATGAACAATTTTTTGCGCCGGCGAACAGTACGTATAATAATTTGATCGGCACACATAGCAAGCAGCAAAAAAGGACACCATTAGTGCATGGACGCACAACATCCCAAATTGATCGAACATCTCGCACTCACACTTGAACTCATCAGCAATATCGTTCACCTGAAGAAGGAATTTATTTTTACACCACTTCTCTTTCGAATCCTTCTTTACATGCCTGGCTATGTACTCGCGACGAGGTACAACTTCACTCAGAACATACGATCCGACTTCATACAACATCTTACCAAACTTTCAAACATAGTCCTTGTGTAAATTTTTGATACATGTATCTCAATAGGCAGGTTTTGAGTTAGAACAACACTGCCCTGCATTGGTGCATATCATCAATATATGTCTTAATTGTTTTGATATTGGAGAGAACTGGATTACGATAAGAGAAATCCACACATTCAGCATAAAAGATAGCCATTCTTATCAGTTTTGACCACTTCTCATCTTTGTCGGTAAGAGAAATCCACACATTCAGCATAAAAGATAGGCATTCTTACCAGTTTTGACCACTTCTCATCTTTGTCGATAAGAGAAATCCACACATTTAGCATAAAAGATAGGCATTCTTACCAATTTTGACCACTTCTCATCTTTGTCGATAAGAGAAATCCACATTCTTACCAGTTTTGTCAATGGGCAATCTAAAAATACATGCCGCAAGTACACACAAACTGAACCCAAACCCAATCTTGGCTAACTCAACAAAAGGACGAACAAGCCCAAGCTAGCATTACACGTTCAGATAGTGCGTTTTCTGATTAGTTGTCAATTTATTACCGTCTTGTCCAGCATGAGCCCGTTGAGTTGGAGACGAGCACACGTTCTGCATCTCCATCTTCTCTGACAGCTGCATCGCTGGTATCTTCAGGAGCCATGTCGCTTGAGTCAGCAACCACATCACTAGCATCGTTATACGATCCAATGTCCTCTTCCACCAGCGTTGCCTCCTCAAGGTGTCTGTCCTAAACGGTGCCGCTCTGCGCCTTAGCCGACAGTGATTGGCTCAGAGGAAATCAAAACTGGGCAGTTCATGCGAGCTTCATGCATGGAAGCAACGACGCACTCCACATCAGCGACACCCCCCCATCCAGATTCAACAACCAGGGGCACTGGGGCAGATGAGCTAGACAAAAAATTGGGAAGAAATCCGGCAGGAATTATCCGCTAAACACCTAGTTGGTTCCAAGCATTAGAACAAGAATATAAAGCGCAAGATCTAGCAATATTTCACGCTGATTTGGCTTCCTCGAAGAACTGCAGGCCATCCATGGCGAATCTTCGCCCCGTCCAGCCACCGCGAGAAGGGGATGAGAGATCTAACCAGCCGGAAAAATCTAAGCATCACCTGGAAATAAATATAAAACTATCTGCAGCGCCACATGGGCCCGCAAAACCCACCCTACCGCCAGCCACACATGTGCGAGTTTCAAAACAGCCCAGTAGGTACATAATGGGCATGCAACGATGCATACCAGAGGCCCGTGTAGAATGACAGCACCGCAGCCCACGGCACCGCTGTATTGCAACTTAATAGCGACCGTATTAACAAATGAGCACACATCGCAATGCTATACTGCACGGCACAGATTTCGGCCTGCAGGTAGCTCGGCCTCCAAAACGTCTCACCCATTAATAGAAGCATATCATTTCATAGCATTATTTAGTGCATTTTGAATATTCTAACTATTTTTAGTTAAAAAAATTAAATGGGAGAAGATAATATGACTTGAAAATGGCTTGAATATTATTATGAATATTTGTTGGAGTTCAACAATTAATTGAACACCAAATGTATTTTTAGAGAATCATTTTAAGGCCCAAAACAACCTAAAAATTAAAATGAATTTCAAAACATGAATTTGGTTTGGAAATATTTTCATAGTTTTGATATACGTATTTTTATTTCCTTGATTTTCATAGAGACCGCAGAATTAAGAAGTACGAGTTGGAAGATCGGGTTGTCCCTACGCTTATACATTTTGGAGCATATACATATTGATATACATTTTGGAGCATATACATATTTTTATTTCCTTAATTTTCATAGCGACGGCAGAATTAATTGAACTCGTACAAGATCGGTTGCTGGGCTCAACTACCAGCTCAATCAAGGAGTACGAGTTGCCCCTTTCTTAACCCATCTTATTCTTTTGCACACGCGCCAAACTACTTCTATATGCTCCAAAATGTCCAGATCGAGTTGTTTGACCTGACCGTTCACAAGCGAAGCGAATCACCTAGATCCCACTTGGAATAGGACACCATGGCTGCCAAGGAAAGGAGCAAGTATAGACCATCAAACTCGGCCAAACTCCGTCGAGATGCCATCACCGCCACCGGTTCAGCCACAGCGCAGGACGAAAGCTGTTAGAGCAGCGGCAAGTGAACAAGGCCGGCACAATAGGACATCACTAACCCCACCACAGAGATATTCGCCAGAGTGCAAGGCGCCCATCAAACAGGTTACCGCTGCCACCGCAGAGGGAACCTGATCCCCTCACACTGAACTCGAGGACGACGGACTGCCAACGACACCGCGAGGGATCCTCCACTCATGGGGCAAGATGTCGGAGAGAGAAGAGCCAAGCCGCCACCACCAGAACCACCACTGCGCACCCGCCACCACTGCTATCCCTGGACGACGCCTCCAAGAAGGAATACAACGTTGCAACGCCGTCGCCGCCCAAACAGGGGACCAAGGTCTTCACCACTAAGCAGGGGGCAGGAAGAGGAGGAGGGGACCCTCTATAACGCCCCGAGTCCGATGCGTCAGGTGTCTCCCAGTTATTCGCTGTCATTGCCATGTCATTCGCTTGCGTGTTGCATCTTTGCCATGTCAACATGCGCATTGCATCCTCATGTTTTCAAAACTTGCATCCGGTCACTTTCTCCGTTGTCCATTTTGACATCCGACACTCTCACATCCACCCCTTGCACCTCCCAGACCTTGTTTCGTGAGCGAGAGAAAAACGTTATCGGAATGGGCCGAGATTTTTCGAGTGGCCTTGGTATATCACCGGTAGACCGCTTGTAAAATTTCGTTTCATTTGGAGGTTGTTTGATGCCCCAACGGTTAACCGTGTAACCGTGAAACCCCTCTCTCTTTGCAGCCCATCGCCCCTTCATAACAGCACACTAGCCCATCTAAACCCCCTCCATGCTCTCCATCGTTGGAGCACGATCGTGCAGGCGAAAACCGCACCTCATCTGGACTCTCCTAACTCCCTCTACCTATAAATTAGCCTCCCATTCGTAATCTCGGACGAAACCCTAGTTTTCTTCATCCTCACGCCGCCGGACACGTCCGCGCCGCACCGGACATGTCCGCCCTCCACGTCGCTCGACCAATCACGCGCTGCCACCTCAGCCACCGCCGCCTCCATGACCAACCCCACGCCTCCATGTGTCGTTGAGCCGCCGCCTCCCGCTCGCGGCCACCGCATCCTGCCCCAGCCCATCGCGGGCCCGCGCAGGCCCGGCCGCCGCCGCCCGTTCGCCTGGCTCCTCGTCCCAGATCCGCGTCGTGCCGCCCTTCAGCTCCGCCATGAGGTGCCACTGCCGTCCTCTGTGCCGGCGTCGAGTGCCTCGCCGTCCCGTCGTAGATCCACGCCGCCCGCCAACCACCTCGCCTCACTGTCCGCCGCCATACCCGCACGGCCCAAGCTCGCCCGGTGCCACCATCTCGAGTAGCACCGTCTCCGCCGACCTCCCACCGTCCCTCCCCGCCGTTCCCTGCCTCGCCGGAGGTCCTCACCGTGGCCACCGCCGCCTCCTTGCTCCCCTTCTCGAGTAGGAGCGCTCGAGGAGAACGACGACCAGGGCGTCGGCCACGTGGGCCCCGCGGCCCAGACCTCGGCCTCCCAGGCCCAGCTCCATCCGGCCCGCTTCCCTCCGCATCTTGGGCCGAGCCCAAGGGGTGAGCGCAACTATTCCCTGCCTAGTGCGCGATTTAGATATTTCGCGCTCATGTGTTTTTTTCCTAAATATGGCCAAGTCCCTGAAAACTCATAGCATATGTGCATTTTGTGATGGCTACAACTTTGTGCATGGTTACCCGACCTGAGTGAATGATATGTCGTTTTGTTCGTCTCTGAGTGCTCTAGATGTTAGTGTCATTTGCATGAATGTTAGGATGAATTATGTGATGGTAATCCCTATTGCAAGAGTGCTATATGATGTTAACTGCTGAAACTTGTCGTAACTTGCTGTTTTGTCTTTTCCGTTGCATTTTGTGTCTGCATCTTTTGTGTCTGCTCCTTGTTATGTGTACTTTGATGCCATGCCCTTGGTTGTTAAGATAACTTGATGTAGCTTGTCTCTTTCTTGCTCCCAAGTTGCCATCATGCTAAATCTGTCATCCTGTTAACAACATGTTCTATTTTGGAAAGCATCTTAGTAATTGCTCCTTGCTTCATATGAACTTGTTTCCATGGACTAAGTTGAAGTATATCATGTCTACTACATGTCCATGTCTTTTGCATCCTTATTAAAGTTGCTATGCTTGCTGTTATGTGCCTCCAAAGTCAGCATCATAATGTTATGTTTTGCATTCCCAGGTTTCCTCTTAAGTCTGAGAATCAACTTATATCATGTTGCTTCTTGTATTGTTGATTGGCATTGATCTATGGGTTATATGGAGATGCTTAGTAATAATGTTTTGCCATGTTTAACCTGTACTTTGATGCCATGCTTTTGTTTGTTATATTCTTGCACTATATCATCTTTGTTTCATGCCTCCAACATGTCAATATATTATTCCTGCTCACTTGTATGCCCTGTTTTTCACTAAGTCATTATCTGTGTTATTAAGTTGCTTTTTGCATTGATCATCTTGGATTAATCTTGATGCCTATGAAACTGAACCTTAAATGTTATTTGAAGCATGGAATCTGTACTTTGAGTGCATGTCAAGTTTGTGTCCTTATGATTCCTGTAGCATGTTGTTTCCTTGATTGCAAAGTGCTTAGTTGCTGTTTTCGGCAGATCAATGAGACAAGAAGCAACATGGCCAAAGAAAGCATAATAACAAGGAAATTATGTCTTCTCGAAATAACATGGCCAAAGAAAGCTTATCTCTACAAAATCATATAGTCTCACTATGCTCCATCTTCATCACACAAAATATTTAAATCAAGCACAACCCTGATGACAAGCCAAGCAATTGTTTCATACTTTTTATGTTCTCAAACTTTTTCAACTTTCACGCAATACATGAGCGTGAGCCATGAACATAGCACTATAGGTGGAATAGACGGTGGTTGTGGAGAAGACAAAAAGGAGATAGTCTCACATCAACTAGACATATCAACGGGCTATGGAGATGCCCATTAATAGATATCGATGTGAGTGAGTAGGGATTGCCATGCAACAGATGCACTAGAGCTATAAGTTTATGAAAGCTCAAAAAGAAACTAAGTGGGTGTGCATCCAACTTGCTTGCTCACGAAGACCTAGGGCAATTTGAGGAAGCCCATCATTGGAATATACAAGCCAAGTTCTCTATAATGAAAATTTTCCACTAGTATATGAAAGTGACAATATAGAAGACTCTATCATGAAGATCATGGTGCTACTTTGAAGCACAAGTGTGGTAAAGGGATAGTAGCATTGCTCCTTCTCTCTTTTCTCTCATTTTTTATTTGGGCCTTCTCTCATTTTTTTGGCCTCTTTTTTTTCGTCCGGAGTATCATCCCGACTCGTGGGGGAATCATAGTCTCTATCATCCTTTCCTCACATGGGACAATGCTCTAATAAGTAAGATCATCACACTTTTATTTACTTACAACTCGATACTTAGAACGAAATATGACTCTATATGAATGCCTCCTGCGGTGTACCGGGATGTGCAATGAATCAAGAGTGACATGTATGAAAGAATTATGAACGGTGGATTTGCCACAAATATGATGTCAACTACATGATCATGCAAAGCAATATGACAATGATGGAGTGTGTCATAATAAACGGAATAGTGGAAAGTTGCATGGCAATATATCGCGGAATGGCTACGAAAATGCCATAATAGGTAGGTATGGTGGCTGTTTTGAGGAAGGTATATGGTGGGTTTATGGTACCGGCGAAAGTTGCGCTGTACTAGAGAGGCCAGCAATGATGGAAGGGTGAGAGTGCGTATAATCTATGGACTCAACATTAGTCATAAAGAACTCGCATACTTATTGCAAAAATCTATTAGTTATCGAAACGAAGTACTACACGCATGATCCTAGGGGGATAGTGTAACACCCCGGATGTAACTTTCCCAATTTGTACTCCAACTCTTGCCGTTTCCGGCGTTAAGATATTTTATTTCCTCGGGTTCGGGTTTTTTGTCTCTGTGTGTTGTTATCGTTGTCATGCATCTCATATCATGTCATCATGTGCATTGCATTTGCATACGTGTTCGTCTCATGTATTCGAGCATTTTCCCCGTTGTCCGTTTTCCATTCCGGCGCTTCGTTCTCCTCCGGTGGTCATTTCCGTGTGTGGGGATTAAACATTTCCGGATTGGACCGAGACTTGCCAAGCGGCCTTGGTTTACTACCGGTAGACCGCCTGTCAAGTTTCGTATCATTTGGACTTCATTGATACTCCAACGGTTAACCGAGGGACCGAAAAGGCCTCGTGTGTGTTGCAGACCAATACCCCTCCATTTTGGCCCAAAACCCACCTAACTCTGTTCCATCACCTAGAGCGTTCGATCACGATCGCGTGGCCGAAAACCGCACCTCATTTGGACTCTCCTAGCTCCCTCTATGCCTATATATACCTCCCCCATTCCAAATCTCGGATCCCCTCGTCAAACCCTAAAAAAAACCATCTCCGCCGCCGCCGGACGTGTCCGCACAAGCCGGACAACGTCCGGATCCGCCTCCGCCAACCGGGAGCCGCCACGTGGGCGCCCCGGACCACATCGCCGCCGCCTCCCAGCGGGCCCGAGCGGCCCAGGCCGGCCCCCCCGGCCCGCATCGCCACCGCGCCCCGCCTCCTCGCGCTCGGCCCGCCCGGCCGGCGCGCGCCGCCGCCCCGCCGCCGCCGCAAGCCGCCGCCATCGCCCGCGAGCCACCGCCCGCTGCCTCCTTCTCCGGCCGCCGCAGCCGCCGCCTGGAGCCGCCGCCTCCTCGACGCCGGCAAGCTCCACCGCCGCCGGCCGCCCTCGCCCCCGTCCTCACCTCTTCTTCTCTCCCGCCGGCGAACCGAACCCTGGCTTCTACAGTGCTCGCGCTGCCGCCTCGGGAAGCGTGCAGATCTAGAAACCCTAGATCGGAGGTTGAATTTTCGTCTAAGTCCCCGGATTTTCTAGCCCATATGCACATGTTCGTAGCTCCGTAACTTTGCATCCGTAGCTCCGATTCATGCATATAGCATATCAAAATGTTCATCTCAGAGAGTACATCATTTTGTTCCATTGCATCATTTTCATTTGAGCTCATCTTGATGCCAGAAATGCTGTTAGAAGAGGGCTACTTGAGTTAATTGCCAGATTTGCTACTCCGTTTAGCACTTTTGTCATTTTTGCCATGATTATTGTGTGCATGATATGCCCATGAGTTATACATATGCTTTGTTAAGGGTTTTGTCATCTCTCCAGAGGTGCAACCCATGTATTTTTAGGATGTGTGTGGTGACTAGTGCAAGTTTGCAAAGTGGTCCACTTGCTAATTCTATTTTCAGGGACTTAGTAATTTCACTAAATCCTGGAGCGGTTTATCTCACGATGCCATATGTTCATGTTGTTTCTTAGTGATCCGTGCCTCTTTTGAGGATGATCAGTAAGGATGTTTTGTTAATATTGTAGTGCTCTATCCATCCATGTCTTTGTTTGCAATTATGGAGCACCCTAGCTTGACTCAATCGAGCTCTACTTTTTCTACTTTGTGAATCTGGGCAGATTGTCAACTTGTTTGCAATTTTGCCGGTGATGTTGTAGTAGAACCGTGCATGCTATGCTATTGTTCTTGCCATGTCTAGCTTGAATTTTGTGCCTTATTGATGGAGGTATGCTTTTCTTACCATGACTTGCACCGTAGTTAGTGCATCGAGCTCGTAAACATGCCTACTAGAGTTATATTTCAGCTTGTGTCAGTTTTCACTAAGTCTGAAAACTGATTATGTTTTTGCTATGTTCACATGCTTGCAATTGTATTTTCTGATCCCTTTTGGCTCAAGGGTCACTAAGGGACTTTTGTTAAGCTCTTTGAGTAGCTCCATGCCATGCTTTACTTTGCCATGTTCAGGTCCTGTAGCATGTAGTTTTGTTGCTCCGAAGAGGGCTACCTGATCTGAAATTCCAGGCGAGTGTTAATTTCACTAAGTCTTAGATCTGTTCGTCATATGCATTTTTGCCATGCTTGTTTGAATCTGTTAATGGATGAATTGACCGTAGCTCAGTGCTAGACTTTTGTTAAGCATCTTGTGTGCATCCCTGCCATTTATTTTGTTGTCATATTTGGTGGCTGTAGCATGTTCATTTCATTGCATTTAGATGCCTACTTGCTGTAAATCGCAGACCGGTGTCATTTTTGAATCGCTTGCCATTTCCAAACCGTAACTTCAATTCCGGCGTTCTTTATATTGTTTTCAAGCGATTTCATCTCATCTTTCCAGTGGCACACTTGGATTTCCAAGTTGAGGCCAGGTTCATGCATTTCCTTTCATATCTTGCATTTTGCATCCCGCATCGCATTCCACATGGCATATCATCATTTCATCATATTGCTTGGTCTTGCACGTGGTTGATTGTATCCTTGTTGCTTGTTTGTCTTGTTTGGGTAGAGCCGGGAGACGAGTTCTCCGACGAGGAGCCCGTTGAGTTTGCTTTCGAGGATCCAGTCAACTCTGACAACTGTGCAGGCAAGATGATCATACCCTCGAAATCACTACTATCTTTGCTATGCTAGTTTGCTCGCTCTTTTGCTATGCCAATGCTACGATGCCTACCATTTGCTTGCAAGCCTCCCAAATTGCCATGTCAAACCTCTAACCCACCATTGTCCTAGCAAACCGTTTTTTGGCCATGTTACCGCTTTGCTCAGCCCCTCTTATAGCGTTGCTAGTTGCAGGTGAAGATTGAAGGCCGTTCCTTGTTGGAACATTTATTTACTTGTTGGGATATCATTATATTATCTTGTTATCTTAATGCATCTATATACTTGGTAAAGGGTGGAAGGCTCGGCCTCTCACCTAGTGTTTTGTTCCACTCTTGCCGCCCTAGTTTCCGTCATATCGGTGTTATGTTCCCGGATTTTGCGTTCCTTACGCGGTTGGGTTATAATGGGAACCCCTTGATAGTTCGCCTTGATTAAAGATTTTCCAGCAATGCCCAACCTTGGTTTTACCATTCGCCACCTAGCCTCTTTTTCCCTTGGGTTACCGGAGCCCAAGGGTCATCTTATTTTTAACCCCCCCGGCCAGTGCTCCCTCTGAGTGTTGGTCCGAACTGAGCTGCCTGCGGGGCCACCTCGGGGAAACTTGAGGGTTGGTTTTACTCGTAGATAGTCTCATCTGAATGTGCCCTGAGAACGAGATATGTGCAGCTCCTATCGGGATTTGTCGCCACATTCGGGCGGTGTTGCTGGTCTTGTTTTAACCTGTCGAAGTGTCTTGAATTACCGAGATACCGAGTCTGATCGAAACGTCTTGGGAGGAGGTCTATTCCTTTGTTGACCGTGAGAGCTTGTCATGGGCTAAGTTGGGACTCCCCTGCAGGGATTTGAACTTTCGAAAGCCGTTCCCGCGGTTATGGGCAGATGGGAATTTGTTAATGTCCGGTTGTAGATAACTTGAACCTTAACTTAATTAAAATGAATCAACTGAGTGTGTTACCGTGATGGCCTTTTCTCGGCGGAGTCCGGGAGGTGGACACGGTGTTGGAGTAATGTTTGCGCAGGTTGCTCTCTAGTTTCTCGCTCGTGCTTTGCCTTCTCTTCTCGCTCTCTTTTGCGAATAAGTTAGCCACCATACTTGCTAGTCGCTTGCTGCAGCTCCACTCATATTTTACCTTGCCTTACCTATAAGCTTAAATAGTCTTGATCGCGAGGGTGCGAGATTGCTGAGTCCCTGTGGCTCACAGATTACTATTACACCAGATGCAGAGCCTGATGATTCCGCTCCAGGAGACGCGTATGAGCTCAAGTGGGAGTTCGACGAAGACTCTCAACGTTACTATGTTTCCTTTCCCGATGATCAGTAGTGGTGCCCAGTTGGGGGTGATTGGGACCGTGTCACATGTTGGGTTCTCTTTTATTTTGGCGCTGTAGTCGGGCCATGAGTGTTTGGATGATGTAATGTTATTTATGTACTTGATTGACGTGGCGAGTGTAAGCCAACTATGTTATCTCCCCTTTATTATTATTTATATTACATGGGATGTTGTGAAGATTGCCTAACTTGCGACATATGCCTTCAATGCGATTATGCCTCTAAGTCGTGCCTCGACACGTGGGAGCTATAGTCGCATCGAGGGTGTTACAAGTTGGTATCAGAGCCATCCCCGACCTTAGGAGCCCCATTTCTTGATCGTTTTTAGCGGCTGAGTTGTGTCTAGAAAAATGTTTTGAGTCTTTTAGGAATTATATATCGGAGAGTTTAGGAATTCTTTTTACTTCCCAGTCTCGTCATCGCTCTGGTAAGGCATCCTGACGTAGAGTTTTGACTTTTCTCTTCTCAAATTTCGCTAAATTTTTTTTAGGATCACGCGGGTATCTTGGAATCGTTCCGATGGTTTTATGATGAGAACATTGTCTTGGTGCCTCCTGTTAGGGGTTTAGTGGAAGTGTCCCGGGGAGTTGAGCTCTGAGGTGTTGTCATCATAATTTTATCGTTGCAGTTCTGGAATACTTGAGTTTAGTACGCCGACATCGAAAATCTCTTTTATGCAGTTCATTGGTGAGATAACCTCGACGCCACCCAGTACTGGGGCGGGAGTTTGGGAGTATCGCCATAACTTGTATAACGGATGCTTTTCGAAGGTTGAGGTAGATGGTTTCCGAAGGTTTCTTGGTTATGTGTTGAAGGATGGATACAGCTGGATGTAGGATTTGCTAGTTTGGGTGAGATATTATGCTTCCCCTGTATCCCCAACACCTGATTGCATAACCGGAAAGGTTCGGGAGTTTCATAGGTGGGAATTCTAGTAGCTCTAGTTCTTCTTCCACGGATATTGGTTTGAGATTGGGATTTCTTACCGATTATTCGTTCTTGATCCGTACCTTGTTGATTTATTTCTCTACCTTAATTCTACGTGGCTTCTCAATTTATGGATATGTGACCATTTCAAGAGGAATGCATTCGTTCATTTTGTTCGGATGTGAAGACTATATGTTGCAATTTTCATTTCGTTGGATTCAGCTTCAATATTTATCTGTCAATGTGCTAATGGTGGTCAACCTCTTCAGGATGGCTCCTCCAACGCGCACGACTCCGAATCCTAATCCGCCACCACCTCCACCTCCTCCGGAGGCATGGCAAGCTGTGATGGCCGCAACCAATGCAAACACATAGTTGATCATGCAAATTCTCCAAGAGCGCAATCAAGGCAACCAAGGGAATCAAGGTAGCAATCAGAGTCACTTTGCTACACTCAACCAGTTCCTTGCTAACGGGCCAAAGACTTTCAACAATTGTGTCGAGGCAACCGATGCTGACGATTGGCTTCTGGATCTGTGTAAGCATTTCGAGTGCAGCAACGTCAGGCCTGAGGACTTTGTTAAGTTCGCTTCCTTCCAACTCAAAGATCAAGCTGCAGAATGGTTCCAGCAGTATAAGGATTCCAGAGGTGGTCGTGTTATCACTTGGGATGATTTCCGTCGAGATTTCTGAGCTCATCATATTCTGCAGAGCGTGGTTGAAAGCAAGCGTGAGGAATTCCGCAATCTGAAGCAAGGCTCTTTGTCTGTCTATGACTACAACAAGTTGTTCCAGAAGCTCGCCCGCTTTGCCAAGCAGGACGTCCCTGATGAGAAGAGCATGATATACCAGCTCAGGGGTGGTCTCAGAGAAGATATCTAGCTCGCTCTTGTTCTCTTTGAGCCCTTGAGGTACGATGAGTTCTACAACATGGCACTGAAGCAAGAGGCTGCTCAGTTGAGGTGTGATGCTTCCAAGAAGTGAGTCAGAGATGTTACTCCTTCTTCCTCTACTCAAGTGGCCAAGCAGCAGAAGTATTGGCTTCCTCCTCCTCCATTCCGTCAGCAGCAGAAGAGTAAAGGTGGTAGTGGTTCTTCCCACCCCCCCAACCCTGGCTTTCAGAACAAGACTTTGTCTCAAGCTCCAAGATCGAGTGCTCCGTATCACCGTCTGCTTTCAGAGGTCACGTGCAACAAGTGCCAACAGAAGGGTCACTATGCCAACAAGTGTTTCAACCAGAGGCGTCTTCTTCCTCCTCCTCCTCCTGTCAGATCGGCAAGTACAGCTGTGATCAAGCATAACCCCAAGCATGCCAAGGTCAATTTGATGAATGCAGCTCAGGCAGAGGACTCGTCAGATGTGATCATGGGTAACCTTCCTGTTAATGATATTCCCGCAAAAGTACTTTTTGACTCTGGTGTATCACATTCCTTCATGTCATTCCCATTTTCATCGGAGAACAATTTTAGTACTAAGGCTTTACCCAGAGCTATGCAAGTCGTGTCTCCGGCTAAGCGTCCGAGTTCTAGTTTGATGGTTCCGGATATTTCTATCTTGATGGGTGATTTCAAGTTTCTGGCTTCTCCAATGGGCTTGGTAACTCGGATATTGATCTTATTCTCGGGATGGATTGGCTTTCTAAGCACAAGGCTCAGCTTGATTGTGCAGCCAGGCAGATTCAATTGACTCATTCGTCTGAGGATGTAATTGTCTTTGCTGCTCGGGATAATACCATCCGTCTGTTTTCTCTCAATGAGAGGGGTGAATTGGATGCCATCTCTCAAATTCCAGTCGTTTGCGAATATCAAGACGTCTTTCCAGAAGAGCTTCCAGGAATGCCTCCGCACCGGCCAGTTGAATTTGTTATTGATCTTGAGCCTGGTACGGAACCTGTGTGCAAGCGTCCTTACAAGCTCGGACCTAAAGAGTTGAAGGAGCTGAAGAAGCAACTCGATATTCAAGAGAAAATGGGTCTCATCCGGCCTAGTTCTTCTCTGTGGGGTTGTGGTGTTCTTTTTGTGAAGAAGAAGGATGGAACGGACCGACTTTGTGTTGATTACCGTCCAGTGAACAAGAAGACCATCAAGAACAAATACCCACTTCCCAACATCAATGAGCTGTTCGAACAACTCAAAGGTGCCCAAGTATTCTCCAAGCTTGATCTCCGTATGGGTTATCACCAGATTCGCATTCGTGAAGAAGATATTCCCAAGACAGCATTCAGAACAAGCTTTGGTTCATATGAATACACTGTCATGTCTTTTGGCCTCACCAACGCTCCTCCGACGTTCTCTCGCATGATGAATTTCATCTTCAACGCCTACACCAATGACTTCGTTTTGGTCTATCTCGACGACATTCTGGTTTTCTCGAAGAACAAGGAAGATCATGCCAAGCACTTGCGTTTGGTTCTTGATAAGCTCAGAGAACACAAGTTCTATGCCAAGTTCTCCAAGTGTGAATTTTGGCTTGATGAGGTTCTTTATCTTGGTCATATCATCTCTGCCAAGGGCATTGCCGTGAATCCTGAGAAGGTGTCTGCAATTGTGAATTGGGAACCTCCTCAGAACGTGAAGCAACTCCGCAGTTTTCTCGGTCTCGCAAGCTATTGCCAAAGATTCGTTGAAAACATTTCTAAGATCGCGAAGCCTCTCTCAAATCTTCTCCAGAAGCACGTCAAATACGTTTGGTCTCCGGAGTGTGATATTGCTTTCAACACTTTGAAAGAGAAATTGATCACTGCTCCAGTTCTGACTCCGCCTGATGAATCCAAGCCTACAAGGTCTTTTGTGATGCCTCTCTCCAAGGTCTTGGCGCAGTATTGATGCAAGAGAAGAAAGTTCTTGCTTATACCTCTCGCCAATTGAAGCCTAATGAGAAGAACTACCCCACTCATGATCTCGAGTTGGAGGCAGTTGTGCATGCTCTTTTGACTTGGAGACATCTTCTATTGGGAAGAAAAGTGGACATTTTCACTGATCACAAAAGTCCCAAGTACATCTTCACTCAGCCTAATCTCAACCTCAGACAAACTCGATGGGTCGAAATGATTCAAGAGTATAATCCGAGTATTGAGTATACTCCAGGCAAGGCCAATGTGATTGCTGACGCTTTGAGTACGAAGGCTTACTGCAACAGTCTGATTCTCAAGCCTTATCAACCCGAGCTTTATGAAGCTTTCCGCAAACTTAATCTGCAAGTTGTTCCTCAAGGTTTCCTTGCCAACCTTCAAGTCTCTCCTACCTTAGAAGACCAGATTCGCCAAGCCCAGCTTCTTGATGCTATGGTGAAAAAGGTGAAGATTGGGATTGCCAAGAGTCAGTCCAAGTACAAGTGCTACCGCCTTGATGAAAAGGACACTCTCTTCTTCGAGGATCGTATTGTTGTACCCAAAGGTGACCTCCGTAAAGTGATCTTGAACGAGGCTCACAATTCTCTCCTCTCCATCCACCCTGGGAGCACGAAGATGTATCAGGACCTCAAGAAAGTGTATTGGTGGACTCGAATGAAGCGCGAGATCGCTCAATTCGTGAATGAATGTGATGTCTGCAGAAGAGTGAAGGCAGAACACCAAAGGCCAGCAGGTCTCCTCCAACCTCTTGCCATTCCAGAATGGAAGTTTGACCACATTGAAATGGACTTCGTGACTGGGTTTCCAAAGTCCAAGCGTGGCAATGATGCTATATTCGTTGTCATCGACAAACTCACCAAAGTGGCTCACTTTCTGCCTATCAAAGAGTCGATCACTGCAGTTCAATTGGCGGAACTCTATACCTCTCGTATTGTCTCTCTGCACGGTATTCCACAAGTGATCTCTTCAGACCGTGGCAGCATCTTTACCTTGAAGTTTTGGGATTCTTTTCAGAAGGCCATGGGCACGAACATCCACTTCAGCACAGCTTTCCATCCTCAAACTAGCGGTCAAGTCGAGCATGTCAACCAGATTCTTGAAGATATTCTCAGGGCTTGTGTGATCTCCTTCGGCATGAAGTGGGAGGATTGTCTTTCGTATGCTGAATTCTCCTACAACAACAGTTTTCAAGCAAGTTCGGGTAAGGCCCCATTTGAAATTCTGTATGGCAGGAAGTGCCGTACCCCTCTCAACTGGTCTGAAACCGGTGAACGTCAGCTTTTGGGTAATGACTTAATCACAGAAGCAGAAGAAATGTGCAAAGTCATTCGTAATAACCTCAAAGCAGTCCAATCCCGTCAGAAGAGCTACTATGATAGTAAGCACCATAATTTGGCTTTCAAGATCGGAGATCATATTTACCTCCGTGTCTCTCCTATGAAAGGTACTCGTCGCTCCGGTATCAAAGGAAAGCTTGCCCCTAGATACGTGGGACCTTTCAAGATTGTCAGCAAGAGAGGCGACCTCGCCTATCAACTCGAGCTTCCTTCAAACTTTGCAAATGTTCATGACGTGTTCCATGTCTCTCAGCTTCGAATGTGCTTCAAGACGCCTGACCGCACCGTCAACTTCAAGGACATTGAGCTCCAAGAAGATCTCTCCTATCGTGAGCACCCAGTTGCTATTCTTGAAGAGACGGAATGCAAGACTTGCAACAAGTCAATCAAATTTCTCAAAGTCAAGTGGTCACACCATTACGACCGTGAAGCTACCTGGGAACGTGAGGATCACCTCCGTTCTGAGTACCCGGCGTTCTTTCAGTCCTAGATCTCGGGACGAGATCCTTTCGTAGTGGTGGAGTGTTGTAACACCCCGGATGTAACTTTACCAATTTGTACTCCAACTCTTGCCGTTTCCGACGTTAAGATATTTTATTTCTTTGGGTTCGGGTTTTTTGTCTCCATGTGTTGTTATCGTTGTCATGCATCTCATATCATGTCATCATGTGCATTGCATTTGCATACGTGTTCGTCTCATGCATTCGAGCATTTTCTCCGTTGTCCGTTTTGCATTCCGGCGCTTCGTTCTCCTCCGGTGGTCATTTCTAGCTTTCTTTCGTGTGTGGGGATTAAACATTTCCAGATTGGACCGAGAATTGCCAAGCGGCCTTGGTTTACTACCGGTAGACCGCCTGTCAAGTTTCGTATCATTTGGACTTCGTTGATACTCCAACGGTTAACCGAGGGACCGAAAAGGCCTCGTGTGTGTTGCAGCCCAACACCCCTCCATTTTGGCCCAAAACCCACCTAACTCTGCTCCATCACCTAGAGCATTCGATCACGATCGCGTGGCCGAAAACCGCACCTCATTTGGACTCTCCTAGCTCCCTCTATGCCTATATATACCTCCCTCATTCCAAATCTCGGATCCCCTCGTCAAACCCTAAAAAAAACCATCTCCGCCGCCGCCGGACGTGTCCGCACAGGCCGGACAACGTCCGGATCTGCCTCTGCCAACCGGGAGCCGCCACATGGGCGCCCCGGACCACATCGTCGCCGCCTCCCCGCGGGCCCGCGCGGCCCAGGCCGGCCCCCCCGGCCCGCATCGCCACCGCGCCCCGCCTCCTCGCGCTCGGCCCGCCCGGCCGGCGCGCGCCGCCGCCCCATCGCTGCCGCGAGCCACCGCCATCGCCCGCGAGCCGCCGCCCGCTGCCTCCTTCTCCGGCCGCCGCAGCCGCCGCGCCGTGTCCGCCGCCCGGAGCCGCCGCCTCCTCGACGCCGGCAAGCTCCACCGCCGCCGGCCGCCCTCGCCCTCGTCCTCGCCTCTTCTTCTCTCCCTCCAGCGAACCGAACCCCAGCTTCTACAGTGCTCGCGCCGCCACCTTGGGAAGCGTGCAGATCTGGAAACCCTAGATCGGAGGTTGAATTTTCGTCTAAGTCCCCGGATTTTCTAGCCCATATGCACATGTTCGTAGCTCCGTAACTTTGCATCCGTAGCTCCGATTCATGCATATAGCATATCAAAATGTTCATCTCAGAGAGTACATCATTTCGTTCCATTGCATCATTTTCATTTGAGCTCATCTTGATGCCAGAAATGCTGTTAGAAGAGGGCTACTTGAGTTAATTGCCAGATTTGCTACTCCGTTTAGCACTTTTGTCATTTTTGCCATGATTATTGTGTGCATGATATGCCCATGAGTTATACATATGCTTTGTTAAGGGTTTTGTCATCTCTCCAGAGGTGCAACCCATGTATTTTTAGGATGTGTGTGGTGACTAGTGCAAGTTTGCAAAGTGGTCCACTTGCTAATTCTATTTTCAGGGACTTAGTAATTTCACTAAATCCTGGAGCGGTTTATCTCACGATGCCATATGTTCATGTTGTTTCTTAGTGATCCGTGCCTCTTTTGAGGATGATCAGTAAGGATGTTTTGTTAATATTGTAGTGCTCTATCCATCCATGTCTTTGTTTGCAATTATGGAGCACCCTAGCTTGACTCAATCGAGCTCTACTTTTTCTACTTTGTGAATCTGGGCAGATTGTCAACTTGTTTGCAATTTTGCCGGTGATGTTGTAGTAGAACCGTGCATGCTATGCTATTGTTCTTGCCATGTCTAGCTTGAATTTTGTGCCTTATTGATGGAGGTATGCTTTTCTTACCATGACTTGCACCGTAGTTAGTGCATCGAGCTCGTAAACATGCCTACTAGAGTTATATTTCAGCTTGTGTCAGTTTTCACTAAGTCTGAAAACTGATTATGTTTTTGCTATGTTCACATGCTTGCAATTGTATTTTCTGATCCCTTTTGGCTCAAGGTCACTAAGGGACTTTTGTTAAGCTCTTTGAGTAGCTCCATGCCATGCTTTACTTTGCCATGTTCAGGTCCTGTAGCATGTAGTTTTGTTGCTCCGAAGAGGGCTACCTGATCTGAAATTCCAGGCGAGTGTTAATTTCACTAAGTCTTAGATCTGTTCGTCATATGCATTTTTGCCATGCTTGTTTGAATCTGTTAATGGATGAATTGACCGTAGCTCAGTGCTAGACTTTTGTTAAGCATCTTGTGTGCATCCCTGCCATTTATTTTGTTGTCATATTTGGTGGCTGTAGCATGTTCATTTCGTTGCATTTAGATGCCTACTTGCTGTAAATCGCAGACCGGTGTCATTTTTGAATCGCTTGCCATTTCCAAACCGTAACTTCAATTCCGGCGTTCTTTATATTGTTTTCAAGCGATTTCATCTCATCTTTCCAGTGGAACACTTGGATTTCCAAGTTGAGGCCAGGTTCATGCATTTCCTTTCATATCTTGCATTTTGCATCCCGCATCGCATTCCACATGGCATATCATCATTTCATCATATTGCTTGGTCTTGCACGTGGTTGATTGTATCCTTGTTGCTTGTTTGTCTTGTTTGGGTAGAGCCGGGAGACGAGTTCTCCAACGAGGAGCCCGTTGAGTTTGCTTTCGAGGATCCAGTCAACTCTGACAACTGTGCAGGCAAGATGATCATACCCTCGAAATCACTACTATCTTTGCTATGCTAGTTTGCTCGCTCTTTTGCTATGCCAATGCTACGATGCCTACCATTTGCTTGCAAGCCTCCCAAATTTCCATGTCAAACCTCTAACCCACCATTGTCCTAGCAAACCGTTGTTTGGCCATGTTATCGCTTTGCTCAGCCCCTCTTATAGCGTTGCTAGTTGCAGGTGAAGATTGAAGGCCGTTCCTTGTTGGAACATTTATTTACTTGTTGGGGTATCATTATATTATCTTGTTATCTTAATGCATCTATATACTTGGTAAAGGGTGGAAGGCTCGGCCTCTCGCCTAGTGTTTTGTTCCACTCTTGCCGCCCTAGTTTCCGTCATATCAGTGTTATGTTCCCGGATTTTGCGTTCCTTACGCGGTTGGGTTATAATGGGAACCCCTTGATAGTTCGCC
Organism: Triticum urartu; assembly: GCF_003073215.2. NCBI lineage: Eukaryota > Viridiplantae > Streptophyta > Magnoliopsida > Poales > Poaceae > Triticum > Triticum urartu. The sequence continues at coordinate 264,031,150 of NC_053027.1, forward strand.
TTGATTAAAGCTTTTCCAGCAATGCCCAACCTTGGTTTTACCATTCGCCACCTAGCCTCTTTTTCCCTTGGGTTACCGGAGCCCAAGGGTCATCTTATTTTTAACCCCCCCCGGGCCAGTGCTCCCTCTGAGTGTTGGTCCGAAAGAAGCTGCCTGCGGGGCCTCCTCGGGGAAACTTGAGGGTTGGTTTTACTCGTAGCTAGTCTCATCTGAGTGTGCCCTGAGAACGAGATATGTGCAGCACCTATCGGGATTTGTCGGCACATTCGGGCGGTGTTGCTGGTCTTGTTTTAACCCGTCGAAGTGTCTTGAATTACCGAGATACCGAGTCTGATCGGAACGTCTTGGGAGGAGGTCTATTCCTTCGTTGACCGTGAGAGCTTGTCATGGGCTAAGTTGGGACTCCCCTGCAGGGATTTGAACTTTCGAAAGCCGTGCCCGCGGTTATGGGCAGATGGAAATTTGTTAATGTCCGGTTGTAGATAAATTGAACCTTAACTTAATTAAAATGAATCAACTAAGTGTGTTACCGTGATGGCCTCTTCTCGGCGGAGTCCGGGAGGTGGACACGGTGTTGGAGTAATGTTTGCGCAGGTTTCTCTCTAGTTTCTCGCTCGTTCTTTGCCTTCTCTTCTCGCTCTCTTTTGCGAATAAGTTTGCCACCATACTTGCTAGTCGCTTGCTGCAGCTCCACTCATATTTTACCTTGCCTTGCCTATAAGCTTAAATAGTCTTGATCGCGAGGGTGCGAGATTGCTGAGTCCCTGTGGCTCACAGATTACTATTACACCAGATGCAGGGCCTGATGATTCCGCTCCAGGAGACACGTATGAGCTCAAGTGGGAGTTCGACGAAGACTCTCAACGTTACTATGTTTCCTTTCCCGATGATCAGTAGTGGTGCCCAGTTGGGGTTGATTGGGACCGTGTCGCATGTTGGGTTCTCTTTTATTTTGGCGCCGTAGTCGGGCCATGAGTGTTTGGATGATGTAATGTTATTTATGTACTTGATTGACGTGGCGAGTGTAAGCCAACTATGCTATCTCCCCTTTATTATTATTTATATTACATGGGATGTTGTGAAGATTGCCTAACTTGCGACATATGCCTTCAATGCGATTATGCCTCTAAGTCGTGCCTCGACACGTGGGAGCTATAGTCGCATCGAGGGTGTTACAGATAGATTGGTAGGAAAAGACCATCGCTCCTCCCCGACCGCCACTCATAAGGAAGACAATCAATAAATAAATCGTGCTCTGACTTCATCACATAACGGTTCACCATACGTGCATGCTACGGGAATAACAAACTTTAACACAAGTATTTCTCAAATTCACAATTACTTACTAGCATGACTCTAATATCACCATCTTCATATCTCAAAACAATCATAAGGAATCAAACTTCTCATATTATTCAATGCACTTTATATGAAAGTTTTTAATACATGCCTATTGGATGACTATCATATTAGGAATAAATTTATAACCAAAGCAAATTACTATGCTGTTTAGAGACTCTCAAAATAATATAAGTGAAGCATGAGATTTCATCAATTTCTATAAAATAAAACCACCGCCGTGCTCTAAAAATATATAAGTGAAGCACTAGAGCAATATTGCCTAGCTCAATAGATATAAGTGAAGCACATAGAGTATTCTAATAAATAACGATTCATGTGTGTGTCTCTCAAAAGATGTGTACAACAAGGATGATTGTGGAAAACTAAAAAGCAAAGACTCAAATCATACAAGACACTCCAAGCCAAACACATATCATGTGGTGAATAAACATATAGCCTCAAGTAAAGTTACTGATAGACGAAGACGAAAGAGGGGATGCCTTCCGGGGCATCCCCAAGCTTAAGCTCTTGGTTATCCTTGAATATTATCTTGGGGTGCCTTGGGCATCCCCAATCTTAGGTTCTTGCCACCACTTATTCCATAGTCCATCAACTCACCCAAAACTTGAAAACTTCACAACACAAAACTCAACAGAAAATCGCATAAGCTCCGTTAGTATAAGAAAATAAATCACCACTTTTGTTACTGTTGTGAACTCATTCTTTATTTATATTGGTGTAATATCTAAGGTATTCCAACTTTTACATGGTTCATACTGTAACACCCACAATGCGGCTATATCTCCCACGTGTCGGGGCACGACTTAGAGGCATAGCCGCATGGTAGGTCTGTCGCAAGAGGGGTAATCTTTACACATCCCATGTACTGAATAAGAAAGGGATAAAGAGTTAGCTTACAATCGCCACTTCACACAATACATAAATAATCCATACATCATCCACAGTACAATCAAAGGTCTGACTACGGAACCAAAATAAAGAAAGACAACCCCAAATGCTAGATCCCCGATCATCCCAACTGGGCTCCACTACTGATCATTAGGAAAGGAAACATAATAGCGACCCATGTCTTCGTCGAACTCCCACTTGAGTTCGCTAGCGTCCCCCACACTGGCATCATCGGCACCTGCATCTGTTTGGAAGTATCCGTGAGTCACAAGGACTCAGCAATCTCACACTCGTGAGATCAAGACTATTTAAGCTTAAGGGTAGGACAGGGTAGTGAGGTGGAGCTGCAGCAAGCACTAGCTTATATGGTGGCTAACATACGCAAAAGAGAGCGAGAAGAGAAGCAACGCATGGTCGAGAAGCTATAGGTGATCAAGAAGTGATCCTGAAGCTACTTACGTTCAAGTATAACACAAGACCGTGTTCTCTTCCCAGACTCCGTCGAAAAGAGACCATCATGGCTACACACGCGGTTGACTCATTTTAGTTAAGTTAAGCGTCAAGTTTTCTACAACCGGATATTAACAAATTCCCATCTGCCCATAACCACGGGCACGACTTTCGAAAGTTCAAAACCTTGCAGGGGTGTCCCAACTTAGCCCATCACAAGCTCTCACGGTCAACGAAGGATATTCCTTCTCCCCGGAAGACCCGATCAGTCTCGGAATCCCAGTTACAAGACATTTCGACAATGGTAAAACAAGCCAGCAAAGCCTCCCGATGTGCCGAAAAATCCCGATAGGAGTCGCGCGTATCTCGTTCTCAGGGCACATCGGATGGGCCAGACGTCGGGTTGGCATAGACCCTGGTTGCCCAGGGGGCGCCGGACATCGCCCAGTTTGGACCAACACTCAGAGGAGCACTGGCCCGGGGGTTTAAAATAAAGATGACCCTTGAGTCCGCAGAACCCAAGGGAAAGGCTTAGGTGGCAAATGGAAAAACCAAGGTTGGGCCTTGCTGGAGGAGTTTTATTCAAGGCGAACTGTCAAGGGGTTCCCATAACACCCAACCGCGTAAGGAACGCCAAATCAAGGAACATAACACCGGTATGACGAAAACTAGGGCGGCAAGAGTGGAACAAAACACCAGGCATAAGGCCGAGCCTTCCACCCTTTACCAAGTATATAGATGTATTAAAGTAAATAAGAGATAATAATGATATCCCAATAATATCCATGTCCAACATGGAACAAACTTCATCTTCACCTGCAACTAGCAACGCTATAAGAGGGGCTGAGCAAAACAGTAACATAGCCAAACAACGGTTTGCTAGGAAAGGTGGGTTAGAGGCTTGACATGGCAATATGGGAGGCATGATATAGCAAGTGGTAGGTAGCGTGACATAGCAATAGAGCGAGTAACTAGCAAGCAAAGATAGAAGTGATTTCGAGGGTATGGTCATCTTGCCTGCAAAGTTCTCAGAGTTGTCGAAAGTTTGATCCTCGTTAGCATACTCAACAGGTTCCTTGTTAGCATACTCGTATCCCGGCTCCACCCAAAGAAAGAACACAAGCAAAGGACCAACAATCAATCACGGTGCAATGCACAAGCAATATGATGCAAAACATGGCATGATATGCGAGATGTGATATGCAATGCATATGCGAGCTCCGGAAGGGAAAGAATGATCAAGGCATCTAATTGGCCAACCAAGTATTCTGCTGGAAAGATGAGATGATTTCGATGGAAATCGATATAAAGATCACCGGAAACGGATGCACGGTTTGCAAATGACAAGCAAAACAAGAATGACACAATTCTGTGATTAACAGCACGATGCCATCTAGAATGCAACAAGAAACTATGTTACTGCACTCCAACATAGCAATAAAGTATATGGCAGTGATGTACAAGTGATGCTTGACAAAACATGAATACTGAGCTACGGCTAAATCACACAAGAGCAGGTTCAAACAAGCATGGCAAAAGTGCAAAAGATATCAGCTTCACAGACTTAGTGAAAATACTAACATGCCAGAAATAACATCAGGAAGCCATGTTTAGACCTAGAAACAACATGCTACAGGAACATATCATAGCAAAACAAAGCATGGCATGAATCTAATAAATGCATAGATCAAAAGTCTCTTACTGATCATGAGCCAAAAAGGCAGAGAAGATATGATGGCACCCATATAAACATAGCAAGTTTTTTTAACAGTTTCAGACTTAGCAGAAAAACAGAGCATGGCATAAACAGAATTATGATAGCAACTTTGCGAGCTGAAACCACTCACCACAAAGAGTTGGATGACAATATAAGTATATAAACAACAAGATGACATGTTCATGAAGCTAACCATGGCAAGAGCAAGTTCATAGGGTCCATGGATCACTAGCAACAACCATGGCAAAATTGATTAACATGATAACATTCTCCTAGGAGCATTTTATAGCAAAAGTAGAGAAAGAATAAGACATTATAGGGCACTCCATAATTGCAAACAGGGGCATAGATGGATAGAGAATAACCACATGTTCAAAAAATCCTTACTGAAGCATCTCAAAATAAGCATGGATCTCACTGTAGCATGAAGGTTACATGGCATCAAAATAATAGCAGGAAAATGACTTCGCAAAATCCTAAAGTCACTGAAAACAGCAATATCACGAAGCCTAGTTTGCATGCTTGTTCTAGTCACCACATTGATCAAAAAATGCAAGACAAGCACCTATGTAAAGATGGCATGACATAGTTCAAAACACATGTAGAGCTCATGCCCATATGAAGCACACAACAAATGCAACAAAAATGACAAAACCTCATAATTTGATAAGTAGCAACAGTAAACATTTTATAGCACTCTTGCATCAATGATTTGGGCATCAAGATGAACTCAAACAAGCATGCCGCAATGGAATGAAATGAAGAGCATGAGCTACGGTCATGGAGATATGAGGCAATGAATAGGGCATGAAATTATCACAGAAAAAGACTTAGACGAAAACGAGGGGGGGTTTCGACCTCCAGATCTAGGGTTTGACTTCGGCATGGAAATCGAGGCAGGGCCGGAGTGCTCACCGGAGTTCATCAGGGACGGCGGCCGGAGGTGAGGAGGTGGCCGGAGCGTCGGGAGGTGGCCAGAGCATCGGGGCGCCGGATCTGGCGTGGGGTCGCCGGAGTTGTGTGGTGGTGGCGGCGAGGCGTGCTGGCAGCGCCGGGTTAGTGCGGCGGCGTGAGGAGGAGCGGTGGCGGTGCGGAGGCGGAGAGCGGCAGCCGGAGCGGGGGAGGAGGCGGCGCAGCGGCGGAAACGGGGCCTGCGTGCGAGGCGCGGGCTCGCGGGCCGGCGGCGGTGGGAGGCGGCGGACGCCACGTGGCGGGTGTGATACGTCTCCAACGTATCTATAATTTTTGATTGCTCCATGCTATATTATCTACTATTTTGGACATTATTGGGCTTTATTATCTGTTTTTATATTATTTTTGGGACTAACCTATTAACCGGAGGCCTAGCCCAGAATTGCTGTTTTTTGCCTGTTTTAGGATTTCGAAGAGAAGGAATATCAAACGAAGTCCAAACGGAATGAACTTCATGAACGTGATTTTGTCAATGAATAAGACCCAGGAGACTTGGACCCTACGTCAAGGCACAAGAGAGGAGGCCACGAGGTAGGGGGACGCGCCTGCCTACCCCAGGCGCGCCCTCCACCCTCGTGGGCCCCCTGTTGCTCCACCGACGTACTCCTTCCTCCTATATATATCCACGTACCCCCAAACAATCAGATACGGAGCCAAAAACCTAATTCCACCGTCGTAACTTTCTGTATCCAAAAGATCCCATCTTGGGGCCTGTTTCGGAGCTCCATCGGAGGGGGCATCGATCACGGAGGACTTCTACATCAACACCATAGCCCTTCCGATGAAGTGTGAGTAGTTTACCTCAGACCTACGGGCCCATAGTTAGTAGCTAGATGGCTTCTTCTCTCTTTTTTGATCTCAATACAATGTTCTCCCCCTCTTTTCTGGAGATCTATTCGATGTAATCTTCATTTTGCGGTGTGTTTTTTGAGATCGATGAATTGTGGGTTTATGATCAAGTCTATCTATGAATAATATTTGAATCTTCTCTGAATTCTTTTATGTATGATTGGTTATCTTCGGAAGTCTCTTTGAATTATCAGTTTGGTTTGGCCTACTAGATTGATCTTTCTTGCAATGGGAGAAGTGCTTAGCTTTGGGTTCAATCTTGCGGTGTCCTTTCCCAGTGACAGTAGGGGCAGGAAGGCACATATTGTATTGTTGACATCGAGGATAACAAGATGGGGTTTTCTTCATCTTGCATGAGTATATCCCTCTACATCATGTCATCTTGCTTAAGGCGTTACTCTGGCTTTAACTTAATACTCTAGATGCATGCTGGATAGCGGTCGATGAGTGGAGTAATAGTAGTAGATGCAGGCAGGAGTCAGTCTACATGTCTCGGACGTGATGCCTATATACATGATCATACCTAGATATTCTCATAACTATGCTCAATTTTGTCAATTGCTCAACAGTAATTTGTTCACCCACCGTAGAATACTTATGCTCTCGAGAGAAGCCACTAGTGACCTATGGCCCCCGGGTCTATATTTATCATATTAATATCCTACTACTTAGTTATTTCCTTTGCTATTTACTTTGCATTTATTTTACTATGCATCTTTATCACAAAAATACCAAAAAAATTATATTTATCATATCTATCAGATCTCACTCTCGTAAGTGGCCTTATAGGGATTGAAAACCCCTATTTGCGTTGGTTGCGAGGATTTATTTGTTTTGTGCGGGTAGGAGGGACTCGCCGTAGCCTCCTACTGGATTGATACCTTGGTTCTCAAAAACTGAGGGAAATACTTACGCTACTTTGCTGCATCATCCCTTCCTCTTCGGGGAAAACCAACGCAATGCTCAAGAGGTAGCAAGATGGATTTCTGGCGCCGTTGCCGGGGAGGTCTTCGCAAAAGTCAACATACCAAGTACCCATCACATACCCTTATTTCCCGCATTACATTATTTGCCATTTGCCTCTTGTTTTCCTCTCCCCCACTTCACCCTTGCCATTTTATTCGCCCTCTCTCTCTATCCTCCCTCTCTTTCTCTATTTGCCTCTTTTTTGCCCGCTTGCTTTTTGTTTGCTTGTGTGTTAGTTTGCTTGCTTGTCACGATGGCTCAAGATAATACTAAATTGTGTGACTTGACCAATACCAACAACAATGATTTTATTAGCACTCCGATTGCTCCTCTTACCGATGCTGAATCTTGTGAGATTAATACTGCTTTGCTGAATCTTGTCATGAAAGATCCGTTTTCCGGCCTTCCTAGTGAGGATGCCACTACCCATCTAAATAGCTTCGTTGATTTGTGTGACATGCAAAAGTAGAAAGATGTGGATAATGATATTGTTAAATTGAAGCTATTTCCTTTTTCGCTTAGAGATCGTGCTAAAGCTTGGTTTTCGTCTTTGCCGAAAAATAGTATTGATTCATGGAATAAGTGCAAAGATGCTTTTATCTCTAAGTATTTTCTGCCCGCTAAGGTCATCTCTCTTAGAAACGATATTATGAACTTTAAGCAACTTGATCATGAACATGTTGCACAAGCTTGGGAGAGAATGAAATTAATGATACGTAATTGCCCTACTCATGGTTTAAATTTGTGGATGATTATACAAATTTTTTATGCAGGATTGAATTTTTCTTCTATAAATCTTTTAGATTCGGCCGTGGGAGGCACTTTTATGGAAATCACTTTAGGAGAAGCTACTAAACTCCTAGATAATATTATGGTTAATTTTGCTCAATGGCATACTGAAAGATCTACTAATAAAAAGGTGCATGCGATAGAAGAAATTAATGTTTTGAGTGGAAAGATGGATGAACTTATGAAATTATTTGCTAATAAGAGTGTTTCTAATGATATGCCCTTGTCTACTTTGATTGAGAATAATAATGAATCTATGGATGTGAATTTTGTTGGTAGGAACAATTTTGGTAACAACGTGTATACAGGAAATTTCAACCCTAGGCCTTATCCTAGTAATCCCTCTAATAATTATGGTAATTCCTATAACAATTCTTATGGAAATTATAATAAGATGCCCTCTGATTTTGAATCTAATATTAAAGAATTTATTACTTCGCAAAAGAATTTTAATGCTATGATTGAAGAAAAATTGCTTAAGATTGATGATTTGGCTAGGAACGTTGATAGAATTGCTCTTGATGTTGATTCTTTGAAACTTAGATCTATTCCACATAATCATGATATCAATGAGTCTCTCAAAGCCATGAGAATTTCCATTGATGAGTGCAAAGAAAGAACCGCTAGGATGCGCGCTAAGAAAGATGCCTTTATAAGAGTGTGTTCTTCTAGTTCCTATGAAAATAAAGATGAATATCTAAAAGTTATTGATGTGTCCCCTATTAAATATTTGTTTTGCAATATGAATCTTGATAATGATGGGACTGAATATGATCCAACTTTACCTAGAAGGCGTTCCAAGAATTCGGAATTTGTTGATCTTGATGCTAAATTTGATAAAAGTGGGATTGAAGAAATTAAAACCCTAGATGTTGCTAAACCCACTATTATGGATTTCAAGGAATTTAACTATGAAAATTGCTCTTTTATTGATTGTATTTCCTTGTTACAATCCGTGCTAAATTCTCCTCACGCTTATAGTCAAAATAAAGCGTTTACTAAGCATATCGGTGATGCCTTGATGCAATATTATGAAGAAAAACTTGAATTGGAAGTTTCTATCCCTAGAAAACTTTATGATGAGTGGGAACCAACTATTAAAATTAAAATTAAAGATCATGAATGCTATGCTTTATGTGATTTGGGTGCTAGTGTTTCCACGATTCCAAAAACTTTGTGTGATTTGTTAGGTTTCCGTGATTTTGATGATTGCTCTCTAAACTTGCACCTTGCGGATTACACTATTAAGAAACCTATGGGAAGAATTAATGATGTTATTATTGTTGAAAATAGGAATTATGTGCCCATAGATTTTATTGTTCTTGACATAGATTGCAATCCTTCATGTCCTATTATTCTTGGTAGACCTTTCCTTAGAACGATTGGTGCAATTATTGATATGAAGGAAGGAAATAATAGATTCCAATTTCCATTAAGGAAAGGCATGGAACACTTTCCTAGAAAGAAAATTAAATTACCTTATTAATCTATTATGAGAGCCACTTATGGATTGCCTACCAAAGATGGCAATACCTAGATCTATTATTGCTTGTTATGCCTAGCTAGGGACGTTAAACGATAGCGCTTGTTGGGAGGCAACCCAATTTTATTTTTATTCCTTGCTTTTTGCTCCTGTTTAGTAATAAATAATTTATCTAGCCTCTGTTTTGGTTGTGTTTTTTGTGTTTAATTAGTGTTTGTGCCAAGTAGAATCGTTGGGAAGACTTGGGGAAAGTCTTATTGAACTTGCTGTAAAAAACAGAAACTTTAGCGCTCACGAGAACTGCTGCCATTTTTATTTGGAAAGTGATATTTAGTTAATTCGTTTTTAAGATGATTAATAGATAAATTCCTCACGTCCAGAAATTTATTTTAGAATTTTTGGGGTTCCAGATCTTGCGCTAGCTACAGATTACTACAGACCGTTCTGTTTTTGACAGATTCTGTTTTTCGTGTGTTGTTTGCTTATTTTGATGAATCTATAGCTAGTAATATAGTTCATAAACCATAGAGAAGTTGTAATACATTAGGTGTAACACCAATATAAATAAATAATGAGTTAATTACAGTACCTTGAAGTGGTCTTTTGTTTTCTTTCGCTAACGGAGCTCACGAGATTTTCTACTTTAAGTTTTGTGTTGTGAAGTTTTCAAGTTTTGGGTAAAGATTTGATGGATTATGGAACAAGGAGTGGCAAGAGACTAACATTGGGGATGCCCATGGAACCCCCAAGATAATCTAAGGACACCTAAAAGCCAAAGCTTGGGGATGCCCCGGAAGGCATTCCCTCTTTCGTCTACTTCTATCGGTAACTTTACTTGGAGCTATATTTTTATTCGCCACATGATATGTGTTTTGCTTGGAGCGTCTTGTAATATTTGAGTATTTGCTTGTTAGTTTACCACAATCATCCTTGCTTTGCACACCTTTTGAGAGAGCCATACATGATTTGGAATTTGTAAGAATACTCTATGTGCTTCGCTTATATCTTTTGAGTTATATAATTTTGCTCTAGTTCTTCACTTATATATTTTAGAGCACGATGGTGGATTTGTTTTATAGAAACTATTGATCTCTCATGATCCACTTAGATTATTTTTAGAGTCTTTAATAGCATGGTAATTTTCTTAAAATCCTAATATGCTTGGTACACAAGATTAAGAATAAAACTTTCTTATGAGTGTGTTGAATACTATGAGAAGTTCGATGCTTGATAATTGTTTTGAGATATGAAGATGGTGATATTAAAGTTGTGCTAGTTGAGTAGTTGTGAATTTGAGAAATACTTGTGTTAAAGTTTGTGATTCCCGTAGCATGCACGTATGGTGAACCGTTATGTGATGAAGTCGGAGCATGATTTATTTATTGATTGTCTTCCTTATGAGTGGCGGTCGGGGACGAGCGATGGTCTTTTCCTACCAATCTATCCCCCTAGGAGCATGCGCGTAATACTTTGCTTTGATAACTTGTAGATTTTTGCAATAAGTATATGAGTTCTTTATGACTAATGTTGAGTCCATGGATTATACGCACTCTCGCCCTTCCACCTTTGCTAGCCTCTCTAATACCGCGCACCTTTTCGCCAGTATCATACACCCACCATATACCTTCCTCAAAACAACCACCATACCTACCTATTATGGCATTTCCATAGCCATTCTGAGATATATTGCCATGCAACTTTCCACCGTTCCGTTTATTATGACACACTCCATCATTGTCATATTTCTTAGCATGATCATGTATTCGACATCGTATTTGTGGCAAAGCCACCATTCATAATTCTTTCATACATGTCACTCATGAGTCATTGCATATCCCGGCACACCGCCGGAGGCATTCATATAGAGTCATACTTTGTTCTAAGGATCGAGTTGTAATTGTTGAGTTGTAAGAAAAATAGAAGTGTGATGATCATCATTATTAGAGCATTGTCCCAGTGAGGAAAGGATGATGGAGACTATGATTCCCCCACAAGTCGGGATGAGACTCCGGACGAAAAAAAGAGAAAAGAGGCCATAAAAAAAGAGAAAAGGCCCAAAAAAATGAGAGAAAAAGAGAGAAGGGACAATGCTACTATCCTTTTACCACACTTGTGCTTGAAAGTAGCACCATGATCTTCATAGAGAGTCTCTCATGTTATCACTTTCATATACTAGTGGGGATTTTTCATTATAGAACTTGGCTTGTATATTCCAATGATGGGCCTCCTCAAATTGCCCTAGGTCTTGATGAGCAAGCAAGTTGGATGCACACCCACTTAGTTTCTTTTTGAGCTTTCATATACTTATAGCTCTAGTGCATCCGTTGCATGGCAATCCCTACTCACTCACATTGATATCTATTGATGGGCATCTCCATAGCCCGTTGATACGCCTAGTTGATGTGAGATTATCTTCTCCCTTTTTGTCTTCCTCACAACCACCATTCTATTCCTCCTATAGTGCTATATCCATGGCTCACGCTCATGTATTGCGTGAAAATTGAAAAAGTTTTGAGAATGTCAAAAGTATGAAACAATTGCTTGGCTTGTCAACGGGGTTGTGCATGATTTAAATAGTTTGTGTGGTGAAGATAGAGCATAGCCAGACTATATGATTTTGTTGGGATAACTTTCTTTAGCCATGTTATTTTGAGAAAACATAATTGCTTTGTTAGTATGCTTGAAGTATTATTATTTTTATGTCAATATGAACTTTTTTCTTGAATCTTTCAGATCTGAATATTCATACCACAATTAAGAAGAATTACATTAAAATTATGCCAAGTATCACTCCGCATCAAAAATTCTGTTTTTATCATTTACCTACTTGAGGACGAGCAGGAATTAAGCTTGGGGATGCTTGATATGTCTCCAATGTATCTATAATTTTTGATTGCTCCATGCTATATTATCTACTGTTTTGGACATTATTGGGCTTTATTATCTACTTTTATATTATTTTTGGAACTAACCTATTAACCGGAGGCCCAGCCCAGAATTGCTGTTTTTTGCCTGCTTGAGGGTTTCGAAGAGAAGGAATATCAAACGGAGTCCAAACGTAATGAAAACTTCGGGAACATGATTTTCTCAACGAATAAGACCCAGGAGACTTGGACCCTACGTCAAGGCATAAGAGAGGAGGCCACGAGGTAGGGGGCGCGCCTGCCTACCCTAGGCGCGCCCTCCACCCTCGTGGGCCTCCAATTGCTCTACCGACGTACTCCTTCATCATATATATATATATATATCCACGTACCCCAAAACGATCAGATACGGAGCCAAAAACCTAATTCCACCGCCGTAACTTTCTATATCCACGAGATCCCATCTTGGGGCCTGTTCTGGAGCTCCGTCGGAGGGGGCATCGATCACGGAGGGCTTCTACATCAACACCATAGCCCTTCCGATGAAGTGTGAGTAGTTTACCTCAGACCTACGGGTCCATAGTTAGTAGCTAGATGGCTTCTTCTCTCTTTTTGGATCTCAATACAATGTTCTTCCCCTCTCTTGTGGAGATCTATTCAATGTAATCTTCTTTTTGCGGTGTGTTTGTTGAGACCGATGAATTGTGGGTTTATGATCAAGTCTATCTACGAATAATATTTGAATCTTCTCTGAATTCTTTTATGTATGATTGGTTATCTTTGCAAGTCTCTTCGAATTATCAGCTTGGTTTGGCCTACTAGATTGATTTTTCTTGCAATGGGAGAAGTGCTTAACTTTGGGTTCAATCTTGCGGTGTCCTTTCCTAGTGACAGTAGGGGCAGCAAGGCACGTATTGTATTGTTGCCATCGAGGATAACAAGATGGGGTTTTCTTCATATTGCATGAGTCTATGCCTCTACATCATGTCATCTTGCTTAAGGCGTTACTCTGTTTTTAACTTAATACTCTAGATGCATGCTAGATAGCGGTCGATGAGTGGAGTAATAGTAGTAGATGCAGGCAGGAGTCGGTCTACTTGTCTCGGACGTGATGCCTATATACATGATCATACCTAGATATTCTCATAACTATGCTCAATTCTATCAATTGCTCAACAGTAATTTGTTCACCCACCGCAGAATACTTATGCTCTCGAGAGAAGCCACTAGTGAAACCTATGGCCCCCGGGTCTATCTTTATCATATTAATATCCTACTACTTAGTTATTTCCTTTGCTATTTCCTTTTCCTTTATTTTACTTTGCATCTTTATCACAAAAATACCAAAAATATTATCTTTATCATATCTATCAGATCTCACTCTCGTAAGTGGCCTTATATGGATTGACAACCCCTATTTGCGTTGGTTCCGAGGATTTATTTGGTTTGTGCAGGTACGAGGGACTCGCGCGTAGCCTCGTACTGGATTGATACCTTTGTTCTCAAAAACTGAGGGAAATACTTACGCTACTTTGCTGCATCATCCCTTCCTGTTCGGGGAAAACCAACGCAGTGCTCAAGAGGTAGCAGGGCGCTGGTTGGCTGCGGGCGGCGGCACGGACGCGTCCGGTCCGATGAGGTGTAGTTTTTGCCCACATGATCGTGATCCGACGACGGAGGACATGGAAGTGGCTTGGATGGGTTATTGAGCCATTTTGAAGGGTGTTGGGCTGCAACACACAAGAGGCCTTTGCGCCTACCAAGTTAACCGTTGGAGTATCAAACGGACTCCAAATGGAATGAAATTTGACAGGCGGTCTATCGGTGGTGTACCAAGGCCACTTTGCAAATCTTGGTCTATTTCGAGAACGTTTAACCCCTGCTCACGAAAAGAGACAAGAGGGGGCCGGTGCACGTAGGAGTGTCGGATTGCAAAACCGACAACGGGGAAAATGCTCGGACGCATGAGACGAACACGAATGCAAATGTGATGCACATGATGATATGATATGAAATGCATGACATGAACAAAAAGCAAAACAAAGACAAAACCCAACCACGAAGGGAATCTCATAACTTAAAGCCGAAAATGGCAAGAGCCGGAGTTACAAATATGGCAAGTTACATCCGGGGTGTTACAACACTCCACCACTACAAGAGGATCTCGTCCCGAGATCTAGGACTGAAAGAACTATGGATATTCGGAACGGAGGTGGTCCTCGCGTTCCCAGGTGGCTTCTCGATCGAAATGGTGTGCCCACTTCACTTTCTGGAATTTGATAGACTTGTTGCGAGTCTTGCGCTCAGTTTCTTCAAGAATAGCAACGGGATGCTCATGGTAAGACAAATCATCTTGGAGACCAATATCTTTGAAGTTGATGGTGCGCTCAGGAGTCTTGAAGCACTTGCGAAGCTGTGACACGTGAAACGCATGATGCACATTTACGAAGTTGGACGGAAGCTCAAGTTGATAGGCGAGGTCGCCTATTTTGCCAATGATCTTAAAAGGACCCACGTATCTTGGGGCAAGCTTCCCTTTGATACCAAAGCGACGGGTGCCTTTCATTGGAGAGATGCGGAGGTAGACATGGTCTCCGATCTCGAAAGCCAAGTCACGGTGCTTGCTATCATAGTAACTCTTCTGGCACGATTGCGCGGCTTTGAGATTTTCACGGATGACTTTGCACATTTCTTCAGCTTCTGTGATTAAGTCATTGCCAAGAAGTTGGCATTCACCAGTCTCTGACCAATTGAGAGGAGTACGACACTTTCTGCCATAGAGAATTTCGAATGGGGCCTTGCCCGAACTCGCTTGGAAACTATTGTTGTAGGAGAACTCGGCATATGGAAGACAATCTTCCCACTTCATACTGAAGGAAATGACACAAGCCCTGAACATATCTTCAAGAATTTGATTGACTCGCTCGACTTGGCCTCTAGTTTGAGGATGGAAAGCTATGCTGAAGCGAATGTTGGTGCCCATGGCCTTCAGAAAGGTGTCCCAGAACTTGGAGGTGAAGATGCTTCCACGATCTGAAGATTTCAATTGCGGAATGCCATGTAAAGAGACAATCCTGGAGGTGTATAGCTCTGCTAGCTGAGCTACTATGAAAGATTCCTTGATTGGAAGGAAATGAGCCACTTTAGTAAGCTTGTCGATGACAACGAAGATAGCATCATTTCCATGTTTGGACTTGGGAAATCCAGTCACGAAGTCCATTTCAATATGGTCAAACTTCCATTCTGGCATAGCAAGAGGTTGAAGGAGATCAGCTGGCCATTGGTGTTCTTCTTTCACCCTTCTGCAGACATCACATTCATTCACGAATTGAGCAATTTCTCGCTTCATTCGAGTCCACCAATACGACTGCTTGAGGTCATGGTACATCTTTGTACTTCCAGGATGAGTGGATAGAAGGGAATTGTGCACCTCATTCATGATGACTTTCCTTAGATCACCTTTAGGAACCACAATCCGGTCCTCGAAGAAGAGAGTGTCTTTGTCATCAATGCGATAGCACTTGTATTTGGGTTGGCTCTTGGCAATCCCATTTTCACCTTGTTCACCATGGAATCAAGAAGTTGTGCCTCACGAATTTGATCTTCCAAAGTAGGAGAGACTTGGAGGTTGGCAAGAAAGCCTTGAGGAACAACTTAGAGATTCAGTTTGCAGAAAGCTTCACAAAGGTCCGGTTGGAAGGGCTTGAGAATTAAGCTGTTGCAGTAAGCCTTCCTACTCAAAGCATCTGCAATGACATTGGGCTTACCTGGAGTATATTCAATACTCGGATTGTATTCTTAAATCATTTCGACCCAACGAGTCTGTCTGAGGTTGAGGTTGGGTTGAGTGAAGATGTACTTGAGGCTCTTATGATCTGTGAAGATGTCCACTTTCCTTCCCAACAAGAGATGTCTCCACGTTAATAATGCATGGACAACTGCCGCCAACTTAAGATCATGAGTGGGGTAGTTCCTTTCGTTGGGCTTCAACTAGCGAGAGGTATAAGCCACAAATTTCTTCTCTTGCATTAACACAGCACCGAGACCTTGCAAGGAAGCATCACAGAAAACTTCAAATGGCTTGGATTCATCAGGAGGAGTCAAGACAGGAGCTGTGACTAGCTTCTCTTTGAGGGTGTTGAAAGCAACGTCACATTCACGCTTCCAGACATACTTGACATGCTTCCTGAGGGGATGGAAAGAGGCTTTGCAATCTTAGAGAAATTCTCAATGAATCTTCGACAATAGCTTGCAAGCCTAAGAAAACTGCGGAGCTGCTTGACATTCTGAGGAGGCTCCCAATTCACAATTGCAGAAATCTTCTCGGGATTAACAGCGATGCCCTTTGCGGAGATGATATGACCAAGGTAAAGAACCTCATCAAGCCAGAACTCACACTTTGAAAACTTCGCATAGAATTGATGCTCTCTGAGTTTGTCAAGAACCAACCTCAAATTCTTAGCATGATCCTCCTTACTCTTGGAGAAGACCAAAATATCACCGAGATACACCATGATGAAATCGTTTGTGTAAGGGTTGAAGATGAAGTTCATCATGCGAGAGAACGTTGGAGGAGCATTGACAAGGCCGAAAGACATGACAGTATATTCATAAGAACCATAGCTTATTCTGAATGCTGTCTTGGGGATATCTTGCTCACGAATGTGAATTTTATGATAACCCATGCAGAGGTCAAGCTTGGAGAATACTTGAGCACCCTTAAGTTGCTCGAAAATCTCATTGATGTTGGGAAGTGGATACTTGTTCTTTATTGTCTTCTTGTTCAATGGACGGTAGTCGACACAGAGTCGTTCCGTTCCATCCGTCTTCTTGACAAAAAGGACACCACAACCCCATGGAGATGAACTTGGTATGATTAGACCCATACGCTCTTGTTCATCGAGTTTTTTCTTCAACTCCTCTGGTCCAAGCTTGTAAGGACGCTTGCAAACAGGTTCCGTGCCAGGCTCAAGATCGATAACGAATTCAACTGGCCGGTGAGGAGGCATTCCTGGAAGCTCTTCTGAAAAGACGTCTTGATATTCACAAACGACTGGAATCTGAGAGATGGCATTGAACTCGCCCTTCTCATTTAGAGAAAACAGTCGAATGGTATCATCCCGAGCGGCATAGATGATCACATCCTTAGAAGAGTGTGTCAATTGAATCTGCCTGGCAGCATAATCAAGCTGAGCCTTGTGCTTAGAAAGCCAGTCCATGCCGAGAATTAGATCAATATCTGAGTCACCAAGAACAATTGGAGAAGACATAAATTTATAGTTTCCCATCTTGATAGAAACATCCGGAGAGACAACTGATAACTGCCTAGGCAAATCTTGGAAAGGCAACTCATGCTTAGATGCAAATGGTCTTGAAATGAAACAATGCGATGCACCAGTATCAAAAAGCACTTTAGCAGGAAAGTCATTAATAGGAAGGTTACCCATGATCACTTCTGAAGAAACCTCTGCCTAAGCTGCGTTCATCATGTTGACCTTTGCCGACTTGGAATTATGCTTGACCAATGCATTGCTGGAAGTGGATACTTATAACTGGAAGACACCTGACACATCGGTCTCGGGGCGTCACACTCTCACGGTCAACGAAGGATATTCCTTGTCCCGGGAAGACCCGATCAGTCTCAGAATCCCGGTTACAAGACATTTCAACAATGGTAAAACAGGACCAGCAAAGCCGCCCGAATGTGCCGACAAATCCCGATAGGAGCTGCACATATCTCGTTCTCAGGGCACACCAGATTGTCCAAACTTCCGGTAGGCCAACCCAGAGTTTCCCCTAGTGGTCACCGGCGGCTGATAGGTTGGACCAACACTCAAAGGAGCAATGGCCCGGGGGATAAAATAAAGATGACCCGCAGGAGCGCGACTCCCAAGGGAAAAAGGCTTAGGTGGCAAATGTTAAAAGCAAGGTTGGGCCTTGCTGGAGGAGTTTTATTCAAAGAGAACTGTCAAGGGGTTCCCATAACACCCAACCGCGCAAGGAGCGCAAAATCAAGGAACATAACACCGGTATTACGGAAACTAGGGCGGCAAGAGTGGAACAAAACACCAGGCATAAGGCCGAGCCTTCCACCCTTACCAAGTATATAGATGCATTAAAGTAAATAAGATATAATAATGATATCCCAAAAACAACCATGTTCCAAGATGGAACAAACTTCATCTTCACCTGCAACTAGCAACGCTATAAGGGGGGCTGAGCAAAAGCGGTAACATACCCAAACAACGGTTTGCTAGGAAGGTGGGTTAGAGGCTTGACATGGCAATATGGGAGGCATGATATAGCAAGTGGTAGCTAACCCGACATAGCGATAGAGCGAACAACTAGAAAGCAAAGATAGAAGTGATTTCGAGGGTATGGTCATCTTGCCTGAGATCCCGCAAGGAAGAAGAACAAGTCCATGAAGAAGACAAACAGACGTAGTCGAACGGATCCTCACAAAGGCAACATTACCGGAACTAACAGAAGAGGCAATACCCGAAAGAAGCAAACAACATGGTAAAAAACCATCACATAAACATGGCATGATGCACAAGCAAGTATGATGCATGTCTGGTTTAAATATGCATGGCATGGAAAAGTGCAACACACAATACTACAAATTAAGTGGAGATCAATATGCAACTCCGTTGCATATTGATGGAACACCACAATCAAGTTATTTAGTTCGATCTCGTTTAAGTACCCAATAATATTAAATGTTGATTAACATGGCAAGAGGTGAAGCATGTGAAAACTACCTATCTAGACAAGTTTAAATGAGGCCGGAACAACAAACAACAATTCCGGAAAATCCCCATGTGCATATTATGAATTTGGTACTATTCTGCCCTAAATCATATTTTAGAGTTGGTTAACATGCAAAGTAATGCCACCATGTTATACTAGGCATTTTTCTACCCCAATTACATATAAAGTTCATTTAAAATGGAGCTACGACTATTTAGTTATGGAATAAAGCATTTTAGCATGGCATTTGAGAAAATTTAAAATAACAACATTTTAAACATGGATGAAAGTTGGATATTATTAATCCACACAAAATTCTAAGCATGTTTGATATAAAGTTTGTTTAATTCCGATGCACGGTTGTGGAGTTAGGATATGCATGAAGTGCAAGGGCTTTTCTGTAAAACTGTCTTTCTCTGGAAATTAGACAAATTCGCAGAAGGAAAAAAACACCTCGTGCCGTATCTAGCTGGCCCAACAGAGAAGGAGGGGTATGGGAGCGCTGCTCACCATGGGCCGCGACCAAGTGGGTGGAGATGGCGAATCCGGCAGGGAGGCTGGCGCGCTCGGCCTTGGCGCGGGAGAGACAGGACGCGGTCAAGGGCGCTGCGGGACTTGGCGCTGGTCGTCTTCCTTGCATGCAAATGCAGGGGAATAGGGTGACGAAGGGGCCAGGCGTGCCGGCACGATGCAGAGGAGGTAGGAGGCGCGCAGGTCATGATGCAGAGGAGGCGCCGACAGCGGAACTTGCAAGGCGGCGGAGGCAGGGCTTGCCGGTCCGGCGACGGCTGGGATGGACTTGGCGGTGGCAGGCGCGAGGAGACGAGGCCGAGCGCTCCTGCTCGGGGACTCGGGCAAAGGCACCGCGGACGAGCGGAAACAGCAGGCGACTATGGATCCGAGGCGGGGGTCGCGGATCCCGACGAGGAACAAGACCGGCAACGGGCATCGAGTTTCATGGCGCGGTGGGGCTACACCTGCTTCTGTTCAAAGAGAAAGGAGGAAGAGCAGGGGAGGTTAGAGCGGCTGAAAGGGAGACCACTAATGGGGGGGGGGTGCGCGGCGGCAGGGCCTCATTCAGCGAGGGGTGCCGGCTACCAGCGGGCAAGGAGACAGAGAAACAGCTGTAGAAGACGGCAACGAGGACTCGAGGCCGAACTCAGGCCATGGCGCTGGAGTTCCTGTTGAGGTACAGAGAGATGAGGGATTAGGGAGAGAGAGTTGCAGGGACGAGGGAACGGAAGGAGAGGGTCGCGAGGAGCTGGCCTGGTGGTTCCGGTAGAGCTCCGGCGAGGTCGCCGGCCGGTGGTGGCACACGGGGTCGAGCGAGGCACTCGGGCGGAGGCGGTTGGATGGATGGATCGATGGAATTCGGTTGGGCTTGGTCGGCATTGAAATCTAGCTAGACCAGGTGGCTATGGGATGGATCGAGGGGAGGCTCGGGTGTTGGTTGGCTGGTGGACCAGGGTGGATCCCAATGGGGATTTGGTTTGGTGATGGGGATGTGGGAGATGAGTGCGGCGGTGGCGGCGGCATGGACAAGTCCCTAGATTTTAGGGTTTTGTCCAAATTTGGACTAGGAGTTACTTATATAATGAAAGAGGGGGGAGTTTAGGGTAGATTCAGACCCTCCGATCGAAATCGGGCGGTCCAAGATAACTAGGTTGGGAAGTCCAAATAAGAAAATGGTGATGTTTTAGGGATGTTTGGGGATGATCCGGACCCAACGGTGACGACTGTCCGGGTTGGGTTCGGGAGAACTTTCGGACGCGCACTCGGGGGTGGTCGATGCACTATGCAAGGAGGGGTTTCGGGGCCTCGCGGTTGGTAGTGGACTGTGTAGATGGTCTAGGGAGAAAAGAGAGGGAAAGCCCGGCAACAGTTTTCGGGGACCGAAAGCGTCCGATGTTTTGACCGACTATATTGTCGCTATAGTTATCCGTTGGGGCGTCAAACGGACTCCAAATGCGATGAAACTTGGCAGGCCTATCTACACTATAACAACACTGCATGCCAAGTTTCAACCCATTCCGAGAACATTTTCTGGCCACTTATAAAATATTATTCGGACGTGCTGGGCGCGTGCAAGTGTGTAAGGGCTCAGAACGGACAACGAGGAGAACTGGGAGAACCTGGACGAATGCAAGTTTCAAAAAAATGATGATGCAATTCGGATGATTTCATGGGAAAATTCAACATGCAAGCGAATGAAAAGGCAACAACAGTGAATAACTAGAAGACACCTGGCGCATCGGTCTCGGGGCGTCACAACACTCCACCACTACAAGAGGATCTCGTCCCGAGATCTAGGTTGGCACCGGAGGGAAACGGAAGAGGAAGAGAAGAGGTAAAACTAAGTTGCTTCTTTGACCAATGAGTGAAACCAAAGAACCTTGAGAGGTTGAACAAATTGAAAGAAAGAATACAACAAAGATGAACAAAGTTGAAAACACTCCGTTAGAAAAGAAGAACAAGGAACATCACGAGAACCCTGTAGGTTGATAGACATGAGAAAATGGTTGCAATGGGTAAGAAGTACATGCAAGCACTCCGGTCGAAACAAGAAGTACAAGGACGATAAAGGTCAATTACGACAACACTCCTGTTAAAACAAGATAGAGAAGGAATAAGAATGATATAATTTGGACAGCACTCTGATTGTAAATGGAAGGAATTGAACATGAACTTGACAAGATGAGAGGATGCTTGATGAAATCAGCAACACACTGCCTCCGGAACTATTGAAAGAATGGCACAACGGGTAAGAAAGATTCCAGACAGCACTCCGGTTGAGAACGGAGGCAAAACTTGATAAGATGAAAGAACTTGAATGAAGGACACGACACTCCGGTTGAATGGATAAGCAAAAGGGAAGAACATGATCTTTGACAAAAAATGGGATGATGGGTGAAGAAAGCAACATCACAACGCCCTCAGAAGAAATAATAGAAGGTCGATCGTCGGAATAATAGAACAGAGGAAAAAATGACAAATTCTGCCACAAATGAGCTTGGAAAACACCCTTCCAAGAAGGTTATAACGGAGTTGTTTGGAAAACCACCAACAAAAAGAACAAGCTTGTAGTGGGCTTATGGAGAACATCTCAAAACTATGAGGTGAAATTCTGCCACTAGCGGAAACAACAGATCGAATTAACATGAACAAGGAGACGAGAAACTTATTTCACCGGGAGGATAAATGAAGAACTTGGGTCATTTGTGAGCACCATAAATATCAAAAAATCCTTAGGGAAAGCTTTAGGTGAAATATAACCCAAGATAACTCGAATGAAGAGATGGATGGGTTGCAAAGGATCTCATGAATGAATTGAAAATTATGGGTTTAAAATATGTCATTCCAGACAACTTGTGAATCATGAAACCCGAAGGGGAAATTGTCAACAATGACATAACACCACCTCAAAAGATGAGATAGAAAGAATTGCACTTCGAAATGCAAGAAGAATACTTGAACTCCTCAAAACAAGCATGTGTTGAGCACCATGTTTACTTTAGAGTATGGCTTGGCGGATCTTAACTTCGAGAGAGATCTTGAAGAACAATTGAAGAATGAAAAGAAACCTTGACGAACGACTATGTACAGCCTCCATGAAGAACTCCGGTAATAAAAAAGAATGATCAAACGAAAGAAATTTGAAAAGAACAAGATGTAGCCTTGCAATGATTTAGATGGAGCTTCACGATGATGTAACAGAGAAAACTTAGAACTCTAGAAAAGAAAGATGAGCAATTGAAACCAAGAATTTTTATGAACCTCCGGAATAAGGAATTGAATTTACTCGATGAAACAAGAATAAGAATTGCATTATTCTTATCCTTCACGAATTAAATTGATGAAACACAATGGATTTGTCATACTACTCATTCTCGTTGAAAGGATTAAGAGAGATATAGCACAAACTTAAGATGGACTTGAACGAACCGCCGGTATGCTTGGAAAGAATAAATGAATTGATATGATAACAAAGGAAGAGAAATGTTGAACCAAACCATTGTAAGAATTTAAAATGAATGAAGAAAAGATAAGGAAACACCAGAAAGAGTTAGAGAATGAATGAAGATACTTGAGGGAATTTGATACAAGATAACAAAGAGATCATGAGCTGATTAGAGAATATTTGAATGACGCACTGGTAAGATTTGGAGAACAATAGCTGAAAGCTGAGAATGAATAATTCTGAGATGATGGGCTTCGGAGAATCAAACTGAAAAGAAACTTGAATTGCTCCGGATGGGTGAAAAGAATTCTCACAATCAAAAACAATTATGAGAGGATGGCAACAAGCTTAAACTACGCATCTCTGAGAGAACGGATAAGATATGGAGGAAAAACTCTTCTTCGATCTTCAAAATCCGAGAATGACGACGAGAACACCACCATGAATTGTTGAGACACTCTGGAATGATTAAAAGAGGAGAGGTTGAGCCAAAGATGAAAATAATTTGAAAGCGATATTGGAGAAGGCAATTGACTGATGAAAATTCATTCTTACGTCAAACTTTAAAAGATTTGAGAATAGCTCTGGGAAAATTAGAAGAGTCAGGTAAGATCCAGGGAAAAGACCTGTGGGTTAGGGCCCACTCAAAAGATACACCGTTGAACAACTTGAGAGAGATTGTGCCGGTTGAATTAAATGGCTTGAATGAGATAATGAGATCGAAAGAACTTGAATGGATTAAGAATAGAAACACGGATCTTCCGAGATATCTTCAACACTCCAGAACAAATGAATAGCGAGAAATAAATGATTAAGAGGTGCGTCGGCATGAGTAAGCATTTGAAAGGAGGAAAAGTGATATGATCAACACTGAATGTTTGAATTGAATCCACCGAAGAAGAAAAAAAATGAAGAATTATAAACTCAAAGCTCTGTTAGTATCTTCATGAGAATGACCAGGTAAGAAAATTGAAGGGAAAGAATGAAGAGACTTCGTATGAATAAAATGGATAGTTGATTTTAATATCTCTGATACTTAAAAAAAAAGGGGGGGGAGGGGGGGAAAACAAGGGAAACTTGGACACAGATGAAACAAACACCATTGAGAAAACTTAGAGTTGATCTTGCGGATGTTGAAAATGATCGGATCCACTTGAAGAGGAGAACTTCGGATGGAAAAGAATTTGCATGACCATCTCGATAAATGAGAAGGATTAGTATTCACATAGGAATATGAGAACACCGCTTAGGAAAGGTATGGAATCAACACTTGACATTGAAGCAACTCGAATACCACAACTCAAAAACAAAACAAAGTTTGGCTTGCAGGATAAGCCAGAAACAAACATATGATAGACCCCATATCATATCATGTGTATGTTGGAAAGATATTCTGAGCTACTTGAATTCCCACTTATAAACTCCCGAAACTTTCTGGTTATGCAATCAGGTGTTGGGGATACAGGGGAAGCATAATATCTCACCCAAACTAACAATACCTACATCCAGCTGTATCCGTCCTTCAACACATAACTAAGAAACCTTAGGAAATCATGTACCTCAACCTTTGAAAAACATCCGTTATACGAGTTATGGCGATACTCCTAAACTCCCACCCCAGTACTGGGTGGAGTCGAGGTTATCTCACCAACAACTGCATAAAAGAGATTTTCGATGTCGGCGAAACTCAGGTATTCCGGAACTGCAATGATAAAATTGTGACGACAAAACCTCGGAGCTCAACTCCCCGGGACACTGCCACAACCCCTAAATGTCAGGAGGCACCAAGAACAAAGTTCTCATCACAAGACTATTGGAATGATTCCAGGATACCCGCGTGATCCTAAAAAAAATTTGTGAAATTTGAGGAGATGGAGAATCAAAACTTCTACGCCAGGAGGCCTCACCAAAGCGACGAAGGGGCTGAGGAGTAAAAATAATCCTACTCTCCGATATATATAATCCTAAGACTCAAAACATTTTGTTCTAGACTCAACAATGTCAGCGATTCGATCAAGCAGGGGGCTCCTAAGTCGGGGATGGCTTTGATTACAAACTTGTAACACCCACAATGCGGCTATATCTTCCACATTTCGGAGCACGACTTAGAGGCATAGCCGCATGGTAGGCTTGTCGCAATAGGGGTAATCTTTACACATCCCATGTACTGAATAAGAAAGGGATAAAGAGTTGGCTTACAATCTCCACTTCACACATATAACAAGTTAAACATACATCATCCAGAATACAATCAAGGTCCGACTACGGAACCAAAATAAAAGAAGACAACCCCAAATTCTAGATCCCCGATCATCCCAACTGGGCTCCACTACTGATCGACCAGAAAAGAAACAAAACAACGAACAAGATCTTCATCGAGCTCCCACTTGAGCTCGGTTGCGTCACCTGCACTGGTATCATCGGCACCTGCAACTGTTTGGAAGTATCTGTGAGTCACGAGGACTCAGCAATCCCACACCCGTGAGATCAAGACTATTTAAGCTTATGGGTAGGAGAAGGGTAGTGAGGTGGAGCTGTAGCAAGCGCTAAGCAATATATGGTGGCTAACATACACAAATAAGAGCGAGAAGAGAAGCAACACAACGGTCGTGAAGCTAGAAGTGATCCTAAAAAACTACTTACGTTCAAGCATAACACAAAACTGTGTTCACTTCCCGGACTCCGCCGAAAAGAGACCATCACGGCTACAGACACGGTTGATGCATTTTAATTCAGTTAAGTGTCAAGTTTTCTACAACCGAATATTAACAAATTCCCATTTGCCCATAACCGCGGGCAAGGCTTTCGAAAATTCAAAACCCTGCAGGGGTGTCCCAACTTAGCCCATCACAAGCTCTCACGGTCAACGAAGGATATTCCTTCTCTCGGGAATACCCGATCAGTCTCGGAATCCCGTTTACAAGACATTTCGACAAAGGTAAAACAAGACTAGCAAAGCCGCCCGAATGTGCCGACAAATCCTGATAGGAGCTGCACATATCTTGTTCTCAGGGCACACCGGATTGTCCAAACTTCCGGTAGGCCAACCCAGAGTTGCCCCTGGTGGCCACCAGCGGCTGACAGGTTGGACCAACACTCAGAGGAGCACTGGCCCAGGGGTTAAAATAACGATGACCCTCGGGAGCGCGACTCCCAAGGGAAAAAGGCTTAGGTGGCAAATGTTAATACAAAGCTTGGACCTTGCTGGAGGAGTTTTATTCAAAGCAAAATGTCAAGGGGTTCCCATAACACCCAACCGCGTAAGGAACACAAAATCAAGGAACATAACACTGGTATTACGGAAACTAGGGCGGCAAGAGCGGAACAAAATACCAGGCATAAGGCCGAGCCTTCCACCCTTTACCAAGTATATAGATGCATTAAAGTAAATAAGATATAATAATGATATCCCAACAACAACCATGTTCCAACATGGAACAAACTTCATCTTCACCTGCAACTAGCAACGCTATAAGAGGGGCTGAGCAAAAGCGGTAACATAGCCAAACAACGGTTTGCTAGGAAGGTGGATTAGAGGCTTGACATTTCAATATGGGAGGCATGACATAGTAAGTGGTAGGTAACGTGACATAGCGCTAGAGTGAACAACTAGAAAGCAAAGATAGAAGTGATTTCGAGGGTATGGTCATCTTGCCTGAGATCCCGGAAGGAAGAAGAACAAGTCCATGAAGAAGACAAACATACGTAGTCAAACGGATCCTCACAAATGCAACGTTACCGGAACTAACAGAAGAAGAAACACCGGAAAGAAGCAAACAACATGGTAAACAACCATCACATAAACATGGCATGATGCAGAAGCAAGTATGATGCATGTCCGGTTTAAATATGCATGGCATGGCAAAGTGCAACACACAATACTACAAATTAAGTGGAGCTCAATATGCAACTCCGTTGCATATTGACGGAACACCACAATCACGTTATTTAGTTCGATCTCGTTTAAGTACCCAACAATATTAAATGTTGAATAACATGGCAAGAGGTGAAGCATGTGAAAACTACCTATCTAGACAAGTTTAAATGAGGCCGGAACAACAAACAACAATTCCGGAAAATTCCCATGTGCATATTATGAATTTGGTACTATTCTGCCCTAAAGCATATTTTAGAGTTGTTTAACATGCAAAGTAATGCCACCATATTAAACTAAGAATTTTTCTACCCCAATTACATATAAAGTTTATTTAAAATGGAGCTACGGTTATTTAGTTATGGAATAAAGCATTTTAGCATGACATTTAAGAGAATTTAAACAAACAACATTTTAAACATGGATGAAAGTTGGATATTATTAATATACACAAAATTCTAAGCATGTTTGATATAATGGGGGACAAGACCGGCGGCGGGCATCGAGTTTCATGGCGCGGCGGGGCTGCACCTGCTTTTGTTCAAAGAGAAAGGAGGAAGAGCAGTGGAGGTTAGAGCGGACAAAAGGGAGACCGCTAATGGGGGGTGCGCGGCGGCAGGGCCTCATCCGGTGAGGGGTGCTGGCTACCAGCGGGCAAGGTGGCAGAGCAACAGCTGCAGAAGTCGGCGACGGGGACTCGAGGCCGAACTCAGGCCATGGCGCTGGAGCTCCTATTGAGGTATAGAGAGATGAGGGATTAGGGAGAGAGAGTTGCAGGGACGAGGGAACAGAAGGAGAGGGTCGCGAGGAGCTGGCCTGGTGGTTCCGGTAGAGCTCCGGCGAGGTCGCCGGCCGATGGTGGTGCGCGGGGTCGAGTGAGGCTCTCATGTGGAGGCGGTTGGATGGATGGATCAATGGAATTTGGTTGGGCTTGGCCGGCGTTGAAATCTAGGGAGACCAGGTGGCTATGGGATGGATCGAGGGGAGGCTCGGGCGTTGGTTGGCAGGTGGATCGGGGTGGATCCCAATGGGGATTTGGTTTGGCGATAGGGATGTGGGAGATGAGTGCGGCGGCGGCGGCAGGGACAAGTCCCTAGATATTAGGGTTTTGTCCAGATTTAGACTAGGAGTTACTTATATCAGGAAAGAGGGGGAGCTTAGGGTAGATTCGGACCCTCCGATCGAAATTGGGCGGTCCAAGATAACTAGGTTGGGAAGTCCAAATAAGAAAACAGTGATGTTTTAAGGATGTTTGGGGATGATCCAGACCCAACGGTGATGACTTTCCAGGTTGGGTTCGGGACAACTTTCGGACGAGCACTCGGGGGTGGTTGATGCACTGTGCAAGGAGGGATTTCGGGGCCTGGCAGTTGGTAGTGGACTGTGTAGATGGTCTAGAGAGAAAAGAGAGGGAAAGCCCAGCAACAGTTTTCGGGGACCGAAAATGTCCGATGTTTTGACCGACTATATTGTCGCTCTAGTTATCCGTTCGGGCATCAAACGGACTCCAAATGCGGTGAAACTTGGAAGGCCTATCTACACTATAACAAAACCGCATGCCAACTTTCAACCCATTCCGAGAACATTTTCTGGTCACTTATAAAATATTATTTCAGACGTGCCGCGGGCGCGTGCAAGTGTGTAAGGGCTCAGAACGGACAAGTGTTCAGTACATGGGTTGTGTAAAGATTACCCCTCTTGACCTACCATGCGGCTATGCCTCTAAGTCATGCCCCGACACGTGGGAGATATAGCCGCATTGTGCGTGTTACAAGTTGGTATCAGAGCCAGGTTGCCCAGGGGGCGCCGGACATCGCCTAGTTTGGACCAACACTCAAAGGAGCACTGGCCTGAGGGTTTAAAATAAAGATGACCCTTGAGTGCACGGAACCCAAGGGAAAAGTCTTAGGTGGCAAATGGCAAAACCAAGGTTGGGCCTTGCTGGAGGACTTTTATTCAAGGCGAACTGTCAAGGGGTTCCCATAACACCCAACCGCATAAGGAATGCAAAATCAAGGAACATAACACCGGTATGACGGAAACTAGGGCGGCAAGAGTGGAACAAAACACCAGGCATAAGGCCGAGCCTTCCACCCTTTACCAAGTATATAGATGTATTAAAGTAAATAAGAGATAATAATGATATCCCAACAATATCCATGTTCCAACATGGAACAAACTTCATCTTCACCTGCAACTAGCAACGCTATAAGAGGGGCTGAGCAAAGCGGTAACATAGCCAAACAACGGTTTGCTAGGAAAGGTGGGTTAGAGGCTTGACATGGCAATATGGGAGGCATGATATAACAAGTGGTACGTAGCGCGACATAGCAATAGAGCGAGCAACTAGCAAGCAAAGATAGAAGTGATTTCGAGGGTATGGTCATCTTGCCTGCAAAGTTCGCAGAGTTGTCGAAAGATTGATCCTTGTTAGCGTACTCAATAGGTTCCTCGTTAGCGTACTCATCTCCCGGCTCTAGCCAAAGTAAAGGACCAACAATCAATCACGGTGCAATGCACAAGCAACATGATGCAAAACATGGCATGATATGCGAGATGTGATTTGCAATGCATATGCAAGCTCCGGAAGGGAAAGAATGATCAAGGCATCAACTTGGCGAACCAAGTATGCCGCTGGAAAGATGAGATTATTTCGATTAAAATCGATATAAAGATCACCGGAAACGGATACACAGTTTGAAATGGCAAGCAAAGCAAGAATGACTTAATTCTGCGATTAACAGCATGATGCCATCTAGAATGCAACAAGAAACTAAGCTAATGCACTCCAACATAGCAACAAAGTGTATGGAAGTGATGTACAAGTGATGCTTGACAAAACATGAACACTGAGCTATGGCTAAATCACACAAGAGCAGGTTCAAACAAGCATGGCAAAAGTGCAAAAGATATCATCTTCACACACTTGGTGAAAATACTAACATGCCAGAAATAACATCAGGAAGCCATGTTTAGATCTAGCAAACAACATGCTGTAGGAACATATCATAGAAAAACAAGGCATGGAATGAATCTACTAAATGCATAGATCAAAAGTCTCTTACTGATCATGAGCCAAAAAGGCACAAAAGATATGTTGGCACCCATGTAAACATAGCAAGTTTTTTTAACAGTTTCAGACTTAGCAGAAAAACAGAGCATGGCATAAACAGAATTATGATAGCAACTTTGCGAGCTCAAACCACACACCAAAAAGCATTGCATGACAATCTAAGCATATAAACAGCAAGATGACATGTTCATGAAGCTAACCATGGCAAGAGCAAGTTCATAGGGTCCATGGATCACTAGCAACAACCATGGCAAAATTGATTAACATGATAACATTCTACCAGGAACATTTTATAGCAAAAGTAGAGCAACAATAACTCATTTTAGGGCACTCCATAATTGCAAACAGGGGCATGGATGGATAGAGAATAACCACATGTTCAAAACATCCTTACTGAAGTATCTCAAAATAAGCATGTATCTCACTATCAAGGTTACATGGCATCAAAATAACAGCAGGAAAATGACTTGGCAAAATCCTAAGTCACTGAAAACAGCAATATCACGAAGCCTAGTTTTCATGCTTGTTCTAGTCACCACATTGATCAAAAAAATGCAAGACAACCACCTCTGTAAAGACGGCATGACATAGTTCAAAACACATGTATATCTCATGCCCATATGAAGCACACAACAAATGCAACAAAAATGACAAAACCTCATAATCTGATAAGTAGCAGCAGTATACATTTTATAGCACTCTTACTTCAATGATTTGGGAATCAAGATGAACTCAAAAAAGAATGCCACAATGGAATGAAATGAGGAGCATCTCACAATGAACATTTCGATATATCATGTGCATGAAACGGAGCTACGGTCATGGAGATACGAGGCAATGAACATGGCATGAAATTATCATAGAAAAAGACACGAAACGAGGGGGGTTCGACCTCCAGATCTAGGGTTTGACTTCAGCACGGAAACCGATGCAGGGCTGGAGTGCTCGTCGGAGTTCGTCGGGGACGGCGACCGGAGGTGAGGAGGTGGCCGGAGCGTCGGGACGCCGGATTAGGCGCAGGGTCGCTGGAGTGGTGTGGTGGTGGCGGTGAGGCGCGCTGACAGCGGCAGGTTAGTGCGGCGGCGCATGGAGGAGCGGTGGTGGTGCGGCGGGGGAGAACGACGGCCGGAGCGGGTGATGAGGCGGCACGGCGGCGGAGCTCAGAGCGGGTGGCGGCGGCGGCGAAACGGGCCCCGCGGGCCAGGCATGGGCTCGCGGGCTGGCGGAGGTGGGAGGCGGCGGACGCCATGTGGCGGGCGCCGGTTGGCTGCGGGCGGCGGCACGGACGTGTCTGGTTCGATCTAGACATGTCTGGCGGTGGAGGAGGGAGTTTTGCTAGGGTTTGGACCCGAATTTCTGGGGAGGATCACAAATTTATAGGTATGAGGAGGTAGGATTGTCCAAATGAGGTGTAGTTTTCGCCCACATGATCGTGATCCGATGACGGAGGACATGGAAGTGGTTTGGATGGGTTATTGGGCTGTTTTGGAGGGGTGTTGGGCTGCAACCCACAAGAGGCCTTTGCGGCTACCAGGTTAACCGTTGGAGCATCAAACGGACTCCAAATGGGAAGAAATTTGACAGCCGTTCTACTGGTGGTGTACCAAGGCCACTTGGAAAATCTCGGTCCATTCCGAGAATGTTTAACCCCCGCTCACGAAGAGAGACAAGAGGGGTGCGCCGGTGCATGTAGTAGTGTCGGATTGCAAAACGGACAACGGGGAAATGCTCGGACGCATGAGACGAACACGAATGCAAATGTGATGCACATGATGACATGATATGAAATGCATGACATGAACAAAAAGCAAAACAAAGACAAAACCCAACCACGAAGGGAATCTCATAACTTAAAGCCGAAAATGGCAAGAGTCAGAGTTACAAATATGGCAAGTTACATCCGGGGTGTTACACATACCTCCCAATACTAGCCATATATTCATCAAAATAAGAAAATAACACATAGAAAACAGAATCTGTCAAAACCAGAACAGTGTGTAGCAATATGGAGATTTCCAATACTTATGTAACTCCAAAAATTCTAAAAAATTAGGAAAGCCTAAGAAATTTGTTTATTAATCTTCCTAAAAAAGAATCAGTATTTTATCGCGCTTTTGCTAAAAATGAAAATTAATTTCCTGGGAGCAAAAGTTTCTGTTTTTCAGCAGGATCAAATCAACTATCACCGTATGCTATCCCAAAGGTCTTACTTGGCATAAACACTAATTAAAACACAAAACCACATCTAAACAGAGGCTACATGAATTATATTTTGCAAAACACTACCTAAAAAGCAAAAACAAACCAACAAGCACTATTGTTTAACACCCTTACTAGGCATAAAACACGAATAGATCTAGGTATTATCATCTTTGGCATGCAATCCATAAGTGGCTCTCATAATAGATTCGTAAGGAAATTTAATTTTATTTCTTGGAAAGTGTTCCATGCCTTTCCTAAACGGAAATTGGAATCTAATGTTTCCTTCTTTCATATCAATAATTGCACCAATCGTTCTAAGGAAAGGTCTAGCAAGAATAACAGGACATGTAGGACGGCAATCTATATCAAGAACAATGAAATCTACGGGAACATAATTCCTATTTGCAACAATAAGAACATCACTAATCCTTCCCATATGTTTCTTAATAGAGGAATCCGCAAGATACAAATTTAAAGAACAATCATCAAATTCACGGAAACCTAACACATCACATAAAGTTTCTGTAATCGTGGAAACACTAGCACCCAAATCACACAAAGCATAACACTTGTAATCTTTAATATTCATCTTAATAGTTGGTTACCACTCATCATAAAGTTTTCTAGGGATAGAAACTTCCAATTCAAGATTTTCTTCAAAATATTGCATCATAGCATCAACAATATGCTTAGTAAAAGCTTTATTTTGATTACAAGCATGAGGAGAATTCAACATGGATTGCAACAAGGAAATAAAATATATTAAAGAACAATTATCATAATTAAAGTACTTGAAATCCAAAAGAGTGGGTTCATTGCTACTTAAAGTTTTGGCCTCCCCAATCCCACTTTTACCAATTTTTGCATCAAGATCTAAAAACTCTGAAACATTGGGACGCCTTTTAACTAAAGTTGACTCATCTCCAGTACCATCTTCATCAAGATTATATTGGAAAACAAAGATTCAATAGGAGTCACATCAATCACTTTAAGATCTTCATCATTATTTTCACGGAAACTAGAAGAACATGTGTTTACAAACCAATCTTTCTTAGCACACATCTTAGCGCTTCTTTCTTTGCACTTATCAATGGAAATTATCATAGCTTTGAGAGACTCATTGATATCATGCTTGGGTGTAATAGATCTAAGTTTCAAAGAATCAACATCAAGAGAAATTCTATCGACGTTCCTAGCCAAATCATCAATCTTAAGCAATTTTTCTTCAATCAAAGCATTGAAACTTTATTGCGACTTCATAAATTCTTTAACACCATTCTCAAAATCATAGGGCATCTTATTATAATTTCCATAAGAATTGTTGTAGAAATTACCATAATTATTAGAGGAATTACTAGGA
Organism: Triticum urartu; assembly: GCF_003073215.2. NCBI lineage: Eukaryota > Viridiplantae > Streptophyta > Magnoliopsida > Poales > Poaceae > Triticum > Triticum urartu. The sequence goes on from NC_053027.1 coordinate 264,064,707, forward strand.
AACGACCTAGGATTAAAATTACCTCTTTACGCGTTATTACCAAAATTGTTCCTACCAACAAAATTCACATCCATAGATTCATTATTATTTTCAATCAAAGTAGAAAAAGGCATATCATTAGGATCAATTGGGCACTCTTGCTAGCAAATAATTTCATAAGATCATCTATCTTTCCACTCAAAACATTAATCTCTTCAATCGCATGCACTTTTTACTAGTGGAAGATCTTTCGGTATGCCCTTGAGAATAATTAACCACAATATTATCCACAAGTTTTGTAGCTTATCCTAAAGTAATTTACACAAAAGTACCTCCCGCGGCTGAATCTAAAAGATTTCTAGAAGCAAAATTGAATCCAGCATAAATTTTTTGTATAATCATCCACAAATTCAAACCATGAGTAGGGCCATTTCGTATCATCAATTTCATCCTCTCCCAAGATTCTGCAACATGTTCATGATCAAGTTGCTTAAAATTCATAGTATCGTTCCTAAGGGAGATGATCTTAGCGGGAGGAAAATACTTGGAAATAAAAACATCTTTACACTTATTCCATGAATCAATACTGTTCCATGAATCAATACTGTCCATGAATCAATACCAAGTTTTAGCGCGATCTTGAAGTGAGAACGGAAATAGCTTCAATTTAATAATATCGTTATCCACATCTTTTTTCTTTTGCATATCACACAAATCCACGAAACTATTAAGATGTGATGTGGCATCTTCACTTGGAAGGCCGGAGAATTGATCTTTCATGACAAGATTCAGCAAAGCAACATTACTTTCACAAGATTCCGCATTAGTAGCGGGAGCAATCGAAGTACTAATAAAATCATTACTATTGGTATTGCAAAACTCACATAATTTGGTATTCTCTTGAGCCATTGTGACAAAGCAAGCAATCCAACTCACGAGCACACAAAAGCAAGTGAAGAAGACGAACGAAAGAGGGGCGAAGAAAAGGCAACTTTTTCTGAAAATCATTTTAGAAGTGGGAAGAGGAAAATGAGAGGCGAATGGCGAATAACGTAATGCAAGAGACGAGAGGCGAATGGCGAATAATGTAATGCAAAAGATGACATGACGTAGATCTCCCAGGCATTGGCACCAGAAATTCTTCCTACTACCTCTTGAGCTTGCATTGGTTTTTCCCTTGAAGAGGAAAGGGTGATACATCAAAGTAGAGTAAGTATTTCCCTCAGTTTGAGAACCAAGGTATCAATCCAGTAGGAGACAACGAACAAGTCACCGAATACCTGCACAAACAACCAACAACTTGCAACCAACATGATAAAGTGGTTGCCAATCTCTTCACGATTACTTGCAAAAGTGAGATTTGATAGAGATAGACAAACAGTAAAGTAATTATTTTTGGTATTTTTGGTTTATAGATCAGAAAGTGAAAGATTTCAAAGGAAGTAGATCAGAAACTAAAATTGTAGATCGGAAACTTATATGATGGAAAATAGAAGATTATGGCCCTGTTTGGTTCGGCTGTGGATTTCTAAAAGGAGCTATGAAAAATCTGCTGTGCAAAAACGGCTATGAAAAATCTGATGTGAAAAAGATGTAGGTCATTTGGCAAACTAGCTGATACAGCTTTTTCAGATTTTGGCCCGCAGCGGAATCAGATTTTGGAAAGCACGTCGTGGGCTGCTTCCGCTTTTGGTTCAGATTTTGGCAGCGGATTTCTGGAATTGGATTCTGCTGGGTTCTCCCTTTGGTTCAAATTCTGTTGCGCGACAGTGGAATCCGTCGATAAAAGCTGAACCAAACAGGGCCTATATGATGGAAAATAGACCTAGGGGCATAGGTTTCACTAGAGGCTTCTCTCAAGATAGAAAATACCACGGTGGGTGAACAAATTACTGCCGAGCAATTGATTGAAAAGCTCAAAGTTATGACGATATTAAGGCAATGATCATGAATACAGGCATCACATCTGTGTCAAGTAGACTGACTCCTGCTTGCATCTACTACTATTACTCCACACATCGACCACTATCCAGCATGCATCTAGAGTATTAAGTTCATAAAGAACGAAGTAATGCTTTTAGCAAGATGACATGATGTAGAGGAATTAACTCAAGCAATATGATGAAATACCCATATTTTTATCCTCGATGGCAACAACAGAATACGTGCCTTGCTGCCCATACTGTCACTAGGAAACGACACCGCAAGATTGAACCCAAAGCTAAGCACTTCTCCCATGGCAAGAAAAATCAATCTAGTTGGCCAAACCAAATCGATAGTTCGAAGAGAGTTTCAAAGATATCAAATCATGCATATAAGAATTCAGAGAAGATTCAAATAATATTCATAGATAAGCTGATCATAAATCCACAATTCATCGTATATCGGCAAACACGCCGTAAAAAGGTATTACATTGAATAGATCCCCAAGAACATCAAGGAGAACATGGTATTGAGAATCAAAGAGCGAGAAGAAGCCATCTAGATACTATGATATGCAATGCATATGCGTGCTCCGGAAGGGGAAGATTGATCAAGGCATAAACTTTGCAAACCAAGTGTGCTGCTAGAAAGATGAGATGATTTCGATCGAAATCGATATAAAGATTGCCGAAAACAGATGCACGGTTTGCAAATGGCAAGCAAAACAAGAATGGCACAATTCTGCGATTGACAGCACGATGCCAACTACAATGCAACAAGAAACTAAGCTACTGCACTCTAACATAGAAAACAATCACACTGAAGTGATCTACGCAAGATGCTTGACAAAAGATGAACACTGAGCCATGGCTAAATCACACAAGAGTAGGTTAAAACAAGCATGGAAAAAGTGCAAAAGATATCAGCTTCACAGACTTAGTGAAATGTACTAGCATGCCAGGAATAACATCAGGAAGCAAAGTTTAGAGCAAGCAAACAACATGCTACAAGAACAGATCATAGCAAACAAAGGCATGTCATGAATCTACTAAATGCATAGAACAAAAGTCCCTTACTGAACATGAGCCAAAAAGGCACAGAAGATATGATGACACCCATGTAAACATAGCAAGTTTTATTAACAGTTTCAGACTTGCAGAAAAACTGAGCATGGCATAAACAGAATTATGAAGGCATCTTTGCGAGCTCGAATCACCCAACACAAGGCATTGCATGACAAGACAAGCATACCTACAACAATAAGACATGATCGTGAAGCTAACCATGGCAAGAAACAAGTTCATAGCATGCATGGATCAACAACAACATCCATGGCGAAATTGATTAACATGTAAAATATCTGCCAGGAACATTTTATAGCAAAAGAAAAGCAATATTAAGACATGCTAAGGTACTCCATAAATGCAAACAGGGGCATGGATGGATATATCATAACCATATGTCCAAAACATCCTTACTGAAGAATCTAAAAACAAGCATGGATCTCACTGTAGCATCATGTATACATGGCATCAAAATAACAACAGGAAAAGGACTTAGTTAAATCAAAAATATGGCGAAGGCTACTTTGCATGCTTGTGCTAGTCACCAAATAGATCACACAAATACATGACAAGCACCCCTGTAAAGATGGCATGGCATAGATAAAAACACATGTAGATCTCATGTTCATATGAAGCACACAACAAAAGTGACAAAAATGACAAATCCTCATAATCTGCTAAGTAACAGGAGCAAACATTTTATAGCACTCTTGCATCATCGATTTGGGCATAAAGATGGACTCAAACAAGCATGCCAAAATGGAATGAAATGAAGAACATCTCCCAATGAACATTCTGATATCTCATATGCATGAAACAGAGCTACGATCATGGAGTTATGATGCGATGAAAATGGCCTGAAAATATCACAGATAAAGGACTTAGAGAAATTAGACCTCCGAGAATCGGGACGGAGCGGTGCGGGATGGAGAGATCCGGGGACGGGGCGCGTTTGGAACGAGGGACTAGTGGATCTCATCCCGATTTAGTTCAACGCCAACTCCGGCGAACCGTAGGGTTCCGGCGATCGCCGGAGAGGGCGGAGGAGGAAGCGGGTGGCCAGATCCGGTCCGGCCCGACCGGATCCGCGGCGAGACGGCGCGGCAACCGGCGACGAGGCGGCGAGGAGCGGAGAGCTGCGGTGGCGCTCGCCGGCGCGGCGGCGGGGACGTGAGGCGGCGAGGCGCGGTCGCGGGCGGCTCCGGGAGCCCGCAGCGAGCGGCGGCGCGGTCAGGCCTGCGCGGGCCCGCGATGGGCTCCGCGGGCCGGGGCGGCGGAGGAGAGAGAGAGGGCCGGTGGAGGACACGTGGCACCGCGTTATTGGTCCGGGCGCAGTGGCGGACACGTCCGGCCGTCTTGGACGCGTCCGGAGGCGACGCGGGAAGGTTACGGTAGGGTTTGGACGTGAAATTTTGGGGGAAGACATATTTATAGATAGGAGGAGGTAGGAGTGTCCAAATGAGGTGTAGTTTTCGCCCACACCATCGTGATCCGACGACGGAGGACATGAGAGTGGTTTGGAAGGTGTCGTAGTTTTGTCACGGGAGATGTCCTAGAGAAAGGACTTAGTCGTGGAGCCATCGCGACTGGTTAGCTTGAAGGGGTTAAAGCGGACATAAGGACGCAAGAGAGTTTATACTAGTTCGGCCCCTTAAATGAAGGTAAAAGCCTACGTCTAGTTGTGATGGAATTGATGGGGTTTCGATGACTAGGGAGCAAACAAGCTTCGCCTATGTCTCGAGTTGTTGTCTGTTTGTCCTTGAACCGCCGCCGGGTCGTCCCCTTATATACACGGGTGACTCTCGTCGGCTTACGGAGTCCCAATACTGGCTCATAGATGTGTCCGGTTTGGTCTCTTCTTATTCCTAATTTACAATACAGGTTAACTACTAACGCCGGTTTACGGCTGCAGGCCTTGAGCCGACCATGGGCCTTGAGCCCTCCTTTGTCTTCTTGGGCTTTAACTTACTTAACTACTGACGAAGTTAACCCGGCCCAGATAGGCCGGTTTACGCCCAGTAGTAATATCCCCAACATTAGGCCCCAGATTGATTTGAACGGGTTCATGTCAATCCTTTAATAAAAGCTTCATCTTCAACATCTTCTTATAAATTGGTAAACCGCCATGATGTATTCTTCTCTGATTGCTGTAAACCGGAGTGACGTCACCTGTCATAACGAAGCTATCCATTATGCTTCTTTGTTTAATAGATCGGCGGAAATCGAGGCGACAGCTCCATTTTGTGGCCCCTTGATTGTCGCGCCTGACTCATGTTCTTTCGCCTTATAAATAGGACCGAAGGGTCATTTCTTTTCTCCTTCCGTGCCTTCTTCATCTTCCTCGCGTCGCCAGCCTCGGAGCTCCGCCGCCGCCGTCGACCTCTGCCTCATCCTTGGCCGCTGCATCAACCTGAGCGCACCAGAACATCGCGGCAACCTTCCGCATCTTCCTCAGCTCCGGTAAATCTTCTATCTTTTCCCCCGCAGATCTGGCCTAGGGTTTCGTAGTTCTTCAGGGTTCATCGTCTGCCTCTTGCTCATACAATAGATCTTTAGATGAATCCGCAAATCTTTATTCTGTGCAATGATAGTTGTTTGACCTTCGCCTTTACTTATGCATCTCAAACCATGGGTCTATATGAACGTTTTGCTCATTGGTTCGGTACTGCTCCTTTGAACCTCTAAGTATTTATCTCTTCTCTGAACTTGCTTCAGATCCAATGCTGTAAAGAAATCTTGTGAAACCTGTTTGTGCGTACTTGTCCATCCGCAATCTCAGCTTTTCAATGCTTAGATCAGGCAGTTTAACCTTATAGAAAATTTTCCAAACCGGTATATGCCATTAGTCCCCTTGTTGTACCACCAGATGTTGGTTGCTTCATGAAACTCCGGTTTAGATAGTTCTGTCTCCGGTTTAACAGTGCCCATACCAACGTACCTTGATCAAATGCATTTTTGAACCGGGATCTTCTACCTTGTAGATTCCATCATGGCCAAGCAAGTATATGAGTGCAATTGGGTTCCTTCTCGCGTCACAGAGGATCAACTGGACGATTTAGTCCTGATTGGCACTTTAGGCAGCAAAGATACCATCCATTGGAGGGCTCCTGGCAAAGAATGCCCTCCCACACCTCGAGAAGGAGAGGTTGTTGTTTTCGTAGATCACTTAGCCCGGGGCTTTAAGCCGCCCGGTTCTAAATTTTACCGGGATGTTTTAGCCGATTTCCAACTCCATCCGCAAGACACTGGCCCCAACTCTGTTACAAATATGTGCCACTTCCAAGTGCTCTGTGAGGTGTTCTTTCAAGAGGAGCCCACAGTGGAATTGTTCAGAGACCTTTTCCATCTAAACCGCCATACTGAGTTTACTGATGGCTCTAATACGGAGTTGGTTGGCATGGCGATTCAGAAAATGAAAGAGGTCACATACCCTCACGCCAAGCTGCACAGTCACCCCAAGGAGTGGAATCAGACATGGTTCTACTGCAAAGACACCTCCCCTGCTGGTGAGAATCCCTTGCCTGGCTTTCATCCGGAGCGGCTCAGCAATACACACCCTTTTCCTCAAAGATTAACTGCCCAGGAGAGAAGCAAATATGCTCCCCAGCTGTCAAAGCTCAGAGCCTTTATGGCCAACGGTTTAACAGGGGTTGATCTCGCTCGCTGTTCGATATCATGGAGCATACTGCCCCTTAGTCAGCGCTCCGGTTTGATTTGCGAGTATACTGACAGTGTTGATGACCCACTATGACATTCAAAACTCCAGCTCTCCGATGAAGAAATCACAGAGGCTGTGCATAAGATACTGAATGAACCGGAACACGTCTGCGCTAGAACCGGCCTGCTTCCCTTCTGTGCCACCAACAAACTGCCAGCTGTAAGACTTTGATTTTTCTCTTTGCTGAATCTGTTATTGATATGTCTGGTCATTGTTTTTAATATCAGTGTCTGCATAATCAGGGCAATGATCCGTTTTGGAGCAAAAAACTGCCGCAGGAGAAACCAGAAAAACTAGACAAACCGGAAAGAGCAACCCGGCAAAAGACTAAAGCTGTGTAGAAGACTGCCCATAGGAAAAGAACCACTGCATCTTCTAATCCGGCCGCTGATGATGATGTGGATAATCCGGACTTTGAGGTAGAACTTGACTCACTTGGTTTATTTTTCATGCATCTTATTGATGATGATATTTGTCAGGATGATGCCGAAGCCAGCCACGCGGATGTTGCAGAGGTAATTATTCTCTCTTCCGATTCAGAAACTTTGCCTTCACAAAAAATCCGCCAGGCAAACCGGAGAGTTAAATTTTCTCATCCTCTTGCTTATTTGGATCCTAAATTTCTTATGAAGACCCAACAATACGAAGCTCGTCGCACAACCCGGCACAACGGCCAGGTAGTTACCTCCGCCGGTTTACCGAATAGTCCGGTTCGGAAGCGCCATTCAGAGGTCTCTAATTTGCTTGTCAGTGCTTGTCCTAAAGCGGGCTGCTTTCGTCAACCTCTTAATCCGTCTGACTCCGATTATCAGGTTACTTCCCACTCATCTTCTGGCGAGTCCTCGGCTACTCAGCTCCCACCGCTTAAAACGGTGCTTGGGTAAGCTATACTTATTGTGATGTTTGCAGTACATCACCTTAGAACATATGCTGTATTTGATTTTATTATTCTTCTCAGGGCCAAACCTAGGCCAAGCAAGAAAGCCCGCATGGACAAAGCGGCCGAAGAAGATGTCGTTCTTGAAGCAGACAAGACACCCAATGCTGAAGCGGCTATTCCTAAGGATATTCCCAACGATCCACCGCAGCAAGATGATGATCTTATTGCTGAAGAGAGACCTACTGATACCTCAGGTCCTATCCATCAGCCCACAGGTTCCATCCGGATTGAAAGCTCCACCGATCCAGCAAAACCTACTGACAAGCCAACAGCTCCAGTGCAAGCCGGCGGTACCAAGGATGATGAGGTTGTCATTACTGGCACTGGCCATACTGAGCCAAGCAATCCTGTCGCTTTATCCAAACATTCTGCCAAGGAAGAATTTGCTGCCTTTGGCAAAGGCAAGTGGAACGCTGATCTGATGACTTACGCTGCTCTGAACACCCAAGATATCCATTCCGGCTATCTGAACCGGCTGTATACCAGCCGTGACTACGAAGCCGGTCTGGTTAATATGATGAAAGATAAATATGAGGTAACTTTCATATGCTCCTTCCTGCTTGTATGCTTCCATTCTTGCTGATTCTCCTAGCCCCCAAGGGCCGGTTTGAAATATTCTTTCAAACCGGGACTTAATAATATAAATCTTGATGCTTTGAAATTTGCTGATGTAGCCCCCAAGGGCCGGCTCAACTTAGCGTAGTTAAACCGGTACTTTAAGTAATTGAAACTGCCGCATCAGAATATATATGATCAAATAGCCATTAGCCCCCAAGTGCCAAGTTGAATACTTGTATTGATCTTGGGACTTTGTAAACAATTGAAAGATGAAGATCGAATATGCATTAGCCCCCAAGTGCTAAGCGCATAACTTGTTGTGTGGTTGGTACTTGAATCCTTCTACCGATTTGTTGAAACATATATCTGTATGCATGCAGGCGGAGCTGAAGACGAAAGAAAACCAAGTCATCGATCTTCAAGAAAACCTGAAAACCCAACAGGCTGAAACCTCCAAAGCAAAAGAGGAATTGGCCAGTGCTTTAAGCGCCATGGAACAACTTAAGGAGAACTTCAAGAAGAAACGGGCGGATTGGGCCACTGAAAAGTCCGCTTTGATCAAACGAGCAGAGGATGCCGAGGCTGCACTAAAACCAGTGACGGATGAACTGACCAGCATAAAGCGGCACGTTCATGCCATGACCATTGCTATCTTTGGTAAGCCAGCTTGCCTTCTGAATTGGCTCTGCCTTCTTACAGAGTCACCGGTTTATTAACCCTTTATGGTATTTCAGGGACACGCATTGGTCACTTGGGGTCAGATGTGCGGAAGAAATTGAAAGCCGCCTATACATTGGTTGAACAATTGTATACTGGTGCCCAGCGGATCATCTGTACCGCGTCTCATAACAAACCAGCGCCCACTTTGATTCAAGATACTCTGATGAACTGTCAGTGCTTCCTGCCCGGGTTGAAGAGCTGAAGAAATTTGCTGCTCGAACCGGTGCAATCAATGCCTTAATCCGGGCAAAAGCCTGGGTGCCGGATTTTGATCCTATTGAAGCGGCTCAGGGCTATCCCAGCTTGAAGGAAGACGGGTCAGAATTTGGTGAAGCGGATCTGCGAGCAATAAACCGGGAGGTACGTCCACTAGCTTGTCAGTTGGCTGAGGAAGCAGACTTGTCTCATTATCAAGCGCAATATGACAGTCAGAACAAGCGAATAGCTGCACCAATCCATGAATCGGAAAATCTGATCCCTCCAATCCGTAAGCATACTTACGCTCCCGATATTGACCCATCATTGCTGATCCATGATGAAGCTGTTTTTCAAGCATTAATGGGAATCGACTGGACAATTGTGGACTTCCAGCCACTGGGTAGAGAAACGGAAGCTGAAGCGGCGCAGGATGACCCACAACCATCAGGCCAGGCTGGTGACCAAGCTTGAACCGGAAGCCGGTTTTAAAACTGCCTCTCTTTTCTGAAAAACAATTATATTATTATGGGCACCATGTTGCCTTGTAATAGGCTAACTGATACCTTTGATGTTGATATGCCTTCATGCATAACTTGTTCTTCCTGTGGTAATGAACTTTCCAAAACACTTTCTGAAATGAGAAATTCGTCAAGTGCCACCGCGGTTGTACCGTCAGGCAGACTATGATGTCTGTATATATGAAATCAAAACATCCAAAACAAAATTTTAAGTATATGATCAAATTTTTGAGATACATAATACCTGCCATCGTTGAGTATGAAGTTGGCTTGGCCAATCTTGAAGCGGAGTTTTGCAAATCCACACTGTTGGAGGAGATAACAGCTCCTGTATATATATATATATATATGATGCTGGTTTACCATGTAAACCGTGCCGGGTTATAATAAACACCGTGTTACTCCATAAGAGGATGTTAACAACAAGGATCAAACCAGACAAATAGTCTCCGGATTGACGTGAACTGTGTTCCGTCAATTGATTGGTTAAAAAACTTTGTCGGTTTAAAAAACACAATGAAAAGCAAAAACCGCCCTTCAAAGAAAAGTGTGAAGCAAAAGCAACGACAAAACCATTTGCCAAAAAAGGTTTATTTAAGCTGATCAAATGGCGTTACCATGGCCAAACACGACCAAGCTCCCGTTAGGTGTAACTATGGTTCTAGTCAGCCAGGTCCCCAAATGAAACCGTGGCATTTATGCCGACCAAATGGCATGGTCATGGTTCAGGTTCGACCAAGCCCCCAAGTGATTCTGTGGCCTTAAGCCGATCAAGAGGCATGACTAGTTCAGACATGACCAAGTCCCCAAGTGATCTGGTGGCTCTCGCCTATCAAGAGGCATGGTATTGGTTCGGACACGGACCAATCCTCCAAGTGATATAACACGATGCTTTTAGCAAAGCGAACTCAAGGGGTAAACCGGAAGCCGCTTTAAAACAACTCCGTGTAACCACACATGATGTAAAAGAACAGATACCCCGCTTTAGCTGAGGTTCCGGTTTATTATAGTTAATATATACATCGCTGTAATATGTACATAAGTAGAACCAATGGCTCAGGTATAATAAGGCCGAAGATGAGCTATGTTCCACGCCTGTTGGTCTCCTCCTCTGATGTACGTGAGTCCTTATGTTCTCGAATATCGATCAGATAGTATGACCCGTTGTGCAGATTCTTGCTGACCACGAAAAGGCCCCTCCCAAGGTGGGGATAACTTATGCATATCAGTCTGATCTTGGATGAGCCGAAGCACCAAATCTCCCTCCTGAAAGGTTCTGGTTCTGACCGGCGACTGTGATAACGACGAAGATCCTGCTGGTAAATCGCCGATCGGGCGGCTGCGATGTCACGCTCTTCATCCAACCGGTCCAAAGCATCTTGCCGTGCTGTCTCGTTGTCCGCTTCAATATAAGCCGTTACACGAGGTGAATCATGACGGATATCACTGGGGAGAACCGCCTCCGCTCCATAAACCATGAAGAACGGTGTGTATCCTGTTGATCTGTTGGGTGTTGTATTGATGCTCCATAACACAGATGGTAATTCTTCTACCCAACAACCCGGCGTTCTCTGCAAAGGAACCATGAGCCGGGGCTTGATGCCTCTCAAGATCTCTTGATTAGCTCTTTCTGCTTGACCATTGGACTGTGGATGTGCCACTGATGAAACGTCGAGCCGGATGTGCTCCCGTTCGCAGAACTCCTTCATAGCACCTTTGGACAAATTGGTACCATTATCTGTGATAATACTGTGCGGAAAGCCAAATCGGAAAATCACCTTTTTGATGAACTGAACCGCCGTGGCCGCATCACACTTGCTAACAGGTTCTGCCTCTACCCACTTTGTAAACTTGTCTACCGCCACCAGGAGGTGGGTCTTCTAATCTTTGGACCTTTTGAAAGGCCCAACCATATCCAGCCCCCAAGTCGCAAACGGCCAAGTAATTGGAATCATTCTCAATTCTTGAGCCGGTACATGAGCATGCTTTGAAAACCTTTGGCAACCATCACATCGTCTGACCAGATCCTCCGCATCAGCATGAGCAGTTAAACAATAAAAACCATGGCGAAACGCTTTAGCCACCAGAGACTTTGAACTGGCGTGGTGACCACAATCTCCTTCGTGGATCTCACGCAAAATTTCACGGCCTTCTTCAGGAGACACGCAGCGTTGAAAAGCTCCTGATATACTGCAATGATGCAACTCGCCGTTGATGATAGCCATGGACTTGGATCGCCGGATTATCTGCCGGGCTAGAATCTCATCCTCTGGCAACTCACCCCGGTTCTTGTACGCCAGGTAAGGAAGCGTCCAATCTGGAATAACATGAAGAGCCGCCACCAATTGAGCCTCCGGATCAGGAATAGCCAAATCCTCTTCACCGGGGATCTTGACCGACGGGTTGTGTAGCACATCCATAAAAACATTGGGTGGGACCGGTTTGCGCTGAGAGCCTAGCCGGCTTAAAGCGTCTGCCGCTTCATTTTTCCGCCGATCCACGTGGTCCACCTGATAGCCTTTGAAATAACCTGCGACAGTATCCACCTCACGACGATATGCTGCCATGAGTGGGTCCTTGGAGTCCCAAGTGCCAGACACTTGCTGAGCCACAAGGTCCGAGTCACCGAAGCACTTAACTCGACTTAGATTCATCTCCTTAGCCATCCGGAGACCATGGAGCAAGGCTTCATACTCAGCTGCATTGTTAGTACAAGGGAACATTAAACGGAGAACATAAGAAAACTTATCACCTCGTGGGGAAGTTAATATGACTCGAGCCCCCGAGCCTTCCAACTGCCTGGATCCGTCAAAATGGATGGTCCAATACGTATGATCTGGCTTTTCTTCAGGTGCTTGCATTTCCGTCCAATCATTGATGAAATCAACAAGTGCTTGAGACTTAACCGCTGTCCGAGGCACATACTTCAAACCATACGGCCCCAGCTCTATGGCCCACTTTGCAATCCGGCCAGTTGCTTCCCGGTTCTGGATGATATCTCCCAAAGGAGCAGAACTGACCACCGTAATTGAGTGCCCTTGGAAATATTGTTTAAGCTTTTGGCTTGCCATAAAAACTCCATACACCAGCTTCTGCCAATGCGGATACCTTTGCTTGGACTCAATGAGCACCTCGCTGATATAATAGACCGGACGTTGAACCGGATGCTCCTTAGCTGCCTCCTTTCGCTCCATCACAATAGCTACGCTGACCGCCCGAACATTAGCAGCAACATATAGCATTAACGGCTCCTTGTCAATGGGAGCGGCGAGCACAGGAGGATTGGCCAATTGCCGCTTTAAGTCCTCAAATGCTTCATCAGCAGCAGAACTCCAGACAAACTGATCCGTCTTTTTCAACATCTGATACAAAGGCATTGCCTTCTCACCCAGGTGACTGATAAACCGGCTTAGCGCAGCAATCCGGCCTGCCAGGCGTTGAACATCGTTGATACACTTCGGTTTAGCCAGGGAGTTGATAGCCGTGATCTTCTCCGGATTAGCCTCAATTCCCCTGTTGGACACTAGAAAACCCAATAGCTTGCCCGCCGGTACACCAAAGACACACTTGTCCGAATTAAGCATCATTTTGTATGTTCTCAGGTTATCAAAGGTTTCCTTCAAATTATCAATCAGAGTCTCCTTCTCCCTGGATTTAACCATGATATCATCCACGTAAGCATGTACATTATGGCCAATCTGCTTGTGAAGACAATTTTGTACACACCGTTGGTAAGTTGCCTGGGCACTCTTGAGCCCAAAGGGCATAGACACATAGCAGAAGGCTCCAAAGGGAGTTATAAATGCTGTCTTCTCCTGGTCCTTAACTACCATTTTGATCTGATGATAGCCAGAATACGCATCCAAAAAACTTAAACGCTCACAACCCGCCGTAGCATCAATAATTTGATCAATGCGGGGGAGGGCAAAAGGATCTGCTGGACAAGCTTTATTAAGATCTGTGTAATCCACACACATGCGCTAGGTGCCGTTTTTCTTGAGGACCAGCACCGGATTGGCAAGCCACTCAGGGTGAAAAACTTCAACAATAAAGCCAGCTGCTAAGAGCCTGGCTACCTCTTCTCCAATCGCCTTGCGTCTTTATTCGTTAAACCGGCGGAGGAACTGTTTCACCGGTTTATATTTAGGATCCACATTAAGTGTGTGCTCAACGAGTTGCCTGGGTACACCTGGCATGTCGGAGGGCTTCCATGCAAAAATGTCCCGATTCTCATGGATGAACTCGATGAGCGCGCTTTCTTATTTCGGATCCAAGTTGGCACTGATGCTGAACTGCTTGGACGATTCGCCAGGTACGAAGTCAACAAGCTTAGTTTCTGCTGCCGATTTGAACTTCAGGGCCGGATCATGCTCCGTAGTTGGCTTCTTCAACGGAGTCATGTCCGCCGGATCAACATTGTCTTTATAGTACTTCAACTCCTCGGTGGCACAAACCGACTCTGCATAAGCCGCATCTCCTTCCTCGCATTCCAAAGCGATTTTGCGGCTTCCGTGAACCGTTATTGTCCCCTTATGACCCGGCATCTTGAGCTGCAAATACACATAACAGGGCCGAGCCATAAACTTGGCGTAGGCCGGTCGCCCAAACAGGGCATGATATGAACTTTGGATTTTCACCACTTCAAACGTCAATGTCTCCGACCTGGAATCATGATCATCCCCAAAGGCCACTTCCAGAGCTATCTTACCAACGGGATATGCTGATCTGCCAGGCACTACACCGTGGAATACTGTATTAGACGGTTTGAGATTCTTATCTGTTAGTCCCATACAACAGAAGGTCTCATAGTACAGGATGTTAATGCTGCTCCCTCCATCCATGAGCACCTTGGTGAACTTATAACCTCCCACCTGAGGCGCCACCACCAGAGCCAACTGACCCGGATTATCGACCTGGGGTGGGTGATCCTCTCTGCTCCATATTATTGGCTGTTCAGACCAACGTAGATAACGGGGTATGGCCGGTTCAACAGAGTTGACTGCCCGCCTCTGAACCTTCCGGTCTCGCTTGTCCAAGCTAGTGGTGAAGACATGATACTGCCCACTACTCAACTGCTTTGGGTTGCTCTGGTAACCTGACTGTTGCTGCTGTTGGTTGTAACCACCCTGGTTGTTCTGACTATTTTGACCATTATGTCCGCCCGGATTACCATTAAATCCTGAGCCGGAACTTCCTCCACCGTAACCCAGCCCAGATCCTGAGCCACCTCCAGATTCGTGATCATACCAGAAATTATTAGAATTCTTGAACTCCTGCATAATAAAGCAATCCTTCCAAAGGTGGTTTGCTGGTGCCTCCTTCGTCCCATGTCTTGGACAGGGCTGGCTTAGCAGATAGTTTAGGCGGTTTGGGTTAGGGTTGGGTGCTCCATTACGATTTTTCGGCCTACCCTTGCGTCGCTGGCCATTGTCCTGTGCATTGGTATTAGCCACAAAGTCCATGTTACCATCCGCTTTACGCTTGCCTCCTCCGCCATTGCCTACCCAGTGATGCGCTAACCTTTGGAGCTGCTGTTCTTCTTCCCTTTCCCTGTCTTGTCATCATTAGATTCAGATCCTTGGTACTATCAGAATCAGCATATTTCACCAAAGCGGCCATGAGGGTCCCCATGTCGGTGCAATGACGTTTAATCCATCCCAATTTCAACTTCAGGGGCCCAAACTGGCAGTTGCCTTCTAGGGTTAATACTGCGGTGTCAGCGTTGATGCGGTCTGAGGAGTGCAACACTTGTGAAACCCGGCGCACCCAATGAGTCGTTGATTCTCCTTCCTCCTGGACGCATGCAGCTAAGTCCTCTATCGACATAGGCTGTTTACAGGTATCCTTGAAATTGCTGATAAACCAGGCTCGTAATTGGGCCCATGAACTGATAGAATTAGCTTGCAAGCTTTTTAACCAAGTACGGGCCATTCCTTCAAGCATCATCGTGAAGTATTTCGCACACGCCGTGTCATCCACATCAAGCATCTCCATGGCCATCTCATAGCTCTCCACCCATGTCTCTGGAGGTTGATCCGCCGTGTAATTTGGTACCTTGCGCGGGCCTTTGAAATCCTTGGGCAGGCGCACGTTGCGTAAAGCGGGGATAAGGCAAGGCACCCCCAAAGAACTAGATGTAACACCAGGTTCGATCGAGATGGTTGGACGAACCGGCGTGAGCTGCCGAGCCTGATGTTGTGCGGCTAACTCGGCCTCCCTGCGCGCTCGGGCCCGGTTCACCACTTCCTGAGCGTCATCAGCACCACCCGTCGGGTTGTTGCCATGGGGTGCTCCACGTCGTTCATTACTCGACACTGCTGGTTCATCTATATGTCTGCTATAGCTCCGGCTTGGACGGGGGGTCGAGTGGATCCGGTCTTGGCTGTACGAGTACGCTTCCTGTTGGGCCAAAGCTGTCCTCAGAAGTTCCTTGACCCGTCGCGTCTCTACTGCCTGCGGCGAGTCACCTTCAATTGGAATGGCCTCCAACCGTGCAGCAGCGGCAACAAGATTGTCCATTGGGTTGGAGTAGTGACCCGGAGGTGTTAAAGCATCCTGAGGTATAACGGTGTTTTGACGAGGCGGGTCCATCTGACGAGGCTGAACCGGTGCACCGGTCCCAGGGGCTTCTACCCGGTTCCCCTCCAGCGGATGGCCGACTCTTGGTCCTGGAGTGTTGAAAAGGTCTCTGGCCTCAAAAACCGGAGGTAAGCGGGATCGGTGCTTCCTCCTCATGACTTCATGCGACGTGCTCTGGTCCAACATAAGCCTGTAGGCCTGTGCGTCTAAAGCGGCCCGCTCTGCGGCCATCCTGGTGTCCTCAGCCGCCAGATCCGCCTTGGCCTGGGTGATCTGTTCCTTTACCTTTGCAATCTCCGTGTTGTGAACGTCCTGATCTGGCGGATTAACTTCCGCCATAAGCACAGCCAACACATCAAATAGTTCTGATAGAACCTGAGCTGGCGGGCGCACAGGGCCTCCTGCCCTGGCAGCCGTCGCCGCTGCTGAACCGGAGATCGTTGCCGCAACTGTCGAAGAATGAAGCGCTGCTTGTGTTCCGGCCATGAATATTCCAACCCGGTTGGGCTGATCAGAGGGGTCCGGAATACTGTCGCCATCGGAACAGCTCCCAATCCGGCCATCTTGTAGCTGATAAAGAGATTCGGTTTCTCCAGTCGAAGATTCGTCACTGGAACAAATGATAGTCGCCCCACGAAATTCCGATCCGTCCTCATAACTTCCTCCATGGATGACTCCCACGAAGGCACGCTTCATGGCCGGTTTAACCCGGGCGGATTGCGCACGCTGAGCCGTCTCGACGAGGTCGGTGCAGATGTCCGGCTCAGGGCCCGGTTCACCGATCTTGCCAATGAAAACGTGAATGCTACCAAAGGGGACCCGGTACCCGTACTCAATTGCGCCGGCCTCGGGGCCCCAGCCTGCATCGTCGGTGTAGAGCTTGCCGCGATGACTCTTAGTCATCCGGCCTACAGCGTAGCCCTTGAGTCCTTCAAAGCGGCCCTCCAAGAACCAGAAACCATTGTGCGATAGCCCCACGGTGGGCGCCAACTGTCGTAGTTTTGTCACGGCAGATGTCCTAGAGAAAGGACTTAGTCGTGGAGCCATCGCGACTGGTTAGCTTGAAGGGGTAAAAGCGGACACAAGGACGCAAGAGAGTTTATACTAGTTCGGCCCCTTCGATGAAGGTAAAAGCCTACGTCTAGTTGTGATGGAATTGATGGGGTTTCGATGACTAGGGAGCAAACAAGCTTCGCCTAT
Source organism: Triticum urartu (assembly GCF_003073215.2). NCBI lineage: Eukaryota > Viridiplantae > Streptophyta > Magnoliopsida > Poales > Poaceae > Triticum > Triticum urartu. The sequence goes on from NC_053027.1 coordinate 264,082,104, forward strand.
GTCTCGAGTTGTTGTCTGTTTGTCCTTGAACCGCCGCCGGGTCATCCCCTTATATACACGGGTGACTCTCGTCGGCTTACGGAGTCCCAATACTGGCTCATAGATGTGTCTGGTTTGGTCTCTTCTTATTCCTAATTTACAATACAGGTTAACTACTAACGCCGGTTTGCGGCTGCAGGCCTTGAGCCGACCATGGGCCTTGAGCCCTCCTCTATCTTCTTGGGCTTTAACTTACTTAACTACTGACGAAGTTAACCCGGCCCAGATAGGCCGGTTTACGCCCAGTAGTAATATCCCCAACATAAGGGTTATTGGGCCGATTTGGAGGGGTGTTGGGTTGCAACACACACGAGGCCTTTACGGTTACCCGATTAACCTTTGGAGTATCAAACGGACTCCAAATGGCACGAAATTTGACAGGCGGTCTACTGGTGGTGTACCAAGGCCGCTTGGAAAATCTCGGTCCATTCCAAGAATGTTTAACACCCTCTCATGAAAAGAGACAAAAGGGCGACGCCGGTGCAAGTAGGAGTGTCGGATTGCAAAACAGACAACGGGGAAAAAATGCTCAGATGCATTAGACGAACACGTATGCAAATGTGATGCATATGATGACATGATATGAAATGCATGACACGAAAAAAAATGCAGAATGAAAACAAAACCCAACCACAAAGGGAAAAATCATATCGTATCTCTAGAAAAGGCAAGAGCCGGAGTTACAAATATGGAAAGTTGTATCCGGGGCGTTACAACACTCCACCACTACGAGAGGATCTCGTCCTGAGATCTAGGATGGCACCGGAGGGAAAACGGATGATGAAGAGGTAAAACAAAGTTTCTTCTTTGACAAACGCGTGAAACCAAAGAACCTTGAAAGGTTAAACCATTTCGAGAAAAGAATACAACGGAGATAAACGAAGTTGACAATCTCCGTCAGAAAAGAGGAGAACAAATTCGGACAGCACTCTGGTTGAAAAGAGATGCAAGACTTGAGAAGATGAAAAGAACTTGAGCAGAGGACACAACACTCCGGTTAAATGGTTAAGGACTAAAAGAACGCGATCCTCAACATTCGAGATGATGAGAGAAAAGAGCAACATCACAATGCCTCTGGAAGAAATGAAAGAATGGAATGTAATGAACGGAGGGAAACAAGATCTTGGGAGAGCACGCTTACAATAAATGTTAGAACGGAGTTGTTGGATTATCAACAACGAAAGGATAAGCTTGATATGGGTTTACGGAATACGTCTCAAAATTATGAGATGAAATTCTGCCATTAACTGAAAACAAAAGATTGGATTGATATCAACAAGAAGACGAGAAGCTTATTTCATCGGAAGAATAAATGAAGAACTTGTGTCATTTATAAGCACCATAAATAGCAACAATCCTTAGGGAAAGCTTTAGGTGAAATATAACCCAAGATAACTTCAATGAAGAGATCGATGGGTTGAGAAGAAATTGATGGGTTTAACTATCTCATACTTGACAACTTGCGAATCATGAAACACGAAGGGAAATTGTCAAGAATGACATAACACCATCTCAAAAGATAAGGTAGAAAGAATTGCACTTCGGAATGCAAGATGAAGAATACTTGAGCTCCTCTGAAAAGAATCTCAATGAACACTTCGAGAAGGAATTAAATCCTTGATGAACCATCATGTAGAGCCTCCATAAAGAACTCCGTTAATAAAAAGATGGTTGCAAAGAAATGAAGCTTGAAAAGAATAAGATGAACCCTTGAATTGATTAAATGGAGCTTCGCAATGATATAATTGAAAGATCTTGAAACTCTGGGAAGAAAAGATGAAATAATTGAAACCGAGAATTTTGATGAACCTCCGGAATAAGGAATTAATCACTTGGATGAAACAATTATAAGAATTATGTTACACGCATCCTTCACCAATTTAGATTGATGGAAAGCAACGGATTTGGCATACTACTTATTTTCATAGAAAGGATTAAGATAGACATAGCGCAAACTTGGGAAGGTCTTCAACGAACCACCGGTAGCATTGGAAAGAACGAATGAATTGATATGATAACCAAGGAAGAGAACTCTTGAATGAGCCACCGTAAGAATTTAAAACGAATGAAGAAAAGATAGGGAAACACTGGGAAGAATTAGGAAATGAACGAAGATACAAGAGAGAATTTTATACAAGAGAATGAATAGATCACGAGCTAATTAGAGAATATTTGAATGATGCACCGGTAAGATTTGGAGAACGAGAGCTAAAAGCTGAAATGAATAATTCTGAGATGATGGGCTCCGAAGGATCAAACTGAAAATACTCCTGAATTGCTCTGGATGGGTGAAAAGAAATCTCACATCGAAAATAATATGAGAGGATGGCATAACGCTAGAACCATGAATCTTTGAGAGAACGGACCAAGATTTAGAGGAAACACTTCTTCAGTCCCCAAAAGCAGAGAATGACGATGAGAAAGACAACCATGAATTGTTGAGATACTCCGGGATGAAAAATAGAAAGGTTGAACCAACGATGAAAAGAATTTGAAAGATCTTGGAGAAAGACAAATGACTGATGATAATTTATTCTTACGTCAACTTTGAAAGATTTGAGAATAGCTCCGGTAAATTTAGAAGAGTCAGGTAAGATCCTGGAAAAATGACCTGTGGGTTAGGGCCCACTCAAAAAGAAACACCGTTGAATGATTGCTTGAAAAGAGAGATTGCACCGGTTGAATTAAATGGCTTGAATGAGATAGCAACCTCGAATGAGCTTGAACGAATGTAGAGTGGAAACACAAATCTTCGAGATATCTTTAGCACTCCGGAACAATTGAATATCGAGAAGTGGATTATTAACAGGTGCACCAGCATGAGAAAACATTTGAACTGAGGAAAAGATATGATCGACAAAGCTTGAATTGAATCCACTAGAGGAGAAAAGAATGAAGAATGACGAACTTGAAGCTCCGTTAGATTCTTCGTGAGAATCACCGTATAAGAACATTGATTGAAAAGAATGAAGAGACTTCACATGAATAAAATGGATACTTGATTAGGACATATGATTCCTTGAAGGAAAAGGGTGGGAGGGAGGGAAAACAAAGACAACTTGGAACAGATGAAACAAACACCGTTGGGAAAACCGAGAGGTGATCCTGCGGAAGTGGAAATGATCGGATCCACTTGAAGACAAATATGCCGGTTGAAAAAGATTGACATGACAATCTCGATTATCACGAAGGATTGGTATTCACATAGAAGTGTGAGAACACCACTTAGGGAAGGTATGGAATTAACACTTGACATTGAAGCAACTCGAATACCTCAATCAAAACAAAAACAAAGGATTGGCTTGCAAAATAAGCAGGAACAAACATATGATAGATCCCATATCGTATCATGTGTCTGTTGGAAAGATATTCTAGGAGCTACTTGAATTCCCACTTATAAACTCCCGAAACTTTCTGGTTATGCAATCAGGTGTTGGGGATACAGGGGAAGCATAACATCTCACCCAAAACTAGTAAATCCTACATCCAGCTGTATCCATCCTTCAACACATAACCAAGAAACCTTCGGAAATCATTTACCTCAACCTTCGAAAAGCATCCGTTATACAAGTTATGGCAATACTCCCGAACTCCCGCCCCAGTACTGGGTGGCGTCAAGGTTATCTCACCAACAACTGCATAAAAGAGATTTTCGATGTCGGCGAACTCTGGTATTCCAGAACTGCAATGATAAAATTGTGACGACAACACCTCGGAGCTCAACTCCTCGGGACACTGCCACAACCCCTAAATGTCAGGAGGCACCAAGAACAATGTTCTCGTCACAAAACCATCGAAACGATTCCAAGATAACCACGTGATCTTAAAATTTTTTTCATGAAATTTGAGGAGAGAGGAGTGAAAACTCTACGTCAGGAGGCCTCACCAGAGCGACGAAGGGACTGAGGAGTAAAAATAATCCTACTCTCCGATATATATAATCCTATAAAACTCAAAACATTTTGTTCTAGACTCAACAACATCAGCGATTCGACCAAGCAGGGGGCTCCTAAGTCGGGGAAGGCTCTGATACCAAATTGTAACACCCAGGATGCAGCTATATCTCCCACGTGTCGGGGCACGACTTAGAGGCATAACCGCATGGCAGGCATGTCGCAAGAGGGGTAATCTTTACACATCCCATGTACTGAATAAGAAAGGGATAAAGAGTTGGCTTACAATTGCCACTTCACATAATACATAAATATATCATACATCATCCAGAATACAATCAAGGTCCGACCATGGAACCAAATAAAAGAAAGACAACCCCAAATGCTAGATCCCCGATCGTCCCAACTGGGCTCCACTACTGATCATTCGGAAAGGAAACAAAACAACTATCAAGATCTTCATCGAACTCCCACTTGAACTGGGCTGCGTCATCTGCACTGGTATCATCGGCACCTATAACTGTTGGGAAGTATCTGTGAGTCACGAGGACTCAGCAATCTCACACCCGCGAGATCAAGACTATTTAAGCTTATGGGTAGGAAAGGGTAGTGAGGTGGAGCTGCAACAAGCACTAAGCATATATGGTGGCTAACTTACGCAAATAAGTGCGAGAAGAGAAGCAACAAAACGATCGAGAAGCTATAAGTGACAAAGAAGTGATCCTGAAACTACTTACGTTCAAGCATAAAACGAGACCGTGTTCTCTTCCTGGACTCCGCCGAAAAGAGACCATCACGGCTACACACGCGGTTGATTCATTTTAATTAAGTTAAGTGTCAAGTTTTCTACAACCGGACATTAACAAATTCCCATCTGCCCATAACCGCGGGCATGGCTTTCGAAAGTTCAAAACCTTGCAGGGGTGTCCCAACTTAGCCCATCACAAGCTTTCATGGTCAACGAAGGATATTCCTTCTCCCAGGAAGACCCGATCAGACTCGGAATCCCGGTTATAAGACATTTCGACAATGGTAAAACAAGACCAGCAAGACCGCCCGATGCACCGACATCCCGATAGGAGCTGCACATATCTCATTCTCAGGGCAACACCGGATGAACACTACATATAGCTAAAACCAACCCTCAAGTTTCCCCGAGGTGGCGCCGCAAGTGGCTCTGGTTCGGACCAACACTTAGACAAGCACTGGCCCCCCGGGGGGGGGGGGGTTAAAATAAAGATGATCCTTGAGTCTGCAGAACCCAAGGGAAGGTGATAGGTTGTTAGGAAAATGTAAAACCAAGGTTGGGCCTTGCTGGAGGAGTTCTATTCAAAGCGAACTATCAAGGGGTTCCCATAACACCCAACCACGTAAGGGACGCAAAATCAAGGAACATAACACCGGTATGACAGAAACTAGGGCGGCAAGAGTGGAACAAAACACGAGGCATAAGGCCGAGCCTTCCACCCTTTACCAAGTATATATATGCAATATTTAAAATAATATATATTGTGATATCCTAATATATCCATGTTCCCACATGGAACAAACTTCATCTTCACCTGCAACTAACAACGCTATAAGAGGGGCTGAGCAAAGCGGTAACATAGCCAAACAACAGTTTGTTAGGAGAAGGTGGGTTAGTGGCTTGACATGGCAATATGGGAGGCATGATATAGCAAGTGGTAGGTATCGTGGCATAGCATAGAGCGAACAACTAGCAAGCAAAGATATAAGTGATTTCGAGGGTATGGTCATCTTGCCTGAAATGAACTCAGAGTTGTCAAAAGCTTGATCCTCGTTAGCGTACTCAACGGGTTCCTCGATCACGTACTCGTCTCCTGGCTCTACCCAAGGCAAGAACACAAGCAAAGAATGAACAATCAATCACCATGCAATGCGCAAGCAACATGATGCAAAACATGGCATGATATGCAAGGCATGATATGCAATGCATATGTGTGCTTCAAAAGGGAAAGAATGGTCAAGGCATCAACTTGGCAAACCAAGTGTGCCACTGGAAAGATGAGATGATTTCGGTCGAAATCGATATAAAGATCGCCGGAAATGGATGCACGGTTTGCAAATGGCAAGCAAAACAAGAATGGCACAATTCTGCGATTAACAGCACGATGCCATCTAGAATGCAACAAGAAACTAAGCTACTGCACTCCAACATAGAAAAAAAGCACATGGAAGTGATCTACTCAAGATGCTTGACAAAAGATGAACACTGAGACACGGCTAAATCACACAAGAGTAGGTTCAAACAAGCATGGCAAAAGTGCAAAAGATATCAGCTTCACAGACTTAGTGAAAATTGAACGTATAAACCCTCCTAGACTCGTAGTCACAACCATTGCCTCCACGTCGCCTTTAAATCGCTATGCCACCGCCTGTAAATTCCATGCCCCGCCAAGGTCATTTTAGTCATTTCACGCGCAGGCATATATAACGCAGCCCGCCCGTGGAGAAACCCTAGCCGTTGCCTCTGCCCGCACTCGCGCCCCCACCCACCCACGCCACTCTCTTCCCCGATCCCCTCCCACGAACCCTAACCCCCTCCCTCCTCTTCGCATTCTGGGCGGCCATGGACGACTCCATGAGCGGGACCACCGCTGTCGCGGCGCTCGTGGCCGGCGGCGCACTCCACGGGGCTCAGGACATCCGCGGCGGCGCGGACTGTGGACCCAGAGGTAGGGCCCGTGATGCGTTCCGTTCGAGGGGCTGGTCGGGTTGGCGCGGGATCTGAGCCACCGTCGATGGATTTCTCGTAGCTTGGATCCTGTTGCTTTGGATCAGGTATGATCCCCATCTCTCTCTCTCTCTCTCTCCGAGACTCAACCAGGCACTCACTCGCTGATTCTGTTTGTGCGCGTGCGTGTGGCGCAGTTTCACATCCCTGAACCCAAACCCTAAGACTTAGTTCTAAAATATTCAGATGCTCATGTACTGTTCCAACTTGCCATCTTTGTTACTCATGGCTTGCTTGAAGGAGATACAAAAGATGGAAAGAGAACATTTCTTCTTGTAAATTGTCTGTTAAATTTCCATGAACTAACCTTTTCATGTTTAGGTCATATTCAGTGGTGTCGTTTTCCTGTTTGTCTGACAATTACCAGTTAGTGTATTGTACAAAGTGTATGCTGTTTGACATTAACACGAAAGGCAGAAAATACAAAAAATGCATAATTTCCAAGACATGATTCTACTAACCTCATTCTCACGTTATCATTCTAATTATTTTTTATTGTTAGTCAATACATAAGTAGTTTTGGCTGTAGCCATTCTAAAACCATATTCGTTTGCCTCCGCACATAGTTAAACTCGGTCTCATGACACCATTTGTTGTCTTCAGATTTAGATAAAAGCATCACAGTTATCAATTTAATTAGTAGCACCACCGCTATGTGATTAGGACATCATGCCGGCCATCGAGGATGATCTGATCATTAAGTTCTTGTTTGCTGCTGGACATACTTCGCAACCTGCCCTATGGACTGCAGTTTCATTTTTTTGGGTTCTTGAGATATGTTATTTGCAGGGAGCATCCTGATTTCTTTAGTTGCAATTGTTTTGTTCATTTCCTTTTTGCCTTTTTGATTGGCTCAAACATGCTCATTGTGAAAGGGCGAGGAGCCGCCGCCATGTTTCTCCCCGAGCTCCGTGGTAGAATGGTCTATTTGTATCAGATTGTGTTTACTGTTTAGTGGATGCGAAGAGCTCAGTTATGGTAAGCTAGAGCCTGAGGCGTGCAGCAGGTATGTGGAGATTAAGGAGTGTGCCCATGTGAGCGGCTTCGATTTTGTTGTGCCAAGATCTCTGGTGGCAGGGATTCACTTCCTTTTTTTGGTGATAGTCAGGAGGTTATATAGTTTGATGTTTCTAAATTTTAACAATCATGTTTTACAGTACCCTTGACATGAATGAGATGACTGGGCTTAAATGAGAACGATGAGAACCATCCTGTTCTCCGTCGCAATCAGCATGAGTTTAAACTACTACTGCAGCAAATGTTTGTTGTACCTTCAGTTTATGCCGTAGAATTTGTGTTTCATTGTCACTTTTGTGTGTGTTTGATTTAGTATCTTTACTCAGGTGCTTGCTATAGGAGAAGATTAATGGTCCGACACGGCTTCATGATTTATGAGCTGGAGGAGAGGGCATTGGATGAACCAATCAGTTCGAAGCTGTAGGTATGCAAAAACTTCAACATGTATGTATAGTAAATTTGTAATAGCAAAACTCTTGCTTCCTTGCTCTTAAGAGAAAATACACCAAATTTTTTATCACCTTAACTTGTCGATGGCATACCATCCTGTCACAAACCCTCAATAATGTGTAACTCTTTTTTACCAGCTCTGAGATATGCATAGTGATGTCTCACAATTAAGATTATTACTGTGAAAAATAACTAACCTCATGTTATCTCATGTACTTTGGTACAGCCTTCACCTAAGAAGCTGTACACTAGAGGTAAGAACATTATGTGTGTGTGTGTGTGTCTTTGGGGAGGCCGAGGGGGGGGGGGGGGTAAAACCCCTGGGTATGCATTCTTGACTTGAACAGATTTGATAATTTATCCCAATACTCTCTTTGTATTTTTGTCTTTGAGGAAATCCTATGATAGATATATTCTGTCCGTTGTTTCATGCATTCTTCAGCTTTATGATTAATATTCCGAGAAATTTGAAAACTTTAGTCATTAAATATATGTCCCAAGAAATTTAGAATGGGACCATGGGGTTACTCCTTTTGAGGGTTTTCACCTTACAGAGGAAGAAATTTAACATTTTTGTTTGCAATATCATTTTCCCTGATAGACTACATACAGGTTGTTATTTTATTTACAAACATTTCAAGCGTGGTTTTTTTCGTTTTCTGTAAAGATCAATCACATCTATTTTTTTTGTTCCTCCCATCTAGATTTCTGATTTGATTCCAGAGTTTGGAGGTGGATGTTACTAATGGGAGGAAGTTGATCACAAGTTTTCTTTCAGCGATTGGTGAGTTACAAGTCAGCCCCATCTCACCTCACTAAATCTGCAACTCATGCTTTTTTCTTGCTTGATATTAATTCTCGATATTCTTGTCACATCCTTACAGGGACATCATGTGCATATGTATGAGTTTGCTTTGCTTCGGTTGAAGATATATGTGTGCCTGAAGATACAATCTTACATGCATTTTCTGTATGATATGATCACTCTTTCGTTCTCTGCGTGTACGTAGGTTGCCACAATGAGAAGGCTCCTCCGTGCTTAATAGGAAGAGACAGGGTTGCAACCACACTGCACGACGGCAGGCCATGGCGAGCCGCACCGCACCGGGTGGGCTAGGGTGAGCTCCACCGCGAGAGAGCGCACTCGTCGCCCATGCCGGCGGTGTCCCGGCCACGAGCAACTGGAACACAGGGTCCTTGACCTCGGTTGGATCTCCTCCTTCTCCGTCCACATGCGTGCAGCAACAACTAGCAGCCGCACGGGTCTGAGCTCGGCCGCTCAAGTAGGGTGGCTTCCATGTTGTAGCTATTGTTCTTTTCTCTGTTTCTCTGAAGATGCTTTCTATCTTTAGATCTTGCTGAGTGTTCGAACCCAAACCCTAAGACTTAGTTCTGAAATATTCAGACCATGTTTACTGAAGTGTGTCAGTGTTGGTTTACTTGTGATACTTGCTCCATTGTTGTGTTTAATCATATTGTCCGATCTTAGTATATGCTATGCTCGCCAAGTTCAACTATCAATATCTAATTTCTCATTTGATTTTGACACCTTGCTCTTCTGCAGTTTTGTTTCACTTTTCAAGGATGAGTATCTTTACTTTGAAAATGAACTGGTCATATTTCTATCGGAAATGAAGTGATGTTGCTTCCCAGGTAAATAACTGAATTCTCTTCTACTTTAGTAGATTCAGTAACTTTGCTTTAGAGTTGTTGTTTAACAGTAGCACTACCATTGAGTAACTAGATCAATGGCTGCCACTATGTAAATCTTAGTTCAAGTAGATATGATAATCATGGTTCTTCTGTCTTGGTCTGATGATTTTATACATGCTAACAAGCATCCATGCGATATGTTCTTTACTTCTGCACCTAACAGCATGTTTTCGCACAAAAAAGTAAACGTGCCGCGGCAATCATGCGTTTTATCATTTTAATTGGTAGTCAAGTTCGTCCTTCAAATGATAAAGAAGGCAGTCAAGTTCCATCCTCTAATTTCTTGTGATCTTTGTAGGACCAATTGGGATGTATACCTGAAGGAGTGAATCTACTGGTTCAGCTGAAAATTGATCTCTATTTGGTTTCTGTTTTTGCGTTTGGTTTTGCCGGCCGCTCGTCCTTCGTATGCTCATCCATCTTGGCTGCTCTGCTTGCTTGCTTCTCCTCTCTAACTCAGGTAAATGGACCATTCTTTAATTTTTCTGGGGAACGACTCTTCTTTTACCTGTCTTCCATAGCATGCCGGTGCACTGACCACTTCATGTCCATTTATTTATTAGGTTCTGCGATCTCTTGTGTTGCTGCGTCTCGATCTTCTGCTTTGTTGCATCTCTGTTCTATCATCAAGGTTTGCTTTCTTTCTGTCTAGCTAAAATGCATATTTCCTTTCCTGTACGCGTTGTCATGGTGTTTAAATTGCTGATCATTTTAATTTTCTGGATCTGGCACACCATCATGTATTGTTTGGCCTCATCCTGCTTATATGTCATGCTTGTGTATGAGCAGAATGCATCCACTTATTTCAATCATTATACATGTTTTGGAGGTCATGGTGGTGGCGTAGTGCGATGTGCTTTATGATGCTTTCGTATCTGTGTGAGGTTGCAGAGGACGTGTTTGTATTTGCTGGGGTAGAATTCAAATTGTGAGGGATGGTTGTGCTCAGATTTGGTCGCTGCTGGTCGGTTCTTGACTTCAGCGCATGAAAACCTGCAACTGCTATCAACCGAACCACAGGTAACTAAACTTCTGATTTGGTGATGTAGACATAGATCTAGCTAATCCCAATTGCTGGAGTATTTTAGTTCTATTGATTTGTAGCATCTATATTATTAGATATACACTTACGGATGTGCTGGATGTGCTTCTTTAGTGTGCCTTCTCTCATCTCACAGTAAATTGTTTTGTTGTTCTAAATAATTGCTGCAGGAGGGAGCAGCAGGCATAGAAGAAGTCACAAGCCAATTTTGCTTAGCTGTAGCATATTTCACTGACAATAAGTCTGCACAGCAGCCTGGTCAGGTTTGTTTTTGCATTTAAAAACATAAGTCTTTCAGTTTCTCTCTACTCGCTGGTAAAAAAGCACAGTGAATTTCCTTTATAAATACCCAGCTGACGAATACCTTAGTTAAATGAATCAATAGAGAGTTGTATTACTAGAGAGTAGAGACGTAAGAAAACACCCTTAGGTGTGACACTCTATGTGGTTACCTTCTTAGTCCCAGCTATTGACATCATACTGAGATCACACTCTGCCAAACGGAATGTTTGTTTCTATGTACTTCTGGATGCTAATTTACCGTTCTTGATTTTCATGGGGATATTCCTTCATTATTTGGTTACCTGTCAATGCTCGGTCCTATTTCCCACCTTGTGCTTTGACTTCTTGCATTTTTCCGTCTAAGTTATTAGGCTACTGCTGCCTGGTTTGCGCATGATGAACCACTAATTATGATGCACTCCTGGCTGGTCTGCCTTTTTTATATGCTTTTTTAGTGACAACATTCAGACTTAATGTTTATTACTTCATTTCAGAGTTTTAAATTAAGACATCACGGTCAATTTATATGGTTTTCTGAAGTTTCACCTTCCCTTTGTCATACTGGTTTGATCAAATCAATGGGATGCCGGCATTACTTTGATGTACTGGCTTACGGTCTTATTAAGTGCTCCCTCTTCAAACTAATACAAGACCTTTTAGATCACTACTTACCTTTTAGATCACTAAAATAGTGATCTAAAAGGTCTTACATCTTAGTGCACATTTAAATACTTTATTTGCTGTACTATTGTGGATGTACCGTAGAATAAAGCAGTCCTCCATTTTTGTTCTCTGTAGGCTGATGTTCTTGCTCAGTATAAGCCAACAATGGAGAAACTGACCAAGCTATCTTTCATGATCAGTTACACACCAAGCCTATATTTTTGCTACTTCTACATGTTGCTATGATGGTCATTCAGCCCATTTTCTTGAACCTGCACTACAACGAGAGATCTGGGTTGCTTCTTTGTGGCTTCCAAACTTGAAATGTTTGTTCGGAAGTTAGTTTAGTTTTTTGTTGTGGATTCACAGCTTCTCACATGTACCGTTCTCTTAGACTTTTAGATTTCCAAAGAAACTAAATGAATATATGGTGGTATGGTCTCAATAGTACTCCCTCTATTCCAAAATAGATGACCCAATTTTGTACTAACTTTAGTACAAAATTAGTACAAAATTGGGTCATCTATTTTGGAACGGAGAGAGTACAACTTAAAGCCTTCCATGCTTTATATTTTCTCTGAAATTTGCTTTCGAAGAATCATGTATCTATGTTAGATCCGGTGAGAAAAGGCGGCTTCCAAGCAGAGGATGTGGGAGTGTTGGCCACATTTGGTGTTCGACTTGGGTCACTAAATATTCTCACAATACTTGGCTCCCTCTCGGCCTTTGCGCCATTGGCGCAACGAGTCATCTAACATGCTAGGAATAACATCAGGAAGCAAAGTTTAGAGCAAGAAAACAACATGCTACAAGAACAGATCATAGCAAACAAAGGCATGTCATGAATCTACTAAATGCATAGAACAAAAGTCCCTTACAGAACATGAGCCAAAAAGGCACAGAAGATATGATGACACCCATGTAAATATAGCAAGTTTTATTAACAGTTTCAAACTTGGCAGAAAAACTGAGCATGGCATAAACAAAATTATGAAGGCATCTTTGCGAGCTCGAATCACTCAACACAAGGAATTGCATGACAAGACAAGCATACCTACAGCAAGAATACATGATCATGAAGCTAACCATGGCAAGAACAAGTTCATAGCATGCACGGATCAACAACATCCATGGCAAAATTGATTAACATGTAAACAATCTGTCAGGAACATTTTATAGCAAAAGTAGAGCAAGATTAAGACATGCTAAGGCACTCCATAAATGCAAACAGGGGCATTGATGGATAGATCATAACCATATGTCCAAAACATCCTTACTTAAGAATCTCAAAACAAGCATGGATCTCACTGTAGCATCATGTATACATGGCATGAAAATAACAACAGGAAAAGGATTTAGTAAAATTCTAAGGTGAAATCAGCAATATCACGAAGGCTACTTTGCATGCTTGTGCTAGTCACCACATAGATCACAAAAATACATAGCAAGCACCACTGTAAAGATGGCATGGCATAGCTCAAAACACATGTAGAGCTCATGTTCATATGAAGCACACAACAAAAGTGACAAATCCTCATAATCTGCTAAGTAACAGGAGCAAACATTTTATAGCACTCTTGCATTAGTGATTTGGGCATAAAGTTGGACTCAAACAAGCATGCCACAATGGAATGAAATGAAGAGCATCTCCCAATGAACATTCTGATATCTCATATGCATGAAACGGAGCTACGGTCGTGGAGTTATGATGCGATGAACATGGCCTGAAAATATCATAGATAAAGGACTTGGAGAAATTAGACCTCGGAGAATCGGGACGGAGCGGTGCAGGATGCAGAGATACGGGACGGGGTGCCTTTGGAACGAGGGACTGGTGGATCTCATCCTGATTCGGTTCAACGCCAGCTCCGGCGAACCTTAGGGTTCCGGTGATCGCCGGAGAGGTCGGAGGAGGAAGCAGGTGGCCGGATCCGGTCCGGCCCGACCGGATCCGCGGCGAGGCGGCACCGCAACCGGCGACGAGGCGGCGAGGCGCGGTCGTGGGCGGCTCGCGGAGCCTGCGGCGAGCGGCGGCGCGGTCGGGCCTGCGCGGGCCCACGATGGGCTCCGCGGGCCGGCGGTGCCGGAGGAGAGAGAGAGGGCCGGTGGAGGACATGTGGCACCGCGGGGTTGGTCCAGGCGCGGTGGCGGACACGTCTGTCCGTCTCGGACACGTCCGGTGGCGACGGGGGAAGGTTAGGGTAGGGTTTGGCCGCGAAATTTCGGGGGAAGACATATTTATAGGTAGGAGGAGGTAGGAGTGTTCAAATGAGGTGTAGTTTTCGCCCACACGATCGTGATCCGACGACGGAGGACATGGGAGTTGTTTGGAAGGGTTATTGGGCCGATTTGGAGGGGTGTTGGGCTCCAACACACACGAGGCCTTTACGGTTACCCGGTTAATCATTGGAGTATCAAACGGACTCCAAATGGCACGAAATTTGACAGGCGGTCTACTGGTGGTGTACCAAGGCCGCTTGGCTGTCGGGACCCTGATCCTAAGTCACACCGATCTAGCATGTAACACTTCATATCACTTTGTGGCCTCACGCACGGTATTCCCACGGGTGCCACCTTACCTGGCCCGGGACCGTTTGCGCCTTTTGGCTCACGTATATGATAGTGTCGCTAGCATCCATATGACAGAGAAACCGGGCCGACATGACTAGTCGTGAACCCAAAGTAGCACTAACTTACAGGGACAGGCATACATGAGTCAACCTCGAGCATGTCGGTCAACAGCATATGAATCCGGGCTGTAGCACTGGGCTAACAGGACTCCGGGAACCCGGGCTGTAGCAGGCTAGGCAGGACTCCGGATGTCACCGCGTGACATTTCCCCGAAGGGACAGACACAAGAACGAAGTGAATCACATGCCGGCCAGTCAAGTGTTCCGGAGCAGTAGTGCTGGGCTAGCAAGACTCCGGTGAACCGGGCTGTAGCGGACTACTATGGCACATGGAAGCAGAAGACTACATTTCCCCATAAGAGAGGCTATCAGAGGTAAACAACTAGGTTGTCAGATCCCACACATAGCAATACACGTTACACGTAGCATAACATGCAAGTATGTGCTGTACATCATGGCATCACAACATAACTCAAACTCATATAGATAAAGGCCCAGAAGAGCCACATAGCATTCAATACAAACAGGGGTCTCATGACCCATCATTCAGAGCATACAAGCAACGGAAGCATTACATGTCTGAGTACAGACAACTACAAAAGGAAAAGACTAGGAAGCCTGATTATCCACGACCCTTCCAAGGGTACAAGATCGTAGCTGGGATACAAGCTACTCATCGAAGTCACTAGCGTAACCAACTGCAAAACATAAATAAGCAAACGTGAGTACAAAGGTACTCAGCAAGTCTTACATCAGAACTATCTACATATGCAACATTATCAACAAAAGGGGGTGGTGGAGTTTTAACAGCAGCAAGAAAGCTTTGACTCAGTGGCTAACCTCTACTACGAGTATCAGAAACTTCTTTGAGGTAAGAAGATGCACACGAGTCCACATGTTCACCATATCAATACTCCACTATGGATCCGTTCCCGTCTTCCTACGAGAAGGCCATCCATAGCACTCACGCTTATCTTGCGTATTTTAGAGTATCCACTTCAAATTGTCTATGTACTACATAAGTCCTCCAAGTTTCCATATCCGAGGAAAACGGCTATTCGAATAGATAATGTTGACCCTGCAGGGGTGTACTTCTTCACACACGCTCTCGCCACTTATAGCCCTGTACATGTCATGTACCTCGGCAACCTTCAAGCGGAAGCCGGGCGAGGGTGTCGGCCACGACCTGACTAACCACACAAGTCTCTCGTCCAGGTTTATCGCCTATTCGGGTTCCATCCGCAAGGAGATCCGGCCGAGGAGTCGCTCACGGCCCCAAACGATGTGTGTAGGGTTCCCAAGCTCACCATCCGGGTGCCACTTGGTACACCGTGCCACGGTGCCTAGTCTGTCCCAAGCCCGTCCCGTCGGACACCACCTGGTAGACAAGTAGCACTACCTACAAACGCTAGAAACTAGTTGCAACTCCTGGACAGAGATCAAGTGGATTAATAAGCCGAGAGGGGCCGGATAAGCGGAACCCAATGTGTGGTAGTACTGGACTTGGATAACATACACAGAACTCAGTGCTTAAGGACGGTTCCAATGAGACAACCCACCATGTACTCCTACATGGCCTCTCATCTCTACCTTTACCAAAACGTGTTCAGACACTTAGCCTTTACCGGTAGGACATGTTCACCACTCCGATTCATTCCCGATGAATCAGACCTGACACAACTCTAAGCATAGCTGGCATAAAGAAAAACAAGCATGGATGAGCAGGCACATCAAGGCTCAAGCAACTCCTACTCATGCCAGTTGGTTTCAACTATTTACTGTGGCAATGACAGGTCATGCAGAGGAATGGGTTCAGCTACCGCAGCAGAAAGTAGCAGTTTTGAATCGTTGTTGTCCTATTGCAGTAAAAGGAGCAGGAGCAAGAGAGTGGGATTTATCGAGATGCTCAAGGGGGCTTGCTTGCCTGATAGATCCACGAAGAAGCACTGCTCCTCAGACAGGTACTCGGGACACCTTCCGGAGTAGAACCTATCGAGAGGGAACGGTGCCGGCAATCAATGAACAACCATATGCAACAATATGATGCATGAAGATGACATTTCAAAGATGCCATGATTTGCCCTAATGCATCTAGCATCAATTTGGTTGAAGTCCATATGAACCAAGGGTTCATATGCAAACCCCAAGTTAAATATATAACATGCCATTATTACGTTTTCACTTATACATCAAGTATAAGTTGGTTTTTCATGCATGAAACTGGCATAAATGGATTCCTTGCATTTTTCTGATGATTTTTCATATATAATTTATTTCATTCTGGGCTACGGTTTAATTTCTATGAATTTTAGAAGTTTTAACTATTTTCTGAAATTTCCTAATTTATTTTAAATCCAGAAAATAGTTTATTGCATCAGCACTACATCATGCTTGCGTCAGCAAGTCAACAGCGCTGACTGGTCAAACCTGACATGTGGGGGCCACACGTCAGTGACACTGGGGTTAATCCCGGTCAAAACCTGGCGTTGACTTGGTTTGACCAGTGGTGGGGCCCGCTGTCATTGCCTGTGAGCGGGGTTTAATTAGTGCAAACGCTGGGCTTAACCAGCGACTAACTGGCGGCGCTAATCCGGCGCGGCGGTGATTGCCTGCCGGCCGTTTTCGGGCACGGCTGGACGCACCGAGGGCACCGGAGGCAAGCTCGTGCTCTCCCGCATCCAGGGGAGGTGTCAGGAGGTCGCGGGGTGGCCTGGTTCATCGACGGCGAGCATTTGGGCAGCGGCCGGAGTTCAGTGTGCGAGCGAGCGTGGCTATGGGGCGCTAGTGGCTAACCAAAGGGGTCCTCTGGACTCCTGGCATCTTCAGGAACACGACCATGCGCTCGGGCGCGTCTAATGCATGCTAGATCGATGGCGGCGACGGGGTCACCGGCGGTGAGCTCGTGGATGCGGCGGGGCTACCAACTAGAGGACGCAACCGACGACGGGAGTAGGGGAAAAACATGGGCGGCCTCACATCGGTTGCAGCATGCGTCTCGGTGGGCTCGGGGAAGGTCGGACGACGCCGGGGCGGCGAGGCGAATCTTCGGCGGCCGAAGAAGGGGATGACGGCGATGGCGGCGTTACGGGGCGCTCCGACGGGCTTCCTTCTGTGGAGAGGCGTAGCGCGAGGTGGCGGAGCTGCTGGGCATCCTAGCTAGGCGCGGGGGGCTCAGTGGCCACGACAACGGTGAGCGGCGTTGACGAGCTCCATTCGAAAGCGCACGGAGAAGGGGTAGGGGTTCCAGAGAGAGAGGGAGGAGAGCCAGGGGAGAGGATGGGGACGAGAGAGAGAGGGCTTCGAGGCGTCTCCAGGCGCAGGATTGGGTTGACGGGGAGGGCTTCCTTTTATGGAGAGGCGTAGCGCGAGGTGGCGGAGCTGCTGGGCATCCTAGCTAGGCGCGGGGGGCTCGGTGGCCACGGAAACGGCGAGCGGCATCGACGAGCTCCATTCGAAAGCGCACGGAGAAGGGGGAGGGGTTCCAGAGAGAGAGGGGGGAGAGCCAGGGGAGAGGATGGGGACGAGAGCGCGACACGGCGAAGCAGGAGGTGGCGCGGTCGGCTGCATGCGCTGGCTGCCAGTGGGCACAAGGTTGAAGACAACCTTGCCCCTGGTGGGCTGGGCCAACAGTGCCAGGCCGGCTGGGCTGCCAGGTAAGGCCAGGTAAGCCTTTTCCTTTTCCTGTTTTCTTTTTCTATTTCTGACATTTGTTTTGTATCTAAAAGAAATGTTAAAACATTTCCATAAATGCTGAAAATATTTGTGGCATCTAGATATAATATTCTAGAGGACCTTACCAATTCCCAACATTTTTGGAGCCATTAAAATATTTATATAATTTAAATAGCTCCAAATCAAATATTTATGCATTGATTCAAAAATCCAAAATCTGTAGCAAAAATGTGCATCACTTCTGGTTGTTGTTCCCAACATTATCCAAAAAGCATGAACATTTTTGAATAGCATTTTGGGTTCATTGAAAATCCATTTTAAAGTTGAACATATTTGAATTTGCTTTGGTGCTAGGGTTTGCAACTTTCCCCATTTCAAATTTATTTGAAATTTAAACATGATGCACAAGCAAGCCTAGGATCATACCAGAACTAGGGATGTGACAGCTCGCCCCCACTAGGAAATATCTCGTCCCGAGATTCAGGAGTTGGCGAAAAGAAAGCGGGGTACTCAAGTCGAAGACGATCTTCTTGCTCCCAAGTAGCTTCTCTCTCAGCATGATGAGACCACTGAACCTTGAAAAACTTGATGTTATGACGTCGAGTGACACGCTCTGCTTGATCCAGAATGCGAACGGGGTACTCTCGATAAGTGAGGTTATCTTGGAGATCAAGCGTTTCGTGGTCCACTCCGCGGATGGGATCCGAGAAGCAACGCCTGAGTTGAGAGACGTGGAAGACATCATGAACTCGAGAAAGATGTGGGGGTAGTTCCAACTGGTAGGCAACCTCTCCTCGTTTAGCGAGAATGCAAAAAGGACCAATGTAACGAGGAGCCAACTTGCCCTTGATACCGAAACGATGGGTACCCTTCAAAGGGGTAACGCGAAGGTAAGCCTTGTCGTCAACTTCATAAGCCACTTCCTTATGACGACGGTCATACTGGCTCTTTTGAAGAGATTGGGCTGTTTTCAAATTTTCATGAATGATGCGAACTTGCTCTTCTGCCTCCTGGATCATATCCGGTCCAAAGAATTGTCTTTCACCGGTTTCTGACCAGTTCAAAGGTGTTCGACATCTTCGTCCATACAGAATCTCGAAGGGTGCTTTCTTAAGACTGGATTGATAGCTATTGTTATAAGCAAACTCGACGAAAGGAAGACATTTCTCCCAATCCATACCGAATGAGATAACGCAAGCTCTAAGCATGTCTTCGAGAATTTGGTTGACCCTTTCCACCTGACCACTTGACTGAGGGTGGAAAGCGGTACTGAAAGAAAGATGGGTGCCCATGGCATTCTGGAAACTTTCCCAGAAATGAGAGGTGAAAAGACTGCCACGGTCTGAATTGATCTCTAGTGGAACACCATGGAGTGACACTATTTGGGAGATATATAAGTCAGCGAGCTGACTAGCAGTGATACTCTCTCGAAGAGGTAGGAAGTGAGCCACTTTGGAGAGACGATAAATGACTACGAAGATAGCATTATTTCCTTTCTTGGTCCTGGGAAAGCTGGTAATGAAGTCCATACCAACTTTGTCCCATTTCCACTCGGGAATAGATAAAGGTTGAAGGGTGCCAGCAGGTCTCTGATGCTCTGCCTTAACGCGACGACAAACGTCACAGTTGGCAATAAATTGAGCGATTTCTCTCTTCATCCTAGTCCACCAGAACCTCTGGCGTAGGTCCTGATACATCTTTGTACTACCGGGATGAATCGTGAGAGGGGATTCATGGGCCTCCTTAAGGATCAGTTGTTGCATCTGTTGACATTTGGGAACCACCAAACGGTTTCCAAAGTAAACAGCACCTCATTCATCCATAGAGAAACAACCAGCAACTCCCTTGGAAATATTCTTCTTGATTCGGGCGATTCCCGTATCATGCTTCTGAGCCTCTATGATCTGATCCGTAAGGGTAGGTTTCGCCACCAAGGTAGAAAGAGAACCACGAGGAGCTATGTGAAGGTTAAGCTTACAAAATTCCTCATGGAGGGGTGGTTGACATTGTTGCAACATGAGGTTGTTGCAATAGGATTTACGACTTAAAGCATCAGCCATGACATTGGCTTTGCCTAGGGTGTAGGTGATTCCTAAGTCGTAATTCAAGATCAACTCCAACCAACGTCTCTGTTGGAGATTCAGATCTGGTTGGGTGAAGATATACTTGAGACTCTGATGGTCAGTCAAGATTTCGCAACGGTTACCAAGAAGGTAATGTCGCCAAGTCTTAAGTGCATAGACTACGGCTGCAAGCTCTAGATCATGTGTAGGATAATTTTCCTCATGTGGATGCAACTTTCGAGATGCATAGGCAATCACATGACGATCCTGCATAACAATGCAACCTAGTCCTTGACGTGAAGCATCGCAATAGATAACAAAGTCCTTAGTGAAATCTGGTGGCACGAGTATGGGCGCAGAAGTCAGGCGTCTTTTCAGTTCCTGAAAACTATGCTCACACTGTGGGGTCCACTCAAACCTTTTATCTTTCTTGAGAAACTCCGTGAGGGGTTTGGCCACTTTGGAGAAGTTTTCAACGAAGCGGCGACAATAACTGGCTAGACCAAGGAAACTCCTAACTTGTTTGACCGTTTTGGGTGGATTCCAATCGAGAACGGCTTTGAGTCTCTCAGGATTGACAGCAATGCCCTTACCAGAGATCACGTGGCCCGGATAGGTCACTTCTGGCAACCAAAATTCACACTTGGAGAACTTGGCATAAAGGCGGTGCTCTCTGAGTTTTCCTAACACAAGCCTAAGATGTTCGGCATGCTCTTCATCGTTCTTCGAGTAAATAAGAATATCATCGAGATAAACCATGACGAACTTATCTAAGTACTCCATAAAGATCGAGTTCATCAAGCGGGAGAAAGTAGCTGGAGCATTGGTTAGGCCGAAAGACATCACAGTGTACTCGTATTGACCATAAGGAGTGACAAAGGCTGTTTTGGGGATGTCCCCATTTCTGATCTTGATTTGGTGGTAGCCTAACCTCAAATCCATCTTGGAAAAGACTGAGGACCCGGCGAGCTGATCATACAGGTCGTTGATCCTCGGGATCGGATACTTGTTCTTTATCGTGACCAAATTAACGGGACGATAATCTACAACCATCCGATCCGTACCATCCTTCTTCTTGACGAAGAGGACAGGACAAGCCCAAGGAGAAGAACTGGGACGGATGAAACCCTTTTGCAAGGACTCATCAAGTTGTTTCTTAAGCTCGGCTAACTCCAAAGGTGCCATCTTGTATGGTCTCCTAGAGATTGGAACAGTTCCTGGGATAAGTTCTATGACAAACTCTACATCTCTGTCAGGTGGGACACCGGGCAGTTCTTCTGGAAAAACATCCAGAAAGTCACGGACTACCGGAATATCTTGAAGGTCTGGAAGAGGGCTGGCATTAAGAGAATAGATTTGACGCCTGGCAACTCTAGTGGAGACAGTGACTATTTTGCCAGATGGATGTGTAAGTTGAACAGATCTAGTGTAACAATCTATCTTGGCATGATGAGCTGTCATCCAGTCCATACCCAAGATGATGTTAATATCTAAGGACTTAAGAGATATCAAAGAAGCAAGGAATACCAGTCTGTCAACAAGGATTTCATTACCATGGCTTACCTTGGAGGTTTGCCATTTGGAACCAGGAGTCTGGATTATTAGTGGAGTCGGCATATCACAAAATGACATGTCGTGCAACCGAGCATAACCTTCGGATATGAAGGAGTGGGATGCTCCAGTATCGAACAGAACTGAAGCTGGGTGACAATTGACAAGAAGCGTACCCAGTACGACGTCGGGATCATCTTGAGCTTCTGTAGCTGAGACATGGTGCACACATGCTCGTTCAATGGAGGCTGGCTTGGTACTGATCATCTTGCCTGATGGCTTTTCACGGCCAACAGACCTCACAAACTGGGGTGGAGTAAAACTGGACAGAGGGTAGTCACGTGCATAGTGCCTTGGTCCTCTGCAGGTGTAGCAAGTTCCTGAGGTAGGACGTGGACCTACATTGGCAAGTGGTCCACTAATAGGCCTGGGTGGAGCACGTTGCTGAGTTGGGTGAGGCGCCACATCGGATGGCCTCGGTGCATATCCAGGTGGAAGAGCCGAGTTCGGAATCCAAATCCGTCGCTTCTGAGAGCCAGAGCGGGAGGAAGAACCTAGATCGCAGTCGTGCTTTCGAGACTCCTCGTAAGTGAGTTGAGCTGTCTCTGCATTAATGGCCTTGTTCACAAGAGCCTGGAAAGTATCACAGTGATGCAGGTGGAGATCATGATGCAACTTAGGGTTGAGACCCTTCCGGAACCTAGCTTGCTTATTAGCGTCCGTGGACACTTCTTCTGTAGCATAGCGGGCGAGGTTTCCAAACTCTCTACTGTAAGCATCAACAGGCAGCTTACCCTGGGTAAAACTACAAAACTCTTCCCTCTTGCGGTCAATGAGAGCCTGAGGAATGTGGTGCTCACGAAAAGCCTCGGTGAAATCCCTCCAGGTAGGAATCTGACCAGCTGGAAGCATAGCCTCATAGCTCTGCCACCAAATACTAGCAGGACCTTCCAGGTGATAGGTAGCATAGGTGACCTTGTCACCTTCAGCCACGTTCGCAGAAAGCAACTTGTGAGTGATGCTCCGGAGCCAGTCATCCGCATCGAGTGGCTCAATGGAATGATGGAAGGTGGGTGGTTTCAGACCAATGAAGTCGGTGATAGAAACCAACTTCTTACGCTGATATGCGGTGTTCTGCTCAATCTGTGCCAGCAAGCGGTTAGTCTCACGCTTGTTCCTCTCGGACGCTAACAAGAACTCTGCCATCAAAGGCTGGTCAGGAGGATCCTCGTCCCTACCATCTCCGTGATTCTTGCTATGAGCAACTGAACCTCGGTTAGCAGACGACATCCTGGCACAGAAACCAAGGGAACAAGGATGGAATTAGCATAGACATAGGGATGCGGAATGTAATGCAAAAGCATTGGAAATTCTTGAAATCCTAGGAAAATTTCGGCAGCATAATGGCTGTAAATGCTCAAAAGGATTTTTGAGACATTCATCAAAGGAATAGCATAATCAATCAACATCATAATATCAAGGTTCTGGGTCAAACTGAGGACACACGGAAGTAGTAGAACTATACGGAGACACAACCCAACAATCCTAAGACTTTACGGTTTAGTAACACGTCATCCTGAGAGATAGAGGAGAAACCTAGGCCTTAACCCTCGTAGAAAAGAAGAGGCTGACTCAGAAAGAATGACATGAGGTAAAGGAGTAAAAAGAGCCTTACGTTCCCTTCCACGATGAATTCCCTTATATAACTAAAGCATTTCTAGACTCAACTTCGACCAGTTTAGCTTGGTAATCCTACAGTCAGTCAGGCTCTGATACCAATGTTGTCGGGACCCCGATCCTAAGTCACACCGATCTAGCATGTAACACTTCATATCACTTTGTGGCCTCACGCACGGTATTCCCACGGGTGCCACCTTACCTGGCCCGGGACCGTTTGCGCCTTTTGGCTCAGGTATATGATAGTGTCGCTAGCATCCATATGACAGAGAACCCGGGCCGACATGACTAGTCGTGAACCCAAAGTAGCACTAACTTACAGGGACAGGCATACATGAGTCAACCTCGAGCATGTCGGTCAACAGCGTATGAATCCGGGCTATAGCACTGGGCTAACAGGACTCCGGGAACCCGGGCTGTAGCAGGCTAGGCAGGACTTCGGATGTCACCGCGTGACATTTCCCCGAAGGGACAGACACAAGAACAAAGTGAATCACATGCCGGCCAGTCAAGTGTTCTGGAGCAGTAGTGCTGGGCTAGCAGGACTCCGGTGAACCGGGCTGTAGCGGACTACTATGGCACATGGAAGCACAAGACTACATTTCCCCATAAGAGAGGCTATCTGAGGTAAACAACTAGGTTGTCGGATCCCACACATAGCAATACACGTTACACGTACGCATAACATGCAAGTATGTGCTGTACATCATGGCATCACAACATAACTCAAACTCATATAGATAAAGGCCCAGAAGAGCCACATAGCATTCAATACAAATAGGGGTCTCATGACCCATCATTCAGAGCATACAAGCAACAGAAGCATTACATGTCTGAGTACAGACAACTACAAAAGGAAAAGACTAGGAAGCCTGACTATACACGACCCTTCCAAGGGTACAAGATCGTAGCTGGGATACAAGCTACTCGTCGAAGTCACTAGCGTAACCAACTGCAAAACATAAATAAGCAAACGTGAGTACAAAGGTACTCAGCAAGTCTTACATCAGAACTATCTACATATGCAACATTATCAACAAAAGGGGGGGGTGGAGTTTTAACAGCAGCAAGCCAGCTTTGACTCAGTGGCTAACCTATACTACGAGTATCAGAAACTTCTTTGAGGTAAGAAGACGCACACGAGTCCACATGTTCACCATATCAATACTCCACTATGGATCCGTTCCCGTCTTCCTACGAGAAGGCCATCCATAGCACTCACGCTTATCTTGCGTATTTTAGAGTATCCACTTCAAATTGTCTATGTACTACATAAGTCCTCCAAGTTTCCATATCCGAGGAAAACAGCTATTCGAATAGATAATGTTGACCCTGCAGGGGTGTACTTCTTCACACACGCTCTCGCCACTTATAGCCCTGTACACGTCATGTACATCGGCAACCTTCAAGCGAAACCCGGGCGAGGGTGTCGGCCACGACCTGACTAACCACAAAAGTCTCTCGTCCAAGTTTATCGCCTATTCGGGTTCAGTCCGCAAGGAGATCCGGCCGGGGAGTCGCTCACGGCCCCAAACGATGTGTGTAGGGTTCCCAAGCTCACCATCCGGGTGCCACTTGGTACACCGTGCCACGGTGCCTAGTCTGTCCCAAGCCCGTCCCGTCGGACACCACCTGGTAGACAAGTAGCACTACCTACAAACGCTAGAAACTAGTTGCAACTCCTGGACAGAGATCAAGTGGATTAATAAGCCGAGAGGGGCCGGATAAGCGGAACCCAATGTGTGGTAGTAACTGGACTTGGATAACATACATAGAACACAGTGCTTAAGGATGGTTCCAATGAGACAACCCACCATGTACTCCTACATGGCCTCTCATCTCTACCTTTACCAAAACGTGTTCAGACACTTAGCCTTTACCGGTAGGACATGTTCACCACTCCGATTCATTCCCGATGAATCAGACCTGACACAACTCTAAGCATAGCTGGCATAAAGAAAAACAAGCATGGATGAGTAGGCACATCAAGGCTCAAGCAACTCCTACTCATGCTAGTGGGTTTCAACTATTTACTGTGGCAATGACAGGTCATGCAGAGGAATGGGTTCAGCTACCGTAGCAGAAAGTAGCAGTTTTGAATCGTTGTTGTCCTAATGCAGTAAAAGGAGCAGGAGCGAGAGAGTGGGATTTATCGAGATGCTCAAGGGGGTTTGCTTGCCTGATAGATCCATGAAGAAGCACTGCTCCTCACACAGGTACTCGGGACACCTTCCGGAGTAGAACCTATCGAGAGGGAACGGTGCCGGCAATCAATAAACAACCATATGCAACAATATGATGCACGAAGATGACATTTCAAAGATGCTATGATTTTCCCTAATGCATCTAGCATCAATTTGGTTGAAGTCCATATGAACCAAGGGTTCATATGCAAACCCCAAGTTAAATATATAACATGCCGTTATTACGTTTTCACTTATACAGCAAGTATAAGTTGGTTTTTCATGCATGAAACTGGCATAAATGGATTCCTTGCATTTTTCTTATGATTTTTCATATATAATTTATTTCATTCTGAGCTACGGTTTAATTTCTATGAATTTTAGAAGTTTTAACTATTTTCTGAAATTTCCTAATTTATTTTAAATCCAGAAAATAGTTTATTGCATCAGCACTACATCATGCTTGCGTCAGCAAGTCAACAACGCTGACTGGTCAAACCTAACGTGTGGGGGCCACACGCTAGTGACACTGGGGTTAATCCCGGTCAAAACCTGGCGTTGACTTGGTTTGACCAGTGGTGGGGCCCGCTGTCATTGCCTGTGAGCGGGGTTTAATTAGTGCAAACGCTGGGGTTAACCAGCGACTAACTGGCGGCGCTAATCTGGCGCGGCGGCGATCGCCGGCCGGCCGTTTTCGGCCACGGCTGGACGCACCGAGGGCACCGGAGGCAAGCTCGTGCTCTCCCGCATCCGGGGGAGGTGTCAGGAGGTCGCGGGGTGGCCTGGTTCATCGACGGCGAACATTTGGGCGGCGGCCGGAGTTCGGTGTGCGAGCGAGCACGGCTATGGGGTGCTAGTGGCTAACCAAAGGGGTCCTCTGGACTCCTGGCATCTTCAGGAACACGACCATGCGCTCGGGCGCGTCTAATGCATGCTAGATCGATGGTGGCGACGGGGTCGCCGGCGGTGAGCTCACGGATGCGGCGGGGCTACCAGCTAGAGGACGCAACTGACGATGGGAGTAGGGGAAAAAGATGGGTGGCCTCACAGCGGTTGCAGCAAGCGTCTCGGTGGGCTCGGGGAAGGTCGGACGACGCCGGGACGGCGAGGCGAATCTTCAGCTGCCGAAGAAGGGGATGACGGCGATGGCGGCGTTACGGGGCGCTCCGACGGGCTTCCTTCTGTGGAGAGGCGTAGCGCGAGGTGGCGGAGCTGCTGGGCATCCTAGCTAGGCGCGGGGGGCTCGGTGGCCACGGAAACGGCGAGCGGCATCGACGAGCTCCATTCGAAAGCGCACGGAGAAGGGGGAGGGGTTCCAGAGAGAGAGGGGGGAGAGCCAGGGGAGAGGATGGGGACGAGAGAGAGGGCTTCGAGGCGTCTCCAGGCGTGGGATTGGGTTGACGGGGAGCGCGACACGGCGAAGCAGGAGGTGGCGCGGTCGGCTGCATGCTGGCTGCCAGTGGGCACAAGGTTGAAGACAACCTTGCCCCTGGTGGGCTGGGCCAACAATGCCAGGCCGGCTGGGCTGCCAGGTAAGGCCAGGTAATCCTTTTCCTTTTCCTGTTTTCTTTTTCTATTTCTGACATTTGTTTTGTATCTAAAAGAAATGTTAAAACATTTCCGTAAATGCTGAAAATATTTGTGGCATCTAGATATAATATTCCAGAGGCTCTTACCAATTCCCAACATTTTTGGAGCCATTAAAATATTTATATAATTTAAACAGCTCCAAATCAAATATTTATGCATTGATTCAAAAATCCAAAATCTGTAGCAAAAATGTGCATCACTTCTGGTTGTTGTTCCCAACATTATCCAAAGAGCATGAACATTTTTGAATAGCATTTTGGGTTCATTGAAAATCCATTTTAAAGTTGAACATATTTGAATTTGCTTTGGTGCTAGGGTTTGCAACTTTCCCCGTTTCAAATTTATTTGAAATTTAAACATGATGCACAAGCAAGCCTGGATCATACCAGAACTAGGGATGTGACATTGGCAAATCTCGGTCCATTCCGAGTATGGTTAACACCCGCTCACGAAAAGAGACAAAAGGGGGACGGCGATGCAAGTAGGAGTGTCGGGTTGCAAAACAGACAATGGGGAAAAAATGCTCGGATGCATTAGACGAACACGTATGCAAATGCGATGCATATCATGACATGATATGAAATGCATGACACAAACAAAATGAAAAACGAAAACAAAACCCAACCACGAAGGGAAAAATCATATCGTATCTCCGGAAAAGGCAAGAGTCAGAGTTACAAATATGGAAAGTTGTATCCGGGGCGTTATAGGCGGTGCCAATCTGAAGCGGGTCATGGAACTGGCCAAGCCGATCTGAAGGGGGTCATAAGTACTGCTACATCAGCATCCTTACGAGCCCACCTCGAAAAGGAGGACTCCTCCGAGCCCCACCCCACTGTTTGTACCCATAGGTAACCTGCCGCTTCTTGGTTATTAGATGCTTTGAGTTTGAGTGGCCTGAAGATATAGAATACACAATGTTTTATTCTTTCATATGCCATTTTGATATGGATACAGTGTTAGCTTTTGATATGAGCTAGAATTATGTTGCCCCACCAGCCTGAAAATGTTGGGGAGCGTAGTAATTTCAAAAATTTCCCTACGCACACACAAGATCATTGTGATGCATAGCAACGAGAGGGAAGAGTATCATCCACGTACCCTCGTAGACCGTAAGCGGAAGCGTTATGAGAACGCGGTTGATGTAGTCGAACATCTTCACGATCCGACCGATCCAAGTACCGAACGCATGACACCTCCGAGTTCAGCACACGTTCAGCTCGATGACGTCCCACGAACTCCGATCCAGCAGAGCTTCATGGGAGAGTTCCGTCAGCACGACGGCGTGTTGACGGTGATGATGTTGCTACCGACGCAGGGCTTCGCCTAAGCACTGCTACGATATGATCGAGGTGGATTATGGTGGAGGGGGGCACCGCACACGGCTAAGGGATCAATGATCAAATTGTGTGTCTAGAGGTGCCCCCTGCCCCAGTATGTAAAGGAGCAAGGGGGGAGGCCGGCCGGCCCTCTATAGCGCGCCAGGAGGAGCCTCCTCCTAGTAGGAGTAGGACTCCCCTCTTTCCTACTCCTACTAGGAGGGGGAAAGGAAGGGGAGAGGGAGAAGGAAAGGGGGCGCCCCCCCTCTCCTAGTCCAATTCGGACCAGAGGGGGAGGGGCGCGTGACCTGCCCTAGGACAGCCCTCTCTCTCTCAACTAAGGCCCATCAGGCCCATTATTTCTCCCCGGGGGGGGGGGGGGGTTCTGGTAACCCTCCGGCACTCCGGTTTTCTCCGAAATCACCCGAAACACTTCCGATGTCTGAATATAGTCATCCAATATATCGATATTTACATATCAACCATTTCGAGACTCCTCTTGATGTCCGTGATCATATCCGGGACTCCGAACTACCTTCGGTACATCAAAACACAAAAACTCATAATACCGATCGTCACTGAACTTTAAGTGTGCGGACCCTACGGGTTCGAGAACTATGTAGACATGACCAAGACACGTCTCCGGTCAATAACCAATAGCGGAACCTGGATGTTCATATTGGCTCCCACATATTCTACGAAGATCTTTATCGGTCAAACCGCATAACATCACACGTCGTTCCCTTTGTCAGCGGTATGTTACTTGCCCGAGATTCGATCGTCGGTATCTCAATATCTAGTTCAATCTCGTTACCGGCAAGTCTCTTTACTCGTTCTGTAATGCATTATCCTGCAACTAACTCATTAGTTACAATGCTTGCAAGGCTTTATAGTGATGTGCATTACGTGGGCCCAAAGATACCTCTCCGACAATCGGAGTGACAAATCCTAATCTTGATCTATGTCAACTCAACAAGTACCATCAGAGACACCTGTAGAGCACCTTTATAATCACCCAGTTACGTTGTGACGTTTGGTAGCACACAAAGTGTTCCTCCGGTAATCGGGAGTTACATAATCTCATAGTCATAGGAACATGTATAAGTCATGAAGAAAGCAATAGAAGTAAACTAAAATGATCAAGTGCTAAGCTGACGAAATGGGTCAAGTCAATCACACCTAATGATGTGATCCTGTTTATCAAATGACAACTCATGTCTATGGTTAGGAAACATAACCATCTTTGATCAACGAGCTAGTCAAGTAGAGGCATACTAGTGACAATCTGTTTGTCTATGTATTCACACATGTATCATGTTTCCGGTTAATACAATTCTAGCATGAATAATAAACATTTATCATGATATAAGGAAATAAATAATAACTTTATTATTGCTTCTAGGGCATATTTCCTTCAATCTCCCACTTGCACTAGAGTTAATAATCTAGATTACATAGTAATGATTCTAACTCCCATGGAGTCTTGGTGTTGATCATGTTTTGCTCGTGAGACAGGCTTAGTCAACGGGTCTGCAACATTCAGATCCGTATGTATCTTGCAAATCTCTATGTCTCCCACCTGGACTTGATCGCAGATGGAATTGAAGCGTCTCTTGATGTGCTTGGTTCTCTTGTGAAATCTGGATTCCTTTGCCAAGGAAATTGCACCAGTATTGTCACAAAAGATTTTTATTGAACCCGATGCACTAGGTATGACACCTAGACCAGATATGAACTCCTTCATCCAGACTCCTTCATTTGCTACTTCCGAAGCAGCAATGTACTCCGCTTCACAAGTAGATCCTGCCACGACGCTTTGTTTAGAACTGCTCCAACTGACAGCTCCACCGTTCAATATAAACACATATCCGGTTTGCGATTTAGAATCGTCCGGATCAGTGTCAAAGCTTGCATCAACGTAACCATTTGCGATGAGCTGCTTCTCACGTCCATAAACAAGAAACATATCCTTAGTCCTTTTCAAGTATTTCAGGATGTTCTTGACCATTGTCCAGTGATCCACTCCTGGATTACTTTGGTACCTCCCTGCTAAACTAATAGCAAGGCACACATCAGGTCTGGTACACAACATTGCATACATGATAGAGCCTATGGCTGAAGCATAGGGAACATCTTTCATTTTCTCTCTATCTTCTGCAGTGGTGGGACATTGAGTCTTACTGAACTTCACACCTTGTAACACAGGGAAGAATCCTTTCTTTGCCTGATCCATTTTGAACTTCTTCCAAACATTGTCTAGGTATGTGCTTTGTGAAAGTCCAATTAAGCGTCTTGATCTATCTCTATAGATCTTGATGCCCAATATGTAAGCAGCTTCACCGAGGTCTTTCATCGAAAAACTCTTATTCAAGTATCCTTTTATGCTATCCAGAAATTCTATATCATTTCCAATTAACATATGTCATCCACATATAATATTAGAAATGCTACAAAGCTCCCACTCACTTTCTTGTAAATACAGGCTTCTCCAAAAGTCTGTATAAAACCATATGCTTTGATCACACTATCAAAACGTTTATTCCAACTCTGAGAGGCTTGCACCAGTCCATAAATGGATCGTTGGAGCTTGCACACTTTGTTAGCACCCTTTGGATTGATAAAACCTTCAGGTTGCATCATATACAACTCTTCTTCCAGAAATCCATTCAAGAATACAGTCTTTACATACATTTGCCAAATTTCATAATTAAAATGCGGCAATAACTAACATGATTCAGACGGACTTAAGCATCGCTACGGGTGAGAAGGTCTCATCGTAGTCAACTCCTTGAACTTGTCGAAAACTTTTCGCAACAAGTCGAGCTTTGTAGACAATAACATTATCATCACCGTCTGTCTTCTTCTTGAAGATCCATTTATTCTCGATGGCTTGCCGATCATCGGGAAAGTCAACCAAAGTCCACACTTTGTTCTCATACATGGATCCCATCTCAGATTTCATGGCCTCAAGCCATTTTGCGGAATCTGGGCTCATCCTCGCTTCCTGATAGTTTGTAGGTTCGTCATGGTCTAGTAACATGACTTCCAGAACAGGATTACCGTACCACTCTGGTGCGGATCTTACTCTGGTTGACCTACGAGGTTCGGTAGTAACTTGATCTGAAGTTTCATGATCATCATCATTAGCTTCCTCACTAATTGGTGTAGGTGTCACAGAAACCGGTTTCTGTGATGAGCTACTTTCCAATAAGGGAGCAGGTACAGTTACCTCATCAAGTTCTACTTTCCTCCCACTCACTTCTTCCGAGAGAAACTCCTTCTCTTGAAATGATCCATTCTTAGCAACAAAAGTCTTGCCTTCGGATCTGTGATAGAAGGTGTACCCAGCAGTTACTTTTGGGTATCCGATGAAGAAGCACTTCTCCGACTTGGGTTTGAGCTTATCAAGATGAAACTTTTTCACATAAGCATCACAACCCCAAACTTTTAAGAAACGACAGCTTAGGTTTCTTGCTAAACCATAGTTCATACGGTGTTGTCTCATCGGATTTAGATGGTGCCACTTTTTAAATGTGAATGCAGCTGTCTCTAATGCATAACCCCAAAACGATAGTGGTAAATCGGTAAGAGACATCATAGATCGCACCATATCTAGTAAAGTACGATTAGGACGTTCGGACACACCATTACACTGTGGTGTTCCAGGTGGCGTGAGTTGCGAAACTATTCCACATTGTTTCAAATGAAGACCAAACTCGTAACTCAAATATTCTCCTCCACGATCAGATTGTAGAAACTTTATTTTCTTGTTACGATGATTTTCCACTTCACTCTGAAATTCTTTAAACTTTTCAAATGTTTCAGACTTATGTTTCATCAAGTAGATATACCGATATCTGCTCAGATCATCTGTGAAGGTGAGAAAATAATGATACCCACCGCGAGCTTCAATATTCATCGGACCACATACATCAGTATGTATGATTTCCAACAAATCTGTTGCTTGCTCCATAGTTCCGAAGAACGGCGTTTTAGTCATATTGCCCATGAGGCATGGTTCGCAAGTACCAAGTGATTCATAATCAAGTGATTCCAAAAGTCCATCAGAATGGAGTTTCTTCAGGCGTTTTATACCAATATGACCTAAACGGCAGTGCCACAAATAAGTTGCGCTATCATTATCAACTCTGCATCTTTTAGCTTCAATACTATGAATATGTGTATCTCCACTATCGAGATTCAAAAAGAATAGACCACTCTTTAAGGGTGCATGACCATAAAAGATATTACTCATATAAATAGAACAACCATTATTCTCTGATTTAAATGAATAACCGTCTCGCATGAAACAAGATCCAGATATAATGTTCATGCTTAACGCTGGCACCAAATAACAATTATTCAGGTCTAATACTAATCCCGAAGGTAGATGTAGAGGTAGCGTGCCGACTGCGATCACATCGACTTTGGGACCATTTCCTACGCGCATCGTCACCTCGACTTGTTTGCCGTTCTTCCTGAAGTTCCCTTTCTTCTTCCATTTACCCTTTTTCTTGAAACTCGTGATCTTGTTAACCATCAACACTTGATGCTCCTTCTTGATTTCTACCTCCGTAGCCTTTAGCATTGCGAAGAGCTCAGGAATTGTTTTAGTCATCCCTTGCATGTTATAGTTCACCACGAAGCTCTTGTAGCTTGGTGGCAGTGATTGAAGAACTCTGTCAATGACACTATCAACAGGAAGATTAACTCCCAGTTGAGTCAAGTGGTTATGGTACCCAGACATTCTGAGTATATGTTCACTGACAGAATTATTCTCCTCCATCTTGCAGTTGTAGAACTTATTGGAGACTTCATATATCTCAATACGGGCATTTGCTTGAAATATTAACTTCAACTCCTGGAACATCTCATATGCTCCATGACGTTCAAAACGTCGTTGAAGTCCCGGTTCTAAGCCGTAAAGCATGGCACATTGAACTATCGAGTAGTCATCAACTTTGCTTTGCCAGACGTTCATAACATCTGGTGTTGCTCCTGCAGCAGGTTTGGCACTTAGCGGTGCTTCCAGGACGTAATTGTTCTATGTAGCAATGAGGATAATCCTGAAGTTACAGACCCAGTCCGTGTAATTGCTACCATCATCTTTCAACTTTGCTTTCTGAAGGAACGCATTAAAATTCAACGGAACAATAGCACGGGCCATCTATCTACAACAACATAGACATGCAAAATACTATCAGGTACTAAGTTCATGATAAATTAAGGTCAGTTAATCAAATTATTAAAGAACACCCACTTAGATAGACATCCCTCTAATCATCTAAGTGATCACATGATCCATATCAACAAAACCATGTCCGATCATCACGTGAGATGGAGTAGTTTTCAATGGTGAACATCAATATGTTGATCATATCTTCTATATGATTCACGCTCGACCTTTCGGTCTCCAGTGTTCCGAGGCCATATTTGCATATGCCAGGCTCGTCAAGTTTAACCCGAGTATTCTGCATGTGCAAAACTGGCTTGCACCCGTTTTATGTGAACGTAGAGCATATCACACCCGATCATCACGTGGTGTCTCGGCACGACAAACTTTCACAATGGTGAATACTCTGGGAGAACACTTGTACCTTGAAATTTAGTGAGAGATCATCTTATAATGCTACTGTCGATCTAAGAAAAATAAGATGCATAAAAGATAAACATCACATGCAATCAATATAAGTGATGTGATATGGACATCATCATCTTGTGCTTATGATCTCCATCTCCGAAGCACCGTCATGATCACCATTGCCACCGGCGCGACACCTTGATCTCCATCGTAGCATCGTTGTCGTCTCGCCAACTATTGCTTCTATGACTATTGCTACCGCTTAGTGATAAAGTAAAGCAATTACAGGGCGATTGCATTGCATACAATAAAGCGACAACCATATGGCTCCTGCCTGTTGTCGATAACTCGGTTACAAACATGATCATCTCAAACAACAAAATATAGCATCATGTCTTGACCATATCACATCACAACATGGCCTGCAAAAACAAGTTAGACGTCCTCTACTTTGTTGTTGCAAGTTTTACGTGGCTGCTATGGGCTGAGCAAGAACCGTTCTTACCTACGCATCGAAACCACAATGATAGTTTGTCAACTTAGTGTTGTTTTAACCGTCTAAAGGACCGGGCCTAGCCACACTCAGTTCAACTAAAGTTGGAGAAACTGACACCCGCCAGCCACCTGTGTGCAAAGCACATCGGTAGAACCAGTCTCGCGTAAGCGTATGCGTAATGTTGGTCCGGGCCGCTTCATCCAACAATACCACCGAACCAAAGTATGACATGCTGGTAAGAAGTATGACTTGTATTGCCCACAACTCACTTGTGTTCTACTCGTGCATATAACTTCTACGCATAAACATGGCTCTGATACCACTGTTGGGGAATGTAGTAATTTCAAAAATTTCCCTACGCACACGCAAGATCATGGTGATGCATAGCAACGAGAGGGAAGAGTATCGTCCATGTACCCTCGTAGACCGTGAGTGGAATCGTTATGAGAATGCGGTTTATGTAGTCGAACGTCTTCACGATCCGACCGATCCAAGTACCAAAAGCACGACACCTCCGAGTTCAGCACACGTTCAGCTCGATGACATCCCACGAACTCCGATCCAGCAGAGCTTCACGGGAGAGTTCTGTCAGCATGACGGCGTGTTGGCGGTGATGATGTTGCTACCGACGTAGGTCTAGACTACTCACAAAGCATATTCATGTTCATAATCAGAGGAGTAATAATTATCATTAAGGATCTAAACATATGATCTTCCACCGAATAAACCAACTAGCATCAACTACAAGGAGTAATCAACACTACTAGCAACCCACGGGTACCGATCTGAGGTTTTGAGACAAAGATCGGATACAAGAGATGAACTAGGGTTTGAGAGGAGATGGTGCTGATGAAGATGTTGATGGATATTGACCCCCTCTTGATGAGAGGATCATTGGTGATGACGATGATGATTTCCTCCTTCGGGAGGGAAGTTTCCCCGGCAGAACAGGTCCGCCGGAGCGCTAGATATGTAATAAGAGAGAAAAGGCATAAGTATTGTACCAAAATATGTAATAACATCCCATATTACAATAAATATCAATATAAAAGCATGATGCAAAATGGACGTATCAACTCCTCCAAGCTTAGACCTCGCTTGTCCTTAAGACAAAGCCGAAATCGATAATCATGTCCACATTTTTAAAGATAGAGGTGTCGATAAAATGAA
Source organism: Triticum urartu (assembly GCF_003073215.2). Classification (NCBI taxonomy): domain Eukaryota; kingdom Viridiplantae; phylum Streptophyta; class Magnoliopsida; order Poales; family Poaceae; genus Triticum; species Triticum urartu. The sequence continues at coordinate 264,117,890 of NC_053027.1, forward strand.
ATACGAACATGAGGGCATCATGATCATCTTTAGAACAACAACATATATTGACATATAATTTCTTATGCTAAAGTGATAATTCATTCACAAGGTAAAGTATTAATCAGAAACTTTATTGAAAACCAACAAACTATGATCTTAGTCATTGAAGCAATTGCAATTTATCATAATATCGTAAAGACTCAATACTAACATTTTGCAATCTGGGATATTAATGCAGAACATCCATGGGAAGTAAGATTCACAAAAAGGGAGTGGAGCAACGGGAAAAGGGAGCACAGTTTCAAGGCGGACCTTAACTTTGAAGAGTTGTGGCCTAGAGATATAGTTTTGGAGAGCCGTGGGCTTGTAGACCACCTAATCTTCAATCAGGTATCATTGTTATCATTGATGGAGGCATAATAATTGTTCTACGAGAATGTTGTGACAGAAAATAAAGATATTCTTAGAAAGAATGCTTAAAAGTTTAGAATATGACATCAAATCTCATGACTTGTAAACTTCAAAATTATGTAGCAAATGAGTACATGAAGAAAGATAAATCAACATTTGAAAGCAAGCGTAGAAACATATCCTTGCGAAACGACTACTATTTCCACACTACTCTTTAGCCTATACATATGTTTCAGGATGGCAACTCGTTCGGCTAGTGCAAGATCCATAGTGCAATTTAGTTAGATATTTGCGCTGCATGATAATTAGACAGTATTATTACAATGCCAAAAGGAGCTTGAATTTTAACGCTACTATTATACTGCATAGATACCATATCTTCAGTTTGCCATGATTATCACAAAATATCATGAAAGATGAGTTTACATGAGAAACTAACCCATCAGTACATGGTATCTAACCTAAGATGCCTTGTACAATGATAACCAGCTATCAAGGCCAATCTCAAAACTATTGTGACAGAAAAAAAAGCAGGAACATTGAAGTATAAGCTTTATAATTGGACTGTAACAAAGAATTTCGCTTGGAGATGAGAACAATAAACTAAGATAACAAAAATAAAATGCATCATGGGAAACTAAAATGTCAGCAAAGGATCAATCCATAGATCAACCGGAGAAGATGAAATGGGTCTGAACCGAAGGAACCAAATCAGTTAACCTGGTAGAGGGTATGAATCTGAATGTTTGTTTACGACAATACCTGGTAGAGGAGCTTCTCAAGGATGAGCTCTGCAAATTCCTTGACGATGTGGAAGAGGTCAGGGAGAAAGACGACCCTACAGTCTGAACCGGCAACCTAATATTCTGTTAGCCTTTTACTCTGCAACAGTAACATAAGATAACCCAACATATCATAAATTAGATTCTATAACAAATAAAATATGCATATGCCACTAAGCTAGATACATTTTCGTGAGAAGGGTAAGCTTTCCATGAATTCTGTAATTCTGCCATGAAACAAAATGGATGCAAGAAAGCACCGGCAGTACATTAACTAAATAGAGAAGGGGGCAGTGAAGCTATAGTTGAAGTGTAATAGAAAGAACCACACATACATTTAATACTCTTCCTTAAAACTAAAGATATTCACACATGAATGAAAAAATGGATTAATACTCTGCACATCCAATGAAGTACTTCTGTAATGTTTTTGGAAAATTTTGAAAACCATACAGATGTGCAGATTCATTAGCTGCATAAAAATATAAGATTCTTCAATTAGGGGGAAGAGACACAGTTGAGTTGTTGTTTTGAGTCTCATAGCTTAAATTTTGGTATGACTCATGAAATACTCATCACGGTCAATTCAGAGAATAAACTGAACAATGACAGATTTACTATATCCATATGCACACCAGATGATGAGCTACGCAGCATATGATATCCAGCTTGGTTTCATAAGTATGTGAGTTCAGTGAGTACCTCTGGGCTCAGTTGGCCATAGTTGTGAAGATGATGGCGGAGAGAAGTGATGGCTCACCACCACACCCCAGATCCAAGCACCAGCAACTTACAACCCGCTTGGATTTTCATGCAACACCATATAGGCATAGATAAATAAGAATCTACATAAACAAAAATGAGATATTCTGGGGATTAAATCAAAACACGAGGATGATTGTAAAGTAATAGGGAGAGGATACAATGGTTGAGGGGAACTCGTAAAGTATTAGGATGACTGGTCACAGAGTATAAACATATACTCAGGGGCAAATCAATTTGAATACAACCTAATTATTATGAGAAACAAAAGGAGTATGGTAATTCAGAAAAGCAAAATCTGTACTCAGAAGTAGCTGCCAGTTACTACCATTTCGTGATTTTGTTCTGCACACCCTAGAAAATAAAATGAATCTGCACTTCTAAGACCTACGGCTAGATAGTTAACTACCTTATCCAACAGTTCCATTACAGAATATAGCAGCAGCAGCAAGAAGAAAGCATCAAGGTTCAGGTCATACCACTACCAAAATGTGATCTTATGGAACAAATAGTAAATTATCTGCACAATGAAGCCTGTAAAAACAAATAAACAAGCACCGAAGGTTTTTATTTATCACATTTTCTGAAGGAAATATTCCCTAGAGGCAATAATAAAGTTAATATTTATTTCATTATATCATGATAAATGTTTATTATTCATGCTAGAATTGTATTAACCGGAAACATGATACATGTGTGAATACATAGACAAACAAATTGTCACTAATATGCCTCTACTTGACTAGCTCGTTGATCAAAGATGGTTATGTTTCCTAACCATAGACATGAGTTGTCATTTGATAAACGAGATCACATCATTAGGAGAATGGTTCGATTGACTAGACCCATTTCGTCAGCTTAGCTCTTGATCGTTTTACTTTACCGCTATTGCTTTCTTCATGACTTATACATGTTCCTATGACTATGAGATTATGCAAATCCCGATTACCAGAGGAACACTTTGTGTGCTACCAAACGTCACAACGTAACTGGGTGATTATAAAGGTGCTCTACAGGTGTCTCCAATGGTACTTGTTGAGTTGACATAGATCAAGATTAGGATTTGTCACTCCAATTGTCGAAGAGGTATCTCTGGGACCACTCGGTAATGAAAATCACTATAAAGCCTTGCAAGCATTGCAACTAATGAGTTAGTTGTGGGATGATGCATTACAGAACGAGTAAAGAGACTTGCCGGTAACGAGATTGAACTAGGTATTGAGATACCGACGATCGAATCTCAGGCAAGTAACATACCGATGACAAAGGGAACAACGTATGCTGTTATGCGGTTTGACCGATAAAGATCTTCGAAGAATATGTGGGAGCCAATAGAACATCCAGGTTCCACTATTGGTTATTGACCGGAGACGTGTATCGGTCATGTCTACATAGTTCTCGAACCCGTAGGCTCCGCACGCTTAAAGTTCGGTGACGCTCAGTATTATGAGTTTTTGTGTTTTTATGTACCGAAGGTAGTTCGGAGTCCCGAATATGATCATGGACATGACGAGGAGTCTCTAAATGGTGGAGACGTAAATATCGATATATTGGACGACTATATTTGGACACCGGAAGTGTTCTGGGTGATTTTGGGGAAAATCGGAGTGCCGGAGCGTTACCGGACCCCCCCGGGAGAAATAATGGGCCTTATGGGCATTAGTGGAGAGAGTGAGGGCTGGCCTAGGGCAGGCCACGCGCCCCTCCCCCTCTGGTCCGAATTGGACTAGGAGAGGGGGGCGGCACCCCCCTTTCCTTCTCCCTCTCCCCGTCCTTTCCCCCTCCTAGTAGGAGTAGGAAAGAGGGGAGTCCTACTCCTACTAGGAGGAGGACTCCTCCTCCTGGCGCGCCATAGAGTGCCGGCCAGCCTCCCCCTTTCTACTTTATATACGGGGGCAGGGGGCACCTCTAGACACACATTGATCCCTTAGCCGTGTGCGGTGCCCCACTCCACCATAATCCACCTCGATCATATCGTAGCGGTGCTTAGCCAAAGCCCTACATCGGTATCAACTCGGAGAAGTTTGTTCAGGCATCAATTATGCATCAGGGGGCACCTCTAGACACACATTGATCCCTTAGCCGTGTGCAGTGCCCCACTCCCCCAAAGCCATTTGTTCTTGATGACATGGGAGATGTCTTGTTATAAGTAATCATGTAAATTTGGTATTCGTTCGATATTTTGATGAGATGTATGTTGTCTTTCCTCTAGTGGTGTCATGTGAATGCCGACTACATGACACTTCACTATTGTTTGGGCCTAGGGGAAGGCATTGGGAAGTAATAAGTAGATGATGGGCTGCTAGAGTGACAGAATCTTAAACCCTAGTTTATGCGTTGCTTTGTAAGGGCTAATTTGGATCTATATGTTTCATGCTATGGTTAGATTTATCTTAATTCTTCTTTTGTAGTTGCGGATGCTTGCGAGAGGGGTTAATCATAAGTGGGAGGATTGTCCAAGTAAGGATAGCACCCAAGCACCGGTCCACCCACATGTCAAATTATCAAAGTAACGAACAAATCATTTGAGCATGATGAAAACTAGCTTGACAGTAAATCCCATGCATGTGTCCTTGGGAGCACTTTCCTTTATATAAGAGTTCACAAGCAACACATAAGAGAAGAAACCAGGAGTGTGACATTGGGCGAAGAAAACAGGGGAATCTTCTTCAGAAGCACGTAAAGTACGTTTGGTCTCCGGAGTGTGACATTGCTTTCAACACTTTGAAAGAGAAATTGATCACTGCTCCAGTTCTGACTCCACCTGATGAATCCAAGCCGTACGAGGTCTTTTGTGATGCCTCTCTCCAAGGTCTTGGCGCAGTATTGATGCAAGATAAGAAAGTTGTTGCTTATACCTCTTGCCAGTTGAAGCCCAATGAGAAGAACTACCCCACTCATGATCTCGAGTTGGCGGCAGTTGTGCATGCTCTTTTGACTTGGAGACATCTCTTATTGGGAAGAAAAGTGGACATTTTCACTGATCACAAGAGTCTCAAGTACATCTTCACTCAGCCCAATCTCAACCTCAGGCAAACTTGATGGGTCGAAATGATTCAAGAGTATAATCCGAGTATCGAGTATACTCCAGGCAAGGCCAATGTGATTGCTGACGCATTGAGCAGGAAAGCTTATTGCAACAGTCTGATTCTCAAGCCTTATCAACCCGAGCTTTGTGAAGCTTTCCGCAAACTTAATCTGCAAGTTATTCCTCAAGGTTTCCTCGCCAACCTTCAAGTCTCTCCTACCTTGGAAGACCAGATTCGCCAAGCCCAGCTTCTTGATGCTATGGTGAAAAAGGTGAAGATTGGGATTGCCAAGAGTCAACCCAAGTACAAGTGCTACCGCCTTGATGACAAGGATACTCTCTTCTTCGAGGATCGTATTGTTGTACCCAAAGGTGACCTCCGTAAAGTGATCATGAACGAGGCTCACAATTCTCTCCTCTCCATCCACCCTGGGAGCATGAAGATGTATCAGGACCTCAAACAGGCTTATTGGTGGACTCGAATGAAGCGCGAGATTACTCAATTCGTGAATGAATGTGATGTCTGCAGAAGAGTGAAGGCAGAACACCAAAGGCCAGCTGGTCTCCTCCAACCTCTTGCCATTCCAGAATGGAAGTTTGACCACATTGAAATGGACTTCGTGACTGGGTTTCCAAAGTCCAAGCGTGGCAATGATGCTATATTCGTTGTCATCGACAAACTCACTAAAGTGGCTCACTTTCTGCCTATCAAAGAGTCGATCACTGCAGCTCAATTGGCGGAACTCTATACCTCTCGTATTGTCTCTCTGCACGGTGTATTCCACAAGTGATCTCTTCAAACCGTGGCAGCATCTTTACCTCCAAGTTTTGGGATTCTTTTCAGAAGGCCATGGGCACCAACATCCGCTTTAGCACAGCTTTCCATCCTCAAACTAGCGGTCAAGTCGAGCGTGTCAACCAGATTCTTGAAGATATGCTCAGGGCTTGTGTGATCTCCTTCGGCATGAAGTGGGAGGATTGTCTTCCTTATGTTGAATTCTCCTACAACAACAGTTTTCAAGCAAGTTCGGGCAAGGCCCCATTTGAAATTCTGTATGGCAGGAAGTGCCGTACCCGTCTCAACTGGTCTGAAACCGGTGAATGCCCGTTTTTGGGTAATGACTTAATCACAGAGGCAGAGGAAATGTGCAAAGTCGTTCGTGATAACCTCATAGCAGCCCAATCCCGCCAGAAGAGCTACTATGATAGTAAGCACCGTGATTTGGCTTTCGAGATCGGAGAGCATGTTTACCTCCGCGTCTCTCCTATGAAAGGTACTCGTCGCTTCGGTATCAAAGGGAAGCTTGCCCCTAGATACGTGGGACCTTTCAAGATTGTCAGCAAGAGAGGCGACCTCGCCTATCAACTCGAGCTTCCTTCAAATTTTGCAAATGTTCATGATGTGTTCCATGTATCTCAGCTCCGAAAGTGCTTCAAGACTCCTGACCGCACCGTCAACTTCGAGGACATTGAGCTCCAAGAAGATCTCTCCTATCGTGAGCACCCAGTTGCTATTCTTGAAGAGACTGAACGCAAGACTCGCAACAAGTCAATCAAATTTCTCAAAGTCAAGTGGTCACACCATTCCAACCGTGAAGCTACCTGGGAACGCGAGGATCACCTCCGTTCTGAGTACCCGGCGTTCTTTCAGTCCTAGATCTCGGTACGAGATCCTTTCGTAGTGGTGGAGTGTTGTAACACCCCGGATGTAACTTTCCCAATTTTGTACTCCAACTCTTGCCGTTTCCGGCTTAAGTTATTTTATTTTCTCGGGTTCGGGTCTTTGTCTCCGTGTGTTGTTGTCGTTGTCATGCATCTCATATCATGTCATCATGTGCATTGCATTTGCATACGTGTTCGTCTCATGCATTCGAGCATTTTCCCCGTTGTCCGTTTTGCATTCCGGTGCTTCATTCTCCTCCGGTGGTCATTTCTACCTTTCTTTCGTGTGTGGGGATTAAACATTTTCGGATTGGACCGAGACTTGCCAAGCGGCCTTGGTTTACTACCGGTAGACCGCCTGTCAAGTTTCGTATCATTTGGACTTCGTTTGATACTCCAACGGTTAACCGAGGGACCGAAAAGGCCTCGTGTGTGTTGCAGCACAACACCCCTCCAATTTGGCCCAAAACCCACCTAAGCCTTGTCCATCATCTAGATCGTTCGATCACGATCACGTGGCCGAAAACCGCACCTCATTTGGACTCTCCTAGCTCCCTCTATGCCTATAAATAGGTCCTCGAAAAATCCGGATCCCCCTCGTCCAAAACCCTAAAAATCATCTCCGCGCCGGCCAGACATCGTCGCCACCCCAACCGGGAGCTTCCACGTGGCGCCCCCGTGACCACATCGTCGCCCCGCGCCGCCAGGCCCGTCCCCGGCCCCCGCGGCCCACGTCGCCCCGCCGCCTCCTTCCCGCACAGCGCCGCCTCTCCCTCGCGACCGGCCGCCGGCGCCACCACGCGCCATCGCCGGGTCTTTGCCGCCCCACCGCCGCAGGTCACCGCCACCGCTGCCCGCTCCGGCCGCATCTCCGGCCACCTCGCCGCGCCCGAGCCCGTGGTGCCCTCTCCGGCCACCCTCCTCCGTCGTCCAGCCTCGTCGCCGGCTGTGCCCTCGGCGGCCCCCGCGTACCCGAGCCGCCGCCGAGCTCTCTCCGGTCAGATCCGTCGCCGGCGACCTCGAGCCCGTCGGCTACAGTAACCGCCGAAGAAACCCTAGATCTGGTGGTTCTTTTTTTTCTAAGTTCCCGGATTTTCCTAGTCCATATGCTCCTGTTCATCGTGTCGTATCTTTGCATCCGTAACTCCGTTTTTGGCATATAGCATATCAAAATGTTCATCTCAGAGAGTACATCATTTCATTCCATTGCATCATTTTCATTTGAGTTCATCTTGATGCCCGAAAAGCTGTTGGAAGAGGGCTACTTGAGATAATTGTCAGATCTGCTGCTCCATTTAGATATTTGTCATTTTTGCCATGATTTTTGTGTGCATGATATGCCCTGATGCTCTACATATGTTTTGTTAAGGGTTTTTTCATGTTTCCAGTGGTGCAACCCATGTATTTTTGTGCTGTGTGTGGTGACTAGCACAAGCTTGCAAAGTGGTGCAGTTGGTAATGCTGATTTCAGGGACTTAGCATTTCCACTAAGTCCTTGAGCTGTTTATCTCATGTTGCCATATGTTCATGTTGTTTCCTAGTGATCCGTGCCTCTTTTGAGGATGATCAGTAAGGATGTTTTGTTAATCTTGCAGTGCTCTATCCATCCATGTCTTTGTTTGCAATTATGGAGGAGCCTAGCTTGAGTCAATCGAGCTCTACTTTTGCTACTTTGTGAATTTGGTCAGATTGTCTACTTGTTAGCGATTTTGCTCATGATGTTGTAGTCGATCTGTGCATGCTATGCTATTATTCTTGCCTTGTATAGCTTGCATTTTGTGTATTCTTGACAGATGTATTCTTAGATTATCATGTCTTGCTCCGTAGTGGGTGCATCGAGCTCGTAAACATGCCTACTTGAGATATGTTTCAGCATGTGCCAGTTTTCACTAAGTCTGTGATCTGATTATGTTTTTGCTATGTTCACATGCTTGCAATTGTATTTTCTGATCCCTTTTGGCTCAAGGTCACTAAGGGACTTTTGTTAAGATCTTTGAGTAGCTCCATGCCATGTTTTACTTTGCCATGTTCAGGTACTGTAGCATGTAGTTTTGTTGCTCCAAAGTGTGCTACCTGATCTGAGATTTCCAGACAAGTGTTAATTTCACTAAGTCTGAAATCTGTTTGCCATATGCATTTTTCCATGCTTGTTTGAACCTGTTAATGGATGAATTGGGCGTAGCTCAGTGCCAGACTTTTGTTAAGCATCATGAATGCATCCCTGCCATGTATTTTTATGCCATGTTTGGGTGCTGTAGCACGTTCATCTCGTGGCATTTAGATGGCTACTTGCTGTTAATCGCAGAACGTGGTCATATTTGAATCGCTTGCCATTTCCAAACCGTAACTCCGATTCCGGTGTTATTTATATCGTTTTCAAGCGATTTCATCTCATCTTTCCAGCGGCACACTTGGATTCCCAAGTTGAGGCCAGATTCATGCATCCCTTGTGAAATCTTGCATATGGATCCCGTATCGCATCCCGCATAGCATATCATCTTTGCATCATATTGTTTGATCCTTGCACGTGGTTGATTGTGTCCTTATTACTTGTTTGTCTTATTTGGGTAGAGCCGGGAGACAAGTTCGCTAACGAGGAGCCCGTTGAGTTTTCTTTTGAGGATCTAGTCAACTCTGACAACTGTGCAGGCAAGATGATCATACCCTCGAAATCACTACTATCTTTGCTATGCTAGTTTGCTCACTCTTTTGCTATGCCAATGCTACGATGCCTTCCTCTTGCTTTCAAGCCTCCCAAATTGCCATGTCAAACCTCTAACCCACCTTGTCCTAGCAAACCGTTGATTGGCTATGTTACCACTTTGCTCAGCCCCTCTTATAGCGTTGCTAGTTGCAGGGGAAGATCGAAGGCCGTTCCTTGTTGGAACATTTATTTACTTGTTGGGATATCATTATATTATCTTGTTATCTTAATGCATCTATACACTTGGTAAAGGGTGGAAGGCTCGGCCTCTCGCCTAGTGTTTTGTTCCACTGTTGTCGCCCTAGTTTCCGTCATATCGGTGTTATGTTCCCGGATTTTGCGTTCCTTACGCGGTTGGGTTATAATGGGAACCCCTTGATAGTTCGCCTCGATTAAAGCTTTTCCAGCAATGCCCAACCTTGGTTTTACCATTTGCCACCTAGCCTCTTTTTCCCTTGGGTTTCTGGAGCCCGAGGGTCATATTATTTTAACCCCCCCACCCGGGCCAGTGCTCCTCTAAGTGTTGGTCCGACCAAGTAGACTGCGGGGCCACCTCGAGGCAACTTGAGGGATGGTTTTACTCGTAGGATGTCTCATCTGAGTGTTCCCTGAGAACGAGATACGTGCAGCTCCTATCGGGATTTGTCGGCACATTCGAGCGGTGTTGCTGGTCTTGTTTTAACCTGTCGAAGTGTCTTGAAGAACCGAGATACCGAGTCTGATCGGAACGTCTTGGGAGGAGGTCTATTCCTTCGTTGACCGTGAGAGCTTGTCATGGGCTAAGTTGGGACTCCCCTGCAGGGATTTGAACTTTCGAAAGCCATGCCCGCGGTTATGGGCAGATGGGAATTTGTTAATGTCCGGTTGTAGATAACTTGAACCTTAACTTAACTAAAATGAATCAACTGAGTGTGTTACCGTGATGGCCTCTTCTCGGCGGAGTCCGGGAAGCGGACACGGTGTTGGAGTAATGCTTGCGCAGGTTGTCCTCTAGTTTCTCGCTCGCGCTTTGCCTCCTCTTCTCGCTCTCTTTTGCGAATAAGTTAGCCACCATATTTGCTAGTCGCTTGCTGCAGCTCCACTTATATTTACCTTGCCTTACCTATAAGCTTAAATGGTCTTGATCGCGAGGGTGCGAGATTGCTGAGTCCCTGTGGCTCACAGATTACTATTACACCAGATGCAGGGCCTGATGATTCCACTCTAGGAGACGCGCTTGAGCTCAAGTGGGAGTTCGACGAAGACTCTCAACGTTACTGTGTTTCCTTTCCTGATGATCAGTAGTGGTGCCCAGTTGGGGGTGATCGGGACCGTGTCGCATGTTGGGTTATCTTTTATTTTGGCATCGTAGTCGGGCCATGAGTGTTTGGATGATGTAATGTTATTTATGTACTTGATTGACGTGGCGATTGTAAGCCAACTATGTTATCTCCCCTTTTATTATCTATATTACATGGGATGTTGTGAAGATTGCCTAACTTGCGACATATGCCTTCAATGCGATTATGCCTCTAAGTCGTGCCTCGACATGTGGGAGATATAGTCGCATCGAGGGTGTTACATGCTCCATCCCGCACAGCGAGCTAGTGAAGCTCTAGACCAAGGGATTTCTCCCCCCGGCCTATATGGTCTGGTTCGAGCCGAACTTGCCACCTATAATGGCGGAGAGCAAGCGGAGAGCGCGCCCAATCCCTCCAAAGGAGAGCGAGTATGCCTTGCCCCTTACTTAATAAGAGGGCTCGGATTTCCAATTCATCCGTTTCTCCGGGGGCTTCTGGAGTTCTATGGCCTCCAGCTGCACAACCTCACGCCTGCCTCCATATTGCATATCGTGGGCTTCGTAGCCCTTCGTGAGCTCTTTTTGGGCTGTGAGGCTCATTTCGCGCTGTGGAAAAGGCTATTCCGCCTTGTGCCCCACTTTAAGGACGGGTCGATATATCAAGTGGGCGGAGCCGAAGTGTGGCGCTTCGCCGGGACTGGATATCTATCCGGAACCCCAAAGAAGGCGTCTGAGGACTGGCCTTCGGAATGGTTTTATATAGAGGACGTTCCACTGCCGGATCCTGTCCGGATCGGCTTCCCTGAGTTCGACAGTGCTCCCCTAAAGAATCGTTTAAGTTGGCATCCATGGAGCCCTCAGAGGGAAAGCGACAGGGACGTTATTTACCTGATGGGCCGAATAAGATTGTTAGCTCGTTCCGGACTAACCATGATCGGAGTCAAGGCCGCATGCATCATGCAAGGGGTGCAGCCGCCTCAGTATAGAGGCCGCCCCATGTGGGACTTCAACGGGGAGGACGACGCCACCCGCTATGGCCGTAAGGGGCCGGATTCGGCTGCCGCTCTAATAAAGACCTTTTCCGCTTTGTACAAGGGAGAAGAGGAGGAATTTCTCTATGTCAACCCACGGGGTGGATTTTCTATGTACAATCCCCCGAGTTGGGTAAGTGGACACTTTTACTTGCCCATTCGTTTTATATTCCCATTGTTAAATTTTCAGTCTAACGACTTCAACGCAGGAACTGCGCCAGGTTGTTAAAGAAATAAACAGCCCTCCTCCACAACCTGAGGATCCGGGATGGTCCCAAGGACACATGATCTTGAGTTGAACGAGTTTAACCAAGCTACAAGAGCTTCGTGGTGAACTATAACATGCAAGGGATGACTAAAACAATTCCCGAGCTCTTCGCAATGCTAAAGGCCGTGAAGGTAGAAATCAAGAAGGAGCATCAAGTGTTGATGGTTAACAAGATCACGAGTTTCAAGAAAAAGGGTAAATGGAAGAAGAAAGGGAACTTCAGGAAGAACGGCAAACAAGTTGCTCCTCAAGAGAAGAAACCCAAGTCTAGACCTAAGCCTGAGACTGAGTGCTTCTACTGCAAACAGACTGGTCACTGGAAGCGGAACTGCCCCAAGTAGTTGGCGGATAAGAAGGTATATGTGATATAAATGTTATTGATGTGTACCTTACTAATTATCGCAGTAGTGCCTAGGTATTTGATACTAGTTCTGCTGCTAATATTTGCAACTCGAAACAGGGACTAGGGATTAAGCGAAGATTGGCAAAGGACGAGGTGACGATGCGCGTAGGAAATGGTCCCAAAGTCGATGTGATCACAGTCGGCACGCTACCTCTACATCTACCTTCGGGATTAGTATCACATAGGTTACCATATGCAAAGATGCACTGATGTCCACAAACCAATCCCCACCTCTGGTGTAGGAACCGGGTTTGGGCGTGTACTGCAGCACGGCAAGCAGGGCCGGGTCGCAAGGGACCGGCGCGACCAACGAGGCTGGTAGCCGATATAGCCCGTCAGCCCATCGCTAGGGTTTGGCCCTCCATAGACAAATGGTGCAGTAGGGTAGTAGGGCGTCGGAGGGGCCTCATGACCCAGCTGAGGTGCCACATACAGAGTCTAATGGCCGTGATCCAAGAAGGGTGGGAGCGGGGGCACGAGGATAGGCATCATGTAAGAGTGCTCCACCCCAGTCCAGGGATTATGGCCGCCACTCCACAGCGGCGGCGGGTACTGTGGACCGGCGCGCTGCTGGTTCCCATTGGTGTCGTCGTTGTTGCATTGTTGGCCGTTCCGGCCACACCGGCGTTGTCGAGTTCGATCAGCCGGCCGTTACCGAGGAGGTGCCGCAGGCGCCTAAGTCCAAGGTTGATAGGGGGCACCATAGGCACCAGCGGGTGCAGCAAGCACTGGCAGGCATGACTGCTGGAGGCGTCGTAGGCACCGGCGGGCATGGAGGGGGTTGGTGCAGGGCCACTGCATGAGTAGCCTGCAGCACAAGGTCTTCACCTGTCGCTCCTCGAGACGAATATATGCCACTGTCGGCTCGTAGGTAGGGTTAGCCATAAGATTGGAAGCGGTGTTACAGAGATCCTCGTGGAGGCCGCCGGTGAGGGTGGATAGGTGATGACCCACAAGTATACGAGAGCTATCGTAGTCCTTTTGATAAGTAAGAGTGTTGAACCCAACGAGGAGCAGGAGGAAATGACAAGCGGTTTTCAGCAAGGTATTCTCTGCAAGCACTGAAATTATCGGTAACAGATAGTTTTGTGATATGATAATTCGTAACGGGTAACAAGTAACAACTGTAACAAAGGTGCAGCAAGGTGGACCAATCCTTCCTGTAGCAAAGGACAAACCAGGATGAACTCTTATATAAAGGAAAATGCTCCCAAGGACACATGCATTTGTCTATGGAGGGCCAAACCCTAGCGGTGGGCTGACGGGCTATATCGGCTACCAGCCTCGTTGGTCGCGCCGGTCCCTTGCGACCCGGCCCTGCTTGCCGCGCTGCAGTACACGCCCAAACCCGGTTCCTACACCAGAGGTGGGGATTGGTTTGTGGACATCAGTGCATCTTTGCATATGGTAACCTACCTGGGTAACCTTTCCTCTACGTCTCCCGTTCACACTTCCTCTCGTATCATCATCGGTAACGGTGCCAGCCTCCCTATTACTCCTGTCAGTTCTACTATTTTCCTTCCACTTCTAGACCACTGTTTCTCAATAATGTTCTTATGTCTCTTAAACTTATTCAGAATTTAGTCATTGTTCCTAATCTTTCTCATGATAATTCTATAAATTTGGAATTTGATGAAGTAGGTTTTTATGTTAAGGACACCCGTACCCGGATGGTTCTTCACTGATGTGACAACTCTGACGACATGTGCCCCATCTAGTCTTCATCAGCATCATGTGCTGGACCTCCCGGTTTTTTCCCTGCCGTCGGTCTTTGGCACGCCCATGTCGGTCATCCTAGCTCCACCGCTCTTCGTCAAATAATGAGGATTTTTCTTTTTCATGTAATAAAACGGATCATCATGCTTGTCAAGCATGCCATATGGGCAAACAAGTTAGACTTCCTGTTGGTCCTTCATCCACAGTTGTGGCTTATCCTTTCGAATTAATTCATAGTGATGTATGGACATCGCCTATACGTAGTAATTCTAGTTATTTTATACTATCTTGTCATTCTAGATGATTATTCTCACTTTGTGTGGACTTTTTTGCTTCGTAGGAAATCCGATGTTCCCGCCACACTCATTGCATTCTACTCCTACGCGTCTACTTAGTTTAGCCGTCCTATACATGCTCTTCAGACTGACAACGATAAAGAATTTGATAACATCACCATTCGCACTCTTCTCTCCAACCACGGTACAATTTTCCGCCTCACATGTCCATACACCTCACAACAAAACGGTAGGGCTAAATGTGTTCTTCATACTCTTAATGAATGTGTTCACGCCCTTCTTTTTCATGCTTACATACCACCTCGTTTTTGGCCCGATGCCCTGGCCACCACCAACCTTCTTAACAACCTTCACCCTTGGATTCAAGATACATACATGAAACAAAAGCTGAAAGCTTCATATCACTGTACTAGTCCCTCCGTTCCTTTTTTGTATGCGTATAAGATAATCTCATTTTCCCTGCAATGGTCAGCGCCTTAACATCTTTGTGCTGCTCTTTCCAATAGTACCACACACGCAGTCACAATAATTCCCACCTCTCTCTCCCATATTTCTTGTCCCTTCCCAAGGCATGCTTGCATAGGGAGAGAGATTCGCATACATGCAAAACCAGAGAGAGAGATACAGATAGATGAAGAGGAGACAGAGACACTGGTACAATGACCTGCTATACAAATGGTTTTTAACCCATTTTCGTGACGATATTTTATAACGTTGCCTTGCTAATGTGGGCGATAGGGGGGGTCTGTTGGTGAACGTAGTAATTTCAAAAAAATTCCTACGCACACACAAGATCATGGAGGTGCATAGTAATGAGAGGGGAAGAGTGTTGTCCACGTACCCTCGTAGACCATCAGTGGAAGCATTATAACAATGCGGTTGATGTAGTCGTACGTCTTCACGATCGACCGATCCTAGTACCGAAAGTACGGCACCTCCGCGATCTGCACACGTTCGGCTCGGTGACGTCCCACGAACTCATGATCCAGCAGAGTGTCGACGGAGAGCTTCGTCAGCACGACGGCGTGATGACGGTGATGATGATGCTACCGAAACAGGGCTTCTCCTAAGCACCACTACGATATGACCGAGGTGGATTATGGTGGAGGGGGGCACCACACACGGCTAAGAGATCAATGATCAACTTGTGTGTCTATGGGGTGCCCCTGGCCACGTATATAGAGGATGGAGGGAGGAGGAGGCCGGCCCACATAGGGCGCACCCAAAGTGTGGAGTCCTACTAGGACTCCCTAGTCCTAGTAGGATTCCACCTCCCACATGGAATAGGAAAAAGGGAAGGGAGAAGGAAGGAAGGGGGCGCCCCCTTTCCCTAGTCCAATTCGGAGCAGTCCATGGGGAAGGGGCGTGGCCACCCTTGAGGCCTTTCTCTCCTTTCCCGTATGGCCCATTAAGGCCCAATACGAGTTCCCGTAACTCTTTGGTACTCCAAAAAAAATACCTGAATCACTCGGAACCTTTCCGATGTCCGAATATAGCCTTCCAATATATCAATCTTTATATCTCGACCATTTAGAGACTCCTCGTCATGTCCCCAATATCATCCGTGACTCCGAACAAACTTCGGTACATCAAAACACATAAACTCATGATATCGTCCGTCACCGAACGTTAAGTGTGCGGACCCTACGGGTTCGAGAACTATGTAGACATGACCGAGACACGTCTCCGGTCGATAACCAATAGCGGAACCTGGATGTTCATATTGGCTCCCACAGATTCTACGAAGATCTTTATCGGTCAAACTGCATAACGATACACGTTGTTCCATTGTCATCGGTATGTTACTTGCCCGAGATTCGATCGTCGGTATCTCAATACCTAGTTCAATCGCGTTACTGGCAAATCTCTTTACTTGTTCCGTAATGCATTATCCTGCAACTAACTGATTAGTCACATTGCTTGCAAGGATTATATTGATTTGCATTATCGAGAGGGCCCAGAGATACCTCTCCGACAATGCCAACTCAACAAACACCATCGGAGACACCTGTAGAGCACCTTTATAATCACCCAGTTACGTGTAGATGTTTGATATCACACAAGGTGTTCCTCCGGTATTTGGGAGTTGCATAATCTCATAGTCAGAGGAACAAGTATAAGTTATGAAGAAAGAAGTAGCATTAAAACTGAATGGTCATTATGCTAAGCTAACAGATGGGTCTTGTCCATCACATCATTCTCTAATGATGTGATCCGGTTCATCAAATGACAACACATGTCCTTGGCTAGGAAACTTAACCATCTTTGATTAACGAGCTAGTCAAGTAGAGGCATACTAGGGACACTCTGTTTGTCTATGTATTCACACATGTACTAAGTTTCCGGCTAATACAATTCTAGCATGAATAATAAACATTTATCATGATATAAGGAAATATAAATAACAACTTTTTTATTGACTCTAGGGCATATTCCCTTCAGTCTCCCACTTGCACTAGTCAATAATCTAGTTCACATCGTCATGTGATTTAACACCAATAGTTCACATCTTTATGTGATTAGTTCACATCTCCATGTGACTAACACCCAAAGGGTTTACTAGAGTCAATAATCTAGTTCACATCGCTATGTGATCAACACCCAAAGAGTGATCATGTTTTGCTTGTGAGAGAAATTTAGTCAACGGGTCTGCCACATTCAGAGCTGTATGTATTTTGCAAATGTTCTATGTCTACAATGCTTTGCATAGAGCTACTCTAGCTAATTGCTCCCACTTTCGATATGTATTATATCGAGACTTGGAGTCCTCCAGATCGGTGTCAAAGCTTGCATCGACGTAACTCTTTACGACGAACTCTTTGTCACCTCCATAACTGAGAAACATTTCCTTATTCCACTAAGGATATTTTTGACCGCTGTCCAGTGATCCACTCCTGGATCACTATTGTACCCTCTTTCCAAACTTATGGTGAGGTACACAATAGGTTTGGTACACAGCATAGCATACTTTATAGAACCTATGACCGAGGCATAGGGAATGACTTTTCATTCTCTTTCTATTTTCTGCCGTGGTCGGGTTTTGAGTCTTTACTCAACTTCACACCTTGCAACACAGGCAAGAAC
The DNA here is from genome assembly GCF_003073215.2 of Triticum urartu. Lineage (NCBI taxonomy): Eukaryota > Viridiplantae > Streptophyta > Magnoliopsida > Poales > Poaceae > Triticum > Triticum urartu. Next base: position 264,135,298 of record NC_053027.1, read on the forward strand.
TCCTTCCTTGACTTTTCCATTTTGAACTGCTTCAAAATCTTGTCAAGTTATGTACGCATTGAAAATATATCAAGCGTCTTGATCTATCTCTATAGATCTTGATGCTCAATATGTAAGTAGCTTCATCGAGGTCTTTCTTTGAAAAACTCTTTTCAAACACTCCTTTATGCTTTCCAGAAAATTCTACATTATTTCCGATCAACAATATGCCATTCACATATACTTATCAGAAATGATGTAGTGCTCCCACTCACTTTCTTGTAAATACAAACTTCACCACAAGTCTGTAAGAAACCATATGCTTTGATCACTTTATCAAAGTATATATTCCAACTCCGAGATGCTTGCACCAGTCCATAGATGGATTGCTGGAGCTTGCACACTTTGTTAGCACCTTTAGGATTGACAAAACCTTCTTGTTGCATCATATACAACTCTTTTTTAAGAACTCCATTAAGGGATGCAGTTTTGACATCCATTTGCCAGATTTCATAAAATGTGGCAATTGCTAACATGATTCGGACAGACCTAAGCATCGCTACAAGTGAGAAAATCTCATCGTAGTCGACATCTTGAACTTGTCAAAAACCTTTTGCGACAATTCGAGCTTTGTAGATAGTAACACTACTATCAGTGTTCGTCTTCCTCTTGAAAATCCATTTATTCTTAATGGCTCACCGATCAACGGGCAAGCCAATCAAAGTCCATACTTTGTTCTAATACATGAATCTCATCTCAAATTTCATGGCTTCAAGCCATTTCATGGAATCTGGGCTCATCATCACTTCCTTATAGTTCGCAAGTTTGTCATGGTCAAGTAACATGACCTCCAGAACAGGATTACCCTACCACTCTGGTGCGGAACGTATTCTGGTTGACCTACGAGGTTTGCTAGTAACTTGATCTGAAGTTTCATGATCATCATCATTAACTTCCTCACTAATTGGTGTAGGAATCACTACAACTGATTTCTGTGATTAACTACTTTCCAATTCGGGAGAAGGTACAATTACCTCATCAAGTTTTACATTCCTCCCAACCACTTCTTTCGAGAGAAACTTCTTCTCAAGAAAGGATCCATTCTTAGCAACGAATATCTTGCCTTCGGATCTATGATAGAAGGTGTACCCAACAGTTTCCTTTGGGTGTCCTATGAAGACGCATTTCTCCGATTTGGGTTCGAGCTTATCAGGTTGAAACTTTTTCACATAAGCATCATAGCCCCAAACTTTAAGAAACAATAGCTCAGGTTTCTTGCTAAACCACAGTTCATATGGTGTCATCTCAACAGATTTAGATGGTGCCATATTTAACATGAATGCAACTATCTCTAATGCATAACCCCAAAACGATAGTGATAAATCGGTAAGATACATCATAGATTGCACCACATCTAATAAAGTATGGTTATGACGTTCGGACACACCATTACGCTGTGGTGTTCCAGGTGGCGTGAGTTGCGAAACTATTCCGCATTGTTTCAAATGAGAACCAAACTCGTAACTCAAATATTCTCCTCCACGATCAGATCGCAGAAACTTTATTTTCTTGTTACGATGATTTTCCACTTCACTCTGAAATTCTTTGAACTTTTCAAATGTTTCAGAGCATCTCCAACGGCCGCAAAAAAATAAGGCGCCCAATAAAAGTTATAGCGCGCCACTTTAGCACTTTTAGTGCGCCGGGACCAACATCGCTTTTGCAGGCGCCCAAAAAACGCGTGCACAAAAAGCACACAGTGTAAATTGTGAAGCGCGCGCAATCCGGAGCCCAAAATATGCTGCGCGCGATAGCTTTTTTCAGCGTGCGCCCAAAAACTTTTAGCGCTACAGCATCTGCTGGAGCTGTGCGGCGCCCAAAAAAACAAAATTTTAGTGCGCGGAGCTCTTTTTGGGCGCCTGTTGGAGATGCTCTCAGAGTTATGTTTCATCAAGTAGATATACCCATATCTGCTCAAATCATCTGTGAAGATCAGAAAATAACGATACACGCCGTGAGCCTCAACACTCATCGGATTGCATACATCAGTATGTATTATTTCCAATAAGTTAGTTGCTTGCTCCATTGTTCTGGAGAACAGAGTTTTAGTCATTTTGCCCACGAGGCATGGTTCGCAAGCATCAAATGATTCATAATCAAGTGATTCCAAAAGCCCATCACCATGGAGTTTCTTCATGCGCTTTACACCAATATGACCCAAATGGCAGTGCCACATATAAGTTGCACTATCATTATTAACTTTGCATCTTTTGGCTTCAATATTGTGAATATGTGTATTACTGCGATCGATATTCAATAAACCATTCACCTTGGGTGTATGACCTCAGAAGGTTTTATTCATGTAAGTAGAATAACAATTATCCTTGACTTAAATGAATAACCGTATTGCAATAAACATGATCCAATCATATTATGCTTTACGTAAACACCAAATAACATTTATTTTAGGTTCAACACTAATCCTGAAGGTAAAGGGAGTGTGCGATGGTGATCTTATCAACCTTGGAATCACTTCCAACTCACATCATCACCTCGCCCTTAACTAGTCTCTGTTTATTTTGCAACTCCCGTTTTGAGTTACTACTCTTAGTAACTGAACCAGTATCAAATACTGAGGTGTTGTTATAAACACTAGTAAAGTACACATCAATAACATGTATATCAAATATATACTTTTGTTCACTTTGCCATCCTTCTTATCCACCAAGTATCTAGGGCAGTTCCACTTCCAGTGACCATTTCCTTTGCAGTAGAAGCACTCAGTTCGAGGCTTGGGTTTAGCTTTGAGCTTCTTCATGGGAGTGGCAACTTGCTTGCCTTTCTTCATTGAAGTTGTTCTTTCTTTCCCTTTGCCCTTTTCTTGAAACTAGTGGTCTTGTTAACCATCAACACTTGATGCTATTTCTTGATTTCTACCTTCACCGATTTCAGCATCGCGAAGAGCTTGGGAATTACTTTCGTCATCCCTTGCATATTATAGTTCATCACTAAGTTCTAGCAAGTTGGTGATAGTGACTAGAGAACTTTATCAATTACTTTCTTAGCTGGAAGATTAACTCCCACTTGATTCAAGCAATTGTAGTACCCAGACAATCTGAGCACATGCTCACCATGTCCGATCATCACGTGAGATGGAGTAGTTTTGAATGGTGAACATCACAATGTTGATCATATCTACTATATGATTCACGCTCGACCTTTGGGTCTCAGTGTTCTGAGGCCATATCTGCATATGCTAGGCTCGTCAAGTTTAACCCGAGTATTCTGCATGTGCAAAACTGGCTTGCACCCCTTGTATGTTAACGTAGAGCTTATCACACCCGATCATCACATGGTGTCTCGGCACAACGAACTTTCGCAATGGTGCATACTCAGGGAGAACACTTGTACCTTGAAATTTAGTGAGAGATCATCTTACAATGCTACCGTCGATCTAAGCAAAATAAGATGCATAAAAGATAAACATCACATGCAATCAATATAAGTGATATGATATGGCCATCATCATCTTGTGCCTTTGATCTCCATCTCCAAAGCACCGTCATGATCACCATCGTCACCGGCTTGACACCTTGATCTTCCATCGAAGCATCATTGTCGTTTCGCCAACTATTGCTTCTACGACTATTGCTACCGCTTAGTGATAAAGTAAAACAATTACATGGCGATTGCATTTCATACAATAAAGCGACAACCATATGGCTCCTGCCAGTTGCCGATAACTGTGTTAAAAAACATGATCATGTCATACAATACAATTTAGCATCATGTCTTGACCATATCACATCACAACATGCCCTGCAAAAACAAGTTAGACGTCCTCTACTTTGTTGTTGCAAGTTTTATGTGGCTGCTACGGGCTGAGCAAGAACCGTTCTTACCTACGCATCAAAAACCACAATGCGGTATAGTGATTGCTTTTTGATCTTCAGAAAGAACCCTGTTCATTGAATCTGATTCAACTAAAGTTGGAGAAACTAACACCCACTAGCCACCTGTGTGCGAAACACGTCGGTAGAACCAATCTCGCGTAAGTGTACGCGTAATGTTGGTCTGGGCTGCTTCATCCAACAATACCGCCGAATCAAGAATTAACTAGTGATGACAAGCAATATGTATATACCCACTCGCAAAACTCCTTTGTGTTCTACTCATGCATATAACATCTACGCATAAACCTTGCTCGGATGCCACTGTTGGGGAACGTAGTAATTTCAAAAAAATTGCTACGCACACACAAGATCATGGTGATGCATAGCAATGAGAGGGGAAGAGTGTTGTCCACGTACCCTCGTAGACCGTAAGTGGAAGCATTATGACAACACGGTTGATGTAGTTGTACATTTTCACAATCGACCGATCCTAGTACCGAAAGTACGGCACCTCCGCGATCTGCACATGTTCGGCTCGATGACGTCCCATGAACTCACGATCCAGCAGAGTGTCAAGGGAGAGCTTCGTCACCACGACGGCGTAATGACAGTGACGATGATGCTACCGGAACAGGGCTTCGCCTAAGCACCGCTACGATATGATCGAGGTGGATTATGGTGGAGGGGGGCAACGCACACGGCTAAGAGATCAATGATCAACTTGTGTGTCTATGGGGTGCCCCCTGGCCATGTATATAAAGGATGGAGGGAGGAGGAGGCCAGCCCTCATAGGGCGCACCCAAAGTGTGGAGTCCTATTAGGACTCCCTAGTCCTAGTAGGATTCCACCTCCCACATGGAATAGGAGAAAAGGGAAGGGAGAAGGAGAAGGAAGGAAACGGGCGCCCCCTTTCCCTAGTCCAAAACGGTGCAGTCCATGGGGAAGGGGCGCCGCCACCCTCGAGGCCTTTCTCTCCTTTCCCATATGGCCCATTAAGGTCCAATACGAATTCCCGTAAATCTTCGGTACTCCAAAAAATACCCGAATCACTCGGAACCTTTCCGATGTCCAAATATAGCCTTCCAATATATCGATCTTTATGTCTCGACCATTTCGAGACTGCTCGTCATGTCCCCGATCTCATCCGGGACTCTGAACAAACTTTGGTACATCAAAACACATAAACTCATAATACCAATCGTCACTGAACGTTAAGCGTGCGGACCCGATGGGTCCGAGAACTATGTAGACATGACCGAGACACGTCTCCGGTAAATAACCAATAGCGGAACCTGGATGGTCATATTGGCTCTCACATATCCTACGAAGATCTTTATCGGTCAAACCGCATAGCGATATACGTTGTTCCATTTGTCATCAGTTTGTTACTTGCCCGAGATTCGATCATCGGTATCTCAATACCTAGTTCAATCTCATTACCGGCAAGTATCTTTACTCGTTCCATAATGCATTATCCTGCAACTAACTCATTAGTCACATTGCTTGCAAGGCTTATATTGATGTGCATTACCGAGAGGTCCCAAAGATACCTCTCCGACAATCGGAGTGACAAATCCTAATCTCGATCTATGCCAACTCAACAAACACAATCGGAGACACCTGTAGAGAACCTTTATAATCACCCAGTTACGTTGTGACGTTTGATAGCACACAAGGCGTTCCTCCGGTATTCGGGAGTTGCATAATCTCGTAGTCAGAGGAACATTGTATAAGTTATGAATAAAGAAGTAGCAATAAAACTAAACAATCATTATGCTATGCTAACGGATGGGTCTTGTCCATCACATCATTCTGTAATGATGTGATCCTGTTCATCAAATGACAACACATGTCCATGGCTAGGAAACTTAACCATCTTTGATTAACGAGCTAGTCAAGTAGAGGCATACTAGGAACACTCTGTTTGTCTATGTATTCACACATGTACTAAGTTTCCGGTAAATACAATTCTAGCATGAATAATAAACATTTATCATGATATAAGGAAATATAAATAACAACTTTATTATTGCCTCTAGGGCATATTTCCTTCAGGGTCCTTCCCACACGACCTAGAAACCATTGGGGAAAGGGAGTAGGAATGCATACGGTTTCAAGAACAAAGCGTATGCGATGCCCGCATCTATCCCAAACGCGATTCTTCACAAAATTGTTTGTGATATATCAAATATCCCAAACGCTCCATCCTTGCTACTTGTGTGTGCTGGCATTACCATCGTAGTCGGTATTTTGTGATACTACATTTACGATGCGCGCCCCATCAGAAATAGTTCACGATTATAGAACGTGTATGATAAGCAGAAAATCACACACATTCACTTATCCCAGACCATATGCGATAAATTTTTAATAATATTAGCTAATCATCGCACAAGTGACAGATAGGATTATGAAACATCAGACCATCATACCAGTCTCATACAGGATAACTATCGCACACGCGATTATGTGGTGCAACGTTTACATGCCTACGACATCCGAAACAGTTCATGATTGTAAACCGTGTACAATAAGGCGACTATCACAAACATTTAGTTTGTCCGACATCACACATGCTTCACAAACGGGAACTGTGTGCATGGTCGCACACATTTCCTCTTTGCAAACCAAGTCTGATTATGATGTACATCACACACATTTGTGCTTTACAGACCATGTGCGTCGTAACAACCCGCTGAGTATAATTTCACCCTAATTTAAGTGCTACTATTTAAAATTGTACTAAATTTGTACTTGAAAGTTGGTATAGCTTTATTCATATCCATCGAGTTGACACAACCAATACATTCTTCGATTCGCAGAGACATATGTTCAAGAATTACATAAGCACCAAATAAAGAATGATGAACCAGGGTTGTTGATGTCGCTTGAAGCTACGTCAGTATTTCCCCAAAGAGGAAGGGATGATGCAGCACAACGGCGGTAGGTATTTCAGATATGAAACCAAGGTTATCAAACCAGTAGGAGAACCAAGCAACACAACATAAGAAGCCCCTGCACACAGATAACAAATCCTCGCAACCCGGCGTGTTAAAGGGGTTGTCAATCCCTTTCGGGTAACGGTGCCAGAAATTGGTGCGTGGCGGGAGAAAGTTGTAATAGATTGAATAAATGGATCGCAAATAAAATAAAGTGCACCAAAGTATTTTTGGGTTTTTGGATTAATAGATCTGAAAATAAAAGCAAATAAAAGTAGATCGCAAAGGAAAATAATATGAGAAAGAGTCCCAGGGGCCGTAGGTTTCACTAGTGGCTTCTCTCGAGAAAAATAGCAAATGGTGGGTGAACAAATTACTTTTGGGCAATTGATAGAACTTGAAATACTCATGGCGATATCCAGGCAATGATCATTACATATGCAACACATCGAATATTAGTAGACCGACTCCTGCCTGCATCTACTATATTAATCCACACATCAACCGCTATCGAGCATGCATCTAGTGTATTAAGTTCATGGAGAAATGGAGTAATGCAATAACAAAAATGACATGATGTAGACAAGATCTATCTATGTAGAGATAGACCCCATTGTTTTATCCTTAGTAGCAACGATACATACATGTCGGTTCCCCTTCTATCACTGGGATCAAGCATTGTAAGATCGAACCCACTACAAAGCACCTCTTCCCATTGCAAGATAAATAGATCAAGTTGGCCAAAAAAAACCCAAATATCAGAGAAGAAATATGAGGCTGTAAGCAATCATGCATAAAAGAGATCAAAGAAACTCAAATACTTTCATGGATATAAAAAGATAGATCTAATCATAAACTCAAAGTTCATCGATCCCAACAAACACACCGCAAAAGAATTACATCATATGGATCTCCAAGAGACCATTGTATTGAGAATCAAGAGAGACACAGAGATGAAGCCATCTAGCTACTAACTACGGACCCGAAGGTCTACAAAGAACTACTCATGAATCATCGGAGAGGCACCAATGGAGGTGGGGAACCCCATCCGAGATGGTGTCTAGATTGGATCTGGTGGTTCTGGACTCTACGGCGGCTGGATCAATATTTCGTTGACTCCCCTAGGGTTGTGGGAACATTGGGGCATTAATAGAGCAAAGAAGCGGTCTGGGGGCCACCCGAGGTGGGCACAACCCTCTAGGGCGCGCCTAGGCCTCCTGGCGCGCCCTGGTGGGTTGTGCTCCCCTCAAGGCACCCCCAGGCGCAACCAGGGCCCATTGTGTTCCTTCTGGCCCATAAAAAATCTCCATAAAGTTTCGGGGCATTTGGACTCCGTTTGATATTGATTTCTGCGATGTAAAAAACATGGAAAAAACAGCAACTGACACTGGACACTATGTTAATAGGTTAGTACCAAATAATGATATAAAATGACTATAAAATGATTATAAAACACCCAAGATTGATAATATAACAGCATGGAACAATCAAAAATTATATATACATTGGAGACGTATCAACATCCCCAAGCTTAACTCCTACTCGTCCTCGAGTAAGGAAGTGATAAAAATAGAATTTTTGATGTGGACTGCTGCCTAACATGTCATATCATATTTCTTTCTTTATAGCATGGACATTTGGACTTTTATATTGTTCAAAGCAATAGTCTAGTTTTGACATGATAATTTAAATACTCAAGCGTATCAACAAGCAACCATGTCTTTCAAAATATCAATGCTAAAATAAGCTATCCCTAGCCCATCATGCTCAACCATTGATCCATTCATGAAAAACACTCGCATATTAGCTACACCCAGTACTCAAGTATGATCATATTGCCTCCTAGTTGGTGCTTTTATAAGAGAAGATGGAGACTCAAATTCAAAATAAAATTGCATAAAGTAAAAGAAAGGCCCTTCGCAGAGGGAAGTAGGGATTTGTAGAGGTGCCAGAGCTCAAAACGAAAAACTTAGAGATAAAAACATTTTGGGAGGTGTATCCATCCCACCAACGAAAACGACTTAGAGTTCCCAATATTTTCCATGCTAGATATATCATAGGCGGTTCCCAAATAGAAAATAAAGTTTATTCCTTTTTCCACCATACTTTCCCTTTCCATGTCTAACCGTATCCATGGGTGCCCTCCATACCAACACTTTCCAAGAAATTTATTATTTGACAACATAATGTAAATTCATTTTTTTATTTTGGGACTGGGCCTCCCTAATACCTTTGCCTTTCTCTCGTGCAATGACAAGTGAATAAACACTCATCTTGAGAACAACACATCTAGCATGGAAAATATTAGCCACCCCTCACCGCTCCGCGAGCGAAACGAACACACAAAAGAGAAGTTTATTTTTGAAAATTAGAGATGGCACATGCAAATTTTCTTAGAACGGCAAAAGGATACCACATATAGGTAGATATAGTGGATTCATGTGGTAAAATGGTTTAAAGGATTATGGATGCACAAGTAGAGATCATACTTAGTGCAAAATGAAGGCTAGCAAAAGATTGAGAAGCGACCAACCAAGAAACGAATAATCTCATAAGCGAGCGTTAAGCATAACTAACACCGAATAATGAACCATAAGTAGGATATAATCTCATTGCATAACTATTGACTTTCGTGCTTGCATAGGGAATCACAAACCTTAACACCAATATTCTTACTAAAGCATAATTACTCATCAAGATGACTCACATATCACATCATCATATCTCAAAACTATTACTAAGAATCAATTTTATTTTGTCCAATGATCTTCATGAATTTTTTTATTATATCCTTCTTGGATATCTATCACTTTGGGACTAATTTTCATGTGTTGCTTTTGACAAGCTCAAACAAATATAAGTGAAGATCATGAGCACAATATTTCTTTCTCTCGGATTAATTTAAGTGAAGCAAGACAAAATTTCTTGAAAATTTTACTAACTCTCAAATAAATCTAAGTGAAGCAAGAGAGCATTTCTTCAAAAATACTAAAGCACACCGTGCTCAAAATACATAAGTGAAGCACTATAGCAAATCCACAGCTCATAAAAATTTAAGTGAAGCATACAGAGCAATTCTAGCAAGTCATGGCATAATTTTGGCTTTCTCAAATACGTGTGTCCAGCAAGGGACCAAGACTTAAAACACAAAATAAAACAAGCAAAGACTCCTATCATACAAGACGCTCCAAGCAAAACACATAGTATGTGACAAATAAAAATATAGCTTCGAGTAAAATACTGATGGTCGTTAGAAGAAAGAGGGGATGCCACTCGGGGGCATCCCGAAGCTTAGTTGGTTGCTCATTCTTGGATAATAGCTTGGGATGACGGGACATCCCCAGTCTTAGACCCTTCTACTCCTTATTCCTTCATCCATCATAAGATAACCCAAAACCTGAAAACTTCAATCACACAAAACCCAACAAAACCTTCGTGAGATCCGTTAGTATAAGAAAATAATAAATCACTACTATAAGTGCTGCATCAAATCAATTCATATTTTGTTCTTGCATTATATATACTGTATTCCAACTTTTCTATGTCAAAAACTCATCAAAGAAAACCATAGAGCCATCAAAATAAGCACACAACACAAAGAAAACGGAATCTATCAAAACAGAACAGTCTGTAGCAATCTGACTATTCCGGATACTTCTGTAACTCCAAAAATTCTAAATAATTAGGACGTCCGGAGAAATTTGTATATTGATCTATTGCAAATGGAATGGGTATTTTATCGCTCCCTGGTAAACAATGAAAATTATTTTCGTGAGCGCAAAATTTTCTGGTTTTTCAGCAAGATCAAACAACTATCACCCAAGAAGATCCTAAAGGCTTTACTTGGCACAAACACTAATTAAAACATAAAAAAACAAAATCATAATAGTAGCATAATTGCGCTAACACTCAAAACAGGAAACAAAAATAAAAAATAAATTTTATCCATTGGGTTGCCTCCCAACAAGCGCTATAGTTTTACGCCCTTAGCTTGGCATAAAGCAAGGATCTAAATTTTGTCATCTTTGGTTCGAGATCTATAAGATGCCCTCATGATTGATTCATATGGTGACCAAATTCTTGTTCTAGGGAAGTGTTCCATACCCTTCCTCAAAGGAAATTGGAACTTAATATTGCCTTCTTTCATATCAATCATGGCACCAATAGTGCGTAAAAATGGTCTACCAAGAATAATTGGACAAGACGGATTGCAATCAATATCAAGAACAATAAAGTCTATGGGCACATAATTCCTATTTGCAAGAATAAGAACATCATTAATTCTTCCCATAAAATCTATGGGCACATAATTCCTATTTGCAAGAATAAGAACATCATTAATTCTCCCCATAGGCTTTTTAATAGGAGAATCCGCCAAGTGCAAATTTCAAGAGCACGATTCAAGATCGGTAAGACCAAGCACATCACATAAAGATTTAAGAGTTGTAGAAACACTAGCACCTAAGTCACACAAAGCAAAGCACTCATAATTTTTAATCTTGACTTTGATAGTAGGTTCCCATTCATCATGCAATTTTCTAGGAATTGATACTTCTAATTCCAATTTTTTTTCTTCAAAGTCTTTCATCATAGCATCAACAATATGTTTAGTAAAAGCTTTATTTTGTTTATAAGAATGGGCTGAATTTATCATGGATTGCAACAAACAAATACAATCAATCAAAGAGCAACTATCATAATTAAAGTCTTTGTAATCCAAAAGAGTGGGCACATCACTAGCTAAAGTTTTGACCTCTCCAAACCCACTTTTATCAATTTTCTCAACAAGATTTTCACCCTCCGAATCATTGGGACACCTTCTACTTAAAGTTGACTCTTCTCCAGTCCCTTTATCATCAATATTAACTTTACTAACCAAAGAATCAATAGAAGAAACACAAATCATTTTAAGATCTTCATCACTTTTGCGAAAGAAATCACTCGAAAATGTTTTTTCTAAAAATTCTCTTTTAGCTCTAAGCATAGCGGTTCTTTTCTTACTTTTATACATAGAAACATAAAGGGCTTTAATTGATTCATCAATCTTAGGCACAATAATTTTCATCTTGAGATTTTCCACATGATGAGCAATTCTATCAACACTTCTAAACAAATCATCAATGTTACTCAACTTTTCTTCTATGGAAGTGTTGAAAACTTTTTGAGTACTGATAAATTCTTTAATATTATTCTCAACATCAGAGGTGTTCCTATTATTATTATAAGATTGATTTCCATAGGAATTACCATAATTATTAGAGGAATTACTAGGAAAAGTCCTAGGATTAAAATTACCTCTATAAGCATTGTTGTTGAAATTATTTCGAGAGATAAATTTCACATATATGGCATCACTATTTTTCTCAATCAAAGTAGAAAAAGGCATATCATTAAAATCAATAGGAGCACTTCTACTAGCAACCAGTTTCACAAGAGCATCAACATTTTCACTCAAAGAAGAAATTTCTTCATCCGAATTAACCTTTTTACTAGTAGGAGCTGTTTCGGTATGCCATTGTGAATAACTTGCCATAATATTATCAAGCAATTTGGTGGCTTCACCCAAAGTAATTTTCATAAAAGTACCACCCACGGCGGAATCTAAAAGATTACGAGAAACAAAATTCAATCCCGCATAAAAAATTTGTATGATCGTCCAAAGATTTAACCCATGAGTTGGGCAATTCCTTAGCATAATTTTCATCCTTTCCCAAGATTGTGCAACATGCTCATGTTCAAGTTGCTTGAAATTCATGATCTGGGTTCTAAGGGAAATATTTTTTGCAGGCGGAAAATACTTAGTGATAAAAGCATCTTTGCACTTATTCCAAGAATCGATACTACTGCGAGGCACAGAAGAGATCCAAATATTTGCAGAATGACGCAAAGAAAATGGAAATAATTTCATCTTGACCACATCATTTTCCACATCTTTCTATTTTGCATATCGCATAATTCCATGAAGGTATTAAGATGGGACGCGGCACCCTCATTAGGAGTACCGGAAAATTGGTCTTTCATAACGATATTCAGCAAAGCAGTATTACTATCACAAGTCTCCACACTAGTGGCGGGAGGAGCAAGCGGACTGCCAATAAAATCATTGTTGTTGGTATTTGAGAAATCACATAACTTGGTGTTCTATTGAGTCATGATGACCACACAACAAGATGGCAATAAAAAACATATACGTCAAGAAAATGGCGAACAGAAAAGAGGGGCGAATAAAATGGCAAATTTTTGTGAAGTGGGGGAGAGGAAAATGAGAGGCAAATGGCAAATAATGTAAATTGCGAGGAGATGCGATTTGTGATTAGGAACCTGGTATATGATGAAGATCCTCACCGGCAACGGTGCTATAAATTCCTTTTTATGTCGCTTGAAGCTACGTCGGTATTTCCCTAAGAGGAAGGGATGATGCAACACAACGACGGTAGATATTTCCCTAAGATATGAAACCAAGGTTATCGAACTAGTAGGAGAACCAAGCGACACAACGTAAACAACCCCTGCACACAGATAACAAATCCTTGCAACCCGACTTGTTAAAGGGGTTGTCAATCCCTTTCGGGTAACAGTGCCAGAAATTGGTGCGTGACGGGAGAAAGTTGTGATAGATTGAATAAATAGATCACAAATAAAATAAAGTGAAGCAAAGTATTTTTGTGTTTTTGGATTAATAGATCTGAAAATAAAAGAAAATAAAAGTAGATCGCAAAGGCAAATAATATGAGAAAGAGACCCGGGGGCCGTAGGTTTCACTAGTGGCTTCTCTCAAGAAAAATAACAAACGATGGGTGAAATAATTACTGTTGGGCAATTGATAGAACTTCAAATACTCATGACGATATCCAGGCAATGATCATTACATAGGCATCACGTCCAAGATTAGTAAACCGACTCCTGCCAGCTTCTACTACTATTACACCACACATTGACCGCTATCCAGCATGCATCTAGTGTATTAAGTTCATGGAGAAATGGAGTAATGCAATAAGAACGATGACATGATGTATACAAGATCTATCTATGTAGACATAGACCCCATCATTTTATCCTTAGTAGCAATGATACATACATGTCGGTTCCCCTTGTGTCACTGGGATCAAGCACCGTAAGATCGAACCCACTACAAAGCACCTCTCCCATTGTAGGATAAGTAGATCAAGTTGGCCAAACAAAACCCAAATATCGAAGAAGAAATACGAGGCTATAAGAAATCATGCATACAAGAGATCAAAGAAACTCAAATAGTTTCATGGATACAAAAAGATAGATCTGATCATAAACTCAAAGTTCACCAATCCCAACAAACACACAGCAAAGGAGTTACATCATATGGATCTCTAAGAGACCATTGTAATCAAGAGAGAGAGAGAGAGAGAGAGAGGGAGAGAGAGAGAGGAAGCCATCTAGGTACTAACTACGGACCCGAAGGTCTACAAAGAAATACTCACGCATCGTCGGAGAGGCACCAATGGAGGTGGTGAACCCCATCCGAGATGGTGCTTAGATTAGATCTGGTGGTTATGGACTCTGTGGCGGCTGTATCAATATTTCGTCGACTCCCCTAGGGTTTGGGGAATATTGGGATATTTATAGAGCAAAGAGGCGGTCCGGAGGGCACCCGAGGTGGGCAGAACCCACCAGGGCACGCCTGGGCCTCCTGTCGCGTCTTGGTGGGTTGTGCTCCCCTCGGGGCACCGCCCAGGCGCAGCTAGGGCCCGTTGTGTTCCTTCTGGCCCATAAAAATTCTCCGTAAAGTTTCTGGCATTTGGACTCCGTTTGATATTGATTTTCTGCGATGTAAAAAACATGGAAAAACAACAACTGGCATTGGGCACTATGTTAATAGGTTAGTACCAAAAAATGATATAAAATGACTATAAATGACTATAAAACATCCAAGATTGATAATATAATAGCATGGAACAATAAAAAATTATAGATACGTTGGAGATGTATTAGTTGTATACTTGTACCATTAAACACCGTAAAGAAAGATGTGAAAGACATTCTGGTTGCTGAACAAGGTGAAGTAAAATGCATGTATTCTGCTCTCCTCCATGCAGAAGGCACACACGACTCTAGTCCAACCCCTTGTGATGGTCGGCCGACCATCCTTCACTGTCTTCATGACTCATGAGGACATCTGGATAGTCATTGTGTTCTGGTAGAAATACTTTAACCTTGGCATGCCCACCAATCATGTAGTTTGAGAGGTAATCTTGAATAAACTGCTTCGAGAACCACTGCAAACACTACAAAAAAATACATTTCCGTGATGATACATGTTTGTCACAATAGGTCATGTTTTCTGTCATGCATGTACATCCATGACAATTTTATGACAGCATCAAGATAGTCATACCTGTCCTGTCGTAGAAGTGTTCCATGACATTACCAAAGTTATCATCATGGAAGTGTCCACTTCCATGACGATAAATGGCGCGTCATGAAAGTGCTTTCGTCAAGGGTGACCGACACATGGCATCCACCGTAACGGGTCGCCGTTAAGCTATCGGGTCCAGTTTCAGATCCGATAACCCATTAACAGCCCGGACCAATGGGGATTTTCCACTTGTAAAATTCTCATTGGCTGGAGGAAACACGTGTTGGCTCACCATTGGGACAGATGTCATCCACTCATTGGACCGGAGGCGCCTATGATAGGTCGACACATGGCACGGCCCAACAGTGGCCCATTCCGATGAAAAAGGCCGCCCCAGTAAAAATTAGCAGGCCGGCCCATATAAGGCCTACTTGTGTCAGGTCCATTTAAGCCCACGGCCCATATGAGATGTGCCAATTCGGCCCGTCAATGGCCCGTTAAAGATTTGACACCATTGCAGGCCATCGTCAGTTCAAGCCCGTTAATAACCCGCTATATATTTGGGCTCAATATCGGCCCGATGTGATTTCGGCCTGTTAACAGCCCATTCAAGGGATGGGCCAATTTTCAAGATGTACATCTTTCGGCCTTTTAGCGACCCATTTAAGGGTTGGGCCAATTTCCGGTCCGGTGTGTCTTTCAGCCTGTTGACGGCCCATAAATGAGTTGGGCCATTTGTAGTCGGACCTTAGTTTCGGCCTTTTAGTGACCCATTTAAGTGTTGGGCCAATTCCCGGCCGGTGTGTCTTTCAGCCTATTGACGACCCATAAATGAGTTGGGCCATTTGTAGTCAGACCTAAGTTTTGGCCTTTTAACAGCCTATGCTCTTCATGGTACAATACCAGCCCGGTTTCTCTTTCGGCTTGCTAGAGGCCCACAACATAGTTGGGCCATTTACTGTACGACCTGACTTTCAGCCTCTTAGCGGCCCATGCTCTTCATGGTTCCAGTACGAGCCCGCTATCTCTTTCGGCCTGCTAAAGCCCCATAGAATAGTAGGGCCATATGTAGCCCGACCTTATTAACGTCCTGTTAACGACCCATGAAATCAAATGGGCCCACCTATCGCCCGCTCTGATGTCGGCCTGTTAACGACCCGGGAAGTAAGAGGGACGACCATTAACCTTCGGCCTGGTAACGGCCCACTAACTTAATGGGCCCACTAAAGTTCCTACATGTCTTTAAGCCCAATTAGAGAATTTGAGCCCATTACGACGAGCAATTATGCATAGTACCAAAACCGATCAAGCAAGCGTACGACATAAAGGGAAAAACGTTGCACATCCAACATATATTATAGGAAACTACATCCACTGGGAAATCAAAGATTGATGCCAGTGCAAATAAATGAACAGAACCTAAGGATCTACAACATCACAATCTGCAACTCAGCGCAGATGACACCCATAAGCATGTGGGCAAGTTCTTGCTGCTTCGCTACACTGTCTCTGAAAGCATTGATCGGTTGTTGTTGCGCATGAATGTGCACCTCTGATTCCTCCACCATTTTCATCATTGCTTCAGCCATTAATTGGTTCACAAACATACATTTTTTCCGTTGCATTCGAGACAGAGGAAACTGAACAGATTCATATGGCGATTTTGGCAGGCTTGTATTATTGATAGTGGAGAGTGTCTCGACCCCCGCATCATAACATAAATTAGGAGGGGAACCAAACAAATTAATCATGATTTATTGCCATATTACCTGGCCTAGATTTATTGGAAAGAAACAATGGGGTTGCCTTGCTGTTTTCAGAGTTTGTCTTCTTATCTTCAGCAGCCTGCACCAAATTAACACACTAGCATTGTTATCATTGGCCAGGTGAGATAATAGGAAAGCAACATCGACACAATGAACGTTTGGGCAACTAGCCTACACCAAATTAACACAATATGGCACAACTATCATCAGCCAGGTAAGGTAATACGAAAGCAACATTGAAAAAATGAATGAATGGGCAACCAGAGCAGCACTACAATTTAGTAATGTGCATGATATGAGATAGTACACTCATGCAGCTCAGTATGAAAAACAACCAGGCAGTTTTCCTTACAAAAAATCAACATTAGCGCCTTTAACATTTTGCTACAACTAATTTTAGATCAGATAAAGGTTGGATTCACGTAGATTAACAAAATACATGCTGATGTAAAAATATAGTGATATACAACAGGTACTTACATCAGCATTGGAGCACAGAGAATTCCCGCAAGATATTTTCCTCGAATACGATCCCAATGGAGGAAGTCTTCTATCATTTAACCTTATTTTCTAAAAGAGAGATGTGTAAGAAACAAGTAGAAAATATGATCAGAATGATATAAAAATTCATGATGCAAGGACACACACACGCTTCTTAGAATGGAGTTGACATATTTTTGCCGGACTGGAGCATACTAGTTCTTTGGCCACTAGAATCTACTTATTATTAGTGGGTGTTGGGTTTCTCTGTACTAAGCAGTATCTATGAAAACTAGAGTTGGTTTATTATCTCCTGGCATTTGACCTGGTTTGTTACCCTTCAGATTCTAACATAGACGTCTTCCCCTTGCATGCCTTATATAGACGAATGGTGCTTCAATTATAAAACATGCTACAACAAAGATGGAATAGGTACTGAAGAATAGAAAGGCATGACATATTGACATGTATTCCCTCCATCCAGAAATAAATGGATGGGTCTAGGTGTATTTCAGTTCTAGATACATCTAGTTTTATCCATTTCTATGACATGTAATCCGGACGGAGGGAGTATGGTGTAAGAGCTAGGGATACGACATGACAACAGTGTAAAAAACACTACTTGAATGTAAAACTGTATGCTAGCGGAATACATATAGAAAAACACTAAGGCAACATATGCGTGTATGATTGGGAAACTAAGATGGCATTGCAAGAGACCACTAGAACAACACTTCAATGTAAGAAAACATGGTATGGTAGACAGATGAAGTACATACTGATGAATAACAATGCATAAGATATTGAGAAGCATGATGTCCAAACTAAGAAGATGGCATTGCGATAGAGTAGAATGATAGTACTTGAATTTGAATACAGTTATCATGAATGGAATAGGTACTAAAAAAATAGGAAGGCATGCCATATTTACATGCATGATCAGCAGGCTAAGCACAAGGCATTGCAACAGAGTAGATGCACTCCAGGACATTATATGCATGTTGTACCCATATCAAGGGCCAAGTTAGAGCCAGGACCTTATGGGGTGAATAGGATTCATCATCTTTCTACAGGTCTTGTGAAGAACTTCCTTTACATGTTCCATCATATTGGGTATCATTGACGTCAAGTTTGTTGGCCGTTACATTGCTCCATGAGGTTCTTGTGGATAAATCAGTGTGTGCAATTATATCTGACATGCATGGAAGACAACTAGTAGTTAGATTTATGTAATGAGTGCCTGTAGGAGATGACATAAATAGTAGGACTGGGGTTAACTAGCAGCAACAGGTCTCAAAAACTAAAGGGAGAACATAGATGAAAGATACAAAGTATGTATCGTTTGTACTCGAGATTAACTAGATGGAACATAGAAGTATTAAGGAACAAGATAGGTTATACTAGAAGTGGTATAATACTATAATCACCAGCCTGTGGGATATCATTGGATGATGGATGATAACTATGGAACATCGTTACCTAAAGAACAAGTCTCTTAGCTTAACTATGGAATAAGGTTAAATCCTGAACAAGACCCGTAAGAGATCAACATGAATATACAGTGAAATGTGATAATCTATTTTCCATGCTTAGATGAATAACAAAGCCATAAATATTGCACACAAGTAAGATGATGGTACAACCTATCTGGTCGCCATCCATAGGAGTGAGAATCATGTGCTGACTTGTCGATGGCCCTGAAGTTGTTGTGGCTGTCCATGTCGGGCACGCCCATTCGATGCAGGGAACTATTGAGTGGGGACTATAGCTCCCTTCTGGTGTATGCTTCCCTTGTTGGAGCAGTTGCGGTGAGTCGGAAGACGGTGTGGCTGAAGATGCAGAAAACGCATAATGTTAAGAACGATACATCTCTCTGATCTGAAGAAATACCCTAAGAGATCAACAGCAAGGTACGAGAGTGGTCACATGTCTATTGACTGAAGACTAAATTGGGGTCACACGATTTTATTTTATTTTGGTACTGTTAGATCTACGCTGATGCCTTGATAGCCGTCTTGTGCCTCCCGATTGACGATGTTCGGAATCTTCCCTGAAGAGCCAGCGACCACCCGCAGAGCAGCCTACCTCCACCATCCATGGCCCCGACCAAAACCCCGCTCCCCGCCGCACCGCACTGCCGTGGTTGCGCCGCCCCCGGGCCAATCTGAAAGCACAAGTGCTCCCTGGGTGGTTTTGGTAATTAATGTCAACATCTCTCTTGTTGGACTAACACTTTTACCTAGTATGTTTCAAACAAGTTCAACAATGGAGTGGCATGGACTAGAGGATGTGGAACCCCTTCAAGATGCTAAGGACAAAGGATTGGCTCAAGCTTCAAGATCAAGACTGTACATTTTATATTTTAGTGATCCAAGATCACATTGAGTCTATAGGAAAAGCCAATACTATCAACGAGGGATGAGGTGTTGCTTAATGGCTTGCTTGCTCAAAGTGCTTAGTGATATGCTCCAAAACCCTCAACTACCTTCCCACATCCACATATGACCTAAACCAAAAGTCAAACTCGGCCCCACCGATTCTTTCTATCCGGAGCCACCGAGTTCAGTTAACATAGCCACTCCCAGAAACCCTAATCAGTTCGGTCTCACCGATGGGATCTCGTTCTCACCGAGATGGGATTGCAAACTCTCTGTTACCTATTCCAATATTTTCGGTCCCACCGAGATATGCAATTGGCCCCACCGAGTTTGCTTGGCCAACTCTCTGTTTCGCTTATTACCCAAATCGGTCCAACCGAGTTTGAGTAATCGGTCAAACCGAGTTTTGGTTTTACCCTAACCCTAGCACATCGGTTCCACCGAGTTTAACTAGTCGGTCCCACCGAAAACCCTAATGGTCACTAGGTTTACTAAATCGGTCCGACCGAGTTTTTCCCTTCGGTCTCACCGAGATTGGTAAATTGAGTGTAACGGTTAGATTTTGTGTGGAGGCTATATATGCCCCTCTACCCACTCTTCATTCATAGAGAGAGCCATCAGAACATACCTACACTTCCAATACACATTTTCTGAGAGAGAACCACCTATACTTGTGTTGAGGTCAAGACATTCCATTCCAACCATATGAATCTTGATCTCTAGCCTTCCCCAAGTTGCTTTCCACTCAAATCTTCTTCCCACCAAATCCAAATCCTGTGAGAGAGAGTTGAGTGTTGGGGAGACTATCATTTGAAGCACAAGAGCAAGGAGTTCATCATCAACACACCATTTGTTACTTCTTGGAGAGTGGTGTCTCCTAGATTGGCTAGGTGTCACTTGGGAGCCTCCAACAAGATTGTGGAGTTGAACCAAGGAGTTTGTAAGGGCAAGGAGATCGCCTACTTCGTGAAGATCTACCGCTAGTGAGGCAAGTCCTTCATGGGCGATGGCCGTGATGGAATAGACAAGGTTGCTTCTTCGTGGACCCTTCGTGGGTGGAGCCCTCCGTGGACTCGCGCAACCGTTACCCTCCATGGGTTGAAGTCTCCATCAACGTGGATGTACGATAGCACCACCTATCGGAACCACGACTAAAACATCTGTGTCTCCAATTGCGTTTGAATACGCCAAACCCTTTTCTTTACGTTCTTGCAAGTTGCATGATTTACTTTCCGCTGCTCATATACTCATTGCATGCTTGCTTGATATGTATTGTGTTTGTTAAGCTTGTGCTTAAACTCCACTTAAACTTGAGAATATTAAAAACTGTAACTTTTGGCACTTAGTGTCTAATCACCCCCGCTCTAGTCACCTCTTCTCGATCCTTTCAATTGGTATCAGAGCATTGGTCTCCATTGCCTTGGTTTAAACACCATTGGAGGAAGATGGATGTGTCTACTTTGGGGAGTCTTAGACATAGAGTGCCCATTCTTGATGGAGAGTATTTTCATGAGTGGAAAAATGAAATGCTTGAGATTTTCAATGAATATCATTTGAACAAGTACATTACTAGCCCTTGTGCACCTCATGTTGATCCTTTGCACCCTACCCTAGATGAAGATATTGACATGATTCACAATCTTAGAACTGTTAATCTTATCACTAGAGGCTTGCCTAGAAACTTGATTGGATGTTTGCCGACTCTTAAGTGTGCCTACACCATATGGAAATTTCTTGAGGAACTCTTTCCTAGTTACTCCTTGAAAGATCTAGATGAAATCCTCCATAAGTCTATTGCTTTGATTAAGATGAGTTCCAATGATCCCAAATTTGGTGACTGCTTATTTGATCTTACTGATCTTACAAGTGCTAAAGGAGATGTTGAATCATTAGCAATATCATTTCCAGAGCTATTAGAATTCATAAAGATAACTATAGAAATGATCATTTATCTAATGAATTGCCCTCTCTAGGAATTGATCAATCACAAGATGATGTTGAACATGAATATCGGATGAGGATGATGATGATGATGATAGTGACTATGATCTCGATGATGCGATGAGACACTTTGGTCTTATGGCAAATCTTCGCGGCTACATGGCTGGAGGAAAGGAATGGGTCCTTGATAGTGGATGTACTGATCATACGACCGAAGATAAAGACATGTTCCGTGAGCTTGCTGAAAATGACGGCCCTCGAAAGTATGTCACTTTTGGTGATAATTCAAAGGGTAAGGTGGTTGGCCTTGGTAAGGTGGCCATCTCACATGATAGCTCCATACAAAATGTCATGCTCATTGAATCTCTTGGCTAGAACTTACTTTCAGTATCTAGACTTGCTGATTTCGGTTTCAATGTCCTATTTACTGAACTAGACTGCCAAGTTTTTCATAGAGATAATCATAAAATGGTCTTTACCGGTATACGTAGAGGAGATCTTTACATTGTTGATTTCACTAAAAAGGCTCAACCTAAAACTTGCTTAATTGCCAAATCTTCTAAAGGCTGGTTGTGGCATAGAAGACTAGGTCATGTTGGTATGCGAAATCTTGATAAGCTTATTAAAGGTGATCATATCCTTGGAATAAAAAAGATGTCATATTTGACAAGGATAGACTTTGTAGTGCTTGTCAAGCAGGGAAACAAGTTGGAGGAAGTCATCGTGCGAAGAACATCATGACCACAAGAAGACCACTCGAGCTACTTCACATGGATCTCTTTGGTCCAAATGCCTACAAGAGTCTCGGTGGTAACTCATTTGGTCTAGTCATAGTTGATGATTTTTCAAGATTTACGTGGGTGTTCTTTCTTGATGACAAATCGCAGGTCCAAAAGATCTTCAAAAACTTCGCTAGGAAGGCCCAAAATCAGTTTGACGTGAAGATCAAGAAGGTTCGGAGTGACAATGGAATGGAGTTCAAGAACACAAATGTGGACACCTTTCTTGACGAAGAAGGTATTTCACATGAGTTCTCGGCTACGTACACACCTCAACAAAATGGATTTGTTGGAAGGAAGAACCGGACTCTTATCGAGATGGCAAGAACGATGCTTGATGAGTACAAAACGCCAAAGCACTTTTGGGCGGAAGCGGTTGAGACAACTTGTCATGCAATAAATCGCTTGTATCTTCACAAGCTACTCGGAAAGACGGCATACTTTCGAGTATTCAGCTCAAAGTGCTACATTCTTGATAAGCATCGTCGTTCTAAATTTGCTACTAAAACTCATGAAGGTTTCCTACTTGGTTATGGCTCAAACTCTCACACTTACCGTGTCTACAACAATTTCACCCGAAAGGTTGAAGAGACGGTAGATGTGAAGTTTGATGAATCAAACGGCTCGCAAGTAGAGCAATTGCCAATTGATGTAGGAGACAAAGACCCTTCGAAAGCAATTCAGGACTTGTCCATTGGCAAGATTCGTCCAACGGAAGTGAAGGAGAGTACCTCGTCCGTCCAAGTGGAAGCTTCTACCTCACGACAAGGTGAACCAAGAGTTGATATGGAAGCATCCACAAGTGGGACACGCCAAGATGAAGAAAACGAGGAAGTGCACCAAGATGAACATCAACAACCTCCTTATCCACCACGACAAGAGAACGACAACGTCAACAATGAAGAAGACCAAGAAGAAGCACAAGATGAAGAGGATGTTCCACCCCGACCCAAGCAAAAGCTTTCACGAGTTCGAGCAAGAGTTGCTAAGGATCATCCCGTCGAGCAAATCTACAATGATATCCAAACCGGGAGAATCACTCGCTCTAAAACTCGTTTAGCTAACTTTTGTGAACATTACTCATTCATCTCTAGCATTGAACCTATGAAGGTTGAAGAAGCATTGGAGGATCCGGATTGGATAAACGCTATGCATGAAGAGCTACACAACTTTGAGAGAAATCAAGTGTGGACATTAGTCGAGAAACCCGACAACAACCACAACATCATTGGTACCAAATGGGTGTTTTGCAACAAGAAAGATGAAGATGGACAAGTGGTTCACAACAAAGCACGTCTCGTCGCCCAAGGCTACACAGAAGTTGAAGGTATGGACTATGGTGAGACATATGCTCCCGTTGCTAGACTTGAGTCCATTCGCATCTTACTTGCTTATGCTAATCACCATGATATCACCTTGTACCAAATGGACATTAAGAGTGCTTTTCTAAATGGTAAAATCGAAGAGGAACTTTATGTTAAGCAACCTCCCGGCTTCATCAATCCTAAGAAACCTAATCATGTTTACAAACTTCACAAAGCCCTTTATGGTCTTAAACAAGATCCTAGAGCATGGTATAAATGCTTGACCGAGTTCCTTATTGAAAAAGGCTTTGAAATTGGTAAAATTGATTCTACTCTTTTTACTAAAAGGGTTAATGGAGAACTATTTGTGTGCCAAGTTTATGTTGATGATATCATATTTGGTTCAACTAACCCTCATTTTAGTGAGAAGTTTGGAAAGCTAATGTCGAAGAAGTTTGAGATGTCCATGATGAGTGAACTCAAATTCTTTCTTGGTTTGCAAATCAAGCAAACTAAGGAAGGTACCTTTGTCTCTCAAACGATGTACACCAATGACTTATTCAAGAAGTTCAATATGCAAGAATGAAAAGGTATGACTACACCCATGCCTACTAGTGGACATCTTGATTTGACCAAAGATGGTGAACCGGTTGATCAAAAGGTTTATCGCTCTATGATTGGTTCATTGTTATATCTATGTGCCTCTCGTCCCAATATTATGCTAAGTGTGTGCATGTGTGCACGATATCAAGCCGCTCCTAAAGAATGCCATCTTAAGGCTGTGAAAAGGATAGTGAGATATCTAACCCATACACCAAATTTTGGCATTTGGTATCCTAAGAGGTCCTCTTTTGATCTTGTTGGCTACTCCGATTCGGACTATGCCGGAGACAAGGTTGATAGAAAGTCCACATCGAGTACTTGTCAATTCCTTGGTAGATCTCTTGTGTCTTGGTCTTCCAAGAAACAAAACTCGGTATCCTTATCCACCGCCGAAGCGGAATACATTGCCGCTGGTTCATGTTGCGCTCAATTACTTTGGATGACCCAAACTCTTAAAGATTATGGGATATATGTGAAACATGTTCCATTGCTATGTGACAATGAAAGTGCTATTAAGATTGCTCACAATCCCGTGCAACATTCTCGAACTAAGCATATTGAAGTTCGTCATCATTTCATTCGAGATCATGTTGCAAAAGGGGACATTAACCTTAAGCATGTTCGCACCGATAAGCAATTGGCGGATATCTTCACTAAACCACTTGATGAGAAAGTGTTTTGTAGGTTGAGAGGTGAATTTAACATCATTGATGCTTCAAACTTGGAGTAGGAACTCCATTTGATACATGCGGGGCATGAGCCTATGACTAATCCTCGATATTTCTCTTATGATGCTATTCATATGTCTTGGATATATTTGTACCTTGCATGTTATCTAACCCGTGTAGGTACTTGGTTGAATCTAAATCTATGAGATTGAAACTCACTCACATCTTGAGCAATCTCTACATCACCAAGTCTCTACACAATGGTGGTTGAAGACAAGGAAGCACGAAACCATTCAAACATATCCTTTGGAAAATTCTATGTTGAGTCTCATAATTGTCAATTTGGATACACAAGTGCTCTTCCTTGCAAAGCTAACCCATGTAGGTAGATGAACTCAAACTCCTAGTGGTGCTCCCAACCCTTGATGAACTACATCAACCTTGAGCAACCCACACAAGTTCAACTACATGAGCAAGATCAACACCACCACCCAAGGTATGTTATTCCGTCTTAGAGAAGCTTTACTCCAAGTCATGAGTCAAAGCAACTCGACAAGATGTGAATACATCAAAAGGATTAAACGAAAAATGGTAACCCCATCTTGAGCTTAAACGATGAGTATGACCTATGATCAAGTGCTCTCACTTGACTCCTAAGTCAATATACTCTAACATAGGTGACTTTGTCACCGACCATTTCTAGATGAAGTTCTCTAGTGTTTCTCCGTGCTTTTGCATTTGCATATTTGTTTCCCCTTTCACTTCATCTAGAACTTTTAGTTTCTTTTCTTTCCTTTTTTGTTCTGCATTTTCTGCATCCAATTCACTGCAAATCTTTCAGTTAATTCCTTGCATATCCTTATGAGATCTTACTTGTCTAGTGAGCTGAGGTGACAAGTGGTTTCACTCTGATGAACTCGGTCACACCGGTTTGCTCTCTTCGGCCCAACCGAAATCCTTCGGTGCAACCGAAGCACACAACTCGGAGTCACCGATTTCATCACAGGAAAACCAACTTGCCACTTATTCCTGATTTCTGTTTTCTCCAGCTCCACTCAATGATTCTTGTCCTCTGCCAGCATCATATTAGACATGCTGCTTTGCTCTGTGACTCAAGGACCAACCCATTTGTATCATATGTCCAGAAGAGCCCTTCTTGGAAATTGATGTCAGAGGGGGAGAGAGAGATCACATCAAAGCTTAATCCTTCCTATAGGGGGAGAAAGAGAGAGTACTCAGGGGGAGAGAGTTTCTCAACTAGGAGAAAGTAATATCATCAAGGACCCCAGATTCTTGGTGTTCAAGAGGAGAGATGTCACATGTCTTTAAGAGGGGAAAGACATGTTTGGTTGCTTGCTTTAGCTCAAGCTCTGTTGTTTCTTTTTTGTTGCTCTGATTTTCTGTTCCCTATCTTCTCCCAATATCCCATGCATATTCAGGGGGAGCAAGACATCTAAGGGAAGGAAATCTCTGATTTTATTGCATATCTTTACCTTTGGGGGCATGTCTATATCCAATGTGGTACTTAGTACTCACTCTACATGTCATCCCAGTCTTGGTTCTCTTGTGGTTTCTCTTGTTTTGCTCTGGTCAGTAGGTGTATCTGTGTTATTTGACCTTGTTTGCGCAGGTTCATCCCATCCTAAGCCAACTCAAGACCACAAGGTAAGTATATGCGTCACAGTCATGTGAATGAGAAGTTCTTGCTGATGTACATACTGTTTGCAAGATGGACTCATGAGCATGAAGGTACATTTCTCACATTCACATCATTTGCTCTAATGCATATAGCCAAGATACATGTAACACATTGCTTACTCTATCATGTTTACGCACTCACATGCTCCTATATTCAATATTCACATGACTGCATACATGTA
The DNA here is from genome assembly GCF_003073215.2 of Triticum urartu. Lineage (NCBI taxonomy): Eukaryota > Viridiplantae > Streptophyta > Magnoliopsida > Poales > Poaceae > Triticum > Triticum urartu. Next base: position 264,162,240 of record NC_053027.1, read on the forward strand.
GGGGATCCTAGGCATGTTACATGTCTTTCCAAAGCTTTACTTGCTATTCTCTATATCTTTATCTAAAGCTTTGATGTATGTTGTCATCAATTACCAAAAAGGGGGAGATTGAAAGCACAAGTGCTCCCTGGGTGGTTTTGGTAATTAATGTCAACATATCTCTTGTTGGACTAACACTTTTACCTAGTATGTTTCAGATAAGTTCAACAATGGAGTGGCATGGACTAGAGTATGTGGAACCCCTTCAAGATGCTAAGGACAAAGGATTGGCTCAAGCTTCAAGATCAAGACTGTACATTTTATATTTTAGTGATCCAAGATCACATTGAGTCTATAGGAAAAGCCAATACTATCAACGAGGGATGAGGTGTTGCTTAATGGCTTGCTTGCTCAAAGTGCTTAGTGATATGCTCCAAAACCCTCAACTACCTTCCCACATCCACATATGACCTAAACCAAAAGTCAAACTCGGCCCCACCGATTCTTTCTATCCGGAGCCACCGAGTTCAGTTAACATAGCCACCGTGATGGAATAGACAAGGTTGCTTCTTCGTGGACCCTTCGTGGGTGGAGCCCTCCGTGGACTCGCGCAACCGTTACCCTTCGTGGGTTGAAGTCTCCATCAACGTGGATGTACGATAGCACCACCTATCGGAACCACGACTAAAACATCCGTGTCTCCAATTGCGTTTGAATACGCCAAACCCTTTTCTTTACGTTCTTGCAAGTTCCATGCTTTACTTTCCGCTGCTCATATACTCATTTCATGCTTGCTTGATATGTATTGTGTTTGTTAAACTTGTGCTTAAACTCCACTTAAACTTGAGAATATTAAAAACTGTAACTTTTGGCACTTAGTGTCTAATCACCCCCCCCTCTAGACACCTCTTCTCGATCCTTTCACAATCCACAAAGACTCTCCGTCATCCAGATCCAGCAGCGGCATTACCTTCAGCCCACACAACTCTAAGATAGCCATCTAAGCACTGCTTCCGCGGCGACCTTGCACCCCCGCTCCCTTACGTTAGACACTAGCCAACCGACAGCCTAGGAGCTCTGCCGGCTCGAGGGGTGCTGCTTCCCATTGGGAATTGATTGGCCCAGAATAAAAATTTAGACAACTGACGCCTAAATAAAGTGATTTGAGATGAGGGTGCAACCTATCTGGCGGCCCGGTGAAGTAGGCAGCTCCAGTAGCCTAGTCGGTGAGGCCGGCGTGGTTGCGGTGGCTACCGGCGGCAGGGAAGCAGAGATGTCGTGATGGTCGACGGCTACGGGGAAGCAGCTCCGGGGCTCTGGACGGGTCCAAAGTTGGAGCTGCTCCGGCGCCGTGAACAACAGCGGGGGTGAATCGGCTCTGGTATGGCTCACGCGGCCGTCATCGAGGAAGCTCTGGTAGCACAGAGTAAGAGGCACACGACCCAGTGCACGACGACAAATGGGCAGCGTCTCCGGGATTAGAGAGGAGGGCGGCTGTGAATTTGGTGCGGTGGGGAGCGCCATGGAGGAGGGGTTGAGGTTTCACGGCTCGGGAGAAGGGAGCTTCCGGGGAGAAGGTGATTTGGTGCCGACGAGGTATGAATGGGGAATTGGGAGGGGGAACCATGTCTTATGGACACATTTGTCTGAAATGTGTGTGTGTGTGTGTGGGGGGGGGGTTACAGTTCTACCCCTGCCTTTAGGCTTCTCGGCTTGGGTCTGTGTACTGAGGGTCGGGGATAGTAGAGTAACTTTTCTTCTCCCAAATAGTAGGCGCGAGCGATTTCGGGCGAGGAGGGCGTGTTTTCAAATATAGTGGGCATGAGCGATTTTGGGCGAGGAGAGCGTGTTTTGAAATAGTGGGCGCGAGCTATTTCGGGCAAGGAGAGGGTGTTTTGCCGACCATGGTTTATGAATTATTCGGCACATGTCATTTCAGCCAAGGAGAAGGCACGCTTGGATGAAGTTACGAACCTACCCTCGATGTATAATGGGCCAATTGATGCGTGTCCCACATAGGCCGGTAATTTCACATCTCCCATTTATTTGTTCGGGCGAATTCCACCGAGCAGAGGGTGTTTAACGTTCGTTCAAATTTTGGGAGAATGAGCATCCACGTCTACCTTACCAAGTCGATTCGAATCAAATTTTGAAATATTAACTTGCCACTTCTTTTTTAGATGGAGAGATGATGCTCGAGAGTAATGTGTTTTTACATGATCGTTGCTAGCGATTTACTATATGAAAAATAGTTGACCCACTAAAAAATGGGTCTTTCGCAATAACTAAGATCTTTATCAGTTTCCTCACTTGATGCTGGTTCCTCAATATCTCATTGCCCCATCCGCAGAAATGGTCGAAGCACGGATCTTTAGCAATTATTTGTACCTAAAACAACAAGTTAATATTAGAAGCTGAACAACAAATGCACAACGATGTAGTACAACACACCATTCGTCCCAGTATATAAAATCTTATAACATCCAATATACTCACGACGTGGATGAATAAACTTCTTATATTATCGGGTGGAGGAAGTTTATTACATTTTCACAAATATCTGCCGTTTAACTGCAGCTAACTAATGTTTTTGTTGTTGTTGTTGTTGTTGTTGTTGTCACACCTAAGGTTAGGCAAGTTTGACAACCTTAGATGTGTGTTTGGTTCAAGCCACATCTTAGGCAAGCCACACTATGGACCAACATCACATACACTAAAAAAGTGTGGCAAGATTCTCTTAGGCGTGCCAACTTGTGGCTCTCGTTTTGAAGAACTAACCTTTGCCAAGTTTGGCAACACTGTACAGCAAAGTGTGGCCCTCCTGGGCCTAGAACCAACCAGCCCTTCCTTGTTGCTATGTGGCCCAGGATTGCATATTTAGTCATTCGATACAATAAATGTTGCTATGCAGCCTCAGATATGTTAGATGTGGCCCTAGATAACCTACCTATAAATGGGTTATAGCTATATTCAGTTAAATGTCCGATTCGACGATTAATCCCTTATTAGCCCCGGCCTATATGGTAGCAGCTACGAATATCCCGAATAGTGAGTATATAAGCCATGGGATGAAACTAACCTCGATGATAAACAACAGTTGTTCCAATATTGTCCCATGTAAGTACATCTAAAGGCATGTTAAGCAAAACATGCTAAACATGAACCAAATATTTCCATGGTAGACAACATAATCTCCAAATGATTGCTTCATAGTGAAGGTTTAAGCACGCTAGTTAAGAGAACCAAGAAGTGAAAAGGTGTGTTAATTGCAACAGGCCTAACATTTAAAAACAAAGCAAACATGGTCACTCAAACTGGTATTATGCAGGTCTAAGTACACTAGTTATTGTTAAATCAAATCGAAAGGCATGTTAAATACAATATGCTTAACAACAACCAAATATAGTCATTCATAGAGCTATTGTTGAAACTGGTATTGATGAAATTAAACTGCACAGTTCATACTTGCACATATAGAACATCACAGTGTGAATAACTTAAATAAACAAGGCATAATACAAACAACCAAAGATAGCAATTGAAACTGGACATATGCTAACTACAAACAATTGAATAACCAAAAACCATTGAAATAAAGAAGGCATAATGAAAACAACCAAATATAACAATAAATACGGGAAAAATTCTCACTATAAAAGGAGTTCGAGAAAACAAATCATGGCATTCCCCCGATGAAGAGGCACGGCAAAACAAATCATGGGTTTCCTCACTTGTGATAGATGGGATCGTCCTGGTGGTCCGAGTTGGCAGCTGAGGATCCAAAGCCACCGTCGCATAACGTGTACTTTAAAAATTACAAACGGGGTGGCATGGCGATGAAGGATGGCAAAATGTTCATAACAAGCCACAAAAGATCAGCGACAGGGCCATCGATGAGATCAACGGCTATCAGACTCAAGGGGTTGGGGGTGGGCAACTTAACCCATGACATAGCCCGCGTCAAGCCGTTGCTATCAATGACCTCGATGTCGTAGCCAGCGTCAGCAACATACCAGAATACTCTTGTCCGTGGATTGAGAGCCTGTGGCCAATCATCATCGTTAGCTTCCTCGGTGGCCACCTTGCCGACATCGGGCGAAGAGGTCACGATAAAGCTCTATTGGGCCATTCGCTCCTTGAGCTCCCCGAGAAGCGTAGCCGAGCTTAGGCTGTGACGCACTACAGTGGGGGAGGGGGATGGGGATGTGTGGGAAAGGGGGTGTTTCTTAGGTGTCATCCAAGAAACTCAGGGCGGCAAGGATATGTATATCGGTGGGTAACCTGCACAGGCAGACCGACAGAGGTTGACGATGAAGGTGTTGTGGCGGCGGCGACGACGACCTAGCTAGAGTTTCAAGCGACGGAGGGGTGGTGTGTGTGCGAGCGGGGGATTTGGGGTGTGTGTGTGAGCGGGGGATTTGGGGGTGAACGTAGGATTTGGGGTGTGTGTGTGGAGGGGGGCCAAGGTGGTGTTTGAGGAAATGCCGCGGGTACTGAAAATTTTACTAGGCTAGAGTAAAATGGCAGGGCTACCAATAATTTGGGTCAAGGGATTGAAGCAGAGCGGGGCGGCAGTAACAAACATCACCACACGGTTAAAACATAATAATCGTGTGCTATCAAACAGAGAAACCCTCCAGCCGAGCAGATATTTTTGAGATTGCGAGGGATGTAGGAGGGAGTAATATGTCGGGGCTACTGAAAATTTGGATCAACGGATTGAAGTAGAGCGGGAGTAACAGACATCGCACATGGTCCACACATACTAATCATGTGCTATCAAACAGAAAAACCGTCTAGGCGGGTCGATATTTTCAAGATTGCGAGGGAGTAGATATTTTGGAGAGTGGGAGGGAAGCCTCGTGGAGCCCAATCTATTGTTGGTTACAGGGGCACGAGCGTGGCACAAGGGTAGTCCGAGGGAACCATGTATGTGGTGTACCCGATTGTAGACGGTTGCTGCATCTGATTCGTCTGCTATTTATAAATTTGGCAAAAAATGCGGGAAAGGGTCATAACACAAACACACTTGCATGTGGACCAAATATATGTATGAAAATGGTGGTATGATGTTCAAAAACCCCATGCACAACTTTGATGTGGTACCTGTCTCACAGAGCACACATTATTATTGCTTGTCCCCCCCACACACACACTTCGTGTTGGCGGGAGGGGAATCCTAGCTATGAATGCATTGCCCCCAAATAGCTAGGTCTGACATCTGACCCTACCGTAACACAAAGACAAAAGAAGTCCATCATGGTCACCCCCCTTTTGCTTCCGGTCAAATTTGGACCACGTGTGGGCCCACAAATGTGTGCCTGTGGCGCGAGATGGGTGAGACCAAATATGAACCACACCTGCGGGTGGCCCAATGTGTGTGTTTGTGTGTGTGTGTGTGAAAAAGGTGTGGTGTGATATTTAAATACCCAATTCACAAAATTGATGTGGCACATGTGCCTCATGAATTAAGCGGACATCGTCCCTGACACCGCGGAGCGAGGTTCTGCAAGTTGTCGGTGTACAAAAAGAGGGGTACACTTTTTGTACCCCTATAACTTTGCACGGGCAGTCTGAGCCGCGGATACCACCACACCAAGCAAGGCAAGGGAGGTGAGCCAGGGTAAGACCGAAGCTCAAGAGAACTAGAACGACGCCAAGGCCAAGACCACGAAGAGCAAAGGGGACGAAGCGGACTCCCCCGGCAAGATCCTTGCCGGGAGACGGTTCTAGCAGCCCCGACAAGACCCTTGCCGCGGCGACTCGTCCCGCGCCTACGGAGCAAATCACCCTTGAGTCCACTGCCCCCAAAGGTAATGGATTCGGGAGACATCCCCGTGGCGGCATGCAGATCTTTGTGAAGACATTCAAGATCAGATACGCACTAAGGACACGACAACCCTTGGCGGGATCCCAGCCGAGGAAGACCACAAGGCCCCCAGCAAGCGCCTTGCCGGGGATGACAGCAGGCGCCTTGGCAAGACCCTTGCCGGGGCCCCGACAAGGCCCTTGCCGAGGACACCCGCAGGGCCACCATCAGGCCCACGCCGACTAAACCTCCACCACCGCATGCATGCAGCTGCCGACCCAACCAGCTGGGCAGGCACCCGCGTGGCGGCATGCAGATCTTTGTGAAGACCCACCACTGCGCCACCTCAGCTGCCTGCCTACCTACATGGCATCGCAGGCGTCGCTGGTCAGGGCGCGTGTCGACACAAGAAGGAGCGGTGACGGACGAGACAGATCTCTCCCCCGTCCCCGATAAAGCAAGGACACCTAGGCAAGACGCATTAAATGCACCTTGTCATGTAATGCGAGGGATAACCTCGCATCACTGTACCCTTTCCACCTCCTGTGTGCCACTGTGGCAACCACTTTTTCTATAAAAGGAGGCCCGAGGCGACCAGGAGAAGGATTCGGCTTTTTGGAGCTCCTCACGCCCCATAGCTAGCTCAAGAACACAGACATACAATGCACCAAAGCAGGAGTAGGGTTTTACGCATCCTTGCAGCCCAAACCTGGATAAACGAACCGTGTGCTATCTCTTTGATCCGCTCTTCTCACGACCCCGCGCCTTGCTAACCACAGTAGGGATTCTTGTGATCCCATATGTGTCGTTCCCACCGACATCTTTGGCGCGCCAGGTAGGGAGCGCAGTTGTGAGAATCGGCTTTAGCAGTTAGTTCGGCGCTTCTTCATCATCATGGCGCCCAAGAAGAAGACGATGGTGGCGGTTGGCCAGTCGGAAGCTGGACAGCCCGTCCCGACGCGGGCGAGCAGCGGACCGGTCGCAGAAAGGACCCGGGGCGCTGCTCGCGAACACCAACACCATCCCAGCAGCCGGAGTTTGGGAGGCGGCGATGTTTGTGCGCCTGGTAACGGACCACACGTCACCAAATCCAAAGGCGGAGCCAAGCCCTTCGCGGGTGGAGCGGGGCCTTCCAGGGTCGTCGCCGCCCCGCCCGAAGGCGACGCAAGGGCCTCCAAGACTCCCACGCCGGCGCCAACAGCGCGCTCCTCCCAGGCAGCGTGACGAACGGCATAATCATGCCGAAGATCCCAGGCATCGCCGCGGGAAGAGCCCCGAGCGCCACTCCCGAGACGTAGAAGACCTTCCCACTCGCCGAGGCGCTGGTGAAAACGGCATGCGACCATGGGGTCGTGATAGAGCTCCTTCTGACATGGTCAGAAGTCGAAGCGCGTCGCGATCCATGCAGGTTTCGCTGCCACCGATGCCAGCAGAGGCCCTGGCGCGCGCGCGCAGTTGCTCCTCGAGTTTCCTCCTACTACGGGGAAACTTGACGAATGGAGAGCGACTATCCGAAGCCTTGTTGCAGTGGCCAACAAAGACGAACCAAGTCCGTTGGGGCCCCCGGGTCGACGCTCTGATGGAGTCCCGCGGACCGGTGGCGGAAAAGCCGGCGGCGCCGCGACAATGGTGCATTCACCTCTTCCTCATCCGGTACCGCGGACACCGGCTCGTCGCGACCCACTATGACCAGCGCCAAGTTCTTCGGGAACGAGCCCATGAAGACGCTCGAACCACTATCGAGCGCCGGCGCGGAGCGCGCCACTAGTCAGATAGGCGAGCAGGGCCTGCTATGAACCACCCGGCCCCGGAGAGCCCTGGAGGCCTACCTTACGAGGTAGGCTGTCCGGCTTTTACCCGTGAGCTGTGGCAGTTCCAGTGGCCCACTCACCGCGCCTTCAAACCTAATGTTGGCGAAAAGTACAAAGACATTCATCACCCCATGTGGTACGTATAGCTTTATAAGGATGCCTTTCGGGTTGAAGAGTGCTGGTTCAACGTTTGCAAGGGCGGTCCAGATTGGTTTTGAACCCCAGCTCCATAGAAATATGGAAGCTTATATGGATGATATAGTGGTCAAAACCAAGAATAGGGCAACCCTCATATCAGATTTACAAGAAACATTTGCAAACCTATGCAAGATCAATCCTGAGAAGTGTGTCTTCGGCGTCCCGTCTGGAAAGCTTCTCGGGTTCTTTGTGTCACAGCGTGGGATAGAGGCCAATCCGGACAAGATCAAAGCTATAGAGTAGATTGAAGCGCCCAAGCGAGTCAAGGATGTGCGTCGACTTGCTGGTTGCGTTGCTGCCATGAGCAGGTTCATTTCCAAGTCCGCCGAGCGCGCCCTTCCCTTTTTCAAAATTTTGAAAAAGGCGGGCCCGATGGAGTGGACGCCAGAAGCCGAACCAGCATTGCAAGATTTGATGAGGTACCTCTCCTCCGCGCCAATACTAGCAGGGCCTAGGCCACAGGAACCGTTGCTGCTGTACCTGGCGGCAATGAACCAGGTGGTCAGCGCCGCACTAGTGGCGCAGAGAGAAATTGATGATGAGGTAATAGCAACGGCGGAGCCTGATGCCACCGATGCCGAGATGACGCAGCCAATTGAAGTGCCGCCGAAGAAGAAAATGATGCAGCACCCGGTCTACTTTGTTAGTTCCCTCCTGTAGGGGGCTAGATCGAGGTACTCCGGTGTGCAGAAACTGCTCTTCGGCCTTCTTATGGCCTCGAGGAAGCTGCGTCACTACTTCCAGGCGCATGAAATCACTGTCGTCACTCGCCTCCCTCTACAACGGATATTGCACAATCCAGATGCAACGGGAAGGATCATAGAGTGGGCACTGGAACTGTCCAGCTTTGGCCTCAAGTTTGAGAGTACCTCGACGATTCAAAGCCGAGTCCTGGCGGAGTTCGTTGCAGAATGGACCGCGACACCTGACGAAGAAACCCAAGAGACTACTCTCCCCGACAAGGAGGCAAGTTGCGACTGGATCATGTACTTTGATGGAGCTTTCTCCTTATAGGGCGCCGGGGCTGGCATACTGCTTGTCGCGCCCACCGGATAGCACCTCAAGTACATGATCCAGACGCACTTCCCCAGGGAGGTGTCAACAAACAATACGGCTGAGTACGAAGGGCTGCTTGCCGGTCTTAGGATCGCGGCGGACCTTGGAATCAAGAAACTCGTCGTCAGAGGTGACTCACAACTTGTCGTCAAGCAAGTCAACAAGGATTACCAGAGCCCGTTGATGAAGGCCTACGTCGATGAAGTGAGAAAGCTGGAAGAGCATTTTGACGGTATACATGCAGAATACGTTCCCCAAGCGGAGAATGATATCGCCGATTACCTGTCAAAACGCGCTTCCCTCAAGCTACCTGTGGAACCAGGTACCTTTGTGCTTCGGCTAACTCAGCCATCCGTTGATCCATCAATAGAGCAGAACAAGAGGAGAAAATCAGGGCCCGGCAAGTACTTTCCCGCCGAGCTCCCCAAAGCCGCCGGCAAGGATGTTGCCGGAGACACTGAGCCCGCCACGGGACGGCTAGCTCCAACAGAGCATCAAGCTCTTGTAATGGAGACAACCGCTCCGATAGCGGAGGAAATGCCTTTAGTCCTCGCCGTCGAGCCCCAGGCTCCAGTGTGGGCACAGCATACCGTCCGATTCCTCCAAACAGGGGAACTTCCCGAGGAGCAGGAAGAAGCGGAAAAAGTAGCCCGTCGCTCTACTATGTACCAGTTCGTCGATGACGTCCTGTACAGAAAGAGGCTGAACGGCGTGAAATTGAAGTGTATCCCTCGAGAGGAAGGACTAGGGCTGTTGGCGGAGATACATGGAGGCATACGTGGATACCACATCGGGTCAAGGGCCCTTGCCGGCAAAGCATTTCGGCAAGGCTTCTTCTGGCCCATTGCCCTCCAGGATGCGATGAAACTAGTCACCAGGTGTGAAGCGTGTCAGTTCCATTCAAAGAAGCTTCATCAGCCAGCTCAAGCCCTTCAAACCATTCCTCTCTCCTGGCCTTTCTCGGTCTAGGGGCTCGACATACTGGGCCCTTTCCCCCACGCTGTCGAGGGCTTTGAGTACTTGTACGTTGCAATCGACAAGTTCACAAAGTGGCCAGAAGTGGAAGCAGTGAGGAAGGTCACAACACAGTCAGCCGTCAAGTTCTTCAAAGGACTGGTGTGCCGTTTTGGTGTACCCAATAGGGTTATCACCGACAACGGCACGCAGTTCACAAGCCACACCTTCATGCAATATATTCAAGACCTCGGCAGCAAGGTTTGTTTCGCTTCCGTTGCTCACCCACGAAGCAATGGTCAAGTTGAGAGGGCAAATGCTGAACTACTGCGAGGCCTGAGGACAAAGACCTTTGACAGACTGCACAAGAGTGGAAGGCGCTGGATTGATGAATTGTCGGCGGTTCTTTGGTCAATCAGAACGACACCAAATCGAGCCACTGGCCAGACACCCTTTGCCCTGGTATACGGGGCAGAAGCAGTTCTCCCACGGAACTCATATACGGGTCACCTCGAGTACTCGCTTATGACGAGCTTGAGCAAGAGCAATTGCGGCAAGATGACGCAACGCTCCTTGAGGAAGATCGTCTTCGGGCGGCTGTGAGAGCAGCGCGCTACCAGCAAGCCTTGCGCCGCTACCATAGCCGCAAGGTTCATGCCCGAAGCTTTGAGGAAGGCGACCTTGTTCTTCGGCGCATTCAATCGGCCAAGAATTCCAACAAGTTGACGCCAAAGTGGGAAGGCCCTTATCGGGTAGTACGAGTCACCAAGCCCGGCGCAATCCGCCTGGAGACCGAAGATGCCGTTCCGGTGAGTAACTCCTGGAACATTGAGCATCTTCGCAAGTTTTACCCGTGAGGCGCGGCTTGTCGGGGCCCCCGGCAAGCCACCTTTTGTACGAGCCTTGCCGATGACGCATGTAACCCTTTGTACAAAGCCAGGCACAGACCTTGAGCATAAATAAATGAAGCGCTGGCACCCTAAGTTATAGCATGCATGCTAGGTCGAGTCTCGTCCTTGGTTAGGGTTGATAGTGCTTAGCGGCGACTAACCCCTAGCTCAGAGGTCGAGTGTGCATCTCTTTGTCTTTCTTTTGTCTTCTTTGGTTCACAGGACACACAGATATCCGTGCTGAAACACAGATATCTTTGGTTCATAGGAACAGACTAGCTGCAAGAGCAAAGATTCACCCACGGCGAACCAGGGTTGCTGGGGACTACAGCTTCAGATGAGTTCTTCATCCCTTACCGTGCATTCCATTATGGACTGAGGTATGTGAAACCTCGTTTTCCCCTAAGCTACCTGCTCCCATAACTCTAGGCCCTAGGGCTCGTTCCTGGGGCCAAGTTTGGTCGTAGGCGCGGCAGCGAAAGGATGAAACAAGGAGCCTGAACCTGCCTCATCCCTGCCTCCGCCAAAGGAGTGAGGAAGGTCGAGCGAAGTGGGGAAACAGCAAGGCCTGTTGCCGGGCAAGGAAATGTTTATCTTGAAGATATCAAGGATTTACTCCTTGTCGTGGGTTCCACCCGCAAACAAATGACCCGGCAAGCATCTCTTTTTCATTAAAAAAACATTCCACTCAGGTACAGTCCATAGGGAATGAAAAACATGAATGATGGGGTTACAAGTTTTAAATTCAACAAAGGCCCGAAGGCTTACAAACTAAGGTGCCCGTAATCCCTTTCTTGTCCCTCTCCTCAGGAGGTAGGTCAAGGAGGTGAAAAGGACAAAAGGAGCGTCTAGGCGAGCTACGGGTGGCAGAAGACACCAAGAGAACATCTTGGTGGCTGTCCAAAGGCTGGATGGTGATGGCGGCGCCGGAAGCAGAGCTCGAAGATGAGGCGGCAGGACGTCAGCACGCCTCGAAGGCATCGGTGCCCGCGTACTCCAACTTGACGGCCTTGCTGCCCGCCCTCTTCCTCTTCCGCAGCCTCCCAACGCCAGCCGCCCAAGGAGACGACCCCGAGAAGTTCAGGGAGCCGGCGACACGGATGATGGGGTCGCTGGTGCCGCACGGAGCGGCACCCGACACATAGTCGGACCCGTCATCCTGCCGCGTACTACCCTCGTCGTCGCTGCCGCTGTCCTCCTCGTCACTCCCGCCCGAGGAGGAGTCTTCACTATCAGAAGAGCTCTCCACGCAGCACCTTGCACGGGTCCCAAATAGCCCGAAGACCCTGACGGAGAGAAGTCCACCCTCCATCAGCTTAAAATGTAGAGTGAGCCCCTCCATCAAGCGGTGGATATGAGCAAACGTCTTGCATCCCTGACGAAGATACATCACGTGAGGGGCGGGGAAGTCGACGCGGACCCGCATGCCACTGATCCCGCAGCCCCTCATGTGCAGCTGCAACGACTCCGGCGGATCCAGCTCCATCTCCCACGCAAATGGAGTCGGGAGATGAAGGCGACGGCGCGGCCGCTGCCGCAGCCTGACGAAGAACTCACAAGGGTCATCCCCAACAAGGCCCTCCATTGGAGGAGGAGCTGCTGGCGGAGGCGAGGCCAGCGCTGTAACGCCCACGATGCGGCTATAGCTCCCACGTGTCGAGGCACGACTTAGAGACATAACCGCATTGAAAGCAATGTCGCAAGTCAGGCAATCATCACAACATCCCATGCAATATATAATAAAAGGGGGAGATACATAGTTGGCTTACACTCGCCACGTCACATCAAAGTACATAAATAACATCCATCATACGAACACTCATGGCCCGACTACGGCGCCAAAACAGAAGAAAACCCAACATGCGACAAGGCCCTGAGTCGAACCCCAACTAGGCACCACTACTGATCATCAGGAAAAGACACGTAGTAACGCTGAGAGTCCTCGTCGAACTCCCACTTGAGCTCGTAATCATCACCTGGAGCGGAATCACCTGGACCTGCATCTGGAGTTATAGTATCTGTGAGCCACAGGGACTCAGCAATCTCGCACCCTCGCGATCAAGACTATTTAAGCTTGTAGGAAGGATAGGCAATAGTATAAGTGGAACTGCAGCAAGCGACTAGCATATATGGTGGCTAACTTATTCGCAAAAGAGAGTGAGAAGAGGAGGCAAAGCACGGGCGAGAAGCTAGGGTGCAACCTGCGCAAACATTACTCCAACACCGTGTCCACTTCCCGGACTCCGTCGAGAAGATGCCATCACGGTAACACACTCAGTTGATTCATTTTAATTAATTAAGGTTCAAGTTATCTACAATCGGACATTAACAAATTCCCATCTGCCCATAACCGCGGGAACGGCTTTCAAAAGTTCAATCCCTGCAGGGGAGTCCCAACTTAGCCCATGACAAGCTCTCACGGTCAACGAAGGAATAGACCTCCTCCCAAGACGTTCCGATCAGACTCGGTATCTCGGTAACTCAAGACACTTCGACAAGTTAAACAAGACCAGCAACACCGCCGAATGTGCCGACAAATCCCGATAGGAGCTGCACATATCTCTTTCTCAGGGCACACTCTTAGGTACGGGTAGGCCAGCCCAGAGTTGCCCCTGGTGGCCACCGGCAGCTGACAGGTGGACCAACACTCAGAGGAGCACTGGCCCGGGGGGTAAAATAAGATGACCCTTGAGTCTGCAGAACCCAAGGGAAAGAAAAAGGCTAGGTGGCAAATGGTAAAATCAAGGTTGGGCATTGCTGGAAAAGCTTTAATCAAGGCAAAATATCAAGGGGTTCCCATTATAACCCAACCGCGTAAGGAACGCAAAAATCCGGGAACATAACACCGATATGACGGAAACTAGGGCGGCAAGAGTGGAACAAAACACTAGGCGAGAGGCTGAGCCTTACACCCTTTACCAAGTATATAGATGCATTAAAATAACATAGCAATATAATGATAACCCAACAAGTAAATAAATGTTCCAACAAGGAACGGCCTCCGATCTTCACCTGCAACTAGCAACGCTATAAGAGGGGCTGAGCAAAGCGGTAACATAGCCAATCAATGGTTTGCTAGGACATGGTGGGTTAGAGGTTGACATGGAAATTGGGAGGCTGACAAGCAAAAGATAGGCATCGTAGCATTGGCATAGCAAAGAGCGAGCAAACTAGCATAGCAAAGATAGTAGTGATTTCGAGGGTATGATCATCTTGCCTGCACAGTTGTCAGAGTTGACTGGATCCTCACAAGCAAACTCAACGGACTCCTCGGTAGCGAACTTGTCTCCCGGATCTACCCAAACAAGACAAACAAGTAACAAGGATAAAATCAACCACGTGCAAGGATCAAGCGATACGATGCAATGATGATATGCTATGCGGGATGCGATGCGGGATGCAAAATGCAAGATATGACAGGAAATGCATGAACCTGGCCTCAACTTGGAATTCCAAGGGTGCCACTGGAAATATGAGATGAAATCTCTTGAAAACGATATAGAGATCATCGGAATCGGAGTTACGGTTTGGAAATGGCAAGCGTTTTAAGAATGACACCGGTCTGCGATTTACAGCAAGCAGGCATCTAAATGCAACGAGATGAACATGCTACGGCCACTAAACATGACAACAAAATACATGGCAGGGATGCACACAAGATGCTTAACAAAATACTAGCACTGAGCCACGGCCAATTCATCCATTATGAGGTTCAAACAAGCATGGCAAAAACACAAATGCAAAACAGATTCCAGACTTAGTGAAATTAACACTTGTCTGAAATTTCAGATCACGAAGCCCTCTTTGGAGCAGCAAAACAACATGATACCTGACCTGATTAAGACAAGTAAGAATATGGCATGGAGATACTCAACAAGCTTAACAAAAGACCCAAAGTGACCTGGGGCCAAAAGGGTTCAAAAAATATATAAACGAGCACACGAACATAGCTAAAACACAATCAGTTTTCAGACTTAGTGAAAACTGAGACATGCTGAAATATAACTCACGAAGGCATGTAAACGAGCTCGATGCACTCACTACGGTGCAATTCATGGCAGGGAAAGCATACATCCATTAAGAAGGCACAAAATTCTACCTAGACATGGCAAGAACAATGGCATAGCATGCACGGATCAACTACAATAACATCGGCAAAATCGCAAACAAGTTGACGATCTGCCCAGATTCACCACAAAGCAAAAGTAGAGCTCGATTGACTCAAGCTAGGGTGCTCCATAATTGCAAACAAAGACATTGTTGGATAGAGCATAACATGATTAACAAAACTCCTTTATTGATCATCCTCAAAAGAGGCACGGATCACTAGGAAACAAGCTGAACATATGGCATCATGAACTAAATAATCCCAGACTTGGTGAAAACTACTAAGTCTCTGAAAACAGATTTACCGGGTGCCTCACTTTGCAAGCTTGCACAAGTCACCACACACATCCTAAAAATTCATGGGTTGCACCTCTGGAAATAAGACAAAATGCTTAACAAAACATAAGAAGGACTCAAAGGCATAGCATGCACACAATAATCATGGCAAAAATGACAAAAGTCTAAGATGAACTAGCAGATCTGACAATTAACTCATGAGGCCTCCTTCTAACAGCATTTTGGGTATCAAGATGAACTCAAATGAAAATGATGCAATGGAATGAAATTATGTACTCGTCGAGATGAACATTTTGATATGCTATATGCCCAAATCTGAGCTACGGACGCAAAGTTACGGCAGGTCAAAGTAGGCATAAAAATTAGGGGGAGAGGGAAAAAGTCAATCGGCTAGGGTTTTTTGAATCTAGATCTGGCGCGACACTATAGCAGTTCCTGTAGCAGCCGCGCCGAGGTCGCCGGAGACGGGTCGCCGGAGTCGAGGGAGGTGGCCGGAGCAGCGGGGCCGAGGCGGGGGAGGCCGGAGCGGCGCGGCCCGGGGCCGGCGATGGCCGGGGCGGCTCGCGGCGGGCGGCGGAGGCGTGCGGCCCGCGGCAGCCGAGGCGGCGGCGGCTCGTCGGCGGGCGGCGTCGGGGAGGCGGCGCGGCGGGCTCGTGGCGGCGGGGCGGCGCCGGCAAGAGGAGGCCGGCGGCGCTGCGGGGGCGCAGGCGCGGCCCGGATGGAGCGAGGAGGGGGCCCGCGATGGGCCTGGGCGGGCCGCGGCGGCGGCGGCGGCCGGGTGCCACGTGGCACGCTGCCACTGGCTGTGGGCGGCAGCTGCGGCGTGTCCGGCCGGAACGGACACGTCTGGCGCGCGCGGTGGATCTTTTTAGGGTTTCCGGAAGGGAGAAGATTCCGAAAACGGAGGGGTGTATATATAGGCATAGAGGGAGCTAGGAGAGTCCAAATGAGGTGCGGTTTTCGGCCACGCGATCGTGATCGAACGCTCTAGGACATGGAGCAGAGTTTGGTGGGTTTTGGGCCAAAATGGAGGGGTGTTGGGCTGCAACACACACGAGGCCTTTTCGGTCCCTCGGTTAACCGTTGGAGTATCAAACGAAGTCCAAATGATACGAAACTTGACAGGCGGACTACCGGTAGTAAACCAAGGCCGCTTGACAAGTCTCGATCCAATCCGGAAATTTTTAATCCCCACACACGAAAGAAAGCTAGAAATGACCACCGGAGGAGAAAGAAGCGCCGGAATGCAAAATGGATAACGGGGAAAATGCTCGGATGCATGAGATGAACACGTATGCAAATGCAATGCACATGATGACATGATATGAGATGCATGACAAAGACAACAACACCGGAAACGGCAAGAGTTGGAGTACAAATAGGGAAAGTTACATCCGGGGTGTTACAACACTCCACCACTATGAAAAGATCTCGTCCCGAGATCTAGGACTGAAAGAATTCCGGGTACTCAGAACGGAGGTGATCCTCGCGTTCCCAGGTAGCTTCATGGTCGGAATGGTGTGACCACTTGACTTTGAGAAATTTGATTGACTTGTTGCGAGTCTTGCGTTCAGTCTCTTCAAGAATAGCAACTGGGTGCTCACGATAAGAGAGATCTTCTTGGAGCTCAATGTCCTCGAAGTTGACGGTGCGGTCAGGAGTCTTGAAGCACTTTCGAAGCTGAGAGACATGGAACACATCATGAACATTTGCAAAGTTTGAAGGAAGCTCGAGTTGATAGGCGAGGTCGCCTCTCTTGCTGACAATCGTGAAAGGTCCCACGTATCTAGGGGAAAGCTTCCCTTTGATACCGAAGCGACGAGTACCTTTCATAGGAGAGACATGGAGGTAAACATGATCTCCGATCTCGAAAGCCAAATCACGGTGCTTACTATCATAGTAGCTCTTCTGGCGGGATTGGGCTGCTTTGAGGTTATCACGAATGACTTTGCACATTTCTTCTGCTTCTGTGATTAAGTCATTACCCAAAAGCTGACGTTCACCGGTTACAGACTAGTTGAGAGGGGTACGGCACTTCCTGCCATACAAAATTTCAAAAGGGACCTTGCCCGGACTTGCTTGAAAACTATTGTTGTAGGAGAATTTAGCATAAGGAAGACAATCCTCCCACTTCATGCCGAAGGAGATCACACAAGCCCTGAGCATATCTTCAAGAATCTGGTTGACACGCTCGACTTGACCGCTTGTTTGAGGATGGAAAGCTGTGTTGAAGCGGATGTTAGTGCCCATGGCCTTCTGGAAAGAATCCCAAAACTTCGAGGTAAAGATGCTGCCACGGTCTGAAGATATCACTTGAGGAATACCGTGCAGAGAGACAATACGAGAGGTATAGAGTTCCGCCAATTGAGCTGCAGTGATCGACTCTTTGATAGGCAGAAAGTGAGCCACTTTGGTGAGTTTGTCGATGACAACAAATATAGCATCATTGCCACGCTTGGACTTTGGAAACCCAGTCACGAAGTCCATTTCAATGTGGTCAAACTTCCATTCTGGAATGGCAAGAGGTTGGAGGAGACCTGCTGGCCTTTGGTGTTCTGCCTTCACTCTTCTGCAGACATCACATTCATTCACGAATTGAGTGATCTCGCGCTTCATTCGAGTCCACCAATAAGCTTGCTTAAGGTCCTGATACATCTTCGTACTCCCAGGGTGGATGGAGAGGAGAGAATTGTGAGCCTCGTTCATGATCACTTGACGGAGGTCACCTTTGGGAACAACAATACGATCCTCGAAGAAAAGAGTGTCCTTGTCATCAAGGTGGTAGCACTTGTACTTGGACTGACTCTTGGCAATCCCAATCTTCACCTTTTTCACCATAGCATCAAGAAGCTGGGCTTGGCGAATCTGGTCTTCTAAGGTAGGAGAGACTTGAAGGTTGGCGAGGAATCCTTGAGGAACAACTTGCAGATTAAGCTTGCGGAAAGCTTCACAAAGCTCGGGTTGATAAGGCTTGAGAATCAGACTGTTGCAGTAGGCCTTTCTGCTCAAAGCGTCAGCAATCACATTGGCTTTGCCTGGAGTATACTCAATACTCGGATTATACTCTTGAATCATTTCGACCCATCGAGTTTGCCTGAGGTTGAGATTTGGCTGAGTGAAGATGTACTTGAGACTCTTGTGATCAGTGAAAATGTCCACTTTTCTTCCCAATAGAAGATGTCTCCAAGTCAAAAGAGCATGCACAACTGCCGCCAATTCGAGATCATGAGTGGGGTAGTTCTTCTCATTAGGCTTCAGCTGGCGAGAGCTATAAGCAACAACTTTCTTCTCTTGCATCAAAACTGCGCCAAGACCCTGGAGAGAGGCATCACAAAAGACCTCGTACGGCTTGGATTCATCAGGCGGAGTCAGAACTGGAGCAGTGATCAACTTCTCTTTCAAAGTGTTGAAAGCAATATCACACTCCGGAGACCAAACGTACTTGACGTGCTTCTGAAGAAGATTAGAGGGAGGCTTCGCGATCTTAGAAAAGTTTTCAACGAATCTTCGGCAATAGCTTGCGAGACCGAGAAAACTGCGGAGTTGCTTCACGTTCTGAGGAGGTTCCCAATTCACAATTGCGGACACCTTCTCGGGATTCACGGCAATGCCCTTGGCAGAGATGATATGACCAAGATAAAGAACCTCATCGAGCCAAAATTCACACTTGGAGAACTTGTCATAGAACTGATGTTCTCTGAGCTTATCAAGAACCAATCGCAAGTGCTTGGCATGATCTTCCTTGTTCTTGGAGAAAACCAGAATGTCGTCGAGATAGACCAAAATGAAGTCATTGGTGTAGGCGTTGAAGATGAAGTTCATCATGCGAGAGAACGTCGGAGGAGCGTTGGCGAGGCCAAAAGACATGACAGTGTATTCATATGAACCAAAGCTTGTTCTGAATGCTGTCTTGGGAATATCTTCTTCAGGAATGCGACTCTGGTGATAACCCATACGGAGATCAAGCTTGGAGAATACTTGAGCACCTTTGAGTTGTTCGAACAGCTCATTGATGTTGGTATGTGGGTATTTGTTCTTGATGGTCTTCTTGTTCACTGGACGGTAATCAACACAAAGTCGGTCCGTTCCATCCTTCTTCTTCACAAAAAGAACACCACAACCCCACGGAGAAGAACTAGGCCGGATAAGACCCATTCTTTCTTGCTCATCGAGTTGCTTCTTCAGCTCCTTCAACTCTTCAGGTCCGAGCTTGTAAGGATGTTTGCACACAGGTTCCGTGCCAGGCTCAAGTTCAATAACGAATTCAACTGGCCGGTGCAGAGGCATTCCTGGGAGTTCTTCTGGAAAGGCGTCTTGATATTCGCAAATGACTGGAATTTGAGAGATGGCATCCAATTCACCCTTCTCATTGAGAGAAAACAGACGGATGGTATTATCCCGAGCGGCAAAGACAATTACATCCTCAGACGAATGAGTCAATTGAATCTGCCTGGCTGCACAATCAAGCTGAGCCTTGTGCTTAGAAAGCCAATCCATTCCGAGAATAAGATCAATATCCGAGTCACCGAGAACCGTTGGAGAAGATAGAAACTTGTAGTCACCCAAAGTGATAGAAACATCCGGAACTATGGAGTTAGCCTGCATGCGCTTACCGGGAGAGACAACTGCTAAAGGACTAGGCAAAATTTGCAAAGGCAAACCATGCTTAGATGAAAACGGTCTCGAGATGAAACAATGCGATGCACCCGTGTCAAAAGAACTTTTGCAGGAATATCATTAACAGGAAGGTTACCCATGATCACATCTGACAAGTCCTCTGCCTGAGCTGCATTCATCAAATTGACCTTAGCATGCTTGGGGTTATGCTTGACCACAGCTGTACTTGCCGATCTGACAGGAGGAGGAGGAGGAAGACGCCTCTGGTTGAGACACTTGTTGGCATAGTGACCCTTCTGTTGGCACTTGTTGCACGTGACCTCTGAAAGCGGACGGTGATATGGAGCACTCGATCTTGGAGCTTGAGACGAATTCTTGTCTTGAAAGCCAAGGTTGGGTGGGTGGGAAGAACCACTGCCACCTTTTCTCTTCTGCTGATATGGCTGACGGAACGGAGGAGGAGGAAGCCAAAACTTCTGCTGCTTGGCCACTTGAGTAGAGGAAGAAGGAGTAACATCTCTGACTCGCTTCCTGGAAGCATCACACCTCAACTGAGCAGCCTCTTGCTTCAGTGCCATGTTGTAGAACTCATCGTACCTCAAGGGCTCAAAGAGAACAAGAGCGAGCTGAATATCTTCTCTGAGACCACCCCTGAACTGGTATATCATGCTCTTCTCATCAGGCACGTCCTGCTTGGCAAAGCGGGCAAGCTTCTGGAACAACTTGTTGTAGTCATAGACAGACAAAGAGCCTTGCTTCAGATTGCGGAATTCCTCACGCTTGCTTTCAACCACGCTCTGCGGAATATGATGAGCTCGGAAATCTCGACGGAAATCATCCCAAGTGATAACACGTCCACCTCTGGAGTCCTTGTACTGCTGGAACCATTCTGCAGCTTGATCTTTGAGTTGGAAGGAAGCGAACTTGACAAAGTCCTCAGGCCTGACGTTACTGCACTCGAAATGCTTGCACAGATCCACAAGCCAATCGTCAGCATCGGTTGCCTCAACACAATTGCTGGAAGTCTTTGGCCCGTTAGCAAGGAACTGGTTGAGTGTAGCAAAGTGACTCTGGTTGCTGCCTTGATTCCCTTGACTGCCTTGATTGCGCTCTTGAAGAATTTGCATGATCAGCTGAGTGTTTGCATTGGTTGCGGCCATCACAGCTTGCCATGCCCCTGGAGGAGGTGGAGGCGGTGGTGGATCAGGATTCGGAGTCATGCGCGTTGGAGGAGCCATCCTGAAGAGGTTGACCACCATTAGCACATTGATAGATAAATATTGAAGCTGAATCCAACGGAATGAAAATTGCAACATATAGTCTTCACATCCGAACAAGATGAATGAATGCATTCCTCTTGAAATGGTCACATATCCATAAATTGAGAAGCCACGTAGAATTAAGGTAGAGAAATAAATCAACAAGGTACGGATCAAGAACGAATAATCGGTAAGAAATCCCAATCTCAAACCAATATCCGTGGAAGAAAAACTAGAGCTACTAGAATTCCCACCTATGAAACTTCCAAACCTTTCCGGTTATGCAATCAGGTGTTGGGGATACAGGGGAAGCATAATATCTCACCCAAACTAGCAAATCCTACATCCAGCTGTATCCATCCTTCAACAC
Organism: Triticum urartu; assembly: GCF_003073215.2. Taxonomy (NCBI): domain Eukaryota; kingdom Viridiplantae; phylum Streptophyta; class Magnoliopsida; order Poales; family Poaceae; genus Triticum; species Triticum urartu. Next base: position 264,183,587 of record NC_053027.1, read on the forward strand.
ATAACCAAGAAACCTTCGGAAACCATCTACCTCAACCTTCGAAAAGCATCCGCTATACAAGTTATGGCGATACTCCCGAACTCCCGCCCCAGTACTGGGTGGCGTCGAGGTTATCTCACCAACGAACTGCATAAAAGAGATTTTCGATGTCGGCGAACATATCTCAAGTATTCCAGAATTGCAACAATAAAATTATGATGACAACACCTCAGAGCTCAACTCCCCGGGACACTTCCACTAAACCCCTGACAGGAGGCACCAAGACAATGTTCTCATCATAAGCCATCGGAACGATTCCAAGATACTCGCGTGATCCTAAAAAAAAATTTAGTGAAATTTGAGAAGAGAAGAGTCAAAACTCTACGTCAGGATGCCTTACCAGAGCGATGAGGAGACTGGGAAGTAAAAAGAATTCCTAAACTCTCCGATATATAATTCCTAAGGACTCAAAACATTTTTCTAGACACAACTCGGCCGCTAAAAACGATCAAGCAATGGGGCTCCTAAGGTCGGGGAAGCCTCTGATTACCAACTTGTAACGCCCTCGATGCGGCTATAGCTCCCCGTGTCGAGGCACGACTTAGAGACATAACCGCATTGAAAGCAATGTCGCAAGTCAGGCAATCATCATAACATCCCATGCAATATATAATAAAAGGGGGAGATACATAGTTGGCTTACACTCGCCACGTCACATCAAAGTACATAAATAATATCCATCATACAAACACTCATGGCCCGACTACGGCGCCAAAATAGAAGAAAACCCAACATGCGACAAGGCCCTGAGTCGAACCCCAACTAGGCAGCACTACTGATCATCAGGAAAAGACACGTAGTAACGCTGAGAGTCCTCGTCGAACTCCCACTTGAGCTCGTAATCGTCACCTGGAGCGGAATCACCTGGACCTGCATCTGGAGTTATAGTATCTGTGAGCCACAGGGACTCAGCAATCCCGCACCCTCGCGATCAAGACTATTTAAGCTTGTAGGAAGGATAGGCAATAGTATAAGTGGAACTGCAGCAAGCGACTAGCATATCTGGTGGTGGCTAACTTATTCGCAAAAAAGAGCGAGAAGAGGAGGCAAAGCACGAGCGAGAAGCTAGGGTGCAACCTGCACAAACATTACTCCAACACCGTGTCCACTTCCCGGACTCCGCTGAGAAGAGGCCATCACGGTAACACACTCAGTTGATTCATTTTAATTAATTAAGGTTCAAGTTATCTACAACCGGACATTAACAAATTCCCATCTGCCCATAACCGCGGGCACGGCTTTCGAAAGTTCAATCCCTGCAGGGGAGTCCCAAGTTAGCCCATGATAAGCTCTCACGGTCAACGAAGGAATAGACCTCCTCCCAAGACGTTCCGATCAGACTCGGTATCTCGGTAACTCAAGACACTTCGACAGGTTAAAACAAGACCAGCAACACCGCCCGAATGTGCCGACAAATCCAGATAGGAGCTGCACTTACCTCTTTCTCAGGGCACACTCAGATTGTCTTAGGTACGGGTAGGCCAGCCCAGAGTTGCCCCTGGTGGCCACCGGCAGCTGACAGGTGGACCAACACTCAGAGGAGCACTGGCCCGGGGGGGTAAAATAAGATGACCCTTGAGTCTGCAGAACCCAAGGGAAAGAAAAAGGCTAGGTGGCAAATGGTAAAACCAAGGTTGGGCATTGCTGGAAAAGCTTTAATCAAGGCGAAATATCAAGGGGTTCCCATTATAACCCAACCGCGTAAGGAACGCAAAAATCCGGGAACATAACACCGATATGACGGAAACTAGGGCGGCAAGAGTGGAACAAAACACTAGGCGAGAGGCCGAGCCTTACACCCTTTACCAAGTATATAGATGCATTAAAATAACATAGCAATATAATGATAACGCAACAAGTAAATAAATGTTCCAACAAGGAACGGCCTCCGATCTTCACCTGCAACTAGCAACGCTATAAGAGGGGCTGAGCAAAGCGGTAACATAGCCAATCAATGGTTTGCTAGGACATGGTGGGTTAGAGGTTGACATGGCAATTGGGAATATGACAAGCAAAAGGTAGGCATCGTAGCATTGGCATAGCAAAGAGCGAGCAAACTAGCATAGCAAAGATAGTAGTGATTTCGAGGGTATGATCATCTTGCCTGCACAGTTGTCAGAGTTGACTGGATCCTCACAAGAAAACTCAACGGGCTCCTCGGTAGCGAACTCTTATCCCGGCTCTACCCAAACAAGACAAACAAGCAACAAGGATACAATCAACCACGTGCAAGGATCAAGCGATACGATGCAATGATGATATGCTATGCGGGATGCGATGCGGGATGCAAAATGCAAGATATGACAGGAATTCCAAGGGTGCCACTGGAAAGATGAGATGAAATCGCTTGAAAACGATATAGAGATCATCGGAATCGGAGTTACGGTTTGGAAATGGCAAGAGTTTTAAGAATGACACTGGTCTGCGATTTACAGCAAGTAGGCATTTAATGCAACAAGATGAACATGCTACGGCCACCAAACATGACAACACAATACATGGCAGGGATGCACACAAGATGCTTAACAAAATACTAGCACTGAGCCACGGCCAATTCATCCATTATGAGGTTCAAACAAGCATGGCAAAAACGCAAATGCAAAACAGATTCCAGACTTAGTGAAATTAACACTTGTCTGAAATTTCAGATCACGAAGCCCTCTTCGGAGCAGCAAAACAACATGATACATGACCTGATTAAGAAAAGTAAGAACATGGCATGGAGCTACACAACAAGCTTAACAAAAGTCCCTAAGTGACCAGGGGTCAAAAGGGATCACAAAATATACTAACGGGCACACGAACATAGCAAAAACATAATCAGTTTTCAGACTGTGAAAACTGAGACATGCTGAAATATAACTCACGAAGGCATGTAAACGAGCTCGATGCACTCACTACGGTGCAATTCATGGCAAGTCAAGCATACATCCATTAATAAGGCACAAAATGCTAGCTAGACATGGCAAGAACAATGGCATAGCATGCACGGATCAAGTACAATAACATCGGCAAAATCGCAAACAAGTTGACGATCTGCCCAGATTCACCACGAAGCAAAAGTAGAGCTCGATTGACTCAAGCTAGGTTGCTCCATAATTGCAAACAAAGACATTGATGGATAGAGAATAACATGATTAACAAAACTCCTTTACTGATCATCCTCAAAAGAGGCACGGATCACTAGGAAACAAGCTGAACATATGGCATCATGAACTAAATAATCCCAGACTTGGTGAAAACTACTAAGTCTCTGAAAACAGATTTACCGGGTGCCTCACTTTGCAAGCTTGCACAAGTCACCACACACATCCTAAAAATGCATGGGTTGCACCTCGGAAAGAAGAAAAAATTCTTAACAAAACATAAGAAGGACTCACAGGCATAGCATGCACACAATAATCATGGCAAAAATGACAAAAGTCTAAGATGAACTAGCAGATCTGACAATTAACTCATGAGGCCTCCTTCTAACAGCATTTTGGGTATCAAGATGAACTCAAATGAAAATGATGCAATGGAATGAAATGATGTACTCGTCGAGATGAACATTTTGATATGCTATATGCCCAAATCTGAGCTACGGACGCAAAGTTACGGCAGGTCAAAGTAGGCATAAAAATTAGGGGGAGAGGGAAAAAGTCAATCGGCTAGGGTTTTTTGAATCTAGATCTGGCGCGACACTATAGCAGTTCCTGTAGCAGCCGCGCCGAGGTCGCCGGAGACGGGTCGCCGGAGTCGAGGGAGGTGGCCGGAGCAGCGGGGCCGAGGCGGGGGAGGCCGGAGCGGCGCGGCCCGGGGCCGGCGATGGCCGGGGCGGCTCGCGGCGGGCGGCGGAGGCGTGCGGCCCGCGGCAGCCAAGGCGGCGGCGGCTCGTCGGCGGGCGGCGTCGGGGAGGCGGCTCGGCGGGCTCGTGGCGGCGGGGCAGCGCCGGCAAGAGGAGGCCGGCGGCGCTGCGGGGGCGCGGGCGCGGCCCGGATGGAGCGAGGAGGGGGCCCACGATGGGCCTGGGCGGGCCGCGGCGGCCGCGGCGGCCGGGTGCCACGTGGCGCGCTGCCACTGGCTGCAGGCGGCGGCTGCGGTGTGTCCGGCCGGAACGGACACGTCCGGCGCGCGCGGTGGATCTTTTTAGGGTTTCGGGAAGGGAGAAGATCCGAAAACGGAGGGGTGTATATATAGGCATAGAGGGAGCTAGGAGAGTCCAAATGAGGTGCGGTTTTCGGCCACGCGATCGTGATCGAACGCTCTAGGACATGGAGTAGAGTTTGGTGGGTTTTGGGCCAAATTGGAGGGGTGTTGGGCTGCAACACACACGAGGCCTTTTCGGTCCCTCGGTTAACCGTTGGAGTATCAAACGAAGTCCAAATGATACGAAACTTGACAGGCGGACTACCGGTAGTAAACCAAGGCCGCTTGACAAGTCTCGGTCCAATTCGGAAATGTTTAATCCCCACACACGAAAGAAAGCTAGAAATGACCACCGGAGGAGAACGAAGCGCCGGAATGCAAAACGGACAACGGGGAAAATGCTCGGATGCATGAGATGAACACGTATGCAAATGCAATGCACATGATGACATGATATGAGATGCATGACAAAGACAACAACACACGGAGACAAAGACCCGAACCCGAGAAATAAATATAGCTTAACGCTGGAAACGGCAAGAGTTGGAGTACAAATAGGGAAAGTTACATCCGGGGTGTTACAGGCGCGCCGCCCCGTCCTCCCCTTCCCCGAGCGCCCCGACCTCGCCCACGGCTTCGCCCCCTCCCCCTTCCCTCGCGGCTGGCTCTTCCACCGCAGGCGCAGGAGAAGGAGGGACGCGTTGTCGAGTGGCGACCCTCGCCGCCACTGTTGAAAGACTGGGATTCCCTCTCTCCATGACGGATGGAAGGGAGGAGCAGAAGCTGAAGGAAGAAGAAGATGAAAGAATGCGGGACGCCATCCGCCCCTCCCACTCTTTATAAAGGATCGGGGTTGGGGCTCGGCCGCCCCACTCGGCCAATCAAGATACGGAAGGCGCAGGGAGCCAGGACCGACCCGCCGCCCTAACCAGCGACGGCCCGGTTTCCCGCCTCCACCGTTTGCCACCCCAGGCGCATGGGAGACACGTGGCGGACGTGAAGAACCGAGGGGACGGGTGAGACGACCACTCCCCACCCCGTGATCGTGGGGAGTGGACGCCTTGAAGACCGCGCCTCAGCCCCATTCAGTAAATGGGCTGCGCCTCCACACCTCCCTCCGTTTATGGGGAAGGCGCGAACCACCCCTTTACTACGATGTGATGCATGCCTGCGGGAACCAACCCCACGCATCCCGCCCACGTCACACGCGCCTCCACACGCCGCGCCACGCGCGGGAATCGTGGGAAGCACAGCGCGCGAAGAATCTTACCGCGGTAAAAACCGACCCGCCTGCCCGCGCACCGTTTTTGGGCCTAGCTCAACAACGCGTTGCGCTTATGTGTGGCCCAGGCCCGGGGGTTCCTGTCGGTGTACAAAAAGAGGGGTACACTTTTTGTACCCCTATAACTGTGCACGGGCAGTCTGAGCCGCGGATACCACCACACCAAGCAAGGCAAGGGAGGTGAGCCAGGGTAAGACTGAAGCTCAAGAGAACTAGAACGACGCCAATGCCAATACCACGAAGAGCAAGGGGGACGAAGCGGACTCCCCCAGCAAGATCCTTGCCGGGAGACAGTTCTAGCAGCCCCGGCAAGACCCTTGCCGCGGCGACTCGTCCCGCGCTACAGGGAAAATCACCCTTGAGTCCACTGCCCGCAAAGGGCAAGGATTCGGGAGACATCCCCGTGGCGGCATGCAGATCTTTGTGAAGACATTCAAGATCAGATATACACTAAGGAGATGACAACCCTTGGAGGAATCCCAGCCGAGGAAGACCACAAGGCCCCGGCAACAGCAGGCGCCTCGGCAAGACCCTTGCCGGGGCCCCAGCAAGGCCCTAGCCGAGGACATCAGCAGGGCCACCATCAGGACCACGCCGACTAAACCTCCACCATCGCATGCATGCAGTTGTCGACCCAACCAGCTGGGCAGGCACCCGCGTGGCGGCATGCAGATCTTTGTGAAGACCCACCAGGGCGCTGCCTGCCTACTTACATGGCATCGCAGGCGTCGCTAGCCAGGGCCCGTGTCGACACAAGAAGGAGCGGCGACGGACGAGACAGATCTCTCCCCCGTCCCTGATAAAGCAAGGACACCTAGGCAAGATGCATTAAATGTGCCTTGTCATGTAATGCGAGGGATAACCTCACATCACTGTACCCTTTCCACCTGCTGTGTGCCACTGTGGCAACCCCTTTTTCTATAAAAGGAGGCCCGAGGCGACCAGGAGAAGGATTCGACTTTTTGGAGCTCCTCATGCCCCATAGCTAGCTCAAGAACACAGATATACAATCCACCAAAGCAGGAGTAGGGTTTTACGCATCCTCGTGGCCCGAACCTGCATAAACGAACCGTGTGCTATCTGTTTGATGCGCTCTTCTCATGACCCGCGCGCCCACCTGGATAAACGAACCACAGTATGGATTCTTGTGATCCCATAGGTGTCGTTCCCACCGACACAAGTGCGAAAGTAGTGCCTCGCCAACACACGCACACATTGAGTCGGTGGGAGGGGCATCTCACCAAGACGTGTTGTAACACTGACCAAGAAGAATCACCACCTTGGTTGTATAACCTCTCTAGTTGTTGGGTCAAAGTGATGGACGTCCACACACTGCCCCACAAATGGCTTGCTTGTTGCCGATAACCACGCGAGGGAGTGCCTAAAGACAACCACTGGGTGAATGTGGCCCAAACATATGTATGGGAGTGTAATTTGGTGTTTGAATACAACACACAACTTTGATTTGGCACCGTGCTTCTCGAACCAGAAAGTCCCCGCACGGAGCGAGGGTTCATGATGCGTATAGTGTGTATGTCTATACACACACACATATATATATATATGTGTGTGTGTGTGCGTATGTCACACCACTTCATGCCGGTGAGAGGTGTTCATGTGTATGCATGTGCGCTCAAACTTAGGTCTAGAATATCACCATGATCGATATACGAATATACGGTAACATGAGCCAAGAGAAGAAGAATCCACCCTGGTAACCTCTCTCATTGTCGATAGAAGTGATGGATGTCCACGCGGGCCCACGAATATATAGGTTGTCGAAGATAACCAAGCGAGGGAGAGTGTCCGAAGACAACGACTTCATGCATGTGTGTCATGGTGGAACACGATCACCTATGGGGCCCCTTGTGGTTTGGCAAAGGAGGAAGGGCACATTGCGCAAAGAGCGGAGACAATGAAGCAGCATGACAAGGGTGACGCTGGTGGTCTTTACCCAGGTTCAGGCCACTAGGAAGCAGAAAATCCTACTCCTGGTTTGGTGGATTGATGGGAGGACCATGGTGGTCGCACAACACTTAAGCCCGGCAAGGTTGCCTCGGGGATAGCAGCTACGCACGTAAGGGTGTAATAGGGTCTGAATCCTCTCGTAGGTTGCCATGGCCCTCCTTTTATAGGCAAAGGGGTTACCACGGTGGCAAATCAGTCATTATCTACCGATTAGATAGCCAACAGTGCTATCATACCTAACTCTGGCAGTTAGGACAAAGTGCATTAAATGCATTACTAGATGTCACGCTGAGGAGGCAGCCCGGCAAGCTTGCCACGCCGCTCAAGGACCTTCTTATCTGTCTACGTGACATGCCCCTGGACGTGTCATATAGGGAAAATCTCCTTTCCAAATGGGTGCCACGTGCTAAATGACAGCCACTTAATCATTTGGGGGCTCGACACCGCACTGATAAGTGACTTGCGTCGCTCTACAGTGGAGTGGTGGACTCTTGGCGGGGTGACTTGCCCAGGACGGCCCCGGCAAGCCTGGCGGGGAAATCTTGGGACTTGTCTTTAGTGAAGCCTCGACCTGGCCAGGTTCGCCTGCCCGGCAAGGGAGGTTTTTCCTTAGTGATATCTTGTTCCTTTGGCTTGTCTTGGTCTTCTTGATCCATCCTTTGATTTCTCAAAGAGCTACCTCTTCGGCTTGGTCTTGTCTTGTAGTAGTAACCTTGCCCTTGTGCCTGTGTACAGTCCGGGCAACACACGCCAAAGTTTGTTGCACTGACAGGAGCCCCCGGGCCTAACCCAAACGTGCCGCCGAGCATCGTTGGGGCACGCCCTACTTGATATTTTCCTTGCTTCTTCATTAACCTATTCTTGAGTTAGTTTCTGGTTTTCCCGTGCGTCCTGCAACACGTTATGGAGGAGATTTAAGCCACGATCTATGGACTACCCACGTCCCACGTTCACAGGGCAATAACTGCCATTCCACTAGCTTCCGCCACATATGTTGCATGCATTGCACATGGTTGGTGGCGGACGTGGACACGGAAATGAGTGCCATCACTACTGTAGGATGCTGCTAACGTGACACTACAATTAGAGACCCTTTGACGAAACTGTGTGTGATGCATTAATCACAAACGGGGATGTAAAAACCATCAAAAAATATGCAAAATGTTTGCAATGGAGGATACATAAAAAACGGTTCAGATTTTAGTTACGTGTGTGATGCGGGGCATATGTTTGATCCATACGAACTGTTTGTGATTAGACAGAACAACAGAAACGGGCAACCATATCAATGTGTGTGTGATATACGGCTTGCAGTTCACCCCGATAAACTTTTTTGTATTAGGGAATGCAACAGAAACGGTCAAGCAGATCAAGGTGTGTGTGATATACGACATACGGGTCACTCGGACGAACTATTCTCGATTAGGGAACACAACAAAAATGGTTCAACTTAACAAGATGTGTGTGATATGCGGCAGACAGTTCACATAGATGAACTGTTTCCGATGAGTCAAGAAAATAAAAACGATTCGCGTAAACAAGATGTGTGTGATATGCGGCAAATAGCCCACTCGGATGAACTATTTGCGATGAGAAAATATAACACACACGGTTACTAGAGTTAATTCGTGTGCGATTCTGTGTGTACTAAAAACTTTGAAAATGCATACTAGTTGCTTGTGATGGCTAGGAGTATCGCACACGATGCGTGTTCGAGTACTCGTGTGCGATGATTAGTAAGTTACACAAACGTTTCCTTATATTAACACGTGACACCGCATATGGTTGTCGGGTTGTGTGCCCAAGTCTTCCCGCGCTCTAGTGAAGGCTTCCCACGCTCCAATGAAGGCTTCCCACACTCCACATGAGTGAATTGTAAAATCCTCAATCACTTAGCCAGCTGCTAGCTATAAATAACCACATCAATGGCCGTCGGTGGCTACTCGCTACTGCTCCACTTGCTAGCTAGTTACCCACACATACCGGCATACCCCCAATGGCCGATGATAGGATGGAGTTGCGCAACGGGAACGAGCACCGAAGATCATAGTTTAGGTTAATTAATTATACCTCCAGAGCCGGGTGATTCCGGCTCTAGAGGTATAATGAATTAACATAATCTAAGATAAATTAACTAAAGCTTCCCCAATGTGATCGTGCACCGGTCCAACCGCTAGCAGAGTGCACGTAGAGGGATGACACAACCCGAGCGAGACTTGGCGCCTAAACGGCGAGCAGAGCGCGTAGAAGGAAGCGACCCGAGGGTGCCTAAACGGCGAGTAGAGCGCGCCGCAGCCGCCTAAATGGCGAGCAAGCACATGCATAATTGTTGCATATAGCAGATGAACATAGCCAGGACTAGCCGTCCAACAATATTATTTTTGATGACATGCATTAATATATTCTTAATTAAATCTAAGGTCAAAGTTTGGTACTACAAAATACGAAGGGGGCCAATAAAGAATAAACCACGACAGAGGTAGTACCTATGCGAACACAGATGCCCAGTATGAAAGAAAATGTCCTGGGAAGGTGCGTGCCCCTTAGCTGCGCCCGTAGTAGGGGCAGCTAGGGGTTGCGATTCGTGCCAGAGCGGGCGCGATCGCTGTGGCTGCGTCCTCCAGCAAGGTGGACAGGCGGAGACTTAATATTCTCTCCACCCGCGTCTTGTGGAACATGGCCTTCATGGTGTTGCTGATGCTGCCTTCCTCCGGCGGCTTATGCTCCTACTTCGGCCGCAGGGGGAATGGTGATGGTGCCGCCTACACCGGTCACGTTCCCTGCAGCGTCCGTGCCCCCCGACGCCACCGCAGCTCCCATGGCATCAGTGGCTGCACGCGAGGGTAGCTTCGAGGTGGAAGGGTGAGCTATTGCGCCAGACTTTTTCTTGGGCGTGATGGATGATGAAGCAATCGATGAAGAAGATGATGAATATTGACGCACTGTTTACGACCTCGGGTTCTCGCAAGCACTTCCCCCTACCTGGCACGGCAAAGATGTCAGGGTTGAACACAATCACCTATGGGGCCATCAACCCCTTGTGGTTCGGCAAGGGGGAAGGACATGTTATGCAAAGAGCGGAGACCATGAAGCAACATCACAGGGGTGACGCTGGTGATTTTGACCCAGGTTTGGTCCGTTGGGAAGCATAAAACCCAACTCCTACTTTGGTGGATTGATGGGATGTAAGTGCATCTAGTGACCCTTAGTGATTTTGGTTTATTGAAGACTTATAGGTTAAGGGACTAATGTGTTTTTGAGTGTACACAAGTTCTATAATTTTCTAAGGAGTTTGATATTTACGAAGAAAGTCGACCCCTAAAAATGAATGTCTTCATTTGAAGACTTTGGTTTTCATGAAGACTTTGAAAATGAGGAAATTGGTGTGACCTTGAAGACTTTGATATTGATGTGAGGATTATGAAGCGTGAATACTTTTGTTTTTGTAGTTTCATTTTCTCTTTCTTGAGTCATAGGAAACACTGTACTATTAAAGGGTGTCAAGGTAAAACTAAGGCAAAGTTTCCAAGTGATCTCATCTCAAATCCTACACCTACCCAATCCTTTCGAGTGAAGCCTTTGGAAATCTCATATAGTTCAATCAATTTCTTCAGTGACAGAGACGAAGATCTTTTGGTCTCTGAGGAATTTGCTCTGACTGAGGAGTTAGGAATTCGCCAGTGCGGATTGCCTACAAGTGAGGAAGATGATAGCCCTCAGGAATTTGAGAGCTCAAATTTCCGACCGTTGTTGTGCTACGTGCCAGCTGTCCCAAAATATCTTATCCACCTAACGGTCATATCATTGAAGGGCATTTATGTCTTATCATGTCAGTCCACTCCCTGGTTATAAATAGCCCCCCCTACAACCACTAGTTGGTTGGCTACTCCGAGAGAAACTGACACTTGTCATTGAGAGCATCCCATCCTCCGAGGACTTTGAGAGAAAATCATCAGTGAGGAAAAACCCAAACACCTACAACCCAGAGTGATTGAGCATCACTGAAGAGATTGTTCCCATGTGGAACCGACACTTGTTACCTTTGAAGACCATGCATCCTCCAGACGGTTAGGCGTCATGGTCTAGAGCATCCAAGAGGAATTGTGGATTGCCAAGTGACCAAGTCTGGGAAGGTTTGGAAGTCACCTATGAAGACTTACCACCAGTGATTGGGTGAGGTCTGTGTGACCTTAGCTCAAGGAGAATAGGGTGAGGACTGTCTGTCTGGGACTATGTGTCTTTTCGATTAGATACCTAGCCGCTCCAACCAGGCATACAACTGTCACATCAGTTGGAACTGGTCTACCAAATAATTGTCTTCACCGAGCTACCGGTTCTATTTCCTAAACCCTTTAATTTCCTCATTCATGTGTTGATGAAATTGAGCGTTACTGTTTTGAAGACTTTGAAGAATTTCTCAAATTCTTGAATCTGGTTTCTTTAGTCACTTTGTCTTCCGCCTGCTTATCGTGTTACACGCTACCTGTGCTCTGTGTATGTTTCATTTCATCATGATGACTTTGTTTCTATCTTGTTATGCATGCACCTGAATACTTATTCCGCTGCTTGTAGTTCGTCACTTAACAAATGCCTCAAGTAGTATTTCCTAAGTGACGAATTTGTAAAATCGCCTATTCACCCCCCTCTAGTCGATATAACACACTTTCAATTGGTATCAGGGAAAGGTACACCCTTGTTCTGTGTGATTTTGGTTTAACCACCTAGACATTTAGTTATGTCTACTACAGGCATGATCAAGGTCTCGGCTGGGTGTCCTACCTTCGATGGGAAGGTCTACCCCTTTTGGAAGAACAAGATGCGCATGCATCTTGAGGCAATTGACAATGATCTCTGGTACGTTGTGGAAAATGGTGTTCCCTCCATCACTCCTTCCATGTGAAAAGATTCAGGAAACTCGACTCTCAAGCAAAGAATATCATATGTGGCCATCTAAGCAAAGGATAGTACGACAGAGTGAGTGCTTTGGAGTCTGCAAAGCTTATCTGGGATAGGCTGCCCAAGGTCAATGAAGGATTCTCAACCCAACGTGATTCTCAAGTTGATGTTCTTCGCAATATGTGGTGGGAAACCATAGCCACCTATGGGACCAAGAGTCCCTTTCTGGTTCAGCGAGGGGATGGCATGTTGCACAAAGAGCGGAGGAGCATGGAACAACACGGCAGAGATCACACGGTAAGTCTTTACCTAGGTTTGGGCCGCCGTGAGGCATAAAACCCTACTCCTACTTTGGTGGATTGATGGTGGAAAAATGGTGGGGAGCGCAACATGCTTGCACGACAGGGTTTGCCTTGGGGCGAGAGTGACTACACTCGTAAGGACATGCGAGGGTCCAAAACCTTTCTATGGTTGCCATGGGCCTCCTTTCATAGATCAAGTGGTCACCACAGTGGAAAATCAGCCTTTATGCACTGATTAGATAGCAAACAGTGCTATCATACCTAAATCTGCAGGCTGACAAAGTGCATTAAATGCACCGCTCAATGTCACATCGCAGCTCGCCCGGGAGGCCCTACCGGGCTGTTTTGCCAGCTTCACGCCTGCTTGCTTGACACGTCTTAGGACTGGTGTCACTTGGAGGTATTTTCTGTAGGAAGTGGCTGCCATGTGGCAAATAACAGCCACTTAGTCACTTTGGAGCTTGACACCGCACTAGTTGATGACATGGATGAGGTGGTGCGGTGGAGTGGTTCTGCTTCCGTAAGCTCCGGCAGACATGCCAGGATGACCGGAAGGCTTGCTTCCGGGGGGTAACCCCATCCTTGCTAGGCTCGCTTACCCAGTAAGGGAGGTTTTCCCCTTAACGATATCTTGATTTTCTGGCTCTTCTTGGTCTTCCCGATCTATACTTGGATCCTTCAAAGGGTTGGTCCCTTGTGCTCCAATCTGACCTTGGTGCTGTGAAGTTGTTCTCGTGCCTGTGCACAGTCTAGGCAACGGACCCAGGGTTTGTTGCACCAACAGAAGCCCCTGGACCTTGTCGGCGTTCTGGAACGGGGGTCCCCAGACTTGCCTGCCCGCGGCCCGCGGCGTGGCTCCACCAACGGCCCTATAGGGCCCATCTTCACCAGCAAACAGTCAAGACCCCCGCGAGGGGCCAAGCCTCGCGAGGTGGATGACGCAAGACCTCCTCAGGGGCGGCCTCACCAGGCTGGCTCACGAGGGGCAGAGAGATCAAGGCAAGGGGAGCCTCACAAGGTTTCTGTGACGCAAGCCGTGATGACTGGAGCCGGGCGGGCGCCAGGCGGGTGCCAGCGTGCAGTGTCCTCATTTCCTCTTTGGTGCTAAAGGGGAAAGCGCGGACGAGGAGTCCCGAGGCGTCAGGCAAAGGTTTCCATATCGGTGCAACAAGAACAAGACCAACAGAATGACAGGACGGAGGTCACCATGGAGCCCAACACGGTGTCACCACCAGAGCCTTTGGCAGGCGAAGACTACTTTTGTCAAGATAGCTTGTACTAGTTGTCTCCCTTTGAATTTGGCCATTGTGGGATCCCTTCCCGCTCAATATTTGGGAAGAGGACCAGGGCCTATATAAATAGGAGTAGCCACCACCATAGGGAGGCGTCTGATTGGGACCTAGATCGGATCCATATCACCCCAACCACTCAAGTTCACTAAGCAAAAGAACACCTCTCCTCGCGAGGCTATTCTTCCCTTGTAACTGTTCATCGTCAGCCCAAGAGGCAATCCACCACACCACACTGGAGTAGGGTATTACACCACAACGGTGGCCTGAACCAGTATAAATCTTGTGTCTCATGTTCTTTGGGTTCGTCGAGCTAGGCCGTGAGATCGTAGAATGCGCGAGCTAGAGAGGGGGAGAGATCTTTGTGCGCACCCTAGTGTTCGAACCTCAAGGGTTTTGCCGGAAACTGAAATCCGAAATTTGGCGCACTAGGTAGGGGTGCGCCGAAGCTTTCCTCTTTGTCGATCCGCGCTTCACCACTCCGCCAAGTTCATGGCCGACGCTCGCCGGGCCCGTGTTGAGCGCCGAGCCGCTCTCGCCACCCATGTCGCTCAGACCGCCCCTGTCGGCGTACCTCCCCGTCATTCTCCATCACCCGCAGCCACCGGCCCGACGGCAAATGAACAGCAAGCCTCTTCACTGCACCCCTTTGTGCGGCGAGATGGTCACACCGCCACCTCGTCCCTGACTCTGGCCGTCTCATCGTCTCACGTGCGCTGCGCCCCCACGGACACACAAGCCGTGCTGCTCATGGCACGCGAGCTCCTGCGCTACCTGCCGGTCGACGACCTCTACGAGGACTGGTTGGACCGCATCGCCGAGCTCGTCAACGCTGCGGGGGGCTCCTCTGGACCATCCCTCTCGCTGCCTCGCCCGCCCCCGGCTGCGGGCGATGTGGATCATGGAGCGCCTCTGCCCCCTCAGCACCAAGATGGTGCCCTCGCGCCGAAGCACGTGGCTCATGGAGCGCCTCAGCCTCCCCCGCGTCAAGACGGTGTCCTTGCTCCAAGATGTGCGGCCCAGCGGCGTGATCCGCCGCACCGTGTGCCTGTGCGTGAAGAAAGAAGTTGCCAGGAGGTTCCCCGTCAGCAAGAAGATGCTCCACCACTTCCAGCACCAATGCATCAGGATCGCTTGCTGCGGCAGGGCCATGTGCCACTTGCCATGGCAGCATAGGGACTCCAAGGTCAAGCTCCACCTCCACGATGGGCCTCGGTGGCCACGGCGGGCTGCCGTGCCTTCACTCCTGAGCTGCGTAGAGTCGTCTGTCCGAGCAAGTTCAAGTCGGATCTACCTCCTCGCTACGATGGCAGCCCCGACTCTGCGAGTTTCTGCAGCTCTACGAGCTGAGCATCGAAGCGGCCAACGGCGATGAAAAGGTCATGGCGAACTGGTTTCCCATGGCTCTCAAGGACGGCGCCCGCTCATGGCTCCTGAACCTTCCCCATGCTCGATTCCTCCTAGGATGAGATGTGCAACCACTTCATTGCCAACTTCCAGGGCACTCGACACCGCCTCCCGGTCGCGGGTGACCTGCGCCGCATCAAGCACCAACCGGGAGAAACCCTGCAGAAGTACATCCAATGCTTCAACAGCGCGCGTATCAAGATCCCCAAGGTGACGGATGAGGCCATCATCTCAGCGTTCTCTGACGGCGTCCGTGACGTAAAGATGAAGGAGGAGCTCGCCATCCATGAGGAGCTGTGCACGACCTTGGAGCTGTTCAACATAGCAACCAAGTGTGCAAGGGCTGAGGAGGGGCGTCTCTCCCTCCTCGAGCTCCCTCCTGTGGATCCAGGGGAGAAGAAGGCCAAGGTCAAGGACGTGAAGCGCAAAGGAGTGGTTGTACTCGCAGCAGAATCGGACACCAAGCACGGCCGAGATCTTCCCGAGTCATCAAAGGGCGGCCGTATGTTCTGCACCTTCCAGAACGTGCGCACGCACAACACCAACGATTGTCAAGAGCTGAGGGCCATTCGAGATGGACGCTTCGGTCGACGCCCCGAGCGCAACGATCGGGGCTACGGCCGAGGAGGTGGACGAGGTGCAGGACATTGGGATGACCGTGGGCCTTGCCAAGAGTGGCGCGACCAGCGTCGCGAGGATCGTTGGCAGGACCAGCCTCGTGAGGGGGCCTGGAGGGACCAGCCTCATGAAGATCGTCCTCAAGGCAACCCTGGTCTCCCTCCACTGCCACCGCCAAGATGGAACGACGACCATCAACAGGACGAAGGGGCTGGGGGCTTCCAGGAGCCACGCACCGTCGCCTGCATCTTGGGTGGCGCTCAGGCCCCATCCTCCTAGCGCATCTTCAAGCAGTTCTCCTGGGAAGTGAATGCAGCCCTCCCCAAGCTCAAGGCTACGCGCCCACTCAGGTGGTCCAAGTACGCCATCACCTTTAGCTCGGCGGACCATCTCAAATGCGAGGCAACCGCTGGCGTCCTCCCGATGCTCTGTTCACCTGTCATCAGCAATGTCCAAGTCACCAAGACCCTCATCGACGGTGGCGCAGGACTCAGTGTCATGTCCGTCGAGACGTTCGACAGCCTTCAAGAGCCATACGATCAGCTCCATCCCACCAAGCCTTTCTCAGGAGCGACAGACGGCTCCACCACCCCGATAGGGCAAGTTTGCCTCCCTGTCACCTTCGGTCAGCACAACAACTACCACACCGAGCTCATCGACTTCGATGTCGCCCACATCCGCCTGCCGTAGAATGCCATCCTCGGGTACCCAGCACTGGCCCAATTCATGGCAGTGACACACCATGGCTACAATGTCCTCAATATGCCGGGAAGCGGCGGAATCATCACGGACCCTTGTGAAGAAAGAGACGCGGTGTGCTCCCTCGAGCGCGCCTTACAGGCCGCATCAATCGAAGACCCTGATAGCGCGAGTGCGCAGTACCCTCCTGAGGCCGACCCCAAGAAGAAGAAGTAGCTACTCCGCACTGGGCCTTAGGGGAGTGGCACCTCCAGCGGCGCCACTTCAGGATCCACGCCGGCGCCTGGGGCGCCTCCCTCCCTTGCGTAGGGAGGCGCGCCCGGCACCCTCCTCGGGCAGGGCTCGCAGGCTCTCTTCTTGAGGGCCTCGGATCTGGACAACATCACGAGGGAGGCGCTCGGGCACCACGTGGAGGCGTGCTTTGCGACACGTTTCCCTCAGGAGGACACCGGGCGAGGAGCGCCCGGCGCTCACGGGTTCATCACCAAGGCATCTCAGGAGCTTCAGGAAGCAAGCGCAATACGCGGTGACCGCCGCCCACCTGGTGCTGCTCCCCACCCAGGCGAGGGTAGTGAGTTCCGCGTCTGCATCGACATCCCAGGGCTCAACATGGCCGCATCTCAGGACCGCTTCTGGCCTTCGCGTGCTGGCTGGTGTGAGGGCCCGCCTCACAGCTATGTTTGCACGTCGTTTGGCCTGTCGAGCATGGCTGCCGCCTTCCAGCGCAATCTGCGGAGCATCCTGGCAGGTCAGGAGGCTAGGCACCAAGCGGTCCTGGTGGAGGTGGAGACAGTTTTAACACGCACAATGCGGCTATATCTCCCACGTGTCGGGGCACGACTTAGAGGCATAGCCGCATGGTAGTTTTGTCGCAAGAGGGGTAATCTTCACACAATCCCATGTACTGAATAAGAAAGGGATAAAGAGTTGGCTTACAATCTCCACTTCACACAATACATAAATAATTCATACATCATCCAAATACACTCAAAGACCGACTACGGTCAAATCCGAATAAAAAGGAAGATAAACCACAAATGCTAGATCCCCGATCGTCCCAACTGGGCTCCACTACTGATCTTCAGGAAACGAAAAGTAGTAATGACCCAGATCCTCATCTAACTCCCACTTGAGTTCGGTAGCATCACCTACACTGGTATCCTCGGCACCTGCAACTGTTTGGAAGTATCCGTGAGTCACGAGGACAAAGCAATCTCACACCCGCGAGATCAAGACTATTTCAGCTTATGGGTAGGAGAAGGTAGTGAGGTTGAGCTGCAGAAAGCACTAGCATATATGGTGGCTAACTTACGCAAATAAGAGCGAGAAGAGAAGCAATGCAACGGTCGAGAAACTAGAAGTGATCCTGAAGCTACTAGAGATGGAGATCGAAGAGGATCCGGACATATTTCGCTCCATAGCTCGCTTCACAAAGGTCTGGTTGGAAGGGCTTGAGAATTGAGCTGTTGCAGTAAGCCTTCCTGCTCAAAGCATCTGCAATGACATTGGCCTTTCCTAGAGTATATTCAATACTCGGATTGAATTCTTGAATCATTTCGACCCATCGACTCTGTCTGAGGTTGAGGTTGGGTTGAGTGAAGATGTACTTGAGGCTCTTATGATCTGTGAAAATGTCCACTTTCCCAACAAGAGATATCTCCACGTTAATAATGCATGGACAACTGCCACCAACTAAAGATCGTGAGTGGGGTAGTTCTCTTCGTTGGGCTTCAACTAAAGAGAGGTATAAGCCACAACTTTCTTCTCTTGCATTAACACATCACCGAGACCTTGTAAGGAAGCATCACAGAAAACTTCGAAGGGCTTGGATTCGTCAGGAGGAGTTAAGACAGGAGCTGTGACTAACTTCTCTTTGAGGGTGTTGAAAGCCACGTCACGTTCAGGTGTCCAGACATACTTGACATGCTTCTGGAGGAGGTTGGAAAGAGGCTTTGTAACCTTAGAGAAATTCTCAACGAATCTCCGACAATAGCTTGCAACTCCAAGAAAACTGCGGAGCTGCTTGACATTCTGAGCAGGTTCCCAATTCACAATTGTAGACACCTTCTCGGGATTAACAGCGATGCCCTTGGTGGAGATGATATGACCAAGGTAAAGAACCTCATCAAGCCAGAACTCACACTTGGAAAACTTCGCATAGAATTGATGCTCTCTGAGCTTGTCGAGCACCAACCTCAAATGCTTGGCATGATCCTCCTTATTCTTGGAGAAGACCAAAATGTCATTGAGATACACCAGGACGAAATCATTTGTGTAAGGGTTGAAGATGAAGTTCATCATGCGAGAGAATGCTGGAGGAGCATTGACAAGGCCGAAAGACATGACATTATATTCATAAGAACCATAGCTTGTTCTGAATGCTGTCTTGGGAATATCTTGTTCATGAATGCGAATCTGATGATAACCCATACGGAGGTCAAGCTTGGAGAATACTTTGGCACTTTTAAGTTGCTCGAATAGCTCATTGATATTGGGAAATGGATACTTGTTCTTAATTGTATTCTTGTTCGATGGATGGTAGTCGACACAGAGTCGGTTCGTTCCATTCTTCTTCCGGACAGAAATAACACCACAACCCCATGGAGATGAACTCGGTCTGATCAGACCCATACGCTCTTGTTCATCCAGTTGTTTCTTTAATTCCTTCAACTCCTCTGGTCCAAGCTTGTAAGGACGCTTACACAAGGGTTCCGTACCAGGCTCAAGATCGATAACGAATTCAACTAGCCGGTGAGGAGGCATTCCCGGAAGCTCTTCTGGAAAGACGTCTTGATATTCACAAACGACTGGAATCTGAGAGATGGCATTCAACTCGCCCTTCTCATTGAGGGAAAATAATCAAATGGTTTCGTCCTGAGCGGCATAGATGATCACATAGTCAGAAGAGTGTGTCAATTGAATCTCTCTAGCACCACAATCAAGCTGAGCCTTGTGCTTAGAAAGCCAGTCCATGCCAAGAATTAGATCAATATGCGAGTCGCCAAGAACAATTGGAGAAGAGAAAAATTATAGTTGCCCAACTGGACAGAGACATCGGGAGCAACCAAACTAGAAGTCATAAGCTTTCCCAAAGAAGCAACTTGCATAACTTTGGACAAAATCTCTGTGTCAACATTGTGCTCCGATGCAAATGGATATGACATGAAAGAATGCGATGCACCAGTATCAAATAAGACTTTAGCAGGAATGGAGTTAACTGAAAGGTTACCCATGATCACTTATGAAGAATCCTCTGCCTGAGCTGCATTCATCAAGTTCACCCTTGCAGACTTGGCATTATGCTTGACCACTGCATTGCTGGAAGATCTCACAGGAGGAGGAGGCGGAAGGCGCCTTTGGTTGAAGAATCTGGTTGCATAGTGCCCTTTCTGCTGACACTTGTTGCAAGTAACCTCTGAGAGCGGGCGATGATAAGGAGCACTTGACCTTGGAGTTTGATACTGAGCTTTGTTCTGATAGCCTGGGTTGGGTGGGTGGAAAGATCCATTGCCACCTTTGCTCTTCTGCTGGTAGGGCTGGCGAGACAGAGGAGGACGCAACTAGAACTTCTATTGCTTAGCTGCCACTTGTGAGGAAGAAGAAGACTGAACTGCATCCTTTACTCTATTCATAGAAGCCTCACACTTGAGCTGAGCAGTTCTTGCTTTAGTGCCATGTTATAGAATTGATCGAACTTAGTCGGCTCAAGAAGCACGAGAGTTAACTACAGATCTTCTCTAAGGCCACCTCTGAATTGATAGATCATACTCTTTTCATCAGGAACATCTTGTTTAGCGAGGAGAGAAAGTTTCTGAAACTAGATATTGGATTGGTACACGGACATGCTGTCTTACTTGAGATTGCAAAACTCCTCACGGTTTCTCTTAGAAACACTTGCTGGGATATGATGAGCTTTGAAGTCTCGGCGGAAATCATCCCAAGTAATCACACAACCTCCTCTAGAATCTCTGTATTGTTGAAACCACTCGGCAACTTGGTCTTGAGTTGAAACGAAGCAAACTTGACAAAGTCCCCAGGCCTGACATTGCTACGTTTAAAATGATTACGGATGTCCATGAGCCAATCTTCCGCGTCTGTGGCTTCGACACATTTGCTGAAAGACTTCGGCTAGTTTGCGAGGAACTGGTTGAGGGTAGTAAACTGAGGTTGATTGTTGGAATTCCCTTGGCCTTGATTTCCTTGGTTGCCTTGACCTAGGTTGCACTCTTGCTAGAGTTGCAAAAGCATCTGAGTGTTGCCGTTGGTGGCTGCCATGACAGCTTGCCATGCCTCCGGAGGTGGACGTGGTGGCGGAGGGTTCGACTGTTCCCCATCATTGCGGTCTGGATTCTGATGCGTTGGAGGAGCCATCCTAAAGAGGGTGACATCCATTAGAATCTTGATAGACAGATATTCAAGCTGAATCAATGGATAGAAATAGCAACATATAGTCTTAACATTCAAACAAGGATGAACGAATGAATTCCAAAGTAAATCATCACACGTCCATTAAGGTGAGAGGCCACTTAGATAAAGGTAGATGAATAAAACAACAAGGTACGGATAAGAACAAATAAGTGTTAAGGATTACCCAATCACAAACCAAATATCTGCCAGAAGAAATACTAGAGCTACTTGAATTCCCACCTATAAAACTCCCGAAACTTTCTAGTTATGCAATCAGGTGTTGGGGATACAGGGGAAGCATAATATCTCACCCAAACTAACAATTCCTACATCCAGTTGTATCCATCCTTCAACACATAACCAAGAAACCTTCGGAAATCATGTACCTCAACCTTCGAAAAGCATCCGTTATACGAGTTATGGCAATACCGCCGAACTCCTGCCCCAGTACTGGGTGGCGTCGAGGTTATCTCACCAACAACTGCATAAAAGAGATTTTAGATGTCGGCAAACTCAGGTACTCCAGAACTGCAACGATAAAATGGTGATGACAACACCTCGGAGCTCAACTCCCCGGGACACTGCCACAACCCCTAAATGTCAGGAGGCACCAAGAACAATGTTCTCGTTACAAGACTATCGGAATGATTCCAAGATACCCGTGTGATCCTAATTGTTTTTCGTGAAATTTGAGGAGATAAAAGTCAAAACTTCTATGTTAGGAAGCCTCACCAGAGCGACGAAGGGACTGAGGAGTAAAAAGAATCCTACTCTCCGATATATATAATCCTAAGACTCAAAACATTTTGTTCTAGACTCAACAACGTCAGCGATTCGATCAAGTAGGGGGCTCCTAAGTCGGGGATGGCTCCGATTAACAACTTGTAACACCCACAATGCGGCTATATCTCCCACGTGTCTGGGCACGACTTAGAGGCATAGCCGCATGGTAGTTTTGTCGCAAGAGGGGTAATCTTCACACAATCCCATGTACTGAATAAGAAAGGGATAAAGAGTTGGCTTACAATCGCCACTTCACACAATACATAAATAATTCATACATCATCCAAATACACTCAAAGACCGACTATGGTCAAATCCGAATAAAAAGGAAGATAAACTCCAAATGCTAGATCCCCAATCGTCCCAACTGGGATCCACTACTGATCATCAGGAAACAAAACATAGTAATGACCCAAATCCTCGTCAAACTCCCACTTGAGTTCGGTAGCATCACCTGCACTGGTATCCTCGGCACCTGCAACTGTTTGGAAGTATCCGTGAGTCACGAGGACTCGGCAATCTCACACCCACGAGATCAAGACTATTTAAGCTTATGGGTAGGAGAAGGTAGTTAGGTGGAGCTACAGCAAGCACTAGCATATATTGTGGCTAACATACGCAAATAGGAGCGAGAAGAGAAGCAGCGCAATGGTCGAGAAACTAGAAGTGATCAAGAAGTGATCCTGAAGCTACTTACGTTCAAACATCACACAAGACCGTGTTCTCTTCCCGGACTCCGCCAAAAAGAGACCATCATGGCTACACACGCAGTTGATTCTTTTTTAATTAAGTTAAGTGTCAAGTTCTCTACAACCGGATATTAACAAATTCCCATCTGCCACATAACCGCGGGCACGGCTCTTGAAAGTTTATACCCTGCAGGGGTGTACCAACTTAGCCATTCACAAGCTCTCACGGTCAATGAAGGATATTCCTTCTCCTAGGAAGACCCGATCAGTCTCGGAATCTCGGTTAGAAGACATTTCGACAATGGTAAAACAAGACCAGCAAAGCCGCCCGATGTGCCGACAAATCCCAATAGGAGTCACACGTATCTCGTTCTCAGGGCACACCGGATGAGACATCCTACGAGTAAAACAAACCCTCAAGTTTCCCTGAGGTGGCCCCGCAGTCTACTCGGTTTGGACCAACACTCAGAGGAGCAATGGCCCGGGCGGGGGGGGGGGGGGGGGGAGGGTTAACATAAAGATGACCCTTGAGTCTGCAGAACCCAAGGGAAAATTCTTAGGTAGACAAATGTAAAACCAAGGTTGGGCCTTATTGTAGGAGTTTTATTCAAGGATAACTATCAAGGGGTTCCCATAACAACCAACCGCGTAAGGAACACAAAATCAAGGAAGATAACATCGGTATGACGGAAACTAGGGTGGCAAGAGTGGAACAGAACACCAGGCATAAGGCCAAGCCTTCTACCCTTTACCAAGTATATAGATGCATTAAAGTAAATAAGAGTTAATAATGATATCCCAACAATATCCATGTTCCAACATGGAACAAACTTCAACTTCACCTGCAACTAGCAACGCTATAAGAGGGGTTGAGCAAAAGCGGTAACATAGCCAAACAACGGTTTGCTAGGAAGGTGGGTTAGAATCTTGACATGGAAATATGGGAGGCATGATATAGCAAGTGGTAGGTAGCGCGACATAGCGATAGAACGAACAACTAGCAAGCAAAGATAGAAGTGATTTCGAGGGTTATGGTCATCTTGCCTGCAAAGTTCTCAGAGTTGTCGAAAGCTTGATCCCCGTTAGCGTACTCAACAGGTTCCTCGGTCACTTTCTCGTCTCCCAGCTCTACCCAATGCAAGTATACAAGCAATGGAACGACATTCAATCACGGTGCAATGCACAAACAACATGATGCAATACATGGCATGATATGCAAGATGTGATATGCAATGCATATGCGTGCTCCAGAAGGACAAGGATAATCAAGGTATGAACTTGGCGAACCAAGTATGCCGCTGGAAAGATGAGGTGATTTCGGTCGAAATCGATATAAAGCTCACCGGAAACGGATGCACGATTTGCAAATGGCAAGCAAAACAAGAATGACGCAAATCTGCAATTAACAGCATGATGGCACTTAGAACGCAATAATAAACTAAGCTACTGCACCCCAACATAGCAACAAAGCATATGACAGTGATGTAAAAGAGATACTTGACAAAACATGAACACTGAGCTATGGCTAAATCACTCAAGAACATGTTCAAACAAGCATGGCAAAATTGCAAAAGATATCAGCTTCACAGACTTGGTGAAAATACTAACATGTCAAAAACAACATCAGGAAGCAATGTTTAGAGCAACCAAACAACATGCTACAGGAACATATCATAGCAAAAAAAGCATGGCATGATTCTACTAAATCCATAGAACAAAAGTCCCTTACTGAACATGAGCCAAAAAGGCACAGAAGATATTATGGACCCCATGTAAACATAGCAAGTTTTATTAACAATTTCAGACTTAGAAGAAAAACAGAGCATGGCATAAACAGATTTATGATAGTAAATTTGCGAGCTCATGCCACTCACCACAAAGCATTGCATGACAACACAAGCATACCAACAGTAATAATACGTGTTCATGAAGCTAAACATGGCAAGAGCAAGTACATAGGATGCATGTATCACTAGCAACAACCATGGCAATATTGATTAACATGTTAACAATTTGCTAGGAATATTTTATAGCATAAGTAGAGAAAGAAAAAGATATTCTAGAGCACTCCATAGTTTCAAACAGGCGCATGAATGGATATAGAATAACCACATAGTCAAAACATGCTTACTGAAGTATCTCAAAATAAGCATGGATCTTAATGTAGCATCAAGTTTACATGGCCTCGAAATAACAGCAGGAAAAAGACAGCAAAAACCAAAGTCCCTGAAAACAGCAACATCATAGAGTCTAGTTTTCATGCTTTTGCTAGTCACCACATAGATCACAAAATTACAAGACTTGCACCCCTGTAAATATGGCATGTTGTAGTTCAAAACATATGTAGACCTCATGCTCATAGGAATGCACACATCAAATGCAATAAAAATGACAAATCACCATGTTCTGATAAGTACCAGCAATTAACATTTTATAGCACTCTTGCAACAACAAAAAAGGCATCATAATGGACAGTATCATGCATGGAAAAGCTTCTAACATGAAGATCTCAACGAGGCGAACAATTTGACATATCATATGCATGATTTGGAGCCACGGTCATCGAGATATGATGCAATGAAGGAGGCATGAAAATGTTATGGTTCAAGGACTTAGACGAAAAATCACCTCCCAGATCTGGATCTAGGATTTGCACGCAGATCGAGGATGGTCGGAGTCTCGCCGGAGTTGATCGCCGGGGTGGAGGGAGATGGCCGGCTGGAGCACGAGGTGGAGTCACCGGATGTCGGGGACGGAGCTGGCGCCGACGGGGAGAGGCGGCACGGGCGCGGGTCCCGAGCGGCGACTGGCGACGAAGGGTGGCGATGCGCCGGCGAACTGCGGCAGGACGGCGGCGAGGCGGCGGAGCGAGCGGGCGAGAGGAGGCGCGGGCCTAGGGCTGCGGGGAGCGGGCCTGCCGCGGGCTACGCGGGCCGCCGCGGTGGCGGGTGGGGGCGTGCCACGTGGCAGGCGGCGAGTGGCTACGGTTGGCGGTGAGATCTCATCCGGTGGGTGGCGGACATGTCCGGCGACGGAGTGGGGAGATTTGCTAGGGTTTCATCCGAGAATTTTTCGGGGAGGGGCACATATTTATAGGTAGATGGAGGTAGGAGTGTCCAAATGAGGTGCGGTTTTTGCCCACACGATCGTGATCCGACGGCGGAGACATGGAGATGGTTTAGAAGGGTTATTGGGCTGTTTTGGAGGGGCGTTGGGCTGCAACACAAAAGAGGCTTTCCTGTTACCCGGTTAACCGTTCGGGCATCAAACGGCCTCCAAATGGAACGAAATTTGACAGGTGGTCTACAGGTAGTGTACCAAGGGCACTTGACAAATCTCGGCCCATTCCGAGAACGTTTAGCTCCCGATCACGAAACGAGACAAGAGGGGTGCGCTGGTGCATGTGGGAGTGTCGGATTACGAAAGAGACAACTTTGAAAAGGCTCGGATGCATGAGACGAACACGAATGCAAATGCGATGCACATGATGACATGATATGAAATGCATGACATGAACAAAATGCAAAACAAAGACAAAAACCCAAACACGGAGGGAATCTCATAACATAAAGCCAAAAATGGCAAGAGTCAGAGTTACAAATATGGCAAGTTACATCCAGGGTGTTACAACACTCCACGACTACAAGAGGATCTCTTCCCAAGATCTAGGACTGAAAGAACTCCGGATATTCGGAACGAAGGTGATCCTCGCGTTCCCAGGTGGCTTCTCGGTCGGAATGGTGTGACCACTTCACTTTCAGGAATTTGATTGACTTGTTGCGAGTCTTGCGCTCAGTTTCTTCTAAAATAGCAACGAGATGCTCATGATAAGACAGATCTTCTTGGAGATCAATCTCTTTGAAGTTGATAGTGCGTTTAGGAGTCTTGAAACACTTGCAAAGCTATGACACGTGAAACACATCGTGCACATTTGCGAAGTTGGACGGAAGCTCAAGTTGATAGGCGTCGCCTCTTTTTCCAATGATCTTGAAAGGACCCACGTATCTAGGGGAAAGCTTCCCTTTGATAACGAAGCGACGAGTGCCTTTCATTGGAGAGACGTGGAGGTAGACATGGTCTCCGATCTCGAAAGCCAAGTCACGGTGCTTGCTATCATAGTAACTCTTCTGTCGTGATTGTGTGGCTTTGAGATTTTCATGGATGACTTTACACATTTCTTCAGCTTATGTGATTAAGTCGTTACCAAGAAGTTGGCGTTCACCAGTCTCTGACCAATTGAGAGGAGTACGACACTTCCTGCCATAGAGAATTTCGAATGGGGCCTTGCCCGAACTCACTTGGAAATTGTTGTTGTAGGAGAACTCGGCATAAGGAAGACAATCTTCCCACTTCATACCGAAAGAGATGACACAAGCCCTGAGCATATCTTCAAGAATTTGATTGACTTGCTTGACTTGGCCACTAGTTTGAGGATGGAAAGTTGTGTTGAAGCGAATATTGGTGCCCATGGCCTTCTGGAAGGAGTCCTAGAACTTGGAGGTGAAAATTCTTCCATGATCTGAAGATATCATTTGTGGAATGCTATGCAAGGAGACAATCCTGGAGGTGTATAGCTCAGCTAACTGAGCTGCTGTGATAGATTCTTTGATTGGAAGGAAATGAGCCACTTTAGTAAGCTTGTCAATGACAACGAAAATAGAATCATTTCCACGCTTGGACTTAGGAAATCCAGTCACGAAGTCCATTTTGATATGGTTAAACTTCCATTATGGAATAGCAAGAGGTTGGAGGAGACCAGCTGGTCGTTGGTGTTCTGCTTTCACCCTTCAACAGACATCACATTCATTCACGAATTGAGCAATTTCTCGCTTCATTCAAGTCCACCAATACGACTGCTTGAGGTCATGGTACATATTCATACTTATAGGATGAATGGACAAAAGAGAATTGTGTGCCTCGTTCATAATGACCTTCCTTAGATCACCTTTAGGAACCACAATCCGGTCCTCGAAGAATAGAGTGTCTTTGTCATCAATGCGATAGCACTTGTATTTGGATAGACCCTTGGCAATCCCATGTTTCACCTTATTCACCAGGGTATCAAGGAGTTGTGCCTCACGAATTTGATCTTCCAAAGTAGTAGAGACTTGGATGTTGGCAAGAAAGCCTTGAGGAACAACTTGGAGGTTCAGTTTTTGGAAAGCTTCACAAAGGTCTAGTTGGAAGGGCTTGAGAATTAAGCTGTTGCAGTAAGCCTTCCTACTCAAAGCGTCTGCAGTGACATTGGCCTTGCCTGGTGTCGGTGTGAAAACTGGCGGATCTCGGGTAGGGGGTCCCGAACTGTGCGTCTAAGGCAGATGGTAACAGGAGGCAGGGGACACGATGTTTACCCAAGTTCGGGCCCTCTTGATGGAGGTAATACCCTACGTCCTGCTTCATTGTTCTTGATGATATGAGTATTACAAGAGTTGATCTACCACTAGATCGTACAGGCTAAACCCTAGAAGCTAGCCTATGGTATGATTGTATCTTGTCCTACGGACTAAACCCTCCGGTTTATATAGACACCGGAGGGGGCTAGGGTTACACAGAGTCGGTTACAAGGGAGGAGATCTACATATCTATATTGCCAAGCTTGCCTTCCATGCTAAGGAGAGTCCCATCCAGACACGAGACTAAGTCTTTCAATCTTGTATCTTCATAGTTCCACAGTCTGGCCAAAGGATATAGTCCGGCTGTCCGGAGACCCCCTAATCCAAGACTCCCTCAGTATCCGTCGAACCAGGCTTCAATGACGATTAGTCCGGCGCGCAGATTGTCTTCGGCATTGCAAGGCGGGTTCTTCTCCAAATTCTAAATATCTGCTGAGTAGTGTCTGCCTCCCCATAAATGTTGCACTTCTAGGCTTCTACGCCCAATAAGGGCTATCTTCCACGTGTCGAGCGAATGCGAGGAGCCAGGGCATTTTTACATTTGCCACCCTAGCCATGTAAATAAACGGCCTATTAAAGGGACGGGGATTCTTAGATCCAAATCATACCATTCCCCCACGGTGAGTATCCATCGGAGCGCGCTCGGAAAAATTCATTCCAACATGGCCGGCCACCGCAGCTCCTCCTCCCGCTCCCGTAGCCCTAAGCCCGGTGACTCGGAGAAGTGTTCCGTCCCGCACAACCAATTAGTAGAGTTGCAGACCCAGGGATTTCTCCCTCCAGCATATATGGTCCCCATTCGAGCCGGGCTCGCCACCTATAATGGCGGGGAGCAAGCGGGGAGCTTCCCCAATCCCTCCAAGGGGGAGCGGGTATGCCTCGTCCCTTATTTACTAAGGGGACTTGGATTTCCAATCCATCTGTTCCTCCACGGGCTCCTAGAGTTTTAAGGCCTCCAGTTGCATTATTTCACCCCTGCTTATCGTTGGTTATGTCGCCCTTTGCGAGCTGTTTCTGGGCTGCGAGGCTCATTTCGATCTATTGAAGAGGCTATTCTGCCTTGTGCCCCGCACACAGGAGGGGTCGCTATATCAAGTGGGCGGAGCCGAAATATGGCGCATCGCCGGGACCGGATACCTGTCCGGTACCTTGAAGAAAACGTTCGAAGACTGGCCTTCGGAGTGGTTTTACATGGAGGACGTCCCCCTTCCAGATCCTTTTCGGAGGAGTCTTCCCGAGTTCCACAAATGCTCCTCTGAAGAAACGCCGAAGCTGGCGCCCACGGAGCCCCCAGGAGGAAGATAACGGAGAAGTCCTTTACCTGATGGACCGGATTAAAGTGCTGGCTCAATCAAGATTGACAATAATAGAGGTTATGTCAATATGCATAATGCGGGGGCCGCAGCCACTTCAATATCGAGGGCACCCCCTATGGTGATTTAACAGGGAAGATGAGGCCATCCGCTGCGGGCGTAAGGGATCGAACTCCGCTACTGCTTTAGCAAAAATTATGTCCGAGTTGTTCAAGGGAGAGGAAGAGGAGTTCATCTATATTAAGCCACGGGATGGATTCTCCATGTACAACCCTCCAAGCTGGGTGAGCCGTCACTCTTTACTCCCAACCTTCCCGCATTCTTCGTCGTAAATACTCACCTTGCTGTGTAGCGACCAGACCTCAAACAGTCTGATCTCTGTGCTCCGGTGTCATCCCTGGATCAGTAATGCTGACACCACACAGTACTCGGAGGATTTATAACAGAGTAGCAATCACACACTTATTACATCGAGTGTCTCAAAAGAGAACTTATTACAATAAATATGGCTTAAGGCCATCTAGTGACGATAACAGCGGAAGGCTTGGAAGATAAGTGAGTCCATCAACTCCAATGGCATCACTGAGTATAGAACCACGACCTAAAAACTCCTTAATCGTCGTCTGAAAAGTCTGCAACATTAACGTTGCAGCCCGAAAACGGGTCAGCACATGGAATATGCTGGCAAGGTAACACATAGAGAATAATGGAATGCAACAACTATACTATATGCATATTTGGCTGGTGGAAAGCTCTATGGTTATAGTTTTTGCGTAAAGCCAATTTTTTCCTACTTCAAAGGAATAAATTTAATTACTATCATGGTGGTTGTTAAACATTGAGAATGGTTGACAGCATTCTCAATCCCAATTAAGTAACATCATTAAAACCCAACAAATTCAATTTAGAGTAACATGTTGAGATTCACATGATAATCCATGTACTAGATACTCAAGATGTTCATAACCGGGGACACGGCTAACCATGATTAGTTTGTTACACTCTGCAGAGGTTTGCGCACTTTTCCCCACAAGACTCGATCGCCTCCGTTTGGTTTCTTGCACTACAGGGTGTTTGAGAAACGGATGACCGAGACATAGTCTTTCAGAAGCGCTAGCACCTTACGATCGGGTAGACCGTACCACCTACATCCCCTACATCTTCTAGTCTACCACTATAAGAGTTCGCACAACTTAATCGACTATGCCAGAGCCCATAATGGCTTGTGGCTGCACACGGAAGTTTCTAGTTTGAATAATCTCATGATCCCTTTGAGCCTGGGTGGCGGTCCAAAGAAAACAGGCAAGTCCTGGAAACCCCAGGTGCCTCAATCCACCCAGATGTGTGTTAGGTTGCCACCTTAGATAAACCATTAATTAACAATCTCACATCTGTCATGGATATCACTCACCCAATCCACGTCTAGTAGCATAGCATGGCATAATAAGCAAACGTAGAAGTAACTCCCAAAGGTTTGATAATAAACAGGTAATAGGTACTACCTCATCTACTTCCCATCCCACAATTTAATTAGATCCTAATCATGCAATGTGTGAGGATTGATCTAATGCAATAAAACTGGGTTGTAGAAAAGGTATGATCAAAGTGTTACTTGCCTCGCTGATGATCCGCGAAACCTAGAGATTCGAAGTAACAGGCGGCGCACTGCGGGTATTCTAGCAGACAAACAACAAGCATACAATAAGTACTCATCTAATGCATAGGTAAAACTCAAATAGAAGATCTAACCAGAAAGTTCAACTTAAGAACCCTAGTTGGCAAAAAGAATCAAATCGAACGAAGCAAAAGAAATCAAACGGCGAAAGAAAACAACTTCGTTCTAGCAATCTGGATCTAGGGCAAATTTTACAGTAGCAAAAACTTGTTTAAGTTGATTATTCGGAAAGAGGGTTTCGAGACGAAACTCCAGGCGCTTGAATCGCCTGATTCCGATAAACGAGCGAAAAGTTATACTAAAACGAAAATCGGATCGAAATCGCGATCAGAAAATAACCGCGAAAAATCCGACGAAAAAGAAAAACGACGAACAGAAATTTTTTAAAAAAAAAACTGCACGGAAAACGAGGCGGCGGCGAACCTCGGGCGGCGCGCACTCCGGCGAGTCGGCGGCGGGGCGGCGGGGGCGGGCGGCGGCGGCGGCGGCTAGCGGCGGCTAGGGTTAGGTCAGGGGCGGCTGGCGGCTGGGCTTTCGGGCCCCGGGGCAGCGGCTTATATAGCCTTGGCCGGTGGTGTCCTGGCCGAGTACGGCCCAAAGTCGGGTACGCGCGTTTGTTTTTAAAGTTCCGCTCAAAAGAAAAATAAAAAGAAATACTAAACAGACTCCAAAAATCACGAAATAAATTTTGCCGGGTTTCTAAAATCAAGCTCGATAAAGTGAACATTTATCTGGGCCCAAACTACAACTTTGAAAAACGCGCATTTTTCCTAAATTCAAATAAAAATACCGAAAAACTCTGAAATAAATCTTATTTGATTTTTTTTATTAAATCCTCAATATTTCTATATTTTGGGAAAGTCATTTTATTCCCTCTCTCATATTTTTGTAATAGAAATAATTGATGATAAAATAAATAAAATCAAATGATCCTGTTTACATAATTTGAGAAAACTCAAATATGTAAATAACGAAATCCCCAACTCTCTCCGTGGGTCCTTGAGTTGCTTAGGATTTTCTAGGAGCAAAACCAAAAGCAAAATAAAATATGATATGCATGATGACCTAATGTATAACATTCCAAATTAAAAATTTGGGATGTTACAAACCTACCCCCCTTAAGATGAATCTCGCCCTCGAGATTCGGGTTGGCTAGAAAATAGGTGAGGGTGGTCTTTGAGCAAATCTTCCTCTCGCTCCCAGGTGGCTTCATCCTCCGTGTGGTGGCTCCACTGAACTTTGCAAAACTTGATAACCTTGCTACGAGTAACTCGGCTGGCAAACTCAAGAATCTTGACTGGTTTCTCCTCATAGGTCAAATTGTTATCCAACTGAATTGCTTCCAATGGCACTGTGTCTCTCAAAGGTATGTCAGCCATCTCCGCGTGACACTTCTTCAACTGAGAAACGTGAAACACATCATGCACTCCTGTTAATCCTTCTGGCAATTCCAACTTGTAAGCCACTTCTCCCATACGCTCCAAAACTCGATATGGTCCTACAAATCGTGGCACTAACTTCCCCTTAACTCCAAAGCGCTTAATCCCTCGAAGTGGGGATACTCGAAGATAAGCTCTGTCTCTGACTTCGTAAACTGTCTCCTTGCGTTTAGAATCTGCATAACTCTTCTGTCTAGACTGGGCTACCTTGAGCCTATCGCGAATCAACTTCACCTTCTGTTCAGACTCCTTAATCAAATCTGGTCCAAACAACTGGCGGTCTCCAACTTCGTCCCATGACAACGGTGTCCTGCACCTCCTTCCGTACAAAGCTTCGAAAGGGGCCATCTTCAAACTGGTTTGATAGCTATTATTGTAAGAGAACTCTGCATATGGCAAATTATCATCCCAACTAGATCCATAATCTAGCGCACAAGCTCTCAGCATATCCTCCAAAATCTGATTGACTCTCTCAGTCTGTCCATCTGTCTACGGATGAAAAGTTGTACTAAATTCTAACCTAGTACCCAAAGTCTCATGCAACAGCTTCCAGAACTTTGAGGTAAACTGGGTTCCTCTATCTGATACGATGCTCGTCGGAACTCCATGCAAACATACGATCCTGGTCATGTATATCTTTGCCAACTTAGCACTGGTGTAAGTGGTCTTTACTGGGATGAAATGTGCTACCTTCGTCAATTGATCAACTACGACCCAAATCGAGTCATAGCCTGAATGAGTCCTTGGTACTCCCGTGATAAAATCCATGCCTAGCTTATCCCACTTCCATTCGGGTATCGGCAATGGTTGCAATAATCCTGCTGGCTTCTGATGCTCTGCCTTTACTCTCTGACATACGTCACAAACTGCTACATACTCTGCAATATCCTTTTTCATTCCGGTCCACCAGAAAATATCCTTCAAATCCAAATACATCTTGGTATTTCCTGGGTGAATCGAATACGGTGAATCATGTGCCTCTTGCAGAATCAACTTTCTGATCTCCGGGTCATTGGGCATGTAAACACGGTCTTCAAACCATAGGGTGTCATGCTCATCCTCACGAAATCCTTTAGCTTTTCCCTTGCTCAGTTTCTCCTTTATAGCGGCAATCTCTCTGTCAGTTTTCTGAGCTTCCCTGATTCTATCCATCAAAGTTGACTGAATTTCCAACGCTGCTACATAGCCTCTCGGAACTATCTCCAAACATAGCTCACGAAGATTTTCTGCTAACTCCTTGGGTATTTCTCCCGTCATTAACGTATTGACATGGCTCTTGCGGCTTAATGCATCAGCTACTACATTAGCCTTCCCGGGATGATAATGCAATCTCATATCATAATCCTTGATGAGATCCAACCATCTCCTTTGTCTGAGGTTCAACTCCTTCTGTGTGAAAATGTGCTTCAAACTCTTATGGTCCGTGTACACCTCACAATGATTTCCGATGAGGAAATGTCTCCATGTCTTCAATGCATGCACTACGGCTGCTAACTCCAAATCATGCGTAGCATAATTCAATTCGTGGGGCTTCAGTTGTCATGAAGCATACGAAACAACTCTCCCTTCTTGCATAAGCACTGCTCCAGGTCCTCGACGTGAAGCGTCGCAATACACCTCATAATCCTTGGTTTGATCTGGCAAAATCAACACTGGTGAGGTAACCAAACAGTTCTTCAACTCCTGGAAACTTGCCTCACACTCATCAGTCCATTTGAACTTAGTATCCTTCTTCAACAACTCCGTCATAGGCTTCGCAATCCTTGAGAAATTCTCAATAAACCTACGGTAGTATCCTGCGAGTCCAAGAAAACTCCGGATCTCTCCAACGGTAGTTGGGGCTTCCCACTTGGTCACGGTTTCAACTTTAGCGGGATCTACTGCTATACCTTCTCCAGATATAACATGTCCGAGGAATCCTACTTCCTTCAACCCAAAATTCACATTTGCTGAACTTGGCATATAATTGATGTTCTCTGAGCTTTCCAAATACCAAACACAAATGCTCCTTATGCTCCTCTTCATTCTTCGAATATACCAGGATATCATCAATGAACACTACGACGAACTTATCCAAAAACTCCATAAACACTTTGTTCATCATGTTCATAAAATAGGCAGGCGCGTTAGTCAGTCCAAATGACATAATGGTATACTCATACATTCCATATCTTGTGGTGAATGCTGTCTTAGGTATATCCTATTCTCGAATCTTCAACTGGTGGTATCCTGATCGCAAATCGATCTTGGAAAACACTTTAGCTCCTTGCAATCGATCAAACAGATCATTGATCATTGGTAGCGGGTACTTGTTCTTGATCGTTACCTCATTCAATCCTCGATAGTCAACAACCATCCTTAACGATCCATTCTTCTTCTCTACTAGAAGTACTGGCGATCCCCAAGGCGAAGAACTTGGGTGAATATATCCCTTATCCAGTAACTCCTTAATCTGTTTCTTAATTTCCACCAAATCTTTTGCTGGCATCCTATATGGTCTCTTCGATATTGGCCCAGTGCCTGGCAAAAGTTCAATCAAAAACTCAATGTCTATATCCGGTGGCATGCCTGGCAACTCTTCGGGAAATACATCAGGAAAATCCTTTACCACTGGTACTTCCTCCTGCACAACTCCTAATAAGGAATTTATTTGTGTCCTGTTTGGCACATGCCGGGATACATACTTGATCCTTCTCCCTTCTGGTGTGGTAAGCAAAATTGACTTACTAGCACACTCAATATTCCCTTCATACTTTGATAACCAATCCATGCCTAATATCACATCAAATCCTTGAGATTCCAATACTATTAGGTCTGAGGGAAAAGCATAGTTACCAATCCTTGATGGTAACCGATCACACCATAGACTTGCCACATACTCTGCTCCTGGCGAGGTTACTAACATGGGTGACCTAAGGGCTTGGGTTGGTAGGTTATAATGATCCACAAATCCCCTTGATATGTATGAATGCGATGCACCAGTATCAAAAAGAACGAGTGCAGTAAATGACTTAACCAAAAACTTACCTATTACTGCATCGGGCTGAGCTTCAACCTCCTCCACATTAATGTGGTTCACCTGTCCCCTGTTGAAAGGGTTCGGCTTCTTTCCAGAGCTTCCATTGCCGTTTTGGCCTTCAGGACATTCATTTGCATAATGGCCTGGCTTCGAACACTTATAGCAAGTGACTTGACTCAAGTCCTTCTTGGCTGGGGTTGATGGGGTGCTGCGGTTCTGTCCATTGCTTCCTCCATTCCCATTACCATTCTTGGTGCCATTGTGGTTGTGCGAGCTACCTACTCCATGGGTATGCTGAAAATGTCCTCCTGGCCTAGGGGTAAAACGAGGCTTCTGCTGAGCTCCTGAATTATACTTTCCTTTTCCATACTTCCTCTTGCGGTTCTCAATTTGCTGCTGCTTCCCTTCAATCATAAGAGCACGGTCTACCAACTCCTGGTAGTTGTTGAAGGTGGCTACCATCAACTGCATACTCAACTCATCATTCAGTCCTTCCAGGAACTTCTCCTGCTTAGCTGCATCCATAGCAACGTCATCTGGGGCATAACGTGCTAGCTTACTAAACTCCTCCACATACTGGCCAACTGTCCGTCCTCCTTGGCGCAAGTTACGAAACTCACGCTTCTTCATGGCCATTGCTCCTGCTGAAACATGGGCAGTACGAAAAGCCTGCTGAAACTGGTCCCATGTGACAGTGTCGACTGGGAAGGTGGCTGTGAAATTCTCCCACCAAGATGCTGCGGGTCCTTCTAACTGATGTGCGGCAAACTTAACCTTCTCCACATCTGTGCATCCTGCTGTGGTCAACTCCCTAGCTATCTTGCGGAGCCAATCATCTGGTACTATCGGCTCGGTGCTACTAGAAAACACCGGCGGATTTAGCCTAAGAAAACGGGCTAAGTGGTCAACAGGTGGTGGTGGTGGTGGTGGGGTGTTGTTATTGTTCCCCTGATTCTGATTCTGAACTAGCAACTGCATCAAGGTGTTCTGCTGCTGGATCAACTGAGTGAGCTCCGGCGGAAAGGAAAATCCGGGGTCACGTCTCGGAGGCATCTGAGGGTTTAGAAAATATGAGATATAAGA
Source organism: Triticum urartu (assembly GCF_003073215.2). NCBI lineage: Eukaryota > Viridiplantae > Streptophyta > Magnoliopsida > Poales > Poaceae > Triticum > Triticum urartu. The sequence continues at coordinate 264,220,016 of NC_053027.1, forward strand.
ATAGAGGGGGTCTAAAGGGAAAACACTACCCATATGCACATGAGGCAAAAACAAAAAATTCACTTCAATCAATCAAACAAGGACATACAATTGATCTAGCTATCGCAAAAGTGCTCGGACTACCAAATTTACATGGTGGACTACTACTACTGATGAGGTGGTCTACTAGAAATATTCTACGGTTGTAGACTCCATGATATCCGCTCATGCTTCATCCACATAGTCATCATCGCTACTATCTTGTTCCGAGTCAGTGCCGTCAATGATGATGTAGTCTTCCGGGCTAATCTCCTTGGGTTCCTCGTATTCATCTACTGGTGTCGGGCCTCCCATAAATATTCCAATCTTCTTGATCAGATCGTCATTCTTCTCCACCAATACTTCAATTTCTTCTTCATAATCTTCACGTGTAGCCTTGAGTTCTTCCTCCAGTTCCTTGATTCTAGTCTTAGCCTTCTTCAGATCTATCATGTCGGCGCACATCTGATTCTCCTATCGTCGAATGTGCTGGTTTAACTCCTGGATAAAAGCTGCGATTGATCTATCCTTCCTGGTGCTAATCATCTCCCAGTGTTCATCTCGGCGCCCACAAATCTGGTAGATAGTATCCTTAAGATCCTTGCGGTAGACTTCTCCAATGCATCCCATGGCGATGTGAGCTGCCATACTCTTTCCTAGACTCCAAGTTGGTGCATCAAAAGAAAACTCTATGGGATCAGTGGCTGGCATGAACGTCCTTCCTGGAACTTGAACTTGAATCATCCAGCGCTCTTCTTAAGGTAAAGTGGCGTTGTAGGTTCCCGTGAAGCTTGGTACTCCTATGTTCAGGTATCTAGTGACTTCCTTCAAGTGGCGTCCAAAGGGTGTATCTTCATCCGGTTGGGTGAACTTGTTCCTTGCATCCGCCATCCTAAAGAGTAGAAAAGATGAGAGGTCGGAAGAGAAGAGAGTGAGTAGTGATCTAGGTCTTTAGCTTAGTGGTCGTGTCCTACAGTCAGCGTGTGCTCTGATACCATCTCTGTAGCGACTAGACCTCAAACAGTCTGATATCTGTGCTTCAGTGTCATCCCTGGATCAGTAATGCTGACACCACACAATACTCGGAGGATTTGTAACAGAGTAGCAATCACACACTTATTACATCGAGTGTCTCAAAAAGAGAACTTATTACAATAAATATGGCTTAAGGCCATCTAGTGACGATAATAGCGGAAGGCTTGGAAGATAAGTGAGTCCATCAACTCCAACGGCATCACTGAGTATAGAACCATGACCTAAAAACTCCTTAATCGTCGTCTGAAAAGTCTGCAACATTAACGTTGCAGCCCGAAAACGGGTCAGCACATGGAATATGCTGGCAAGGTAACACATAGAGAATAATGGAATGCAACAACTATACTATATGCATATTTGGCTGGTGGAAAGCTCTATGGTTACAGTTTTTGCATAAAGCCAATTTTTTCCTACTTCAAAGGAATAAATTTAATTACTATCATGGTGGTTGTTAAACATTGAGAATGGTTGACAGCATTCTCAATCCCAATTAAGTAACATCATTAAAACCCAACAAATTCAATTTAGAGTAACATGTTGAGATTCACATGATAATCCACCTAAAAACTCCTTAATCGTCGTCTGAAAAGTCTGCAACATTAACGTTGCAGCCCGAAAACGGGTCAGCACATGGAATATGCTGGCAAGGTAACACATAGAGAATAATGGAATGCAACAACTATACTATATGCATATTTGGCTGGTGGAAAGCTCTATGGTTATAGTTTTTGCGTAAAGCCAATTTTTTCCTACTTCAAAGGAATAAATTTAATTACTATCATGGTGGTTGTTAAACATTGAGAATGGTTGACAGCATTCTCAATCCCAATTAAGTAACATCATTAAAACCCAACAAATTCAATTTAGAGTAACATGTTGAGATTCACATGATAATCCATGTACTAGATACTCAAGATGTTCATAACCGGGGACACGGCTAACCATGATTAGTTTGTTACACTCTGCAGAGGTTTGCGCACTTTTCCCCACAAGACTCGATCGCCTCCGTTTGGTTTCTCGCACTACAGGGTGTTTGAGAAACGGATGACCGAGACATAGTCTTTCAGAAGCGCTAGCACCTTACGATCGGGTAGACCGTACCACCTACATCCCCTACATCTTCTAGTCTACCACTATAAGAGTTCGCACAACTTAATCGACTATGCCAGAGCCCATAATGGCTTGTGGCTGCACACAGAAGTTTCTAGTTTGAATAATCTCATGATCCCTTTGAGCCTGGGTGGCGGTCCAAAGAAAACAGGCAAGTCCTGGAAACCCCAGGTGCCTCAATCCACCCAGATGTGTGTTAGGTTGCCACCTTAGATAAACCATTAATTAACAATCTCACATCTGTCATGGATATCACTCACCCAATCCACGTCTAGTAGCATAGCATGGCATAATAAGCAAACGTAGAAGTAACTCCCAAAGGTTTGATAATAAACAGGTAATAGGTACTACCTCATCTACTTCCCATCCCACAATTTAATTAGATCCTAATCATGCAATGTGTGAGGATTGATCTAATGCAATAAAACTGGGTTGTAGAAAAGGTATGATCAAAGTGTTACTTGCCTCGCTGATGATCCGCGAAACCTAGAGATTCGAAGTAACAGGCGGCGCACTGCGGGTATTCTATCGCAGACAAACAACAAGCATACAATAAGTACTCATCTAATGGCACAGGTAAAACTCAAATAGAAGATCTAACCAGAAAGTTCAACTTAAGAACCCTGGTTGGCAAAAAGAATCAAATCGAACGAAGCAAAAGAAATCAAACGGCGAAAGAAACAACTTCGTTCTAGTAATCTAGATCTAGGGCAAATTTAACAGTAGCAAAAACATGTTTAAGTTGATTATTCGGAAAGAGGGTTTCGAGACGAAACTCCAGGCGCTTGAATCGCCTGATTCCGATAAACGAGCGAAAAGTTATACTAAAACGAAAATCGGATCAGAAATCGCGATCAGAAAATAACCGTGAAAAATCCGACGAAAAAGAAAAACGACGAACAGAAATTTTTAAAAAAAACAGCACGGAAAACGAGGCGGCGGCGAACCTCGGGCGGCGCGCACTCCGGCGAGTCAGCGGCGGGGCGGCGGCGGCGGCGGGCGGCGACGGCGGCGGCGGCGGCGGCTAGCGGCGGCTAGGGTTAGGTCAGGGGCGGCTGGCGGCTGGGCTTTCGGGCCCCGGGGCGGCGGCTTATATAGCCTTGGCCGGCGGTGTCCTGGCCGAGTACGGCCCAAAGTCGGTTCCGCGCATTTTTTTTAAAGTTCCGCTCGGAAGAAAAATAAAGAGAAATACTAAACGGACTCCAAAAATCACGAAATAAATTTTGCCGGGTTTCTAAAATCAAGCCCGATAAAGTGAACATTTATCTGGGCCCAAACTACAACTTTGAAAAACACGCATTTTTCCTAAATTCAAATAAAAATACCGAAAAACTCCGAAATAAATCTTATTTGATTATTTTATTAAATCCTCAATATTTCTATATTTTGGGAAAGTCATTTTATTCCCTCTCTCATATTTTTGTAATAGAAATAATTGATGATAAAATAAATAAAATCAAATGATCCTGTTTACATAATTTGAGAAAACTCAAATATGTAAATAACGAAATCCCCAACTCTCTCCGTGGGTCCTTGAGTTGCTTAGGATTTTCTAGGATCAAAACAAAAAGCAAAATAAAATATGATATGCATGATGACCTAATGTATAACATTCCAAATTGAAATTTTGGGATGTTACATGCCGTTTCATGGCAGGAACTGCGAAAAGTTATAAGGGAGGTCAACAGCTCGCCTCCACAACCGGAGGACCCTGACCGGGCCCTCGATCTCGGAGTCGAAGAGGATCCGGACATATTTGTGGAGCTGATAGACAGGACGTTCTATCAGTTGAGCTGCGATGATGCCATGGTGGCCATCATAGCCGACTATCCTGGGCTACTCCTTGCATCGCAGGTAAGGGAAAACCGAAGTCCCATCTTCCGAGAAGGATCCCCTTTTATGCACTTCACCGACCGTACACGTATGGTGTTTTACAGGGAAGGCCTTCGGGACGCCATGCCGAACCCGCAGTGACTCGCCAACAAGGGGCACTGAAGCTGGGTAGGCCAAAAAGGAAGGCGGTCAGGACTGAGACGCCGGCGCAGAGGTATGATACAAAACCTCGCTTCATGCTTGTCATCTTTCTTTAAAATATAATGACGTCCATGTTTCCTAATAGGAAAAACGCTCGCCGGACTATATCCGGAGAGGCTGCTGATCACGCCTCCACCAGTCGGGCTCCAGGGCCGGACACAGAGGCGGAAGCTAACACGGGGCGGACGCCGGATGCTCCTCCTACGGAGGATGCGGACAAACTATCCGCTACAAATTACAAAGTGCAGAGCACCATGAATCACAGGCGTCGCCGGGCCGTACTCCATGACGCTTGTTTCTCCCAAGAGGCATTCAATGCCTTCAACTCAGGAGACGCGTACATCCGTGCTGGTCAAAATGGTCTTGCCAGAGCTATGGACCATTATGTAAAGGATATACGGGTAGGAAAATCTGATGATTATATATATATATCAGTAGCACCTAAGACTAGAAACATTTGACACAACTGATTTAAAGATCATTAATTGTGCAGGTTCTTACAAAGAAGAATACCCAATTGTCTCAAGAGCTGGAAGAGTGCAAAGCCCAGCTACAGGCCGCGGTGGCCGCGTTGAAGGAGTCCGAGAAGGCCCCCGCTGGTAACACTTGCTTCTGTTGCATAGAATTACAGGTACCAGATAGTATGTGTCATGCATGCAAATCTAACAGTAGATGTTGCAGATAACCCCGGAGTGAATCCGGAGGCCATGCCGGGGGATGTGCAACGTCCTAATCGACAGCTAAATGCTGGTGAGCGCGTACTTAGGCGGGTCAGGTAGGAGAAAAATAATCTCCAAGACGCCAATATCTGACTGGACGTGGAAGTGAAAGACGTCCGAGCCCAGCTTGCGGACTCCGTGAAGGAGAATAAGCAGCTTCGACGCGGCATTTTTAGCGAGTGCTTGAATGAACTTTTGAAGGAGTTCGGCAAAGAAGCCGGCTAACAGAGTTATGTCTGCAGGTATGCTGACGAGTCGTCCAGCGGAGGAGATGCCCGGGTCTGCGGGTGATCTTCTACCAGAGCTCTCACAACTGCACGAACAAGTTCGACAGGTGATGCAGGGTATTGCCCAAGCCTTGTGGCCATTCGCGTCCCCGCCAGGAGGCATGGGGGAGCTGATAGAGAAGCTCAAGGGAGCACGGCGGCGCTTCTGATTATGGAAGATATCAGCCTGCCGACAAGGTGAAAGGGAAGCCTAGGCTATGGTGAAGACGCGATATACCAAAGCTGACCCAAACCACATGGCCGAGGTCGGACCTGTGGGGCCCGATGGGAAAGAGAACCCCGTCAGTTTGGTGTATGACCAAGTAGAATTAGCCGCAAAGTATTCCCAACAGGATTGTAGGCTAGACAGCCTGTTGGATGGTATAGAAGAAGAATTTAATCAGTCTTAGTGACTATGTACTTTAAGTGACATATATAATGTCCCTGGCTGGATTGTAAATCATTTGTCATGGCGGACCTTTTCGCTTCGACCTCTGGACCCGATAGTTCGGAGTGTATCCAAATACCCACTCGGTTATGTAAAAACCAGGCTATGCATGGAAACCAGGCATAGGGGTCATAAGTGCTTGAACAGACAAGTACCCAACTAGCTATGTTATATTACATGGATAGTAAGAAACATCTTCCAGGGAGAATAGTTCCATTAAGGGCTCCTTTCCCTGGGTATGCATGCCCTAATGTGCATGTCCGAACTGAAAAGAGACGCAGACTATAAACATCTAGGGGCGTGTGTCAAATTAAATAAAAGTCATCTTTTGTTCACCGACCGAATATTCCCTTAAGAACGCTAGCTATCGGTTTCACCGAGTATGAGGTACACATCCGATTGACCCGACAGTAACTATCACAGAGGTGCTCCCCTTATGCCCTAGACGAATTAACGGGAACATAGGGCATAAATACAAGAGCCAGACAACCCAGCTTGGCCAAAACTTAAGTCATATCGATGCATATAATGGAGAAAAAAGGTATATGCGGTAGAATAACACATGTGTGGGGCGTGAAGCCCAGAAAATAGTTATATTAAGCTTCTATATAAGAAGCCCCAAGGTATAATGAGCGCGGTTAGCGCTTCAAGATTGTGTAACCAAGACACGGGTTTAGCCTTTTAAGGCCTTGAGGAGAATAAAAAGAGAGAAAGAGAGAGAAGACAGATAATTGATATGCAAAAAATTGACGTAGGTAAGGAGACGAACATAGAGTCCGGCACTAGGCGTAGAGCCTTCGGAGTCTGGCTGCGTTCCATGGGTTTGGCTCGAGTCGATTGTCTGATGCATCCCACAGACGGTACGCTCCGCCGGTCAAAACCTGGTCAATAATGAAGGGACCTTCCCATTTGGGCTTGAGCTTGTTCTTTTTCTTCTCTGGTAGGCGTAGAACTAGTTCGCCAACGTTATAGGTTTTGGCCCGTACTTCTCTGCTTTGATACCTTCGAGCCTGTTGCTGATAGAATGCGGAACGGGCGTTTGCCACATCGCGCTCCTCCTCCAGGGCGTCCAAACTGTCCTGCCGAGCGAGCTCGGCCTCTTTTTCTTCGTACATGCGCACTCGAGGTGAGTCATGAATTATGTCGCAAGGCATAACTGCCTGTGCGCCGTACACAATAAAAAATGGTGTGTATCCGGTAGTGCGATTCGGCGTGGTCCACAGCCCCCATAGTATGGAGTCGAGATCCTCTACCTAGTGCGTGTTTGATTCCTTTAAGGGTCGCACTAATCTAGGTTTGATGCCGCTCATGATAAGACCATTTGCTCACTCGACTTGACTGTTAGTTTGCAGGTGATAGACAGAAGCATAATCGAGCTTGATGCCCATGTTGCACCAAAGTTTTACCTCGTCGGCTGTAAAGTTCGTGCCGTTGTTAGTGATGATGCTGTGGGGGATGCCATAATGGTGTACAACCCCAGATATGAAGTCTATCACCGGTCCGAATTCGGCCGTTTTGACAGGTTTGGCTTCTGTCCATTTGGTGAATTTATCCACCATGACCAGTAAGTATTTTTTCTTATGGGTTCCCCATTTAAGGGGTCCAACCATATCAAGCCCCCAGACCGCAAAGGGCCAAGTAATGGGGATTGTTTGGAGAGCGGTAGGTGGCATATGGCTTTGGTTTGCAAAGAGCTGGCAACCGACGCAATGTTGGACCAGATGTTGTGCATCTGCTCGGGCCGTCAGCCAATAGAAACCTGTATTGAAGGCCTTGCTTACAAGGGCCCGGGCTGCGGCGTGATGGCCGCCGAGTCCAACATGGATTTCTGCCAAAAGCTTCCACCCTTCCTCTTCAGAGATGCACCTTTGAAGGACTCCGGTAGTGCTTTTCTTATAAAGCTCTCCCTCTTGGACCTTGTAGGCTTTAGATCGCCGCACTATGCAGCGTGCCTCATTTTGCTCCTTGGGTAGTTCATATCTAGTTAGGTAGGCTAGGAATGGTTCTGTCCACGGGGCGATGATGGCCATTATCACGTGGGCTGAAGGTGTTATTTCGATGGCAGAGCTTCCGATTGTGTCAGAGTGTTCGGTATCTGATGATGTGGTCGGGTCCGGACTATTTCTACCGGTGTCCCCTTCCCATACCGCGGATGGCTTAAACTATTTTTCCAAGAAGATGTTAGGTGGGACAGGATCGCGCTTAGCGCCGATACGGGCGAGGATATCCGTTGCTTGATTGTTTTCCCGAGACACATGGTGGAATTCAAGCCCCTCGAACCGAGCTGACATTTTGAGGACGGCATTGCGATATGCCGCCATTTTCGGATCCCTGGCTTCGAAGTCTCCATTTATTTGAGATATTGCGAGGTTCGAGTCCCCACGCACCTCCAAGCGTTGAATGCCCGTGGAAACTGCCATCCGGAGACCACGTAATAGGGCCTCGTATTCGGCTGCGTTGTTGGAGTCTGTATATAGTATTTGGAGTACGTATTGGACTGTATCTCCGGTGGGGGACGTCAGGACGATGCCAGCCCCCAGACCAGTCAGCATTTTAGGGCCGTCAAAGTGCATGATCCAATTGGAGTATGCGTCATACTCTTTAGGGAGTTCGGCTTCTGTCCATTCGGCGAAGAAGTCGGCCAGGACTTGCGACTTAATGGCTCGCCGTGGTCTATATGTTATGTCAAACGGGAGGAGCTCGATAGCCCATTTGGCAATCCGGCCCGTGGCATCGCGGTTGTTTATTATGTCGTTGAGTGGTACTTCTGAGGCCACCGTGATTGAACACTCTTGAAACTAGTTTCGTAATTTCCGGGATGCCATAAATACCGCGTATGCTATCTTTTGATAATGTGGGTACCGTGATTTGCATGGAGTGAGGACAGTGGACACATAATAGACCGGCTTTTGAAGTGGGAATTTATGTCCGTCCGTCTCTCGTTCGACGACGAGCACCGCGCTTACAACTTGGTGAGTTGCCGCTACATATAACAGCATTGGTTCGCCGACATTTCTTGGTGGGACTCGAAGTGTGGCTAGGATGGCTTTTATTTCTTGCAATCCGGCCGTGGCTGCGTCCGTCCACTCGAAGTGTTCGGTGCGCCGAAGAAGGTGATAAAGGGGGAGTGCCTTTTCTCCTAATCGGGATATAAAGCGGCTTAAGGCCGCTACGCATCCAGTTAACTTCTGGATTTGTTTGAGGTCAGTTGGGATAGCCAACTGCGACAGAGCTCGGATTTTAGCCGGATTTGCTTCAATTCCTCTGCTAGAGACGATAAAGCCCAGGAGCTTTCCGGCGGGTACGCCGAAAACACATTTTTCTGGATTGATCTTGATGTGGTATGTTTGGACGTTGTCGAACGTGAGCCTCAAGTCATCTACTATGGAGTCTACGTGTCTGGTTTTAACGACCACATCGTCTACGTATGCCTCCACTGTTTTGCCGATCTACTTTTCCAGACATGTCTGAATCATGCGCTGATATGTTGCGCCGAAATTTTTGAGCCCAAAGGGCATTGTGTTAAAACATAAGGGGCCATATGGAGTGATAAATGCCGTTGTGGCTTGATCGGACTCCGCCATCTTAATTTGGTGGTAACCGGAGTATGCGTCGAGGAAGCACAATGAGTCGTGTCCTGCGGTAGCGTCGATAATTTGATCGGATCCTTTGGGCAAGCCTTATTGAGATCCTTGAAGTCGACACATAGGCGCCAGGATTTGTCCTTCTTTGGTACCATCACCAGGTTTGCTAGCCTGTCCGGATGCTTTATTTCTCTAATGAATCCGGCCTCCAGTAACTTGGCTAGCTCCTCTCCCATGGTTTGTCGCTTAGGTTCAGAGAAACGCCGAAGATTCTGCTTGACCGGCTTGAATCCTTTTAGGATGTTAAGGCTATGCTCGGCCAGCCTGCGTGGGATTCCTGGCATATTTGAAGGATGCCAGGCGTATATGTCCCAATTCTCGCGTAGGAACTCCCATAGTGCGGCGTCTATAGCGGGGTTTAACTGTGCCCCGATGGATGTTGTTTTGAAGGGTCCGTTGGATGGACTTGGAATTTGACTATTTCATCTGCTGGTTTGAAAGAGGTGGACTTGGATCTTTTGTCTAGTATAACATCGTCCCTGTCCACTGTGGAGTGCAGTGCGGTTAATTCCTCCGCCACAAGGGCTTCGGATAATGCCTCGAGGGCCAGTGCGGCTGTTTTGTTCTCGGCATGGAGTGCTATGTCCGGATTACTAGCTAGAGTGATGATCCCATTGGGCCCAGGCATTTTGAGCTTCATGTATCCATAGTGGGGTATGGCTTGGAAGATTGTGAAGGCCTCCCGCCCTAGAAGGGCGTGGTATCCGCTACTGAACGGGTCCACTTGCAATGTAATTTCTTCGGACCTATAATTGTCCGGAGTGCCGAATACCGCATCTAGTGTGATTTTCCCAGCGCAACGTGCCTCCCGACTAGGAAAGATTCCTCGGAAGGTCGTGTTGCTTTGCTCGATATGGTTTCTTTCCATTTCCATTTTTTAAAGAGTCTCCTCATAAATGAGGTTTAATCCGCTGCCGCTGTCCATGAGCACTTTAGTGAGCCGAAAGCCGTCCACGATTGGGCTGAGGACTAAGGCGGCTGGTGCTTGGGCTGTTCGGAATTTAGGTTCTTCACTGGCATTGAAGGTGATAGCCGTGTCGCTCCATGTATTTATTGCTGCCACATGGCAGACTTCGGCAAGGCTGTAGAGTGCTCGCTTACGCATATTATTTGAGGCAAAGGTCTCAAAGACTGTCAATACTGTATTGTTATCCACGGGATGGTGCTCTGAGGCGTTTTGGATGAGGAGATCCTCACCGCTCCTGGCCACCTGCCGGAGTACCCAACATGCTCTAAGGCTGTGTGTTGGTATGGTATGTGTTGTACTATGATTTTTGCAGAGCCCGTTAAGCCATCCCTCCAATACGGTTCCACGCCCTGTAGTGGGATTTTGTTTCTTTGTAATTGAGTCGGGCGACTTATGAGAGTGCACCCTTTTAGTTCGGACTGGGGTTTTGTCAGAGCCGAATTATCCCAAAATTTTGTTTGGGTTTTCCAGGCGCTTTCCATCACACAGTACTTTTGTACTATGGCCGCCAAGTCAGTGAAGCATGCTATGTCGTGGCGACTTATGGCGTTGAGGATTCCCTTGTCCGTGCAATTGTTGCAAAAGAACGAGATTGCGTCTTCCTCGTGGCAGTCCTTGACCTTGTTCATTACAAGGGGGAATCTTGCCCAATAGTGATGTACTTTCTCTTGGGGCTCTTGCCTAATGTGGGAAAGATCGTTTGTATCTGGGTGGGTGGGTGGATTTAAGTTCAGACCTTGACCCAATCTGAGACTCCGGGGCGGGGGGTTTCTGATCTTGGAAGTTCGGGCTCCGGGATGTTGCCCCGCGAGTTCGGCATGCAGCCTGATTCTAGGTTTAGGGCTAGGGCAATGTCCTCCCGTGGGCGGGTATCCGGCTCGGAGAGCTCGGGAATCCGGACATAGTTTGTCCTCAGGATAGAGGGAGAATCGCCGCATTGCTCCTCCACCACCGCTATCTGATGGGTGACCGGCAGAGAGTTAATCTCCTTTTGTTCAGGTTTAATCCCAATCCGATCGTAGTCCGTAGCGACTCCCAGAGCGGCGAAGTGATCCAAGATCTCGTTCAAAGAGGAGAGCTCCATAGGATCCATCTTCTCGATGAATTTCAAGACGATGTGGAGGCTATTTTCGATGACCTGAGAAGTCATCGTCGGCACAGTGGCCGAGCGGTCGGTCATAACGAAGCCGCCTAGTCGGAGAGTTTGGCCTACATCCAGGGCTCCCCCAGAGGTGATGTTGTCCTTGACAATGAGACGAGCCATCCCTCCTTATGATGACGACACAGTGGAACTCTCAATGAAAGCACCAATGTAGGTGTCAAAACCGGCGGATCTCGGTTAGGGGGTCCCAAACTGTGCGTCTAAGGCGGATGGTAACAGGAGGCAGGGGACACGTGTTTACCCAGGTTTGGGCCCTCTTGATGGAGGTAATACCCTACGTCCTGCTTGATTGTTCTTGATGATATGAGTATTACAAGACTTGATCTACCACGAGATCGTAGAGGCTAAACCCTAAAAGCTATCCTATGGTATGATTGTATCTTGTCCTATGGATGAAACCCTCCGGTTTATATAGACACCAGAGGGGGCTAGGGTGACACAGAGTCGGTTACATGGGAGGAGATCTACATATCCGTATTGCCAAACTTGCCTTCCATGCCAAGGAGAGTCCCATCCGAACACGAGATGAAGTCTTTCAATCTTGTATCTTCATAGTCCCACAGTCCGGCCAAAGGATATATTCCGGCTACCCGGAGACCCCCTAATCCAGGACTCCCTCACCTGGAGTATATTCAATACTCGGATTGTATTCTTGTATCATTTCGACCCATCGACTCTGTATGAGGTTGAGGTTGGGTTGAGTGAAGATGTACTTGAGGCTCTTATGATCTGTGAAAATGTCCACTTTCCTTCCCAACAAGAGATGTCTCCATGTTAATAATGCATGGACAACTGCCGCCAACTCAAGATCGTGAGTGGGGTAGTTCTTTTCGTTGGGCTTCAACTAACAAGAGGTATAAGCCACAACTTTCTTCTCTTGCATTAACACAGCATCGAGACCTTGTAAGGAAGCATCACAGAAAACTTCGAATGGCTTGGATTCGTCGGGAGGAGTTAAGACAGGAGCTGTGACTAACTTCTCTTTGAGGGTGTTGAAAGCAACGTCACATTCACGTGTCTAGACATACTTGACATGCTTCTGGAGGAGGTTGGAAAGAGGCTTTGCAACCTTAGAGAAATTCTCAACGAATCTCCGATAATAGCTTGCAAGTCCAAGAAAACTGCCGAGCTGCTTGATATCTGAGCAGGTTCCCAATTCACAATTGTAGACAACTTCTCGGGATTAACAGCAATGCCCTTGGTGGAGATGATATGACCAAGGTAAAGAACCTCATCAAGCCAGAACTCACACTTGGAAAACTTCACATAGAATTGATGTTCTCTGAGCTTGTCGAGCACCAAACTCAAATGCTTGGCATGATCCTCCTTATTCTTGGAGAAGACCAAAATATCATTGAGATACACCAGGACGAAATCATTTGTGTAAGGGTTGAATATGAAGTTCATCATGCGAGAGAATGATGGAGGAGCATTGACAAGGCCGAAAGACATGAAATTATATTCATAAGAACCATAGCTTGTTCTGAATGCTGTCTTGGGAATATCTTGTTCATGAATGCGAATCTGATGATAACCCATACAGAGGTCAAGCTTGGAGAATACTTTGGCACCTTTAAGTTGCTCGAATAGCTCATTGATGTTGGGAAGTGGATACTTGTTCTTAATTGTCTTCTTGTTCAATGGACGGTAGTCGACACAGAGTCGGTTTGTTCCATCCATCTTCCGGACAAAAATAACACCACAACCCATGGAGATGAACTCGGTTTGATCAGACCCATACGCTCTTGTTCATCGAGTTGTTTCTTCAATTTCTTCAACTCCTCTGGTCCAAGCTTGTAAGGACGCTTACACACAGGTTCTGTGCCAGGCACAAGATCGATAACGAATTCAACTGGCCGGTGAGGAGGCATTCCCGGAAGCTCTTCTGGAAAGACGTCTTGATATTCACAAACGACTGGAATCTGAGAGATGGCATTCAACTCGCCCTACTCATTGAGAGAAAATAGTCGAATGGTTTCATCCCGAGCGATATAGATGATCACATACTCAGAAGAGTGTGTCAATTGAATCTCTCTAGCAGCACAATCAAGCTGAGCCTTGTGCTTAGAAAGCCAGTCCATGCCAAGAATTAGATCAATATTCGAGTCGCCAAGAACAATTAGAGAAGACATAAATTTATAGTTGCCCAACTGGACAGAGACATCGGGAGCAACCAAACTAGAAGTCATAAGCTTTCCCAAAGAAACAACTTGCATAACTTTTGACAAAATCTCTATGTCAACATTGTGCTCTGATGCAAATGGGTATGACATGAAACAATGCGATGCGCCAGTATCAAATAAGACTTTAGCAGGAATGGAGTTAACTGAAAGGTTACCCATGATCACTTATGAAGAATCCTCTGCTTGAGCTGCGTTCATCAAGTTCACCCTTGCAGACTTGGAATTATGCTGGACCACTGCATTGCTGGAAGATCTCACGGGAGGAGGAGGCGGAAGGTGCCTTTGGTTGAAGCATTTGTTTGCATAGTTCCCTTTCTACTGACACTTGTTGCAAGTAACCTCTGAGCGCGGACGATGATAAGGAGCACTTGACCTTGGAGTTTGAGACTGAGCTTTGTTCTGCTAGCTTGGGTTGGGTGGGTGGGAAGATCCATTGCCACGTTTGCTCTTCTACTGGTAGGGCTAGCGAAACAAAGGAGGAGGCAACCAGAACTTCTGTTGCTTAGCTGCCACTTGTGAGGAAGAAGAAGACTAAACTGCATCCTTGACTCTCTTCTTAGAAGCGTCACACTTGAGCTGAGCAGTTCTTGCTTTAGTGCCATGTTCTAGAATTGATTGAACTTAGTCGGCACAAGAAGCACGAGAGTTAACTACGGATCTTCTCTGAGGCCACCTCTGAATTGATAGATCATACTCTTTTCATCGGGAACGTCTTGTTTAGCGAAGTGAGCAAGTTTCTGAAACTGGATATTGGATTGGTACACGGACATGCTGTGTTACTTGAGATTACGGAACTCCTCACGCTTGCTCTTAGCAACACTTGGTGGGATATGATGAGCTTTGAAGTCTCGAACGAAATCATCCCAGGTAATCACACAACCTCCTCTGGAATCTCTGTATTGTTGAAACCACTCAACAACTTGGTCCTTGAGTTGAAACGAAGCAAACTTGACAAAGTCCTCATGCCTGACATTGCTACATTCAAAATGCTTACCGATGTCCATGAGCCAATTGTCGTCGTCTGTGGCCTCGACACATTTGCTGAAAGACTTTGGCCGGTTTGCGAGGAACTGGTTGAGGGTAGTAAACTGAGGCTGATTGTTGGAATTCCCTTGGCCTTGATTTCCTTGGTTTCCTTGACCTCGATTGCGCTCTTGCAAGAGTTGCAAAAGCATCTGAGTGTTGGCGTTCGTGGCTGCCATGATACCTTGCCATGCCTCCGGAGGTGGAGGTGGTGGCGGAGGGTTTGACTGTTCCCCATCATTGCGGTCCGGATTCTGAGGCGTTGGAGGAGCCATCCCGAAGAGGGTGACATCCATTAGAATCTTGATAGATAGATATTCAAGCTGAATCAATGGATAGAAATTGCAACATATAGTCTTAACATTCGAACAAGTATGAACGAATGAATTCCAAAGTAAATCATCACACATCCATTAAGGTGAGAAGCCACTTAGATAAAGGTAGATGAATAAAACAACAAGGTCGGATAAGAACAAATAAGTGGTAAGGATTACCCAATCACAAACCAAATATCCACGGGAAGAAATACTAGAGCTACTTGAATTCCCACCTATAAAACTCCGAAACTTTCTAGTTATGCAATCAGGTGTTGGGGATACAGGGGAAGCATAATATCTCACCCAAACAAACAATCCCTACATCCAGCTGTATCCATCCTTCAATACATAACCAAGAAACCTTCGGAAATCATGTACCTCAACCTTCGAAAAGCATCCGTTATACGAGTTATGGCAATACTCCCGAACTCCCTGTGACGCCCCCGATTCAATCGTACACTAATCATACACGCAAACATGTACGATCAAGATCAGGGACTCGCGGGAAGATATCACAACACAACTGTACAAATAAAATAAGTCATACAAGCATCATATTACAAGCCAAGGGCCTTGAAGGCTCGAATAGAAGAACTCGATCATAGACAAGTCAGCGGAAGCAACAATATCTGAGTACAGACATAAGTTAAACAAGTTTGCCTTAAGAAGGCTAGCACAAACTGGGATACAGATCGAAAGAGGCGCATGCCTCCTGCCTGGAATCCTCCTAAACTACTCCCGGTCACCGTCAGCGGGCTACACATAGTAGTAGGCACCTCCCGAGTAGTAGTAGTCATCGTCGACGGTGGCGTATGGCTCCTGGACTCCATCGTCCGGTCGCAGCAAACAGGTATAGGAAAGGGGAAAAGGGGGAGAAAAGCAACCGTGAGTACTCATCCAAAGTACTCGCAAGCAAGGAGCTACACTACATATGTATGCATTGGTATCAAATGGATTAAGGGTATCATATGTGGACTGAACTGCAGAATGCCGGAATAAGAGGGAGATAGCTAGTCGTTTCGAAGACTACGCTTCTGGCCACCTCCATCTTGCAGTAGGAGAAGAGAGTAGATGGTAAGTGCACAAGTAGCATCGTGTCGCATAATCCTACCCGGCGGTCCTCTCCTCGTCGCCTTGTTAGAGAGCGACCACCGGGTTGTATCTGGCACTTGGAAGGTTGTGTTTTATTAAGTATCCGGTTCTAGTTGTCATAAGGTCAAGGTACAACTCCAAGTCGTCATGTTACCGAAGATCACGGCTATTCGAATAGTTTAACTTCCCTGCAGGGGTGCACCACATTTCCCAACACGCTCGATCCCCTTTGTCCGGACACACTTTTCTGGGTCATGCCCGTCCTCAGAAGATCAACACGTCGCAACCCTCCCTAGGCACAACAGAGAGAACAGCACGCCGGTCTAAATCCTATGTGTGCAGGGGTCTGGGCCCATCGCCCATTGCACACCTGCACGTTGCGTGGGCGGCCGGAGAGCAGACCTAGCAACCTCCATTACAAAGGAAGTTGCATTACACGGTCCAACCCAGCGCGCGCCGCTCAGTCGTTGACGTCACGAAGGCTTCGGCTGATACCACGATGTCGAGTGCCCATAACTATTCCCGCGTAGTTGGTTAGTGCGTATAGGCCAGTAGCCAGACTCAGATCAAATACCAAGATCTCGTTAAGCGTGTTATCTTGAAGTCACATCGAACACCGACCAGGGCTAGGCCCACCTCTCTCCTAGGTGGTCTCAACCTGCCCTGTCGCTCCGCCACAAAGATCCACCCAGAGGGCCGTCGGGACAAAGGTCCTTTCAGCCCCCAATCCTTGAATCACTCGCGGGTACTCCTCGAGCCAACCCCACTTTAGTCATCACATGTATCATGTATAAAGTATATAGTACATACCCGTGATCACCTCCCAAATGATCACGGCCTGATAGTATAGCATGGCAGACGGACAAGAATGTAGGGCCACTGATGATAAACTAGCACCCTATACTAAGCATTAGGATGCAGGTAAGGGTAACAACAGTAGTAGCAAGGATAGGCTATGCATCAGGATAGGATTAACGGAAAGCAGTAACATGCTACACTACTCTAATGCAAGCAGTATAGAGAAGAGTAGGCGATATCTGGTGATCAAGGGGGGGACTTGCCTGGTTTCTCTGGCAAGAGAGAGGGGTCGTCAACACCGTAGTCGTACTGGATAGCAGCGGCATCGGTCTCGGTGTCTAGCGAGAGAAGAGGGGGAAGAAACAATAAATATAATGCAAACAAATGCATAGTGATGCATGACATGACAAAGCGTGATGCTAGGTGTGCCCTAACGCGGTATGAGGTTGTACCGATGAAGGGGGGAAACATCTGGGAAAATATCCCCGATGTTTCGCGTTTTCGGACAGATGAACCGGAGGGGGAAAGTTGCGTGTTCGCTATGCTAGGGATGTGTGGCGGACGAACGGGCTACGTATCCGAATTCGTCTAGTCGTTCTGAGCAACTTTCATGTACAAAGTTTTTTCATCCGAGTTACGGTTTATTTTATATTAATTTTAAAAGAATTAAATCATTTTTAGGATTTATTTAATTATTTTAATTCAACATTATCCAGAATAGTGTTTACTAACGTCAGCATGACATCAGCAGTTGACCTGTTCAACCTGACAGGTGGGTCCCACCTGTCAGTGACACATTTAATTATCCAATTTAATTAATCAAGATTAATTAAGTTAATTAATATTATTTTTTTATTTTTTTTATTTTTTTTATTTTTTTTTATTGTTTTTTTAAACGTTTTAAGGGCGTGGGCCCCATGTGTCTGTGGCCCTTGAGGCCATAATGGATCGGGCGCTGATGGGGCCCGAGCGGGCGCTGGGCACAGAGCACGGGCGTCCTATCGAGCGTTACAGGACAGGGCAGACTCGAGCGGCGTCCAGCAAGGGAGCCGCGGCCGCGGTGAGGCCGGTCGCCTGTGGCCGGAGCGGCAGGGACGGGAGGAGCATCGGGCGACGCCGGAGCGGGGTAGGGCGAAGCAGGCGGCGAGCAGTGGGGTGCAGCATGCGAGCGAAGCGGTCGAGCGGTTGCGGACGTGCCGGATGCCAACTACGACACCGGCGAGTGGGCGAGACGGCAGCGGTGGCGCTGCAGGCCGGCGAGCGTGCGGGCGCACACACTGGCAGGGGAGTAGGGGTGTGCACTCGCTGGGCCGGTGAGGACCGCGAGCGCGGGCCGGCGGAGAATGAGCAAGGTGGAGGCGAGCAAGGTGAGGCGGGCGGCGTGCACGCGCAAGGGCGCTACAGGGGCAGGGGCGCAGGCACGCGCGTGGAGGCGCGGCCGGAGCGGCGCAGCGCGTGCGGGGGATGGAGGTCGGGGCGCCGGCGTTTGCGACGAGCTGCGCGGTTAGCGGCGGGGGTGACCATGGGTGCGGGAAAAAACGGCGCCCGGTCGGGCGTGGCCCGGCGCTCTGGCAGTGGCCGGAGCGGGCGCGTGTGGCGCGGGGCGCGGTGGAGTGCATGCAGCGAGGGGGGGAGGAGCGCTGGGCAGGGTGCGACCAGGACGGGCATGGGCGCGCGGTCGAGCGCGGCGACAGCGTGGGCACAGCGGCTGCGAGCGGGCGGGGCTATGGCGGGGCTTCGCCAAAGGGAGAGGGAAGGAGGCGAGGCTCACATCGAGAAGCAGGGACGGGGTAGTGGGGGCGAGGAGGAGGATGGAGACGAGCGACGGTGGGGAGTTGAAGCAAGCCGGCGGGGGAGCGCGTCGAGCTCCGGTGAGGCGGCGTCGGGCGGCGAGGTCGGGCATCGCGGCGATCTCCCTCCTCGACCCTGATCCAATCGGGGAGAGGGGGAGATATTTCGGGGAGGGAGTGGGGAGTGTCGGTGGGGGACCGGTGGAGTTGGGAGGGGGTTATGGAGAGGAAGTGGGCCGGTGGAGGCCAGCTGGGCCACTTGGCCCAGTGGGGGGGCTTTTCTCTTTTCCTTTTTTTATTTGTCTTCTACTTCTGTATTTTCTTTACTTTTATTTCTTTTTCTATTTTATTTAGTTTAAAGCCCTTAGGCACTATGTAAAATTATGTTTTCTTCACTATAATTACCATAGCAATATTTGACACACACCGAACATTTTTGTTTTAATGTTTTTAAAACTTTGACTGTTTGCTAAATTTAAATTTGAATTTAGAGTGTTTTGATCTACCGGTAGTTTAGCAATAGTAATCGTGATGACGTGGCACCATTTGCGTGGAATTACTGTAGCTTGATTACTCGGGCGTTACAAAACTCCTCCACTACAAGAAATCTCGTCCTGAGATTTAGTAGGTCGAAGGAAATAGTGCAGGGTATTCATCACGCAGGCGGTCCTCGCGTTCCCAAGTGGCTTCGTCTTCAGAGTGATTCGACCATTGGACATTGAGGAACTTGATCGCTTTCTGACGTGTGCGGCGTTCAGCTTGGTCGAGAATGCGGACCGGATGATCTTTATAGGAGAGGTCCTGTTGCAATTCAAGCACTTCATGATCCACTACTCGGATTGGATCCTTGAAGCAACGACGGAGTTGTGACACGTGGAACACATCGTGAACCTGGGAAAGGTTCGGCGGAAGCTCCAGTTGATATGCCACTTTTTCACGCCTTTCGAGAATAGTGAAGGGACCGATATAGCGAGGAGCTAGCTTGCCCTTGATCCCGAAGCGGTGAGCACCCTTCATTGGTGTAACTCGAAGATAATCCTTTTCGCCAGGTTGATAGACCATGTCTTGGTGATGACGGTCATACTGACTTTTCTAACGTGACTGAGCAGTCTTGAGATTCTCGCGAATAATGCGAACTTGTTCTTCGGCCTGTTGGATAATATCTGGACCGAAGAGTGGACGTTCCCCAGTTTCTGACCAGTTTAGAGGGTTTTGACACTTTCATCCATATAGCACTTCAAAGGGGGACATCTTCAGACTAGCTTGATAGCTATTACTATAAGAGAACTTGACATATGGAAGAGATTCCTCCCATTTCTTGCCAAAGGAAATTACACAAGCTCGAAGCATGTCTTCGAGAACTTGGTTGACACGTTCCACTTGACCTTGCGACGGAGGATGAAACGCAGTACTGAACGACAGATGAGTTCCCATAGCTTCTTGGAAACTTGCCCAGAATCTTGAAGTGAATAAGCTGCCACGGTCTGAACTAATAACCAGTGGAATACCGTGAAGTGAAACAATTCTGGACATGTAGAGAGTAGCAAGCTGACTAGCAGTGATTGTCTCTTTGACCGCCAGAAAATGTGCAACTTTAGAAATCCGGTCAATGACGACGAGAATAGCATCATTACCTTTCTGCGATTTGGGAAATCCAGTGATGAAGTCCATTTCAACATGGTCCCATTTCCATTCAGGAATAGAGATAGGTTGCACAGTTCCAGCAGGCCATTGATGCTCTGCTTTGATACGGCGGCAAACGTCACACTCAGCAACATATCGAGCAATGTCTTGCTTCATATTAGACCACCAGAATCTCTGACAGATATCTTGGTACATCTTTGTACTACCGGGATGAATAAACAAAGGCGTATCATGAGCTTCTTTCATAACCTTTTTAGTCTGATCCAGGTTTTTCCTCGAGCGTGGTACCACTAGGCGGCCTTTGAAGTACAAGGCGCCATCATCGACGATAGTGAAGAATGAGGGCTTTCCTTCTGCTAGACGGCGTTTAATCTTATGGACTTCCGAGTCATAACCTTGAATAGTCTTTATACCATCTACGAGATCTGGTACGACAACCAGGGTATTTAGAGAACCCTTAGTAACAACACGAAGATTCATCTTTTGAAACTCTGGGGGGAGGGGGAGCGAGTGCACCAGGAGGAACAATATGAAGGTTCAACTTTCTAAATTCTTCGACAAGCGAGGGCTGAACTTTGTGAACCTGGAGGTGGTTGCAGTAAGACTTGCGGCTCAAGGCATCAGCCATTACATTAGCCTTGCCGGGGGTATAGGATATACCCACATCAAAGTCTGCAACAGTCTCCATCCATCTCTGCTGATGGAGGTTCAGATCTGGCTGAGTAAACAGATACTTCAGACTTTGGTGGTTGGTGAAGATCTCGCAATGATTACCGAGAAGGTAATGTCGCCACTGCTTCAAACCATGAATGACAGCAGCAAGCTCGAGGTCATGAACTGGGTAGTTTTCTTCATGAGGGCGTAGTTGACGAGAGGCATAAGCAGTCACTCTGCACTCTTGCATTAGGACACAGCCTAATCCTTGACGGGAAGCATCACAGTAAATGACGAAGTCCTTCTTAATATCAGGTGGAGCAAGCACTGGGGAAGAAGTCAACTTGTCTTTGAGCGCCTGGAAACTTTCCTGACACTTTTCTGTCCATTCGAACTTGACACCCTTATGCAACAGATTAGTCAGAGGCCTGGCAATCTTGGAGAAGTTCTCGACGAATCAATGGCAACAGGTGGCGAGACCAAGAAAACTTCAGACTTGCTTGACATTCTTCGGAGGAGTCCAATCGAGAATAGCCTGAACTCGTTCAGGGTTGACGGCAATACCTTCCTTGGAGATGACATGCCCAAGATAGGTTACTTCGGAGAGCCAGAATTCACACTTGGAATACTTAGCATACAATTGATGCTCTCGAAGCTTTTCCAGCACAAGACGAAGATGTTCAGCATGTTCTCCTTTGTTCTTGGAAAATACAAGGATATCATCTAGATAAACCACGACGAACTTCTCGAGGTAATCCATGAATATATAGTTCATCAGACGAGAGAAGGTGGCGGGAGCATTAATTAAGCTGAATGACATGACGGTGTACTCGTATGATCCATACCGAGTCACGAAGGCGGTCTTTGGGATATCCTCTTCACAAACACGGATCTGGTGGTAACCCAACCTCAAGTCGAGTTTGGAGAACACTGATGAGCCAGCCAGTTGATCATAAAGATCATTGATCCGAGGAAGAGGATATTTATTCTCAATGGTAGCTTGGTTTATAGGATGGTAGTCTTGGACTAATCGGTTTGTCCCATCCTTCTTCTTAACAAAGAGAGAAGGTGCTCCCCAAGGAGAGCAGCTAGGGCGAATGAAACCTTTGCTAAGAGATTTGTCGATTTCCTCCTTAAGCTCAATGAGTTCATGGGGCGGCATCTGGTAGGGTCGTTTGGCTATAGGAGTGGTGCCTGGTTTCAAGTTGATGATGAATTCGACAGCTCTAGCAGGGGGAATCCTTGGAAGTTCTTCCGGAAAGACGTCTTGGAATTCATGAATGACGGGAATGTTTTCAATGCCCTCGAGTGGTGCAGCGTTCAATGCATTCAAGGCATAAAGTCGTGCCTCGGCGTTCTGAACTAGATGAGCTTGGTAAGCAATTATTTCATCAGAAGGGTGTAGCAGATGGATGATCTTAGTGGCACAAACTATAGAAGCAGTATGCGCTTTCAACCAATCCATTCCCAGAATGAGATCAATGCTACAGGACTTCAGTACAATGGGAGAGACAAGGAATTCCAGTCCTTTGATTTCAACGGGGACGTCGTTGCAAATCATGGAGGTCCGACATTGGCCCGTGGGAGTGTGCACTAATAGCGAAGTGTTCATGTCCTCACATTTAATATCGTGCAAGCATGCAAAATCTTCTGACATGAATGAATGCGATGCACCTGTATCAAATAAAACAGATGCTGGTACTGAATTTATGAGAAGTGTACCCATCACGGTAGCAGGCTGGTCTAGAACTTCATTGAGATCAACGTGGTTGGCATGAACACGACCATAAGACCTGGCATTGTTGTTGCGAGGCTGGTTGCTTCCACAGCCAACTGCAGGAAGGGCCAGTTGATTCTGGTTCTGAAAGCAGTTCCTGGCGAGGTGACCTGGTTGGCCACACTTGTAGCACAGACCATTATTGGGAGTGGGAATAGGAGCTTGGGGTGGTGGAGCTGGAAGCCTTGGCTGCCTAGTTGGTGGGGGAGGCAGACGCGGTGCAGCATAGGACTGCCTTGGAGCAGGTGCAGTTGGCTGGTATATGTTGTTGGGAATCCATATCCTACACTTCTGCGAGGATGGGCCCGAAGATGAGACCGTGTCACGGTTGCGCCTGTGAGAGCTCTGGTGTTCCTGCAGACCAGTTTCGGCATTGATGGCCTTGTTCACCAAGGTGGCGAAATCAGCAAAGTCATGCACCAGAAGTGCGAGCTTGATATCAGCTTGAAGGCCATCATGGAACTTCTCCTGTCTGCGTGCATTAGTTGCAATGTCTTCTTCAGCATAGCGGGACAGATCCAGAAACTCCCGCTGATAAGCTTCGACAGTTTTGTTTCCCTGGGTGAGGTTGCGAAACTCGCGCTTCTTCCGGTCCATGACTCCCTGAGGAATGAAGCGAGCACGAAAAGCAACTTGGAAGTCTGGCCAGGTGATGATTGTTCCAACTGGCAGAGTACGCCTGTGACTGTCCCACCATTGAGCAGCGGGTCCCTTCAAGAAGAAGGAAGCAAAGGTGACGTAGCTGGCAGGGGATACATCAGCAGACTCCATCTCATAGGTGATGTCACGGAGCCAGTCATCAGCATCCAGAGGCTGAGTTGAGCTGCCATACACAGTTGGGTTGAGGCGCATGAAATCCTGCAGAGTCACTTGGGATGGCTGCTGGTTCATATTGGGGCGAGGAAACTGAGCCATCTTATTTTCCATGAATTGGCGGTTTAGCTCTAACTGTTGGATCATACCAGCCATGTACTCAGGCGGTGGTGGGGCATGGCCACCACGACCACGACCACCTGGTCTAACCATCCTGCTAATATATAACAGGGGTGGTTCAGCATTGAGAATTTGCAAGGGCAAAAACCATTCACGATGAAGCATGCATAATGAAAGGAACAAGATAAATACTACATAGTAGTTGGCACATCTTACAAAAGAGATCATGCATAGAGTTTGGTACACATAGTTCAGTACACAGACTAAGAACATCATAGGCGGCACGCAGGCTCGCGGCGAATGCATCTAACACTAACAAGCAAGCCTACATCAGTCCCAGGAGGAACTGTGGAGGTAGGTGTAGCCTTATAGCTGGTAGTGATGCGAAGGGAAGTCTTCCACGCGAGTAGCCTGGGGTCCGCGGATACTCTGGTGCGGAACCCGATGCGCAGGTGGCAGGAGAGGACCAAGTGTGGGAGAGTAGCCTCCCACATCTAGCCAGCCGACGCCCTGGGGCATCACAGTCCTGGAAGGGTAGATCGCAGAACGCGATAGATCACCAGATCATACAGAGGGGTGCAACAGCATCAGAGCATGGTACAGGTGCCGACGGGTGGTGTACGACTCGTGGCAAAGAGCTTGTTTAGCTCTATCCAGCCCATCAGCATGGAGAACCAGGTTCTGATGGTAGAAGGGCTCTCGGGTGACAGTGGAGTAGGCAGCAGTGTAGTATCCCTCCGCACCAACATCGGATGCGATAGCAATGTGCCTGAAGGGGGAGGTGTCCAACTCCCGGTACTCTCCATGAAGATGTGTCAGAGCAGCATAAGCAGCATCGTGGACCGCCATGTCGATAGTCACTCCAACACCATGAGCAGTGTGCAGCACGGTAGTGGAGTCATACTCCCGATAGTAGAGGTGGACGATGGCACGGTACTGCTCGTGGTTGAAGTCCTGGTACTCCTCCTAGACAGTGTACTTAGGGTGCCAGCGATAACCTAGATAGGTCATCATCTCAACCAACACAACAGGTGATCCTGAGGCACCAATGGCCGTCGTGTGGCACACGACCTGTCTCGTGGGTTCCATCTGAAAACAAAGATGTTTTCACGGGAGTCAAATGACAATGTGGATAATGTTCAAATACTACTCTAAAGAATAACTAGGGCTTATCCAACTTTGGGGTGAACGTGGTCACGGGATCCTAATGTTAGAGTTAGTAAAATCGTTTAACCCGAGTAGAAGAGAGTTCAGAGTCCCAGAGTAAGGATCGAGGAGTAAAAGTTCCTAATACCACCCAGATGGCGACGTGGGCCCGTAAGGCACACAACCATGTTAGTAAAAGTTTTTGTAATGTCTAGACTCAACTTCGGCCAAGGAGTGTGGAAGGGGGATTCCTACAGGCAGTCAGCTCTGATACCAACTACTGACGCCCCCGATTCAATCGTACACTAATCATACACGCAAACGTGTACGATCAAGATCAGGGACTCAAGGGAAGATATCACAACACAACTCTACAAATAAAATAGGGACATTTACATCTATGCCCCTAATTTGCACCCACTCTCAGATTTACCCCTAATTTCAAAGCCTGCTCAAATTTGCCCCTCCGCCGTTAGGTGCACTTACAAAAATACCCTTCTGTGTCGTTACCGTCCGGTCAAAGCAGGTCAAAGCCGGTCAAAGGGCTTTGACCGTCCTGAAAAAAATAGCAAAAAAATTCTAAAAAATCTGAAAATTTGTGGGATCAAAGATACTCAGGTTTACAAGGTGCGTGAAAAGTTTCGTGCTGTTTGTACATTCCAGGAGCTCGTGTCAGAGGAAAAACAATAAATATATATGCCTGTGAACAATAAATTCAAAAAAATAGCAAGAAAATTCAAAAAAATATGAATTTTTTTGGCATCAAAGAGGCGCGAGTCTGCAAGCTGCGTGCAAATTTTTCTTGTGTTTGGACATTGGAGGGGCTTGTGGAGAAAAAAACAAAATTTGGCTCGGGAAAAAACTTGGGGAAAATGACTATTTTGTTTTTTCTTGCTAGAGCTCCTTGCATGTCATTTGATCACAAAAGCTTGCAAGCACCTTGTGCACCCAAGCCACTTTGATGCCAAAAAAATCCATATTTTTTTAAATTTTCTTGCTATTTTATTTCAAATTTATTGTTCACAAGCGTGCAGATTAACTATTTTTCCTCGCCACGAGCTCCTGGAATGTCCAAATAGCACAAAAATTTGCACACACCTTAGGCACATGAGTATCTTCGATCTCACAAAATTTTAGATTTTTTAAGCTTTTTTTGCTATTTTTTTAGGACGGTCAAAGCTGTTTGACCGGACGGTAATGGCGCAGAAGGGCATTTCTGTAAGGGCACTTAACGGCGGAGGGGAAAATTTGAGCAGGCTTTCAATTTAGGGGTATATCTGATTAGGTGGTTCGATTTAGGGACAGAAATGCAAATGGCCCAATAAAATAAGTCATACAAGCATCATATTCCAAGCCAGGGGCCTCGAAGGCTCGAATACAAGAACTCGATCATAGACGAGTCAGCGGAAGCAACAATATCTGAGTACAGACATAAGTTAAACAAGTTTGCCTTAAGAAGGCTAGCACAAACTGGGATACATATCGAAAGAGGCGCAGGCCTCCTGCCTGGGATCCTCCGAAACTACTCCTGGTTGCCGTCAGCGGGTTACACATAGTAGTAGTCACCTCCAGAGTAGTAGTAGTCGTCCTCGACGGTGGCGTTTGGCTCCTGGACTCCATCGTCTGGTCGCAGCAAACGGGTATAGGAAAAGGGAAAATGGGGAGGAAAGCAACCGTGAGTACTCATCCAAACTACTCGCAAGCAAGGAGCTACACTACATATGTATGCATTGGTATGAAATGGATTAAGGGTATCATATGTGGACTGAACTGCAGAATGCCGGAATAAGAGGGGGATAGCTAGTCCTTTCGAAGACTACGCTTCTGGCCACCTCCATCTTGCGGCATGAGAAGAGAGTAGGTGGTAAGTTCACCAAGTAGCATCGTGTAGCATCATCCTACCCGGCGGTCCTCTCCTCGTCGCCCTGTTAGAGAGCGACCACCGGGTTGTATCTGGCACTTGGAAGGGTGTGTTTTATTAAGTATCTGGTTCTAGTTGTCATAAGGTCAAGGTACAACTCCAAGTCGTCCTTTTACCGAAAATCACGGCTATACGAATAGTTTAACTTCCCTGCAGGGGTACACCACATTTCCCAACACGCTCGATCCCCTTTGTCCGGACACACTTGTCTGGGTCATGCCCGGCCTCGGAAGATCAACACGTCGCAGCCCTACCTAGGCACAACAGAGAGATCAACACGCCCGTCTAAATCCTATGCGCGCAGGGGTCTGGGCCCATCGCCCATTGCACACCTGCACATTGCGTGGGCGGCCGGAGAGTAGACCTAGCAACCTCCATTACAAAGGAAGTTGCGTTACACGGTCCAACCCAGCGTGCGCCGCTTAGTCGCTGACATCACGAAGGCTTCGGCTGATACCACGACGTCAAGTGCCCATAACTGTTCTCGCATAGTTGGTTAGTGCGTATAAGCCAGTAGCCAGACTCAGATCAAATACCAAGATCTCGTTAAGCGTGTTATCTTGAAGTCACCGCGAACGCCGACCATCCAGGGCCAGGCCCACCTCTGTCCTAGGTGGTCTCAACCTGCCCTGTCGCTCCACCACAAAGATCCACACAGAGGGCCGCCGGGACAAAGGTCCTTTCAGCCCCCAATCCGTGAATCACTCGCCGGTACTCCTCGAGCCAACCTGACTTTAGTCATCACATGTATCATGTATAAAGTATATAGTACATACCCGTGATCACCTCCCGAGTGGTCACGACCCGATAGTATAGCATGGCAGACGGACAAGAATGTAGGGCCACTGATGATAAACTAGCATCCTATACTAAGCATTAGGATTGCAGGTAAGGGTAACAGCAGTAGTAGCAAGGACAGGCTATGCATCAGGATATGATTAACGGAAAGCAGTAACATGCTACACTACTCTAATGCAAGCAGTATAGAGAAGAGTAGGCGATAACTGGTGATCAAAGCGGGGCTTGCCTGGTTGCTCTGGCAAGAGAGAGGGGTCGTCAACACCGTAGTCGTACTGGGTAGCAGCGGCGTCGGTCTCGGTGTCTAGCGAGAGAATAGGGGGAAGAAACAATAAATATAATGCAAACAAATGCATAGTGATGCATGACATGACAAAGCATGATGCTAGGTGTGCCCTAACGCGGTATGAGGTCGTACCGGTGAAGGGGGGAAACATCCGGGAAAATATCCCTGGTGTTTCGCGTTTTTGGACAGATGAACTGGAGGGGGAAAGTTGCGTGTTCGCTATGCTAGGGATGTGTGGCGGACGAACGGCCTGCGTATCCGAATTCGTCTCGTCGTTCTGAGCAACTTTCATGTACAAAGTTTTTCATCCGAGTTTTGGTTTGTTTTATATTAATTTTGAAAGAATTAAATCATTTTTAGGACTTATTTAATTATTTTAATTCAACATTGTCCAGAATAGTGTTTGCTGACGTCAGCATGACGTCAGCATGACATCAGTAGTTGACCTGGTCAACCTGACAGGTGGGTCCCACCTGTCAGTGACACATTTAATTATCCAGTTTAATTAATCAAGATTAATTAATTAATTCATTAATTAATTAATTAATATTATTTTTATTATTTTTTATTTAATTTTATTATTTTTAAACGTTTTAAGGGCATGGGCCCCATCTGTCTGTGGCCCTTGAGGCCATAATGGATAGGGCGCTGACGGGGCCCGAGTGGGCGCTGGGCACAGAGCACGGGCGTCCTGTCGGGCGCTGCAGGACAGGGCGGAGTCGAGCGGTGTCCAGCAAGGGAGCCGCGGCCTCGGTGAGGCCGGTCGCCTGTGGCCGGAGCGGGAGGGACGGGAGGAGTGTCGGGCGGCGCCGAAGCGGGGTAGGGCAAGGCAGGCGGCAAGGAGTGGGGTGCAGCATGCGAGCGGAGCGGTCGGGCGGTTGCGGACGTGTCGTATGCCAACTACGACACCGGCGAGTGGCGAGACGGCAACGGTGGCGCTACAGGCCGGCGAGCGTGCGGGCGCGCGCACGGGCAGGGGAGCAGGGGTGTGTGCTTGCTGGGCCGGTGAGGACGACGAGTGCGGGGCTGGCGGAGAGTGGGCATGGCGGAGGCGAGCAAGGTGAGGCGGGCGGCATGCACGCGCAAGGGTGCTGCAGGGGCAGGGGCGTAGGCACGCGCGTGGAGGCGCGGCTGGAGCAGTGCAGCGCGTGCGGAGGTTGGAGGTCGGGGCACCGGTGTTTGCGACGAGCTGCGCGGTCAGCGGCGGGGGTGACCATGGGTGCGGGGGAAAACGGCGCCCGGTCGGGCGTGGCCCGGCGCACTGGCAGTGGCCGGAGCGGGCGCGTGTGGGCGGGGCGCGGTGGATTGCGTGCAGCGAGGGGGAGGAGGAGCGCTGGGCAGGGTGCGACCAGGACGCGCATGGGCGCGTGGTCGAGCGCGGCGACAGTGTGGACACAGCGGCTGCGAGCGGGCGCGGCTATGGAGGGGCTTCGCCCGAGGGAGAGGGGAGGAGGTGAGGCTCACATCAAGGAGCAGGGACGGGGCAGTGGGGGCGAGGAGGAGGACAGAGACGAGCGACGGGGGGAGGAGAAGCAGGCCGGCGGGGGAGCGCGTCGAGCTCCGGTGAGGCGGTGTCGAGCGGCGGGGTCGGGCGTTGCAACGATCTCCCTCCTCGATCTCGATCCAATTGGGGAGAGAGGGAGATATTTCGGGGAGGGAGTGGGAAGTGTCGGTGGGGGGCCGATGGAGTGGGGAGGGTGGTATGGAGAGGAAGTGGGCCGGACGGTTGGGCCGATGGAGGCCAGCTGGGCCACTTGGCCCAGCGGGGGGGGGGGGTCTTTTCTCTTTTCCTTTTTCAGGGAGTCCTGGATTAGGGGGTGTTCGGGTAGCCGGACTATACCTTCAGCCGGACTCCTGGACTATGAAGATACAAGATTGAAGACTTCGTCCCGTGTCCGGATGGGACTTTCCTTGGCGTGGAAGGCAAGCTTGGCGATACGAATATTCAAGATCTCCTACCATTGTAACCGACTCTATGTAACCCTAACCCTATCCGGTGTCTATATAAACCGGAGGGTTGTAGTCCGTAGGCAATCAACTCCATATACAACAATCATACCGTAGGCTAGCTTCTAGGGTTTAGCCTCCTTGATCTCGTGGTAGATCTACTCTTGTACTACCCATATCATCAATATTAATCAAGCAGGACGTAGGGTTTTACCTCCATCAAGAGGGCCCGAATCTGGGTAAAACATTGTGTCCCCTGCCTCCTGTTACCATCCGCCTTAGACGCACGATTTGAGCAAGCAGGGTGCTCCTAAAGTCTGGGATGGCTCTGATTACCAACTTGTAACACCCACAATGCGGCTATATCTCCCACGTGTCGGGGCACGACTTAGAGGCATAGCCGCATGGTAGTTTTGTCGCAAGAGGGGTAATCTTCACACAACCCCATGTACTAAATAAGAATGGGATAAAGAGTTGGCTTACAATCACCACTTCATACAATACATAAATAATTCATACATCATCCAAATACACTCAAAGACCGACTATGGTCAAATCCGAATAAAAAGGAAGGTAAACCCCAAATGCTAGATCCCCAATCGTCCCAACTGGGCTCCACTTTTGATCATTAGGAAACGAAATGTAGTAATGACCCAGATCCTCGTCGAACTCCCACTTGAGTTCGATAGCATCACCTGCACTGGTATCCTCGGCACCTGCAACTGTTTGGAAGTATCCATGATTCACGAGGACTCAGCAATCTCACGCCCGCGAGATCAAGACTATTTAAGCTCATGGGTAGGAGAAGGTAGTGAGGTGCAGCTGCAGCAAGCACTAGCATATATTGTGGCTAACATACGCAAATAAGAGCGAGAAGAGAAGCAACGCAATGGTCGAGAAACTAGAAGTGATCAAGAAGTTGCTACTTACATTCAAACATCACACAAGACCGTGTTCTCTTCCCGGACTCCGCCAAAAAGAGACCATCATGGCTACACACGCAGTTGATTCTTTTTAATTAAGTTAAGTGTCAAGTTCTCTACAACCGGATATTAACAAATTCCCATCTGCCACATAACCACGGGCATGACTCTTGAAAGTTTATACCCTGCAGGGGTGTACCAACTTAGCCCATCACAATCTCTCACGGTCAACGAAGGATATTCCTTCTCCTGGGAAGACCCGATCAGTCTCGGAATCTCGGTTACAAGAAATTTCGACAATGGTAAAACAAGACCAGCAAAGCCGCCCGATGTGCCGACAAATCCCGATAGGATTCGCACGTATCTCGTTCTCAGGGCACACCGGATGATACATCCTACAAGTAAAACCAACCCTCAAGTTTCCCCAAGGTGGCCCCGCAGTCTAGTCGGTTCGGACAAACACTCAAAGGAGCACTGGCCCGGGGGGGGGGGGGAAAAAAAAAGATGACCCTGGAGTCTGCAGAACCCAAGGGAAAAGGCGTATGTAGACAAATATAAAACCAAGGTTGGGCCTCGTTGGAGGAGTTTTATTCAAGGCAAACCGTCAAGGGTTTCCCATAACACCCAACCGTGTAAGGAACGCAAAATCAAGGAACATAACACCGGTGAAAATGCTAGTGATTGACTAGAGGGGGGTGAATAGGCGATTTTTATGAAAGTCTTCAAAACATGGAAGTTTCAAAGACAAACGATAGAAATAAACCTATTATCATGCAGCGGAAGGTAGACTACACTAAGCAAGCCATAGTCAAGTATTCAATGAAGTGAAAGCACAACGACTAATAGCAGCTAGGTAGTATAGATCAGGTAGGAAGATAGTGTGAAGCCAATCAGAACAAGCGGTTACTCCATGAAGACAAAAGATAATGCAATTATACAATGACTTCACCAAAGCCAACGGTAAGTAAAGGAATGGGAAGGATGAAACCAGTGACTCGTTCAAGACAATGATTTGTTCGACCAGTTCCAGTTGCTGTGACAACTGTACGTCTGCTTAGGGAGGCTGAGATTCAACTCAGAAGACCGTGTCTTCACCTTATTACCCTTGAGCTAAGGACACCCAGTCCTTGCCCAATCACTCTGGTAAGTCTTCAAGGTAGACTTCCAAACCTTCACAGACTTCGTTCACCGGCGATCCACAATTACTCTTGGATGCTCAGAACGCGACGCCTAACCGGCTGGAGGATTCATAGTCCTCAAGTGTAATAAGTCTTCAGATCACACCGACAGGAAGACTTAAGTGATGCCTAACACTCTTTGGCTCTGGGTGTTTAGGGCTTTATTCTCGCAAGGAATTCTCTCTCAAAGGCTTCGAGGTGGGTTGCTCTCAAACGACAAAAGTCGTACACTAACTCTGAGCAGCCAACCGTTTATGGTTGTAGGGGGTGGGCTATTTATAGCCACTAGGCAACCCGACCTGATCTGTCCGAAATGACCCTGTGTCACTAAGGAACTGACACGTGTTCCAACGGTCAGATTTCAAACACACACGGCAACTTTACTTGGGCTACAAGCAAAGCTGACTTATCCAGCTCTGGATAAGATTTTCTCTCATTGTCTTCGCTCGAAGACATAGGATTTTTGGTTAAGCATCACTTCATTCATTCTGACTGGTTCACTTGGACCCCACTTAACAGTACGGTGGTTCCTATGACTCAACAAAGAAGAAAAAGAATGACGAAACAACTAAGTCTTCGCGCTCCATAGTCTTCACGCGATGTCTTCTCTTGTCATAGTCTTCAATGTGACTGTCTTCACATACCACCTTTGACTTCAATGTCTTCATACATTTTTAGGGGTCATCTCTGGTAGGAAAACCGAATCAATGAGGGACTTCTACCTGTGTTATCCTACAATTCTCACAAACACATTAGTCCCTCAACCAGGTTTGTCGTCAATACTCCAAAACCAACTAGGGGTGGCACTAGATGCACTTACAATCTCCCCCTTTTTGGTGATTGATGACAAACTAGTTGAAGTTTTCAACGGGGAATAAAATATGTGAAATTGTAAAGGATAGGGTATTGTCTTCATAAGTTGCAAAGGCTCCCCCTGAAGATGTGCATATAAGAATTTGCTCTTGGAACGCAAATGCACATGGCAGGTTGTACTTGTGGAGATCCTCTTCAACCTATGATGACAATTCATCATGCATGATATGATGTAACGAAGATAATGACATGCATAATGGAAAATGGACGTCTGAAAAATGATCTAAGTGCGGAATTTATCATCGCACATGCGGAATTTATCATCGCATCACAGAATAGCAAATAAGTAGCAGACGTCCATCGAGTTTAAGTGTTACAACTCAAAGAACCAAATGTATCGAAAACGAGAGTTGTAAGCACTTGGCTAAAGTATCAAAAAGTAAAGCAACCACCCATATGGACCCACTTGAAGACTATCAACTCATATGCTTCTCCCCCTTATGTCAGTAAGGACCAAAAAGGTTTGAAGACATAGAGCGCCTACTCGTTCCCATGAGGTGCAGGTGAGCACTGAGCTACGGCTAAATCACTCAAGAACAGGTTCAAACAAGCATGGCAAAAGTGCAAAAGATATCAGCTTCACAGACTTGGTGAAAATACTAACATGTCATAAACAACATCAGGAAGCAATGTTTAGAGCAACCAAACAACATGCTACAGGAACATATCTTAGCAGACGAAGGCATGTCATGATTCTACTAAATGCATAGAACAAAAGTCCCTTACTGAACTTGAGCCAAAAAGGCACAGAAGATATGATGGAACCCACGTAAACATAGCAAGTTTTATTAACAGTTTCAGACTTAGTAGAAAAATAGAGCATGTCATAAAAAGATTTATGATAGCAACTTTGTGAGCTCATGCCACTCACCACAAAGCATTGCATGACAACACAAGCATACCAACAGTAAGAATACATGTTCACAAAGCTAAAAATGGCAAGAACAAGTACATAGGATGCATGTATCACCAGCAACAACATGGCAATATTGATTAACATGTTAACAATCTGCCAGGAACATTTTATAGAAAAAGTAGAGCAAGAAAAAGACATGCTAGAGCACTCCATAATTTTAAAAAGGGGAATGAATTGATAGAGCGTAACCACATATTCAAAACATGCTTACTAAAGTATCTCAAAATAAGCATGGATCTCAATGTAGCATCAAGTTTACATGGCATCGAAATAACAGCAGGAAAAAGACAGCAAAAACGTAAGTCCCTGAAAACAGCAACATCACGGAGTCTAGTTTGCATGCTTTTGCTAGTCACCACATAGATCACAAAAATACAAGACTTGCACCCATGTAAACATGGCATGTTGTACTTCAAAACACATGTAGACCTCATGCTCATAGAATGCACAAATCAAATGCAACAAAAATGACAAATCACCATGTTCTGATAAGTACTAGCAGCTAACATTTTATAGCACTCTTGCAACAATAAAAAGGCATCACAATGGACAGTAGCATGCATGGAAAAGCTTCTAACATGAATAGCTCAACGAGACGAACAATTTGACATATCATATGCATGATTTGGAGCCACGGTCACCGAGATATGATGCGATGAAGGAGGCATGAAAATGTTATGGTTCAAGGACTTAGACGAAAAATCACCTCCCAGATCTGGATCTAGGGTTTGCACGCAGATCGAGGATGGCCGGATTCTCGCCGGAGTTGGTCGTTGGGGTGGAGGGAGATGGCCGACCGAAGCTCGAGGAGGAGTCGCCAGAGGTCGGGGACAGAGCTGGCGCCAGCGGGGAGAGATGGCGCGGGCGCGGGTCCCAGGCGGTGAGGCGCCGGCGAACTTCGGCAGGAAGGCGGCGAGGCGATGGGCGGAGGCTGCGAAGCATGCGGCGCCGCTGGCGCATGCGGGCGGTGGCGGAGCGAGCGGGCGAGCAGGAGGAGGCGCGAGCCCGGAGCGGCGGGGAGCGGGCCGGCCGCGGGCTGCGCAGGCCGCCGCGGTGGTGGGTGGTGGCGTGCCACATGGCGGGCGGTGAGTGGCTATGGGCAGCGGTGAGATCTTGTCCGGTGGGTGGCGGACATGTCCGGCGGCGGAGTGGGGAGATTTGCTAGGGTTTCATCCGCGAATTTTTCGGGGAGGGGCACATATTTATAGGTAGATGGAGGTAGGAGTGTACAAATGAGGTGCGGTTTTCGCCCACACGATCGCGATCCGACGGCGGAGAACATGGAGATGGTTTAGATGGGTTATTGGGCTGTTTTGGAGGGGTGTTGGGCTGCAACACAAAAGAGGCTTTGCGGTTACCCGGTTAACCGTTCGGGCATCAAACACCCTCCAAATGGAACGAAATTTGATAGGCGGTCTACCTATGGTGTACCAAGGCCACTTGACAAATCTCGGCCCATTCCGAGAATGTTTAACTCCTGGTCACGAAATGAGACAAGAGGGGTGCGCCGGTGCATGTGGGAGTGTCGGATTGCGAAACGGACGTGGAAAAGGCTCGGATGCATGAGATGAGCACGAATGCAAATGTGATGCACATGATGACATGATATGAAATCCATGACATGAACAAAATGCAAAACGAAAACAAAAACCCAAACACAGAGGGAATGCCATGACATAAAGCTAAAAATGGCAAGAGTCGGAGTTACAAATAAGGAAAGTTACATCCGGGGTGTTACAACGGTCTTCCGGAGGCCACCTGAGCCTCCCGAGGCTCAGAGTCTCGGCGGCTCGTGAGAAGTGACTTCTTCGCTATGTGTCTTCAGCTACCCCAACACTCCTTCGGCAACCAAATCAGGTGACATTTTTCCAAGTTCATTCAGCTGGGAGCGTCCCCTGGACTGCATCATCCCCAGGCTGCGTGGGTCCGTTCCTGCTGTATGTATCCGCTTGCATCTTTGGTTCACTCTGCTGGGAGCGCCCCTCGGGCTGCATTAACCCCAGCCTGCTCGGGTCCAACCCAGTGGCATGTATCGTTCTCGCATTTACCTAAGCTGGCTACTTTTCATGCGTAATCTATCCATGGATATCACTTTCCTGATTGTGACCCACCAAGGGAGCCGCGCACCGATTTTCTTTCTTCAGGATCCTTCGCATAAGAAGGCTAGGCATGGCGTCTGTGCTCGGGCCCGTCCCTGCAGCATCGATAAATCCAATGGCTGAGCTCTGTCTGGCGGGCCGGCCCCGTTCACGTCACCTCCTGGGGTCGTTGGTGCTTCGCCTTCTCGTGCGATAGCCTCAGGAAATCCACTCAGCGCAGGTTGTCTAACCATCTCGCAGGAACGCCACAGCCATCAAGAACCAAGACCAGGCGCAA
The DNA here is from genome assembly GCF_003073215.2 of Triticum urartu. Classification (NCBI taxonomy): domain Eukaryota; kingdom Viridiplantae; phylum Streptophyta; class Magnoliopsida; order Poales; family Poaceae; genus Triticum; species Triticum urartu. The sequence goes on from NC_053027.1 coordinate 264,255,994, forward strand.
CCCGCCTTGAGGTAGGGCCTCGTGAGTCCTGCGCTGGCTCACGAGTGCCCAGATACACCTCGTCTAGCCCTGTCATGCAAGCCACGTGTCAGGGCGGGGCTGTACATGCCCCAGGGGCTCCACGCGGTAGGGAGTCTCCTCCCACGTGCCAGTGTAAGCACCATGCTCCGCGCTGGCACTCGACACTGCCGAGGAGCGGCTATACCCGTGCAAGCACGGAAGCACAATGCTCTGCGCTGGTGATAAACAACTGAGGGCGGCCTCAAGGCCGTACCAACCTCAGGGAGCCTCCGGGCTCGGTGTCTGGCCTCATCGCAACACCTCCCCTCGGGAGAGTCGTGCGAGGGGGCTGGGCACGGGGGCTGCGCTCGGGTCACGCCCAAGCGTACGCCACCCTACCAGGTCCCTCGGACCTGGTCGTCGCGCGCCCTCCCAAGCGGAGCTAAGGTACGAATGTCGTTTGAACGTCAAGGGGGACTCCTTAGCATCACGACTCAGGACCCTAACTGACCACATAGCCCCTCACTCCTTGGTCCGTCCTGGTGCTCCGGTTGGCCCAATGGCGGCTGAGGTATGCGCGGGGTCAGGCCCTCCCGACGTAGAACACTAGACCTACTCCCAGATCTCCTTTCTATAAGCTGTTTGTGCATCAAGGGGGACTCCTGAGCATCGCGACTCAGGAGCCTAACTGATCACTTAGCCCCTCACTCCTTGGTCCGTCCTGGTGATCCGGACGGCCCAACAACGGCTAAGGTATGCGCGCGGTCGGGCCCTGCCAACGTAGAACGTAAAGCAAATAGAAAGGAAATCACAGAATTTCAAAGGAAATATTACAGGACATATTGTTCCCCTAAAATCAAACATGAGTTTAACGCCTCCACGAGGCATGGTGCATATTGCAGAAGCTAAAATAGGAAAAGAGCCGCCATCAGGTTGCCTCGTCATCCCTGGACACCGCCCTCGCTTGCAAGGGATGCTTCTTCTCCAACAACATCGCCTTCACTTGCACCACCAGCCGGAGTTGCAGGATCGGTAGCACCGCCGGTCGGTGGCGCGGGAGTGAAGGCGCGGAACCTCTTCAGTAGGTCCTCCACTTGACCCTTCATAGCCGCAGTAGCGGCCTCGTAATGCTCGTCTTTCATAGGATCTAGTAGCTCGTCAAGGCGGGCGGCGGGATCACGAAGGTTGAGGTGGCTAAAGACGCGTGTCAGCGTGGCTGAGGAGAGAACGCGGGCTTCTTCGTCCGCCATGGGGCCGATGCCACTCACAACGTCCTCCAGCGCACCAACCAGATAAGGAACCAGCTGGTTGGGGCCCTCGTCGGCGGCAACCAGCGGCTCCACCAAGCCCTTCTTGTAGAGCGACTTCAGTGCCGTCCGAGCCTTCTCTTCAAGGAGCATGAAGGCCGCGTCCTCAGTCAGGACCTTCGCCTTGGCGTCAAGCTCGGCCTTCTCCGCCTTCAGCTTCTGCTCCAACTCCTCCAGCCGGCCGCGCTCCGTGGCCTGTGCCTTGCAGCCTCAGGCTTCCTCCGTGTGCTCCCTCCGCACGGCCTCCAGCTTGGCAGCCAGCGACCGGCAGCGGTCCTGGGTGGCCTCAGCATCCTTCAGCGCCACCTCGCGGGCGGCCACGGCCTGGGCGACAGCCTCCCTATCCTTCTCGGAGTCAGCAGCAACTTGGCTCAGTGCCACCCGGACGGATGCGTTGGAGTGCAGCCAGCCAGAGACCAGTTCCAGGTGCCCGGCCACCAGGCGGCGGTCGGTGCCCTGAAGGTCTTCTCGCAGCAGGGCCATCGCAGAAAGAGCTCGCTCTAGGACGTCAGGGCAGGCGGAGGAACCTGGGGTCAGTAGTACGACCGAAGGAGGAGGAAGAGGCATTGTCATCACCATGGCTTGAGAGGCCAGAGGCTCCTGAGCCTCGGGGACCCCAGCGCCCGAGCCGAAAGCTGGCACCTCCGGAGCGAGCGGGGCCTCAGGGGCTGACTCCTCCCGAGGATGTTCCACCTAGCCTCGCGAGGATGATCGGGCTGGAGTGGCACGAGCGCCGTCACCACCTCTACTCATGGAGAGGGGTGCGGCCGTAGGAGGCGATCTAGGCTCAAGCAGTACCACCTCGCCCTCCCTTCTCCTCTTCGCCGCAGGTGTCGGCCTAGTTGCATAACAATGAAAAAGAGTCAGAAACGAGCGGCAGAAGCGAGAACAAGGCAGGACGAGAACACATACTGGTCCATCGCGGCATAGTCACTTCGCTTCGTAAGCTTGAAGCCGGAGAGCTTCGCAGCCCGAGGCACGGACGCGCCAACTCTGGGAGCAGAAGCAGGGGCAACAGCTGGACGGAAGTAGCTCCAGGTGGCGATGAGGCAGGAGCATCGTCCCGGGAGAGCAGCGCCGACCTGCCCTTCGTCGGAACCACGGGCGGCTCCCCCTTCTCCGGGAGGATGTCGGCCTCGCCATCGTCGTCAGGAAGGAAGCGGAGGATGTCGGCCTTGCGCAAGGGGGAGGTCTCCCCCATCCCCTCGGGGGCTGCCTCTGAGTCGCGCTCCTCGTCCTCGTCCTCCTCCCCGTCCCTACGGGAATCACCAGAAGACACGTGCACCGTCGCTGTCGCCACTGGTACTTCAGAGGGCACCGGCGGCACCAGGCCATGCCCGTCAAAGGTGGGCATGGCGGCCGCGATCACCGCCCCGTCCTTCCGAAGGAACAAAGGAGCATGGGCACTCGGCAGATACTCTTGGTCATCCCCGACCAAGAGGCGGAGCGCCACGACCAGCTCCCCTTCAGACAAAGCCTCCGGACTCAGGTGAAGCCTGTCCTCTCCATCCCTGAGCATCCACAAGGGCCGGGAGCATGCCTGGAGAGGAGCCACCCGCAGGGTCAGGAACTCCCTCAGAAGCATGGCCCCTGTCAGCTTCACCGCCTTCGCGTTGCCCGTACTCAGGTCGACGGTCATCCTCTCCAGCATCGCCTTCGCCCGGTCGTCGCTAAGCTTCGCACGAGACCACCCCTCGTCGGACTGGGGCATCTCCGTCAAGAGGTTCAGCCATGGGTGGACGCACTTGGCATCCATCATAACCCACTTGCTCCGGAAGCCATCAGCCTTCTTGCCGGCTTTCGAGATTGCGTTGGCCTTGCCAGCTGTGACGAAGTTGGCGCAACCCGTGGTGTGGCCGTCGTTGATTCGGAGGAAGAAAAAGTGGCGCAGCAGTGCCATGGACGGCATCACCCCGACATACGCCTCGCGGTAGAAGGCAAAGATTGACAAGAGAAGAACGGAGCTGGGATGGAGGTGGAGAGCCTGTAACCCGTAGTGTTGGAGGACTGCGTAGAAGAAGTCGGAGAAGGGGGAACGAGGCCGGCGACGATGCTGCTCATGAAAAAGGGGTAGAAGGAGCTATTCGAAGCCTCGGGCACGACGGAGCCAGCCCAGAGCTCGGTCTTCCCCTTCTCGTTGTTCTCCCCCGCCGTCAGCACGCACGTGTCAGTGAGGTTCTTTGCCGAGACATTGGGCGCCTCCAGAGCCAGCTCGTACCAGGTAGGTGGCGAATCAACCTTGGGCTTTCGGGGCGCCATTGGTCGGAAGCTCGGAGGGAGATCCGAGCAGATCTGGAGATTTCAGAAGTGAGGAGTGAGAGAGGGGATCTAGAGCAAGGTGGAGGAAGGCAATGAAGGCAAGCGTTGCTTGCACCGGCTTTTTTGTTAGTCGGGCAGTTGCCGATGCAGCGTGGGGAAGTGGAGACGCCCACGTCCAATCAGTCGCCACGCGCCAACCGTGGCCGCGGGCTGATGCGGCCCCCAGTGCTCCGTGCTTGCCCTTTGGCTTCGCCTCAAAGCCAAGCCCGAGCACGCCTTGGGCCCAGGGGCTACTTTCGGCGTTCTAGGAACGGGGGTCCCCAGACTTGTCTCCCTGCGGCCCACGGCGTGGCTCCACCAGCGGCCCTGTACGGGCCTGATACGTCTCCAATGTATCTATAATTTTTGATTGCTCCATGCTATATTATCAACTGTTTTGGACATTATTGGGCTTTATTATCCACTTTTATATTATTTTTGGGACTAACCTATTAACCAGAGGCCTAGCCCAGAATTGCTGTTTTTTTGCCTATTTTAGGGTTTCGAAGAAAAGGAATATCAAACGGAGTCCAAACGGAATGAAACCTTCGGGAACGTGATTTTCTCAACGAACAAGACCCAGTAGACTTGGACCCTACGTCAAGACACAAAAGAGGAGGCCATGAGGTAGGGGGCGCGCCTACCCCCCCCCCCCAAGGCGCGCCCTCTACCCTCGTGGGCCCCCTTTGCTCCACCGACGTACTCCTTCCTCCTATACATACCTATGTACCCCCAAACGATCAGATACGGAGCCAAAACCCTAATTCTACCGCCGCAACTTTCTGTATCCATGAGATCCCATCTTGGGGCCTGTTCCGGAGCTCCGCCGGAGGGGGCATCGATCACGGAGGGCTTCTACATCAACACCATAGCCCCTCCGATGAAGTGTGAGTAGTTCACCTCAGACCTACGGGTCCATAGTTAGTAGCTAGATGGCTTCTTCTCTCTTTTTGGATCTCAATACAATGTTCTCCCCCTCTCTTATGGAGAACTTTTCGATGTAATCTTCTTTTTGCGGTGTGTTTGTTGAGACCGATGAATTGTGGGTTTACGATCAAGTCTATCTATGAACAATATTTAAATCTTCTCTGAATTCTTTTATGTATGATTGGTTATCTTTGCAAGTCTCTTCGAATTATCAGTTTGGTTTGGCCTACTAGATTGATCTTTCTTGCAATGGGAGAAGTGCTTAGCTTTGGGTTCAATCTTGTGGTGTCCTTTCCCAGTGACAGTAGGGGTAGCAAGGCACGTATTGTATTGTTTCCATCGAGGATAACAAGATGGGGTTTTCATCATATTGCATGAGTTTATCCCTCTACATCATGTCATCTTGCTTAAGGCGTTACTCTGTTTTCATTAACTTAATACTCTAGATGCTTGCTGGATAGCGGTCGATGAGTGGAGTAATAGTAGTAGATGCAGGCAAGAGTCGGTCTACTTGTCTCGGACGTGATGCCTATATACATGATCATGCCTAGATATTCTCATAACTATGCTCAATTCTATCAATTGCTCAACAGTAATTTGTTCACCCACCGTAGAATACTTATGCTCTCGAGAGAAGCCACTAGTGAAACCTATGGCCCCCAGGTCTATCTTCATCATATTAATCTCCTACTACTTAGTTATTTCCTTTGCTTTTTACTTTGCTTTTAGTTTACTTTGCATCTCTATCACAAAAATACTAAAAATATTATCTTATCATATCTATCAGATCTCACTCTCGTAAGTGGCCATGTAGGGATTGACAACCCCTTATCGCGTTGGTTGCGAGGATTTATTTGTTTTGTGCAGGTACAAGGGACTGGCGCGTAGCCTCCTACTGGATTGATACCTTGGTTCTCAAAAACTGAGGGAAATACTTACGCTACTTTGCTGCATCATCCCTTCCTCTTCGGGGAAAACCAACGCAGTGCTCAAGAGGTAGCACGACCCATCTTCACCAGCAAACATTCAAGACCCTCGCGAGGGGCCAAGCCTCGCGAGGCGGACGATGTAAGACCTCCTCAAGGGCGGTCTCACCAGGCTGGCTTGTGAGGGGTTGGGAGATCAAGGCAAGGGGCGCCTCACAAGGTTTCTGTGACGCAAGACATGACAACTGGAGCCAGGCAGGTGCCAGGCGGGCGCAGTGTCCTCTATTCCTCTTTGGTGCTAAAGGGGCAAGCGCAGACAAGGAGTCCCGAGGCGTCAGCCAAAGGTTTCCATATCGGTGCAACAAGACCAAGACCAGCAGGACGGCAGGACGGAGGTCACCGTGGAGCCCAAGACGGCGTCACCACCAGAGCCTTTGGCAGGCGAAGACTACTTTTGTCATGATAGCTTGTACTAGTTGTCTCCCTTCGAATTTGGCTGTTGTGGGATCCCTTCCCGCTCAATATTTGGGAAGAGGACGAGGGCCTCTATAAATAGGACTAGCCACCATCATAGGGAGGCATCTGATTGAGACCAAGATCTGATCCATATCACCCCAGCCACTCAAGTTCACTAAGCACAAGAACACCCCTCCTCGCGAGGCTGTTCTTCCCTTGTAACTGTTCATACTCAGCCCAAGAGGCATTCCACTACACCACACTAGAGTAGGGTATTACACCACAACGGTGGCCCGAACTAGTATAAATCTTGTGTCTCATGTTCTTTGGGTACGTCGAGCTAGGCTGTGAGATCGTAGAGTGCGCGAGCTAGAGAGGGGGAGAGATCTTTGTGTGCCCCCCAGTGTTCGAACCTCAAGGGTTTTGCCGGAACCCGAAATCCGACAGGCTTGTCCCGAACGCGTTGTCGGGCATCGTCAGGGTAGGCCCTAACGAGTGCACTGGCAGGGACATGGAAGTGGCCGGCCCCTTTGAGCTCTTCTTTGGTTCTTCATTAACTTGCGTTCGGGCCAGTTTCTGGTTTTCCCGCGTATCGTGTAAAGCCAATCGTGGTGGGGCCATTCTTGTAATGGCCTGTGAATGACTTTAACGCATGGGGGAATAACTGCCAATTCACTCTTCCCACCACACCCTTATCCTCAGCCACGTATGCTGCATGCATCGCGCGGGGTAGGTAACGGAGGCGCGTAGTGCGGGAGAGCATCAAAGCAGGGCCCCGGTCTTCTTGAATTGTTGGAGGAGGGCAGTGGTTACCCATGGAGGGACCGTCTCTCTTCCCCGACCTGCCTATAAAAGGAGGGTGGGGGGGAGTAACGACGTCATCCGTCCTCGCATCCCTTCTCCTCCATCCTCTGCTTTCTCCTAGTTATGCTGAAGGGAAGGGCCTGGGGCCAGCCCCCGGGCAGTAGCTTGAGGTTTGCGATACCAAATGCTCGTGCTAATGCTTGGGGAGTGAGTCTGGTCCAAGCCCAGAAAAGACGCGGCGGACGAGTCGTCCGTGGTGTGGGAGATACGAAGCTTTCCCATTGTGGTGAAATGCTTATCTCCTCTACCTCGGTCGGTCATCCATCGGGTAACCCAGCATCTTGCCTTGAGCTGCTGCCACTCGTTAGCCCGACGACCAGGTTCTTGGAGCCCTCGGTGCCCGTCCGGGGTGTAGTGCTAGGGATCATTGGTAATCCCAGCACTGCCCCTTTCGGTAGGTTTGGGGCTGATGTTGAAGGGAGATGCGCCTTCCTGCCCCGAGCCGCTGGCCATCTTGGCTCTCGGCTGCTTCTCCGGGGAAGGTGCCGCGCTGGTGGCCTAGCGTCTCTTCGGAGCGGTGGTGATGGAGAGAAAGCGAGGGAAGACGGAGAAGGCGGGTGGCAGGGCGTCAAGTCGGAGTACAATGGCACTGATTCCTTCGCCTCCGACTTGTGACTTGTCGCCTCATCTTTCCGCTCTTTCCCTTGCTCCCCGGCACCATCATCACCAGTCTCTTTGGGTGATAGCCAGGGAGGGATGTTCCCTTGGTGCCTTCACCTCCCCTCCAATAGTCTTCCGGCTGAGATTGGGTGGATGACTCCACCGGTGCTCAAGCCGGGTCTTCTTGCTGGTCCTGGAGGTGGTGACCAGGGCACCACTGAGCTGCTCCCTGTCCCCTCCTTCGTAGCCTTGCCACTTCCGATCTTGTCAGGCCGCGCCTGGCAGGCCGTGATGGGCTCCTGCTTGGGTGCTTCTTTAGTCCTCTCCTCTTCCGACCGCAAAACCTGGCGGAGGGAAAATGAAAAGAGGAGATTACGGGGAACTTATCTCTTTTCAATCTTAAATCTGTAGGCGTCTACCAAATTTTAGTTCAAATAATGTAATCTCTTGAATCCATGCCTGTGCCATGTAATGTTTGTACTTGTTTGATCAACATATTAATGAAAAATATGAACCTTGTCGGGGACTCGTGCATGTATACATCCATGCAGAGGTGGAGTGCCTCTTTATTTTTTAAATAAACAAGTTTTCCCTGGCAGGCTATCCTGCCGGTACCCTCTATTTTGTTGCCAGGGAGTTAAGCCAACAGGGCACAAATTGCGGTGAGGGACCAGCCCCCGCCAATCTTTTTTCAGCAAAGGCCACTGCGACCATCCTGACCGAAGTAGTGTTCAAGTCTAGGGATGGGAACTCCTAAGTTTCAAAAAGCGGCAAGGTTCTCTTATGCACAGGTTTTTGCTTACACAACACGTATGGACAAGAGATTGAACATATCTCTTTGGTTTGCCGGAGACCACAGTGTTGGTTCAACTTTCCAGCTTCACTTAGAGGCCAAGTTCTCGGCAAGAACCTGCAGTTGTATGCAGATGGAAATGATGCCAGATGCGATCTTATCTACATGAACATGCGATGCTCATGAAATTCTTAGGCATGCATGCAACTTGTCGGGCCCCCAGCGCTTCATTTATTTCTTTGTTGCTCAGGGTCTACGACTGGCTTTGTACAAGGGGTTAGATGCAACTGAGGCAAGGACTATACAAAAGGGTGGCTGCCGGACAGGGCCCGACAGTCACGCCTTACGGGTAGAACTTCCAGAGATGCTAAATATTCCATGAGTTTTGCAATTGAATGCCATCTCCGGTCTCCAGACGGACCGCGCCAGGTCTGCTGACTCGAACTACCCGGTAAGGGCCTTCCCACTTTGGTGTCAACTTTTTTGTACCCTTGGCGGACTGAACGCGCCTAAGGACAAGGTCGCCTTCCTCAAAACACCGGGCATGAACCCTGCGGCTGTGATAGCGACGCGGGGCTTGCTGATAGCGTGCAACACGCGTAGCAGCTCGGAGACGGTTCTCCTCAAGAAGCACAGCGCCGTCACGCCGGTGTTGATCCTACGCTACTTCATCGTAGGCAAGCACTCGAGGCGACCCGTAAATGAGTTCCGTGGGGATAACTGCTTCTGCCCCATAAACTAGGGAGAAGGGAGTCTGCCCAGTAGCTCGATTTGGTGTCGTTCTGAGGGACCAGAGAACTACTGGCATCTCATCAATCTATTGCCTGCCGCACTTCTACAGCGTATCAAATGTTCTCGTCTTGAGTCCTCGCAACACTTCAGCGTTCACCCTCTTAGCTTGTCCATTGCTTCTGGGATGTGCAATAGAGGCAAATGAGATCTTGCTTCCGAGGGCATGAATGTATTGCATGAAGGCATGACTCGTGAACTGGGTGCCATTGTCGGTGATGATCAAGGACCCTGAAGCGGCACACCAATCCTTTCAATAACTTGATTGCTGACTAAGTAGTCACCTTTCTGACGGCATCTACTTCCGGTCACTTTGTAAACTTGTCGATGGCAACGTAAAAGAATTCAAAGCCGCCAACAACTTGGGGGAAATGGCCGAGGATATCGAGCCCCGAGACCGAAAAGGGCCATGACAAAGGGATTATCTGAAGAGCTTGTGCAGGCAGATGGACGTTCTTGGAATGGAACTAGCAGGCTTCACACTTTGTAACTAGCTCAACCGCATCTTGGAGGGATGTGGGCCAATAGAATCCTTGCCGGAATGCTTTCCCAACTAATGCCCTTGATGCAATGTGGGAGTCGCACATGCCTTTGTGTATTTCCGCCAGCAGTTCCTTTCCTACTTCTCGATAGATTCACTTCAATTTTACACCATTGGGCCTCCTTCTGTATAGAGTGTCATTGACAAACTGATACATACTGGCCCTCCGGGCTACTATTTCAGCTTCCTCTTGCTCATCGGGAAGTTCTCCAATTTTGAGGAAATGGACTATGTGCCTTGCCCAAGATGGGGCCTGGGGATCGGCAACAAGGACTAGTGGCACCTCCTCATCTGCGGGAGCGCGTTCCTCGACCGTAGGGACTAGTGGCCCGACAGGAGGGCGCAACCTGGTAATCGATGGGGAGTTGTTTCTGGCAGGGTCCCTACCAGGGGCCCCGGGAGGCTCTACCAGGAGAGGCTTACCGGAGTCCAACTTCCTCCTCTTTTGGACCATTGTTTCCGGGGATACGGAGGGCTGAGTAAGATGGAGAACAAAAGTTTCTGGTTCCACAGGAAGTTTTTGCGCATCACACTTTGACAGATGATCAGCTATGCTGTTTTCCACATGGGGCACGTGCTCTATTTGCAATCCGTCAAAGCGCTCCTCCAATCTTGAACCCGACAAGGAGCCCTTCATATTCTGCTATATTGTTTGTTGCATCCTCCCAGGGAAAATGCATCTAGATGACGTACTTCAAGTGCTCCCCAGTGGGAGCAATAAGAAGCACGCCAGCCCCTGCACCTTGCATGGAGAAAGCACCATCAAAATACATGATCCATTCTCGGGGCGCTTCCTTGCCGGGGGTAACTATTTCTAGTACTTCTTCATCAGGGGTTGGCATCCATTCTGCAATAAACTCTGCAAATGCCCTGCTCTGAATTGTTGATGTGCTCTCAAATTTCAGGACAAAGCTGGATAACTCCAAAGACCACTCCACTATTATGCCTATATCCTCAGGGTTTCGGAGTATCCTTTGCAATGGAAAGCGGGTGACAACCATAATCTCATGGGCTTGGAAGTAGTGGCGCAGTTTCCTTGAGTCCATAATGAGGCAAAAAATCAACTTGTGCACAGGAGAGTACCTCGATCTAGCCCCCTGTAATAGGGACTGGCGAAGTATACTGGGTGCTACACCACTTTCTTCCTTGTCGCGTCCTTGGGGTTGCCCGTGCTGCCGTGATCTTCTTTGTCCTGATCCTCATCCGGACCTGTCGGGCTTTGTTCACTCTTTGTTTCCTCTACTTCCCGATGTTCCACTAGGGCTGCACTAACCACTTCATTAGTTGCCGCTAAGTACAACAACAACGACTCTTGTGGTTTAGAGGAAACCAAAGTGGGCATAGAGGACAAGTAGGTCTTCAAATCTTGTAAAGCTGCATATGCTTCTGGGGTCCACTTTATGGGCCCTGCCTTCTTCAAAATTTTGAAGAACGACAGGGCACCCTCGGTAGACTTGGAGATGAATCTGCTAAGTGCGGCAACACACCCTATCAGACGCCTCACATATTTGACTGTCCTGGGTGCCTGGATCTGTTCGATAGCCTTGATCTTGTCAGGGTTGGCTTCGATCCCACGATGGGACACAAATAACCCAAGTAGCTTGACAGAGGGAACGCCAAACACACACTTCTCCGTATTCAGCTTCAAGTTGATCTTGCGCAGATTAGCAAATGTCTCCTCCAAATCCTGAATGATGGTTGATTTGTCCTTGGTCTTGACCACGATATCATCCATGTAAACCTCAATGTTTCTATGTAACTGTGGTTCAAAACCAATCTGGACTACTCTTGCAAAAGTGGACCCAACACTCTTTAACCCAAAAGGCGTGCGCACAAAGCAGTACGTACCACATGGGGTGATGAATGAGGTCTTCTCTTCGTCTTCCTTGGACATGAAGATCTGATGATACCCAGAGTATGCATCCAGAAAGGAGAGCAAATCACAACCTGAAGTGGAGTCCACAATCTGGTCGATGCGCAGCAAGGGAAATGGGTCCTTCGGGCAAGCCTTGTTGAGATAAGTAAAATCTATGCAAAGCCTCCATTTTTTGTTAGCCTTGCATAAGACCACTGGGTTCGCTAACCATGTCGGATGCATTACTCCTCTGACCAGACCAGCTGCCTCAAGCTTCTTAATCTCCTCTACAATGAACTGCTGCCTCTCCAAGGCGTGCTTTCGAACCTTCTGCTTGACGGGTCAGGCATGTGGGCAGGCAGCAAGGTGGTGCTCGATTACCTCCCTCGGAACACTGGGATATCAAATGGTTGCTAGGCAAACACATCGACATTCGCTCGCAGGAAGGCAACGAGCGCACTTTCCTATTTGTCATCAATGGTGGCGCTGATGGTGAAGGTACCATCAACGCCAGGCAGCCCTGCCCGGACCTTCTTCACATGTGGTGCAACAACCTTGGATCTCTTGCTGTTGGAACTCTCCGTCAAGTCATCAATAGGCTTAGCACACTCCAAAGAGGTACACTTCTTGGATTCCTTGCTGGTGTCTCTGCTATCCTTCTTCTTTCCCCTGTTCTCCTTGGCGGGCAGTGCTACTGTCGCGGCCTTTGCCGCGACTACGTCTACATTTTATCCATGCAAATAAATGCATCTTTCTCATCTGTCAGAATGGAAATGACTCCTACCGGCCCTCACATCTTGAAGGTGTTGTAGGCATAGTAGGATGCTGCCATGAATTTTGCCAAAGCTGGGCGTCCAAGGATCCCATTGTAGGGTAGGGGGAGATCCACCACGTCAAACACAACCTTCTCAATCTGGTAATTCAATTCTCCTCTGAATGTCACTAGCAACGTGATATTTCCATTAGGATGACTCCTGCCGAGATTTACTCCTTGAAATGTGTTGTAACCTTTAGTTCTCCCTCTGCTATCTGAAGCTTGCTGATAATCTTTGGGTAAATCAGATTCAACCCGGCCCCATCGATAACCAACATCTTTGTGACCTTGAGGTTGTGAATTGTTGGAGAGACCAACAATGGCAAACACCCTACCGCAGTGGTGCGGTCAGGATGGTCCTCTTCATCAAAGATGATGGGAGTGCATGACCATTTGAGCGGCTTCCGAGACTTTGCCGTTGGCTCCACAACATTGACCTCACGTGCCCATCGTCTAAGTTGGTGGTGAGAGGAGTGCAAAGATGCACCCCTGTTAATGCATAGGGTGTCAGTGGCCTTCTGGTATTCCTGCTCGCTGGTTTTCTCCTCATCCCCTCCATCACTCTCATCATTGCAAACTTCCTTCTCTCGGCCCATGGCGGGTTTTCCTTAGTTCCGAAAAGCCTTGCCAGGGCAATTTTCTTCACCGCCTCACCCCTTCCTGCCAGTGCCATTCTGACCTTTTTCCTTATCACTCTTCTCATATTCAGCCCTCTGCCTCTTGATGAGCTATTCCAACTAGTGACACTCTTGAAGATCATGGCCTTTGGTCTGAAGAATCTTGCAGTATGGCCCATCGCCTTTCCCAGCCCTCTCGACAGCTGCAGCCTCCCGGCAGTCAGCGCACGTGACAGCTTCCTTGCCGGGCATCGGCCTTAGCCTTCTTGCTAATACTAAGCGTGCCCGATCCTTCGACGGTCATGACTGCCTTATCCTTGTGCCTCTTGTTGGGCTTCTTGTTCTTCTTCTGGCTGGTGGACTCGTCGTCATCCTCTGAGTCGATGTCGACGCAAGCTTCTTCTCAAGGGAGTTTCTTTCCCTCCTCCACCCGAGCGCATTTTTCCACCAAGGTTTACAGCTCCTTCACAGTCTTGGGCAACCGCACATTCATCTTGGAACATATCCCGCGGTTGTGCAAATTGGATTGGAAGGCAGCTATCACAGCCGCCGGGTGGATATTTGGGATATTTCTGTGGACTCTGCTGAATCTCTGCATATACTTGCGGAGAGTCTCTCCTTCTTTCTGTTGGAGAAGCTCCAAGTCACTGGGCCGTCCTGGTTTTTGATGGCCTCCCGTGAAGGCGCCAATGAACTCATGGCACAGGTCAGCCCACGACGGAATGGAGTTCTTCGGCAGGTGTATCAGCCAAGACCTCACATTGGACTTGAGTGCCAAAGGGAAGTAGTTGGTGAACACCTTCTCGTCTCTTCCCCTGGTAGCTTGAACAACAATGGTGTAGATGCTCAAGAACTCTACCAGGTTCAGCCTCCCATCATACTTCTCGGGTATCTATGGCTTGAACATGCGAGTGGATGCCAACGGACTTGTGGCAGATCACGAGTAAAGGCAGGGCACCCAACCTCGAAAGGCAAACACCCACTAGTCTCGAGCACATGCTCGTTGACGTCGGGGACATCGCACCCATTGGTCCGATAGTGGTCGTCGTGGCGTCGCTCGACGATGACGCGCGCCTCCCCTCCGCCTATCCTCCGGGGCTTGCCATTAGCCTGGATGTTCTCGAGGGTCGGAAGAGGTCATCGAGATGTCATCGGGTTCTTGATTTTGCGGCTCCCGCGCTGATTGCCGTGGTGGGGACTACACAGTGGGGGCGACTCCTTCCATACGGCCAACAGCGCGAGCCGTTGTTGTCACTTGGGGAGGCCGCGATGGGCCTGCTCACTGCGAGCCCCCAGACTCGGCGAAGCCAATCCGACATTGAATAGTAGCTCTCCATTCATCCATCTGATCGGCCGTCGGCGGGAACATCAACAGCAGTTGGGCCCACGCCATGGCCTCCTTAGTGATGCTTGGCATTAGTAACGATGATGTAGATCCTACGGTCACCTGGCTTCTGACGGTGCCGGTGGTGACTGCGTCTCACCCCCGTTGTTGCGAGCCAGCCACTTGGATGGCGCGGTGACGCGGTGAAGGCGCTTGAGGGCCAGTGGCTCCATTGGGTATAGTGGTTGGGTCAACCCGCTCCAGGTGAGGCGCACGCCCTACGGTCGCACCCGCGGTGGGGGCTGCCGGAGGGTGGCGATTCGCCCCAGACCGGGTGCCACCACTGTGGTTGTGCCCTTAGGCGAGGGGAAGAGGTACAGATGGAATAACCCCTTCGTCCGTACATCGTGGAGCATGACCGTTGGTATGCTGCTGATGCTGCTCTCCTCTGGTGCCTCCCGCTCCTGCTTCGGCCGCGGGGGAGGTGGTGACAACGCCTCCTGCACCGACCGCATCCCCCGCAGCGCCCACATCCTCGCACGACTCCACATTCCCCGTGGCGCTGGCAGCCGCAGGTGGCGGAGCCTTCGAGGTGGACAGGTGAGCTATGGCACCGGGCTTCTTCTTGGGCGCCATGGTCGATGGAGTTGTCGATGATGAAAATAGTGATGAAGATGAGGTGCTGCTCATGCTTTCAGGTTCGCGCAAGTGATCCCCCTACCTTGCGCACCAAAGATGACATGGGAAACCACAACCACCTATGGGACCAAGAGTGGATGAGTGGAACAAGACGGTAGAGATCACATGGGTAGTCTTCACCCAAGTTCGGGCTGCCATGAGGCGTAAAACCCCACTCCTGCTTTGGTGGATTAATGGTGGAAAAATGGTGGTGAGCGCAACACGCTTGCCTGACAGGGTTTGCCTCGGGGTGAGAGTGACTACACGTGCAAGGACGTGCGAGGGTCCGAATCCTTTCTACGGTTGCCATGGGCCTCCTTTTATAGGTCAAGGGGTCACCATGGTGGCAAATCAGTCTTCATGCACTGATTAGATAGAAAACAGTGTTATCATACCTAACTCCGCAGGCTAACATAGCGCATTAAATGCGCCGCTAAACGTCACATTGCAGCTCGCCCGGCAGGCCGTGTCGGGCTATTTTGCCAGCTTCGCGCCTGCTTGCTTGACACGTCTAAAGACAGGCGTCACTTGGAGATATTTTTTGTAGTATGTGGCTTCCATGTGGCGAATAATAGCCACTTAGTCACTATGGAGCTTGACACCGCTGTGATTGACGATGTGCATTGTGATGGGGTGGTGCGATGGAGTGGTTCTGCTTCCGTAAGCCCCGACAGGCCTGCCGGGATGACCCGATGGCTTGCTTCCGAGGGCTAACCCCATCCTGGCCAGCCTGGCTTGCCCGGTAAGGGAGGTTTTCCCCTTAGCGATATCTTGATTTTCTGGCTCTTCTTGGTCTTCCCGATCTTTTCTTGGATCCTTCAAAGGACTGGTCCCTTGTACTCCAATCCGACCTTGGTGCTGTGAACTTATTCTTGTGCCTGTGCACAGTCTGGGCAATGCACCCAGGGTTTGTTGCACCAACACAATCTCTTAAATCGCTTCAAAAGACTCGACAACGAAAATGTTCAGCAAACCTTCGATCGCCTCACTAACATCTAAAATGAGCTTCAAGCACTTGGTGCCACTGACATCACCAACCATGAGGTGGTGAAGAAATTGCTGACATGATTCCTCATTCGATACACTAGTACTGATGATTCAAGAACATGGAGACAACAATTCACTAGATCCTACTGATATCCTCGAGAGGCTAAATACTCATGAGTTCCAACAAGCTGAGAAAAGAAATCTCTACGGGCCAAGCTATGGAAGATCACGTGCTCTTAAGGCCAAGGCAATTTCCTCATCTGAAGGGGAAGATTCTGATAGCAGCCTTGGTGATCCTAAGGAACTGAGCCAGGAGCTAGCTATGCTCGTGAGGAAATTCCAGAAGTTCTCTAGACGTGGCCAATTTGGAAAATCTTCAAGGAATGATGACATGATATCAAATTCTTCATACTATGACTACAAGAAAAGGACTTGCCATAAATGCAAGAAGCCTGGTCACTACATGGCTGATTGTACTCAAGGGTTGAAGGATTCAAAGAGAAGAAATACAAGGATGAAAATTCAGATGACTCAAAGAAAAAGAAGAAATCTTCAATGTCCTCATCATCAAAATATTCCTAGTCTTTCATCTCACAAGAAGAGCAGTTCCAGAAAGGCTCGGGCATCCATTGGCAAGGAAAGGGACTCTGAAGCTGAATCTAAGGAAAATGAGGAAGACGAGGAATCTTAGGAGCCAGACTCTGGTGTGGCGAGCCTAGCTCTCACTACTGCTTTCGTCAGAAAGTCCATCTTCAACACCGAGGAACATGGCAACACCAACACCGCTAACGATGGCGACGTGACTACGCTCCCACCTATTGCTTCATGGCAAAAGGTGCCAAGGTACTCAAATATCCCTCCTCTGAGTCAAGTGAAGATGAATCTGATGAAAACCTCAAACTAAGCTATTCCAAGCTTGCTACTATTGCCATGAAACAACAAAAAGCTTCGGAAATGGTTCAAAATTTGCTAGACTAAAGCCGTAACTAGTTGGGTGAGGAATTGAATCGGACTCAAACCTTGGCTGATAATCTTCAGTGACTATAGTCTAAGTTTGGTAACCTTCAAGATCATCATGTAAGACTCTTAGCTGATCATGAGAAGCTTTCTTATGAATTTCTTCAAAGAAAGCATCTGGAGAAGCTAAGGGTGAGTCATGATGATATTTAAAAGGAACATGATTCTTTGCTTGCTCAACAGATCATTTCCGCTCAGGATGAATTCATTCTACCATGTTTGAAATGCATTGAACGTGAATCTGCTAATTCTTCACCTGAAAGTTCAAATGCTTCTATTGTTGCAAATTCTTCGACTATTTCTCTAGTCACAAATTCCTCATCTAAGGATACCACAAGTATCACGGACAATGCAAGGTTGAAGGAATTGTATGTGACAGGCATGTACAAAAGCCTCAAAGGGCATCAGGCTCTTTGTGATGTGCTTAAGAAGCAGATCCTCAGCAGGAACCCTAGGAAAGAGGGTATTGCATTTGAGAGGAAACTCAATGTTGATGGGTCCTACTGGAAATCTAAGCAGTACCCCAAAACCATATGGGTTGTTGCAAAAGGACCTCCCGTAGATCCACCCACTTTATCTGGCTTTACATGTGAATCTTCGTATTCATCTGATGAGTCATTTGATTCCAACTATAAGTTGTTCAAAAATCAGATGGTGAAGTATTTGCTAGATATGTTGGAACTAACTGTAGGAACGGTCCTCCTGTGAAGAAGATCTAGGTTCCCAAAAGCTGCCTTGAAAGTATTAAGGTGAATGTCCTCATGACACCACCTATGAAGAATAGGTATCCCAGATCAAATTCTTCATATGCACCAAACTCTTCATGTGGATCAAAGTCCTCACGTGGATCAAATTCCTCATATGGATCCAAGTCCTCATATGGATCAAATTCCTCATATTAACATCATCGTGCTAATGCATCTGTTTCATAGGGAAACTCTAAGAGTCATGAATATGTGCATTATTCTTTGAATCATTATATTCATAAGTCCTTGAATAATTTATCTCTTATTCATATGCATACTCTAACCGTGCTTATGTGAAACAAAGTGCACTGGCTTCAATGCCACCATTCTCTTGTGGAGCTCACAGAATGATGAACTCTTTGCCACTCCTCCAGATGTGGGTGGTGAAGAAAAAGAACTAATCTCTTATGCAGGGTCAGGTCTCTAGACGAACTTGAACGTTTGAAGAATTTGTTGGATACATGAGAATGCTTGAAAGGACGCAAGCTAATCATGAAGAAATGATTCACTCATTTCTCACGTCCTCATACTGCTATATACATATATGTGCTGCATTATTTGATGAGATTATGTCTAATGAATTGGATGTCATATTCTTCACTCTGAAGAATATGAGTTCGTAAGAAGCACTAATTCATCTGCAGGATGATACACCCAAAGCTACTGGGTGGGTCCTCGATATTGGATGTACAAATCACATGACCGGTGACAAGAACTTATTAATGGACACTGCTTTATCTCCATCGCATCTGAAGCATATCACCTATGTTGACAAGGCAAAAACAAGGTATTGGGTCTAGGTAGGGTTGCAATCTCAAAGGATAGACACGTGGACAAAGTCATGCTTGTTGAGTCCCTTGGATTTAACCTCATGTCTGTCCCAATGCTTTGTGATCCTGATATGGTTGTCGTCTTTGGCAAATATCATTGCATTGTGCTCATGGAATATGACAATTCCTATGTCTTCGAAGGCATTATGAGAGGAGACTTGTACATTGTTGATTTCTCTGCAGGACCATAGCCTGCCACATGTCTACTTGCAAAAGCTTCAGAAGGCTGGCTATGGCATCATCGACTCAGTCATGCTGGCATGAGGAACATGCACACGCTTGTGAACAAGAATGTAACACCCCCAGTGTCATGCTATAGTAACCCCCTGTGACTAAACTAATCATTTTCCTAATAGTTCTTAATCACCTTTGTTCAATACCCCATTTCGAAATTCCAGTCAATTCAAATTCAAGTGAAGTTTGAAGTTGCCCAAAAGTTGCTGGAAAAATGTTCATCATTTGTCAAAAATTCCATAACAATTATTTGTTAAGGAACACAACATCACTTTTGTGCAAAGATGAGCATTAGTAATTAAAACAACACTAATTTAGCATTTTTTAAATGCTATCCTATTTATGGAGAATACCAAATGAATTCTTCTGGTCTCCAAAATATTTTTGGCACTTTCTATAATCACCAGGGATTTTATGGGACACCTCCCAAATTTTTGCTAAGTGGAATAGTTGGCCAAATAATTCCCTTTCTATCTCTGTTAAATAAACAAAAGATTTTATTTAAGAAAATGAAAGAGCACAGGCCACTGTGCACTAGGCCAAGTGCACAGTGCCTGGCCCGAGCAAACTGGCCCAGGTAGGCCGACCCACTCCCCCTCCCCCAGTCGCTTCCTGTTCCTTCGACAGGGCGGGGAAGCACGCGCCTGTCCCCGTCCAACCACCTCGCCGGCAACGCCCAGCGAGGGGATAAGGCTCCGGACGCCTCGGTCCTCTCCCCCGCTCTCCACTGTCGCCCGCTCCGCCTCTCCCTCTCCCACCAGATCCCTCCTTACTCCCCCTCGTTCCCCACCTCAACCGAGCGCCGCCGTAGCCATGGCTGTGCCGTAGCCGCGACCACCGCCCACCCCGCGCCTCGCCAGCACGTCCGCAAGACGCGCCGTCGACCTCTACCTCAACTACACCTCGCCATCGAGCTCGAGGAGCACCGCAGGCCGTGGATCAAGCCGTCCCCTTCCGGCTCGGTCGCCGGCGATCTTCCTCCTCTCTGACGCCGCTGCTGCTACCAATCCTCCAAGGCCCAACGTGTGAGCCATGCGGTGAGATTCTCCGTCTCCTGCTCCCCTCTGTTAGCCTCTTCGCGCGCCGTAGCTACCTTGTCGCCGTTGCTGTGAGCTCGTCGCCGCGGATCGCCCCGCCGTCGTGGCCATAGCCCCTGCCGCGCTCACCTGGGCACGGCATCGAGCTCCTGGTGCTCCCTGGAGCACAACGAGCTCACGACCAAGCCTCCCCGCGCCCTCTAGCCTCATTTTCGACCACGGGCGAATGCCAGCGTCCGCTCCGCCTCTCATCGTCGTGGTTCTAGCCCGTTACGGGCCGCGCCACCACCGTAGATGGATGCGGGGTCGAACACCCGATCGTACGCGCCTAGCCGCACTTCTCCCGTGCCCCGTAGCGCGATCCCGGCGAGGCCCCGAATGCCACCACTGCCTCCCCTCATCGCCGGCGCCGTTTCTGGTAGCTCGCTCTGGCCGGCCTCACCACGCGACGCGGCGGGCTCTCCCCGTTCAAAAGCGCCCGCCCGCGCCCGTGTTGGCCCCTTGTAGGCGAATCCCGGCCGTCTCCGGTGATGTGCCGCCGCGGGAGAGGTTGTCAGAGCCATCTCCGACGCCCTACCGGCGTGGCCGGTCAGGGCCACTCCCCTGGTCACTGCCCCGTGGGCCCCCTGGACCCAGTTGACCATTTTGACCATGGTCAACTATGCTGACTGGGCACTCAATGCCACTAACACGCGGGCCCCCCCACATAATTAACTTAATTAAAACTTTTTCCTAAATAAAATAATTAGCTAAACTAATTAGTCACTAACATGTGGGGCCTAGCTAATAATTGCTCTGTTTAATTTAAAAATAACCCAGTGTTAGCTCTTTGTGTATGACATGTGGGACCCACTAGTCAGTTTGACCTGGTCCGCCGTCCTGTTGACTGCTGATGTCACAGTGATGTCATGTTGACGTAGTTTTTCCTTTCTGTTAATTTATTTAATTCCAGTAAATGTTTAAATCCTTGATAAATCATAGAAAATAATCCGTAACTCGGATGAAAATGTTTTCTACATGCAAGTTGCTCAAAAAAACAAGACGAACCCGAATACGCTACCCACATACCTGTCAGATGCCTCTAACTATCTGAAAGACATGGAACATTCCCCTTCCGGTCACCTGTCTGACATAGGTCCGGAACCGGGAATACCTTCCCGGTTGAATTCCCCTTCACCTGTATCATGCAGCGCTATGTTAGAGCACTCCTAGCGCTGCGTGTTGCCATGTTATGCCTTGTGATGTATTGTTTGCTTTGTATTTACTGTTTCTTCCCCCTCTTCTCTCCGGTAGACCCCGAGACCGATGCTGCCCCTGTGATCAACTACGTCGATGACAACACCCTCCTTACCAGAGCAACCAGGCAAGCCCCCGCTTTGATCATCCCGATATCGCCCATTCCATTCTCTCATGCTTGCATTAGATTTTGCTACTGTAATTGATTTCTCCTATTCTGATGCATAGCCTACTTTTGTAACCTACTTATTGTTACCAACCTGCTTATCCTAAACTGCTTAGTATAGGCTGGTTAGTGATCCATTAGTGACCCCACCTTGTCCTTGTTGCCCCTGCTTCATCATCGAAGACCCGTTCAACGGGATCGAAGACCAGAGCCCAACACCTCACATCACTTCACGCCCCTTTTGTTGCTCGACTCTGCAGAGTTACCATCGAGTGCCGAGGGTGGAACCTCATACATCACTCCTGATGAGATCTCTGTAGTGTAGCTATCCGGTCGTGGTCATTGAGGGTGATTTCCTCCTTAACCACTTCCGATACGGCTCTGTCGTGCAACCCCCCAAGTGTGAACCCCGAGGGTGGATCCTCTTACGTTCACCTTGATGATTACATAGAGTAGAATTCATTGGGGGTGATTCCTCGGGTTTTCCCCTTGGTGTTAGACACGCGGTTACTATGGTTGCTATGACTTTACACTGAACCATGTTACTAAAGACGGGTCAGCCCTGAGGGGTACCCGCGCGAGCTTAATTGCGAGTGATGTGGAGTCGGGTTGACCGGGAAGGTGCCCGCGAGATTCTTACGAGGCGTGACCAAGCATTCTTACCCCTTGCCGCAAGCCCTTGAGACGGGGTGAAGGGGTCACATCTTTTGTGAGTCTCTGCTTGTTGCCACGTATTCCTAATCCACCACGATTTGGATATTTGATCCGAGGGTCCTCTGGCCTGATAGCACGAACCATCACGTGGGAATTGTATGGGCGTTCTGTGTCGTATGCATCAGCCGAAGCTTAATAGACGTCAGCGACTGAGCGGCGCGCACCGGGTCGGACTGGTAAGCTCCTGCTTTTTTAAGGAGGTAGCTAGGTCTATTCACCGGCTGCCCACGCAACGTGCGGGAGTTCCCCGTGTGATGGCCCATGACCCCTGGGGGGCATAGGTTTAGTCCGGCGTGCTAACCTCTCTATTAAGCCTAGGTCGGGTTGCGGTGTATTGTTTGGCCGAGGCCGGGCATGACTGAAAGCACAAGTGCTCCCTAGGTGGTTTTGGCAATTGATGACAACATATCTCTTGTTGGACTAATGTTTCTCTCTAGTATGTTTCAGATAAGTTCAACAATGGAGTGGCATGGACTAAAGGTTGTGGGAACTCCTTCAAGATGCTAAGGACAAAGGATTGGCTAAAGCTTAAAGCTCAAGACTCTTCATTTTACATTTTAGTGATCCAAGATCACATTGAGTCCATAGGAAAAGCCAATACTATCAAGGAGGGATGAGGTGTTGCTTAATGAGCCTCTTGCTTCATGTGCTTAATGATATGCTCCAAAATCCTCAGCTACTTTCCCACTTCCACAAATCACCTAAACCCTAAGCCAAACTCGGTCATACCGATTCTTCCTATCCGGCGCCACCGAGTTTCACATGTCATAAGCCACTGCCAAACCCTAGCAATTCGGTTCTACTGATAGGGATCTCGGTCTCACCGAGATGGGATTGCAAACTCTCTGTTTCCCTTCCATAACTTTTCGGTCTCACCGAAAGAGCGAATCGGTCCCACCGAGATTGCAGTGTAAACTCTCCGTTTCCTTTTTGTAACTTTTCGGTCTCACCGAAAGAGCAAATCGGTCCCACCGAGTTTACCTGACCAACTCTCTGGTTAGCTTATTACCAAACTCGGTCTCACCGAGTTTGTGTAATCGGTCTCACCGAGATTACATTATGCCCAAACCCTAACCATATCGGTCCTACCGAGTTGCATGTCAGTCCCACCGAAAATCTCTAACGGTCACTAGGTTTACCTTTTCGGTCCGACCGAGTTTGTTGATTCGGTCCCACCGAGATTGGAAAACTATGTGTAACGGTTGGATTTTGTGTGGAGGCTATATATACCCCTCCACCTCCTCTTCATTCGTGGAGAGAGCCATCAGAACACATACACAATTCCAACTCATATGTTCTGAGAGAGAACCACCTACTCATGTGTTGAGACCAAGATATTCCATTCCTACCATATGAATCTTGATCTCTAGCTTTCCCCAAGTTGCTTTCCACTCAAACCTTCTTTCCACCAGATCCAAATCCTATGAGAGAGAGTTGAGTGTTGGGGAGACTATCATTTGAAGCACAAGAGCAAGGAGTTCATCATCAACACACCATTTGTTACTTCTTGGAGAGTGGTGTCTCCTAGATTGGCTAGGTGTCTCTTGGGAGCCTCCGACAAGATTGTGGAGTTGAACCAAGGAGTTTGTAAGGGCAAGGAGATCGCCTACTTTGTGAAGATCTACCACTAGTGAGGCAAGTCCTTCGTGGGTGATGGCCATGGTGGGATAGACAAGGTTGCTTCTTCGTGGACCCTTCGTGGGTGGTTGCTTCTTCGTGGACCCTTCGTGGGTGGAGCCCTCCGTGGACTCGCGCAACCATTACCCTTCGTGGGCGGAGCCCTCCGTGGACTCGCGCAACCGTTACCCTTCGTGGGTTGAAGTCTCCATCAACGTGGATGTAGGATAGCACCACCTATCCGAACCACGGGAAAAACATCCGTGTCTCCAATTGCGTTTGAATTCTCCAAACCCTTCCCCTTACATTCTTGCAAGTTGCATGCTTTACATTCCGCTGCTGATATACTCTTTGCATGCTTGCTTGATATGTATTGTGTATGTTGAAATTGTGCCTAAAACTCCACTCAAACCAAAAAGGCCTAAAAATTGCAACTTTAGCACTAAGTGTCTAATCACCCCCCTCTAGACACATCTACTTCTAGATCATTCAAGTGGTATCAGAGCTTTGGTCTCCATTGCCTTGGTTTAGTCACCATTGGAGGAAGATGGATGTGTCTACCTTAGGGAGTCTTAGACATAGAGTGCCTATTCTTGATGGAAAGTATTTTCACGAGTGGAAAAATGAGATGCTTGTAATCTTCAATCAATATCATTTGAACAAGTATATTGCTAGTCCTTGTGCACCTCATATTGATCCTTTGCATCCTACCCTAGATGAAGATATTGACATGATTCGCAATCTTAGAACTATTGAGCTCATCATTAGAGGATTGCCCAAAAATTTGATTGCTAATTTGCCTACTCTTAAATGTGCCTATACTATATGGAAATTTCTTGAGGAACGATTTCCCGATCATTCCTTGAAAAATTTGGATGAAATTCTCCATAAATCTATTGCCTTGAGTAAGATGGACTCTAGTGATCCTAGTTTTGGTGATTATCTATTTGAGCTTGCCAATCTCAAGCGAGCTAAAGGAGATGTTGGAATCATTAGTGATATCATATTCGAAGCTATAAGAATTCATAAAGGTGACCACTTTGATGATCATTTATCTAATGAATTACCCTCTCTAGGAAATGATGAGTCACAAGATCATGATGAACATGGATACTATGATGATGATGATAGTGACTTCGATCTTGATGATGCAATGAGACATTTTGGTCTTATGGCAAATCTTCGGGGATATGAATCAGGAGGAAAGGAATGGGTTCTTGATAGTGGATGTACTGATCATATGACCGGAGATGAAGAGATGTTTCGTGAGCTTGCTGAAAATGACGGCCCTCGAAAATATGTCACCTTTGGTGATAATTCAAAGGGTAAAGTGGTTGGCCTTGGTAAGGTGGCCATCTCACATGATAGTTCCATTCAAAATGTCATGCTCGTTGAATCTCTCGGCTACAACTTACTTTCAATATCTAGACTTGCTGATTTCGGTTTGAATGTCCTATTTACTGAGGTAGATTGCCAAGTATTTCGTCGAGACAATCATAAAATGGTCTTTACGGGTATGCGTAGAGGTGATCTTTACATTGTCGATTTCTCTAAAAAGGCACAACCTAAAACTTGCT
This sequence comes from Triticum urartu, assembly GCF_003073215.2. Lineage (NCBI taxonomy): Eukaryota > Viridiplantae > Streptophyta > Magnoliopsida > Poales > Poaceae > Triticum > Triticum urartu. The sequence continues at coordinate 264,280,944 of NC_053027.1, forward strand.
TTGTTGCTAAATCCTCAAAAGGTTGGTTGTGGCATAGACGACTAGGTCACGTTGGCATGAGAAACCTTGACAAGCTTATTAAAGGAAATCATATCCTTGGAGTTAACGATGTCATATTTGATAAGGATAGACTTTGCAGTGCTTGTCAAGCAGGTAAACAGGTTGGAGGAAGACATCCCGTGAAGAACATCATGACCACAAGGAGGCCACTCGAGCTACTTCATATGGATTTTTTGGTCCCAACGCCTACAAGAGTCTTGGTGGAAATTCTTTTGGTCTAGTTATAGTTGATGATTTTTCAAGATTTACGTGGGTGTTCTTTCTTAATGACAAGTCGCAGGTCCAGAAGATCTTCAGAAACTTCGCTAGGAAGGCCCAAAATCAGTTTGACGTGAAGATCAAGAAGGTTCGGAGTGACAACGGAACGGAGTTCAAGAACGCAAATGTGGACACCTTTCTTGACGAAGACGGGATTTCACATGAGTTCTCGGCTACGTACACAACTCAACAAAATGGAGTTGTTGAGAGGAAGAACCGGACGCTCATCGAAATGGCAAGAACGATGCTTGATGAATACAAGACGCCGAAGCACTTTTGGGCAGAAGCGGTTGAGACAGCTTGTCACGCAACAAATCGCTTATATCTTCACAAGCTACTCGGCAAGACGACATACGAGCTTCTCATCGGTAACAAACCCCAAGTTGGATACTTTCGAGTATTCGGCTCAAAGTGCTACATTCTTGATAAGCATCGTCGTTCAAAGTTTGCTCCTAAATCTCATGAAGGTTTTCTACTTGGTTATGGCTCAAACTCTCACACTTATCGTGTCTACAACAATTTCACCCGAAAGGTTGAAGAGACGGTAGATGTAATGTTTGATGAATCTAATGGCTCGCAAGTAGAGCAATTGCCAATTGATGTAGGAGACAAAGACCCTTCAGAAGCAATCCAAGACTTGTCCATTGGCAAAATTTGTCCAACGGAGGTGAAGGAGAGTACTTCATCCATCCAAGTGGAAGCTTCTACTTCACGACAAGGTGAACCAAGAATCGACACGGAAGCATCCACAAGTGGGACACACCAAGATGAAGAAGACAAGGAAATGCATCAAGACGAACATCAACAACCTCCTTCTCCACCACGACAAGAGAACGACGACGTCAACAATGAAGAAGGCCAAGAAGAAGAACAAGATGAAGAAGATGTTCAACGAAGACCCAAGCAAAAGCTCTCACGAGTTCGAGCAAGAATTGCCAAAGATCATCTCGTCGAGCAAATCCTCAATGATATACAAACCGGGAGAATCACTCGCTCAAAAACTCGTTTAGCTAACTTTTGTGAAAACTATTCATTCATCTCTAGCATTGAACCTATGAAGGTTGAAGAAGCATTGGAAGATCTGGATTGGATAAACGCTATGCATGAAGAGCTACACAATTTTGAGAGAAACCAAGTTTGGACATTGGTTGAGAAGCCCGACAACAACCACAACATCATTGGTACCAAATGGGTGTTTCGCAACAAGCAAGATGAAGATGGACAAGTGGTTCGCAACAAAGCACGTCTCGTCGCCCAAGGGTACACACAAGTCGAAGGTATGGACTATGGTGAGACATATGCTCCCGTTGCTAGACTTGAGTCCATTCGCATCTTACTTGCCTATGCTAATCACCATAATATCACCTTGTACCAAATGGACATTAAAAGTGCTTTTCTAAATGGTGAAATGGAGGAGGAAGTTTATGTCAAACAACCTCCCGGCTTTATCAATCCTAAGAAAGCAAATCATGTTTACAAACTTCACAAAGCTCTTTATGGTCTTAAACAAGCTCCTAGAGCATGGTATAAATGCTTGACCAAGTTCCTTATTACAAGTGGTTTTGAAATTGGTAAAATTGATTCTACTCTTTTTACTAAAAGGGTTAATGGAGAACTATTTGTATGCCAAATTTATGTCGATGATATCATATTTGGTTCAACTAACCCTCTCTTTAGTGAAATGTTTGGAAAGCTAATGTCAGAGAAGTTTGAGATGTCTATGATGAGTGAACTCAAATTCTTTCTCAGTTTGCAAATCAAGCAAAATAAGGAAGGTACATTTGTCTCTCAAACGAAGTACACTAAGGACTTATTCAAGAAGTTCAATATGCAAGAATGCAAAGGTATGTCTACACCCATGCCTACTAGTGGACATAATGATTTGACCAAAGATGGTGAACCGGTTGATCAAAAGGTTTATCGCTCTATGATTGGTTCATTGTTATACCTATGTGCTTCACGTCCCGATATTATGCTAAGTGTGTGCATGTGTGCACGATATCAAGCTGCTCCTAAAGAATGTCATCTTAAGGCTGTGAAAAGGATAGTGAGATATTTAATCCATACACCAAATTTTGGCATTTGGTATCCTAAGAGGTCTTCTTTTGATCTTGTTGGCTATTCCGACTCGGATTATGCCGGAGACAAGGTTGATAGAAAGTCCACTTCGGGTACTTGTCAATTTCTTGGTAGATCTCTTGTGTCTTGGTCTTCCAAGAAACAAAACTCGGTATCCTTATCCACCGCCGAAGCGGAATACATTGCCGCTGGTTCATGTTGTGCTCAATTACTTTGGATGACCCAAACCCTTAAAGATTATGGGATTTATGTGAAACATGTTCCACTGCTTTGTGACAATGAAAGTGCTATCAAAATTGGTCATAATCCTGTACAACATTCTCGAACTAAGCATATTGAAGTTCGTCATCATTTCATTCGAGATCATGTTGCTAAGGGTGACATTAATCTTAAGCACGTTCGCACCGATAAGCAATTAGTGGATATATTTACTAAACCTCTTGATGAGAAAGTATTTTGCAGGTTGAGAGGTGAATTGAACATCATTGATGCTTCAAACTTGGAGTAGAAACTCCATTGGATACATGCAAGACATGAGCTTATGACTAATCCATGATATATCTCTTATGATGACTATCTTATGTCTTGGATATATTTGCACCTTGCATGTTGTCTAACCCATGTAGGTGCTTGGTTGAATCTAATTGCATGAGATTGCAACTCACTCACATCTTGAGCAATCTCTACATCACGAAGACTCTACACAATGGTGGTTGAAGACAAGGAAGCACAAAACCATTCAAACATATCCTTTGACAAATTGTATGTTGAGCTTCATGATTGTCATTTTTGGATACACAAGTGCTCTTCCTTGCAAGAACTAACCCATGTAGGTAGATGAACTCAAACTCCAAGTGGTGCTCCCAACTCTTGATGAGCTACATCAACCTTGAGCACCCACACAAGTCCAACTACATGAGCAAGAACCACACCACCACCCAAGGTATGTTATTCCATCTTAGAGAAGCTTTACTCCAAGACATGAGTCAAAGCAACTCAACAAGATGTGAATACATCAAGATGCTTAAATGAAAAATGGTAACCCCATTTTGAGCTTAAACGATGAGTATGACCTATGATCAAGTGTTCTCACTTGACTCCTAAGTCAATATACTCTAACATAGGTGACTATGTCACCGCCCAACTCTAGATGAAGTTCTCTTGTGTTCTTTTCTGTGTTATTGCATTTGTCTCATGCATGTTTATTTTCTTTCTCTTTTTCAAAAAAAAAACTTCATCTAGATCTTTCAGTTTCTTCTCTTTTCTCTTTGTTTTTTTTCTGCATTTTCTACATTCAATTCCTTGCAAATCCTTCAGGTAATTCATTGCAAATCTTTGTGAGATCCTACATGTCTAGTGAGCTGAGGTGACAAATGTTTTTCTCTGTGTAAACTCGGTTTCACCAACTTGTAATTTTCGGTCCAACCGAATCCTTTCGGTACCACCGAAACATTCCACTCGGTGCCACCGACTTCGCAACAAGAAAAACAATTTGCCACTTGTTCTATATTTCTTCTGATCCAGCTCTACTCAATGAATCTTGTCCTCTTCAAGCATCATAGTTTTATCCATTGCTTTGTGCTGAGTCTCAAGGACCAAACCTATACGACGGATTCCAGAAAGCCCTTCTTGGAAATTGATGTCAAAGGGGGAGAGAGAGATCACATCAAAGCTTGTAGGAGAGAGAGATCACATCAAGGGAGAGAAAAAGTCTCAAGAACTAAAGAACTAAACCTACAAGAGAGAAAGTATTAAGGGGGAGAAAGAGATTTCCAGGGGGAGAGAATACTCAAGGATCCCAGATGCTTGATGTTCAAGAGGAGAGATGTCACATGCCTTTTTGGGGGAAAGACATGTATTTGCATTAAGTTCTATCCATTTGTATCTTTCAGCTCTGATTTTCTGTTCCCTATCTTCTCCCAATATCCCATGTAAGATTCAGGGGGAGCAAGACACCTAAGGGAAAGAAATCAGTCAAATTCATTGCATATCTTTACTCTTGGGGACATGTTGAATCCAATGTGGTACCTTGTACTCACTCTCTACATGTCATCCCAGTCTTGGCATTCTTGTGGTTTCTTTTGTGTGCTCTGGCTAGTGGATGTACCTGTGTTATCTAACTTTGCTTGAGCAGGTTCATTCCATCCTAAGCCAACTCAAAGACTACACGGTAAGTGTATGCATCAAAATCATGAGTATGAGGAGTTCTTGCTTATGTACATACTGTTTGCAAGAAGGACTCATGAGCATGAAGGTATTTTCCTTGATAATCTTTTACTCTGATGCATATGGCCAAGATACATGTAACACTTTGCCTACTCTATCATGATTATGCTCTCACATGCTTCTATATTTTATATTCATATGATTGCATTCATGTAAGGGGAGCCTACGCTTGTTGCATGTCCTTCCAAAGCTTTACTTGCTGTTCTTTATATCCTTATCTAAAGCTTTGATGTATGTTGCCATCAATTACCAAAAAGGGGGAGATTGAAAGCACAAGTGCTCCCTAGGTGGTTTTGGTAATTGATGACAACATATCTCTTGTTGGACTAATGTTTCTATCTAGTATGTTTCAGATAAGTTCAACAGTGGAGTGGCATGGACTAAAGGTTGTGGGAACTCCTTCAAGATGCCAAGGACAAAGGATTGGCTAAAGCTTAAAGCTCAAGACTCTTCATTTTACATTTTAGTGATCCAAGATCACATTGAGTCCATAGGAAAATCCAATACTATCAAGGAGGGATGAGGTGTTGCTTAATGAACCTCTTGCTTCATGTGCTTAATGATATGCTCCAAAATCCTCAGCTACTTTCCCACTTCCACAAATGACCTAAACCCTAAGCCAAACTCGGTCATACCGATTCTTTCTATCCGACGCCACCGAGTTTCACATGTCATAAGCCACTGCCAAACCCTAGCAATTCAGTTCTACCGATAGGGATCTCGGTCTCACCGAGATGGGATTGCAAACTCTCTGTTTCCCTTTCGTAACTTTTCGGTCTCACCGAAAGAGCGAATCGGTCCCACCGAGATTGCAGTATAAACTCTCCGTTTCCTTTTTGTAACTTTTCGGTCTCACCGAAAGAGCAAATCGGTCCCACCGAGTTTACCTGACCAACTCTCTGGTTAGCTTATTACCAAACTCGGTCTCACCGAGTTTGTGTAATCGGTCTCACCAAGATTACGTTATGCCCAAACCCTAACCATATCGGTCCTACCGAGTTGCATGTCAGTCCCACCGAAAATCTCTAACGGTCACTAGGTTTACCTTTTCGGTCCGCCCGAGTTTGTTGATTCAGTCCCACCGAGATTGGAAAACTGTGTGTAACGGTTGGATTTGTGTGGAGGCTATATATACCCCTCCACCTCCTCTTCATTCGTGGAGAGAGCCATCAGAACACATACACAATTCCAACTCATATGTTCTGAGAGAGAACCACCTACTCATGTGTTGAGACCAAGATATTCCATTCCTACCATATGAATCTTGATCTCTAGCTTTCCCCAAGTTGCTTTCCACTCAAACCTTCTTTCCACCAGATCCAAATCCTATGAGAGAGAGTTGAGTGTTGGGGAGACTATCATTTGAAGCACAAGAGCAAGGAGTTCATCATCAACACACCATTTGTTACTTCTTGGAGAGTGGTGTCTCCTAGATTGGCTAGGTGTCACTTGGGAGCCTCCGACAAGATTGTGGAGTTGAACCAAGGAGTTTGTAAGGGCAAGGAGATCGCCTACTTCGTGAAGATCTACCGCTAGTGAGGCAAGTCCTTCGTGGGCGATGGCCATGGTGTGATAGACAAGGTTGCTTCTTCGTGGACCCTTCGTGGGTGGTTGCTTCTTCGTGGACCCTTTGTGGGTGGAGCCCTCCGTGGACTCGCGAGACCATTACCCTTCGTGGGTGGAGCCCTCCGTGGACTCGCGCAACCGTTACCCTTCGTGGGTTGAAGTCTCCATCAACGTGGATGTAGGATAGCACCACCTATCCGAACCACGGGAAAAACATCCGTGTCTCCAATTGCGTTTGAATTCTCCAAACCCTTCCCCTTACATTCTTGCAAGTTGCATGCTTTACATTCCGCTGCTCATATACTCTTTGCATGCTTGCTTGATATGTATTGTGTATGTTGAAATTGTGCCTAAAACTCCACTCAAACCAAAAAGGCCTAAAAATTGCAACTTTAGCACTAAGTGTTTAATCACCCCCTCTAGACACATCTACTTCTAGATCCTTCAATGACCCAGGAAAGTGTGTCCGGCCGGAGTTAATCGAGCATGGTGGGTAAGTTGGTGCACCCCTGCTGGGAAGATAACATCTATCGATAGCCTGTCCTATGGTAACGGACACTTGGAGTTGTATCCCGATCGATACAACTAGAACTGGATACTTGAGATGAGACATGGATATGAGAAATGGATAGTATGGCTCTGGGATTACTTTCTCGCATGGAGTCGAGAAAGGATCTCTGGCCGAGGTTGTTAACACTACTACTACTTACATTATGCTAATCTGCACTCTTCTAATGCTGCAAGACCTCCAAATATGATGAAGATGCTAGTCGTCGATAGGACTAGGCCTTTTCTCTAATCTGGCATCTCTGCAGTCCAGTCCACATATACAACCCTTCCTTTGATGCTGTTGCATAATTAGTGTAGATCCTTCCTTGCGAGTACTTTGGATGAGTACTCACGGTTTCTTTGCTCCCTCTTTTTCCCCTTTTCCTTTAATTCCGGATGTTGCAACCAGATGGTGCAATCCAGGAGCCAGATGCCACCACCGATGCTTACTACTACCCCGAGGGTGCCTACTACCATGTGGAGACCACCGACGACCAGGAGTTGTTAGGAGGCTCCTAGGCAGGAGGCCTTGCCTTTTCGATCGTTGTTGCTTTTGTGCTAGCCTTCTTATGGAAAACTTGTTTAACTTATGTCTATACTCATATATTGTTGCTTCCGCTGACTCTTGTGTATTCGAGCTTATGTATTCGAGCCCTTGAGGCCCCTAGCTTGTAATATAAAGCTTGTATTATTTTAATTTGTGTCTAGAGTTGTGTTGTGATATCTTCCCGTGAGTCCTTGATCTTGATCGTACACATTTGCGTGTATGATTAGTGTACGATTGAATCAGGGGCGTCACAAAGAAGCACATCATTGGCATTGAGGGTGTCAAATTCCTCAAAGATAATCTTTGTGGGGCTTGTGAGGCTGGAAAGATGACCAGATCCAAGCAACCCTCGAAGAGTATCATGCCTACCACTCGTCCTTTTGTATTTCTTCACATGGACCTCTTTGGCCCTAGTCATTATGCCACACTAAAAAATGCAGCATCTCTATATGGCTTTGTTATTGTTGATGATTATTCTCGTTACACATGGGTGCATATCATTATGTACAAAACTGAAGTGTAGGTAGTCTTCAAACGATTTTCCTCAAGGGCCTCGACGAATTTTGGTGTGAAGATCAAGCATATCCGGAGTGATAATGGGACCAAGTTCAAGAATACTGGTCTTGATGACTATCTTGCTGAACTTGGTATTACTCACAAGTTATCTGCCCCATATACTCCTCAGTAGAATGGCATCGTGGAGCGCAAGAACATGACTCTTGTTGAGATGGCTCGCACTATTCTTGATGAATACAAGACGCCTCATCGCTTCTAGCCTTAGGCAACTGATACTGCATGCCACATCATCAACAAGGTATATCTTCACAAAATCTTCAAGAAGACCTCATATGAACTCCTCACTGACAAGAAACCCAATGTGAGTTATTTCAAAGTCTTTGGTGCTAAATGATGGATTAGAGATCCTCATCACAATTCTAAATTTGCACCGAAAGCACACGATGGTTTTATGCTTGGTTACGGAAAGGACTCGCACACCTACACAGTCTTCACCACCTATCACAGCATAGAGCCCACCAAAGTTGATGAGGCATTTCTAGATCCTGAGTGGATTCAAGCTATGCAAGAGGAATTACATCAATTTGAGATCATCAATGTGCGGGAACTTGTCAAGCGACCAGACCCACACAAGCACAATATCATCGGTACAAAGTGGATCTACCGCAACAAGCAAGACGAAAATAGCCTAGTGGTGAGGAACAAGGCTCGTCTTGTAGCTCAAGGCTACAGACATGTTGAAGGAATTGATTTTGATGAAACTTTTGCACCTGTTGTTAGACACGAGGCTATTCGCATATTGCTTGCTTATGCTAACCATCATAATATCATCTTATATCAAATGGATGTGAAAAGTGCATTCCTCAATGGTAAGCTTGACGAAGAAGTATATGTTGCTCAACCCTCAGGTTTTGAAGATCCTAAGCATGCCGACAAAGTCTTCGGACTCAACATGGCCCTATATGGCCTCAAGCAGGCCCTCAGACTTGGTATGATACACTAAAGAAATTCCTCATGAAGAAAGGCTTCAAACCCAGTTCACTTGACCCAACTCTTTTCACCAAAACATATGACGATGAATTATTCATGTGCCAAATATATGTTGATGATATTATCTTTGGCTGTACTAACCAACGTTACAGTGACGAATTTGCCTATATGATGAGTGAGGAATATCAAATGTCTATGGTGGGAGAATTGAAACTCTTCTTAGGTCTTCAAATTCGTCAACAATGCAATGGCATATTCATATCTCAAGAGAAATACCTCAAGGATGTGCTGAGGAAATACGGCATGCAAGACTACAAAGGCGTCGAAATCCCTGTGCCCATGAATGGCCATCTATGCACCGATGAAAATGGTATAGACTTCGATCAAAAGGTATAACGCTCCACGATTGGCCCTTTATTGTATTTATGTGCATTTAGGCCAGATATTATGCTTAGTGTTTGCGTGTGTGCCCATTTTCAACATACACCGAAGGAATCACACCATAAGGATGTAAAACATATTCTTCGATATCTAGCTCACACTCCAACACTTGGATTATGGTATCCCAAGTGCTCAGCTTTTGATCTCATTGGATATTCTGACTCTGACTATGCTGGTGATCGAGTGGATCACAAGTCAACATCATGCACATGCCATTTCCTCGGATGATCCTTAGTTTGTTGGACCTAGAAGAAGCAGAACTGTGTATCACTCTCTACTGCTGAAGCTGAGTACATTGCTACTGGTTCTTGCTGTGCTCAATTGTTGTGGATGAACAAAACCCTCAAGGACTATGGCATCAACATGAAGAATGTGCCACTCTACCGCGACAATGATAGTTCCATAAAAATTGCTCATAACCCAGTTTAGCACTCGAAGACTAAGCACATCCAGATTTGTCATCAATTTCTTTGTGATCATGTGTTGAAGGGCGACATCTCCATCAACCATATGAAGACTGAAGAACAGCTAGCAGATATCTTCACAAAGCCCTTGGACAAGAAGAGATTTAGCAAGTTGCGATGTGAGCTAAATACCTTAGAATCTTCGCACTTTCTTTGAAAGGACACACATCCTAACACTTATGCAAAATTGATGACTTAGATGTGCAACACACAAATTAACTTTTTTGCTCAATCAATGAAGACTAACCCTCTAAGTTTGAAGAAATTAACGAAGACTTTGATTCCCAGATCCCTTTGACAATTGTACGCAGCGTCTGAAATCATCATTCTTATACGGTGGGTCACAACACCAACAAAAGTTGAAAATCTTCAAAATTGAGTTTTTCTTCATTTGGCAAATTCTTCAAATCTTTCAAATTCTTCAATGTTCAAATTCTTCAACTTTGCAAAGTCTTCAAACTTTTTGACTAGTGATCTTCATTGACTATATATATATATATTTGAGTTTTCATGTCCTCAACAACATTCACTTATAGCTAATTCTTCAAGTTGATATTCTTCTAAGTGAATGTGATCGGACCCGTTCCCCCTCTATGCTAAACTCAACCCAGTCTATTCACAAACTCTTCATGTGCATTCTATTTGAAACCCATTCAAAGTCTTCACTATGTCCTTGACAGCTGAAGAATTAGCGAACGAAACTTCAAAATTTTCACATCTGGATTTTCAGTTGTTGCCGCTCAAACCGCTCTGCATCCCACGATGGATTAAACAACTCACACATGATCCCCCACGATCTCCACCTCTCTGTACATGGGTGACACATGTTGTTAGAAGAGTAAGGGTCAGGGGCATGTTTGTCCAAAATCTTCGGACGAGCAGTTTTTCACAGTGGCTATAAATACCCCTCCCATTCCTTAGACCTCATTTACTACACTTGATCTCCCTTCCCTCACTCGAGCTCTTAGACCTAGCACCGCCGCTATTCTCCATCAATGCCGGTGAGGAAGAGCTTCACTGCCTTGACCTCCTCGCCGTCGTACTCGTGCCGACCGCGGATATCTTCACTCCGCCGCCGCCGTAGCTATCTCTCGCCGCCAAGTTAGGGCGTGGGAGATCTGAATGAACGAACTTCTCAAACTCCCCTCCCAGTTCGCCGTGTTTATCTTCCAGGGTAATTAAAATCTAATTTTACTGCCCTACTTTGATTCATATGATTTCCAAAAAATCTTCAAAAGGTGTTTATTCTTTAACTTCCCACTCCTTAAACATTCAGATGCTTATGTACCTTGATTTGTTTCTCTAATTTATGTTTTTCTTGGAGATTCCTCAAATGTGTGGATTTTCAAATGTATACAACTCTAGAACCTAAGTCAAGAATGCTTAATGAAATTCCTCAAGACACTCATGGTCAAATTCCACAAACTTGATACTTTTGAAAAATTTCTGAGAACACATATGACCTTTCCAAATTCTTCGCACCTATACTCTGTTCACATGAACAAAATGTCCGCTGCTGAATCACTAGGTTCTTGTCAACTTAACTCATTTGTAGCGTTCCTCGAAGATAAGTTGCATATTTCCTCATAAACATCCAAAGTTCAAAGTCCTCGAGTGAGGAAAAAGGCAGATGGGAAGAGTGAAAGTGCGTTATATCGACTAGAGGGGGGGTGAATAGGCGATTTTTATGAAAGTCTTCAAAAGTGAGAGTTATGAAGACAAACAGTGAAGATTATGCCTATTATTATACAGCGGAAGTTAGATTACACTGGGCAAGCCATGGTCAAGTATTCAATAAAGTGAAAGCGCAGTGACAAAAGCTTCAGTGTAATAAGGATCAGGTAGGAAGAAGTTATGAAGCCAAACAGATCATACATTCATGTTGTGAAGACAAAAGATAAAGCAAGCATGCAATGGCTTCACAATGAATAACTGTAAGTGAGAGGAAGTGAAGATGAAACCAGCGATGCGTTGAAGACAATGATTTGTTTGACCAGTTCCAGTTGCTGTGACAACTGTACGTCTGGTTGGAGCGGCTAGGTATTTAAACCAAAGGACACACAGTCCCGGACACCCAGTCAAGGACACTTAGTCCAAGACACCCAGTCCTCACCGTTTTCTCCTTGAGCTAAGGTCACACAGACCTCGCCCAATCACTCAGGTAAGTCTTCAAGGTAGACTCCCAAACCTTCACAGACTTCGTTCACTGGCAATCCACAATTTCTCTTGGATGCTCAGAATGCGACGCCTAACCGTCTGGAGGATGCACAGTCCTCAAGTGTAATAAGTCTTCAAATCACACAGACACGAAGACTTAAGTGATGCCCAATTTACTCTGGCTCTGGGTGGTTAGGGCTTTTCTCCTCACTGGGAATTTTTCTTTCAAAGGCTTCGAGGTGGGTTGCTCTTAAACGACAAAAGCCGTGCACTGAAATCTGAGCAGCCAACCGTTTATGGTTGTGGGGGGTGAACTATTTATAGCCACTTGGCAACCTGACCTGATCTGTCCGAAATGACCCTGGGTCACTAAGGAACTGACACGTGTACCAACGGTCGAATTTTGAACTCACACGACAACTTTACTTGGGCTACAAGTAAAGCTGACTTGTCTGACTCTGGACAAGAACAAGATTTTCTCTCATAGTCTTCGCTCGAAGACATAGGATTTGAATTAGGCATCACTTCAGTCATTCTGACTGGTTTTCCTGGACCCCACTAACAGTACGGTGGTTCTATGACAACATGAATGAAATAAACTACGAAGGATCTAGGTCTCAAGTTCCAAAGCTTCATAGGGAGGTCTTCTTGTCATTGTCTTCAATAATGAATATCTTCATAAACAACCATTTGTCTTCAATGTCTTCGTACATTTTTTTAGGGTCATCTCTGGTAGTAAAACCGAATCAATGAGGGACTTCTACCTGTGTTTTCCTGCAATCTCACAAACACATTAAGTCCTCACTAGGTTTGTCGTCCATACTTCCAAAACAACTAGGGGTGAGGGGTGGCTCTAGATGCACTTACAATCTCCCCCTTTTTGGTGATTGATGAAAAATTAGTTGAAGTTTTCAACGGGGAACGTAATTTGTGAAATAGTAAAGGAATTTGTCTTCATAAGTTGCAAGGGCTCCCCCTGAAGATGTGCATATAAGTAATTTGCCTTTTGAATGCAAATGCACATGGCAGGTTGTACTTGTGGAGATCCACTTCAACTTATGATGACAATCCACTATGCATGTGAAAGTATATGAAGATAATGTCATGCATAATGGAGAATGGACGTCTGCAGTAAGAGATGAGTGCGGAATTTATCTTCGCAAAACGGAGTGACAAACAGGTAGCAGACGACCATCAGGGCTAAGTGTTACAACTCAATGAAGCAAAAAGAACGGGAGTTGTAAGCACGAAGCAAAATATAGCAAAAATATGAAGGCACCCTCCCATAGTGGCATAGTGACCCGCTTGAAGACTATAACCATCATATGCTTCTCCCCCTTTTGTCAGTGATGACCAAAAAGGTTTGAAGACATAGAGGTTTCTATGCGTTCCCAGGCGCAGCAGGGTCAGTGGAGTTGTTTGGCGGTGGTGCAGACGAGCTTGGTGCAGATTCGACGCGCTTTGAAGCAGGTGGAGATGATGTCGCGTCGTCTTCTTCTTCAATGATCCGGGCAGACACGGTGGCAGCAGAAGAAGAGAACTCTGACTCTTCAAGTGATGGTGTGCTGCGCATCACCGCTCTTCTTGGAGGCGTGGAGTCAAATTTGAAGTGCTCTGTGAAGCCATCCTCATGCAGTTCAGCTTCAGGGCACATCATAGTGAGGCCCTTCCAAGTGCGGCGACAGGTCTCGTGTGTGACAAATGCATTCTTGGTTGCCAGATTTCTGATGCGATTGACTTCTTGCATGATGCTTTTCATCTGCCTCTTGAGCCAGTCGTGATGCCTATCTTGCTTTTGGTGAAGAGCCACAAGAAGCTCTCTGTCATTGAGTGCACGAGCGCGCTTCTTGGGTCTCTTTGCAGCTGTGCTGTTGGTGGCTTCAGTTGATGCAGGGGCACGTGTGGTGCCAGCCATTGGATACACTCGGGAGAGAGCTTCAACACCTTCAATATTTTGAGTGAAGCTCTGGTGTTCTGCATTCTGAAGACTTAGTGGTTGCTTGGCCGGCTCTGGATATATTGCTTCAGCAGATGTGTCCATGTCGGGCAAAAATATCTGATGATTGCGGGCGGAGGGTTGATAGGAGATTGCAGAGTGAAGCTTGATCAGCCTCATAACCCAAGGAGCATAAAACTTTAAGCCAAACAGTTCTGAAGCAGACGCTGCAAATTGACGGATGAAGAGATCCTGTGTATTGAAGCATTTGCCGTGAAGAATGCAGAAGATGAGAGTCTTCATTGCACCATCAATCGTTGCATATCGAGAGTGTCCCTTGACTGGCCAGAGAGTCCGCCTTATGATGTGATATATTGTTTTGGGCAGGTACTCTAAGTCTTCAACGAAGAACCTAGTTGGATAGGGTGCATTTGGAGGAAATGGCTTCATCATTGAGAGCATCTGACTCATATCTGGCTCAGGACGCTGAAATATGCTTTCAATGGCTTTAGCATGGAGTTGGCACCCTTCGTCAAAGAATTCGCCAGGAGTGGGAAGGCCGGTAAGCTCAATTAGGTCGAAAGCATTGGCTTCATGATGGATATTGCCTGTCATCCACTCCAGGATCCATGTCTTCGGGTCTTTGTTATAGCCTTTGATATGCAAAGTGGCATAGAACTGGAGCAGAAGCTCTTCATTCCAGTGCTCTTCGTCAGTGATAAATGGCAGCAACCCCACTTGCTTGAAGCAATCCAGTGCTTCTTCCAGACCAGGCAGACCTGCAACAGCTTCAACCTCAAGGCGCTTGTGAGGAAAGATGCGGCCTTGGTTGTAGAGGATGCATGAATAATAGCTGCGCTGTTGATGGCTCCAGAACCTATCTGATACAATCCGTTCCCTTGAATAAGGGTTCTTGGAGCGGTCGAAAAACGTGTTATCTGCCCTGAAGCCGTTGATGTTGAAGGAACCAGGAGCTGATGCAGGACCTGAGAACCTTGGTAGTCGTGGGATCGGCTTCTGGACCTGGGGCCTATGCGCAATATGATAGTGGAATTGTGGTCCGGCAGCAGACTCAGGCATAGAATGTTTAGGAGCAGTAGCTTCGGTGTCTTCTGAAGCTGTTGTTGGGGAGGGCTCCACATTTGCTTCGGCGTTGTTTGTGGCAGCCTCAACATTTTCAGCTTCAGGCACGTTCTCCTTGAGAACTGCTTCTTGTTGGTGCGGGGGAGTTGGAGCTTGTGGTATTTCTGCTTGCTCTTCGGCTGATGTAGCCGGAATGTCTTCAACACCCTGAGCCCTTGGCCCTCTGCGAAGCCTATGGAGGGTAGGCGTCGGTGGAGTTGAAGTGGGTTGGAGCTCATCTTCCTCCTGTGGGCGATCTGCCCACGATGCATCTTGTGTGATTGGCGTCAATGGAAGACCAATACTGATCTGTTCGCTTGTCTCAAGCTGAGGAAGGGCTGCATCACCTTGCACATTGTCTTGGGGACCAATGTCTTCAGCAGCATTAGGGTTGGCTGCTGGAATGTCTTCAGCGTGCGGAGCCTCTATGTAACCAGGCTCATGCACAGCCATCTGACGATCTGTGTCAGGATAGCGGACGCAGAGTGGTTCAACTATCAGGGGCTCTGTGGGAGCAGCCCGAGATTTCTTGGTCTTGCGCTTCTTGATAATGGGTTCAGAAGGAGAGGCTTCAGAATGTTTTCTTTTCATAGCTTTAGCTTCTGCAGTCCGTGTCTTCTTGTGCTGTGAGGCGATTGATCGACTCTTGGGCTTTGAGCCAGTCGTTGCAGCGGGGAAGACAATCGGAGCATCAGGTTCTGACCTTGGCGCTTCAGGTTCGGGCACAGACGCCTTCTTTTTCTTCTTCGCGGCCATCCTGGGGTCAATGCCGGGACGCCCAAGTGCCTTGCGCTTTTCTGCCTCATTGTAGGCCTGCACGCAGTGATCAGCCAAAGTCTTCATGCGTTCTCGCGAGCCTTGAGCTTCAGCACGCGTCTTCACGAAGCTCTCTTTCAGCTCATGCAACATAGTTTTGAAGCTTTTCACTTCTTGCACACTGAGCTTGGCCACGTGCTTCTTGAATTGAGCCTTTTCGTAATCAATTTTCTGCTTCAGTTCTACAATTCGCTGGGCTATTGCAAGTTCTGAAGCGATTGCACCTTGAAAGGCAACACTGAGGCCTATGGGTAGCTGCAGATCATTGAAGCTTATGTCTGGTGTGTCAAACCATTCATCGATGAAGTTGTGGATGATGGCGACATCAAACAGAGGCAGATTGTTGAAGATTTCAGCCTCCTCCTTGCTCTTGATGAGCTGCTCAAGAGCATCATCTCCAAGATCTTCATCGCTTGAGAGATCAATGGCTTCGCAGCGCAGAATGTCAGCAGCTGTGAGATCTTTGCCTGTGAGTGGCTGAGGCTTCTTGGCTTCTTGGGGCTTGGACACTCGTGATAAGCCTTCTGACTGCACACTGGCTTCAGGAGGTGCAGTTGCTAAAGGCTTCACTCTTGCTATCTTGGGAGAAGCGGCTGGCTTTGAAGCTTTTGGAGCTTTTGGCTTCTTCTGCTTTGGCTTCGGAGCAGCAGGGGCGTCATCTGACTCAGTATCTGCTGGAGGGTCATTCACAGCAGTCCCTTGGACTAGGATGCGAGTGATGAGGCCAGCAAGATTGGCATACGGCCCGATGATATTGGGATCGGCGTTGCGTGTGCCATCTGCCCTTGGTGAGGAGGGACCAGGGTTGAAGTCAAGCCCAAATTTCTTCTTGTTTATCTTCGCTGACTGTTGTGCAAACTGAAAGTTGCGCTTGAAGAGATTATCATCGCGGCACCAGAGAAGTGATGACGGATGTGCCTCAGCTGACTGTGGTCCTCTCACCATGCATGGATAGAAGCCTTGAGCAATGGCTTCGTCTCTGGACTTGGGTACGAGATTTTTGTATAATACATCTCCCCACGGTCTCTTGATGGCGCACTTCTCCGCATATTCCTGAGTGACGAAGCGGTAATGGAACCATTGCTCTGCCCAATATCTTCGAATCCATTGGATTCGTGTCTTGAGCTGACCATAGCTTTCTTTAGGATCAGTTTTGTACATCTCTGCCAATTCATCAGGCAGATCTTTGGATGTTTCACCACGTCGCTGTCTTCCTCCCTTCCTTGCTACTGTTTCTGAAGCCATGAATAACTTGCAAGGCTTCAAGATGTTCAAAGGCTTCAAAGGATTCCTTTTGCAAGAACTGGCTTCAGGCGAGTTGATGTGATGCTGCAAGTACTCTGCAAATGAATGCAGACTATGAGAACCAAAGGATTCTCCCACGGACATGTACCTGTGACAGCATTAAGGTGCGAGGGAAGGGGAAGAGGTCATATGCATTCTCAGAAGATTTTGAAGATAAATCGGTTTAGAAGACATTGACCTCATTATGCGAAGACATTCACTTATAGATAAGAAGTTGGTTCCAGATTTGTACGAACCCACAGATCAGTACAAGTGAGGAATCTAACTACTTTATGAAGCACAAGTGAATATACTAGGCATGTTATGAGATGCAGCGAGAGATTTAACTGGTGTGAAGAGAAACTTCTTATGGCAGAAAGTGACTGAACTGTAGGATCAAAAGAAGCTGTAAAAAGAGGTTTTATTTACCACACTTGGAACTGCTAGACGAAGTGAGAGTTGAGACGAGCAGTTCAATCCTCCGTGCCCTAACTTGGCGACGGAAGACACCTACGGCGACGGCGGAGAGAGCGATGTCCGCGGTCGGCGTGAAAACGGCGTCGGAGAGGTTGCGGCAGTGAAGCGCGTCGTCGCCGGCGTCGTCGAGTGCTAGCGGTGGCGCTAGGGTTCGTGCGAGGGTGGAAGAAGGAGATAATGACCGCAGTGAATCATGTATTTATAGGGATAGAGGCGGCACAACGCTATTACGCAGGTGCCCCTGGCGGTTCGCATTTGAGGCACGCGTGGCCAGTTAGAGGAAGATTGGGATTTGTTCCATGTCCCACGCACGCCTAAATTGTCGGACGGTCGTTCCTGCTTCTCCGGATCTTATGTGGAGGAATGAGCATTAAAAACGGACTTTTATGGTTGTCTTAATGTCTTCGGCTGACAAGGACACAGGGAATACATTCGACAGTTTCAACAGAATGCATATGACTTGGAGAGATAGAGTTTGAGATAGAAAGCATAGAGAGGTTAGGGTCCGATCACATTCACTTAGTTCAAAAGATTCAATCAAGAAGACATAGCTATAAGTGAATGCTGTAGAGGACAGAACATCAGTACATATATATCCATATAATCAACGAAGTGAAGATAATCATGAAGACATATTGAGAATTAAACCAAACCAATTGTGAAGACATTGAGAGGTAACGCCATGTGAGAAACGCTTCAAAATGGAACGTTTGGTGGTGGCGTTACCCACCGTATAGGAAGTATTAGACCCAGATACGGCGCACAATTATCGTGGCGCTCCGAAGTCAAATTCCACATTAATGTATTCACACTTAGAATGTATGTCTTCATTGTTTGAAGATATACGCTACTTTGTGTGTTGCACATCTAAGTCATCAATATGCTTAAGTGTTAGGATGTGTGCCTGATCACAGGACATTTGAGGATTCCAAGATATTTAGCTCACACCGTAACTTGCAAAATCTCTTCTCATCCAAGGGCTTTGTGAAGATATCTGCCAATTGCTCTTTAGTGTTGACGTGTATGATATCAATGTCTTCCTTCACAACATGATCTCTGAGAAAGTGATGACGAATTTCAATGTGCTTTGTCTTCGAGTGCTGAACTGGGTTGTTGGCAATCTTGATGGCGCTTTCGTTGTCGCAGTAAAGTGGCACTTGCTTCAGATGAATGCCATAATCCTTGAGTGTTTGCTTCATCCACAGAAGCTGAGCGCAGCAAGATCCAGTAGCAATGTATTCAGATTCAGCAGTGGAGAGTGATACACAGTTCTGCTTCTTTGAAGACCAACATACAAGTGATCGTCCCAGAAAGTGACATGTGCCTGATGTAGACTTGCGATCAACTTTGTCACCAGCATAATCAGCATCCGAAAATCCAACTAAATCAAACTCTGAGCCCTTTGGATACCATAATCCTAGAGTTGGGGTGTGAGCCAAATATCGAAGAATTCGCTTCACAGCTAAGTGATGCGACTCCTTTGGTGTCGCTTGAAATCGAGCACACATGCAAACACTGAGCATGATATCTGGCCTAGATGCACATAAATAAAGCAAAGACCCAATCATGGAGCGGTATACCTTTTGATCGAACTCTTTACCGTTGTCGTCGGGACCCAGATGATGCTTGGCTAGCATTGGTGTTGTGAAGCCTTTGCAGTCTTGCATACCGAACTTCTTTAGGCATTCTTTAAGATATTTCTCTTGTGATATGAAGATGCCGTTGCGTTGTTGCCGTATTTGAAGACCGAGAAATAACTTCAGCTCCCCCATCATGGGCATCTGATATTGCTCTTGCATCATGTATCCAAATTCTTCACTATACTTCTGATTGGTGCAGCCGAAGATAATGTCATCCACATATATTTGGCACACAAATAGTTCACCATCATATGTCTTCGTGAAAAGAGTGGGATCCAGGGAACCAGGTATGAAGCCTTTGCTTTTCAGAAAGTACTTGAGTGTATCATACCAGGCCCTAGGGGCTTGTTTGAGGCCATACAGTGCCTTGTTGAGCTTGTATACCATATCAGGATGTTTTGGATTTTCAAAGCCAGGTGGTTGTGCAACATACACTTCTTCTTCAATCTTCCCATTGAGAAAGGCACTTTTCACATCCATCTGATAGAGAAGTATGTTATGATGATTTGCATAGGCTAGCAGTATGCGTATGGCTTCAAGCCTAGCCACAGGAGCAAATGTTTCATCGAAGTCAATGCCCTCCACTTGAGTATATCCTTGAGCAACTAGACGAGCTTTGTTTCTGACAACTTGACCATGCTCATCTTGCTTGTTGCGGTATATCCATTTGGTGCCTATTATGTTGCGCTTCCGTGGATCAGGACGCTTAACCAGTTCCCATACATTATTCAGCTCAAACTGTTGAAGCTCTTCTTGCATAGCTTGAATCCATTCAGGTTCCATGAAGGCTTCTTCAACTTTCTTGGGTTCTGATATTGAGACGAATGCGAAATGCCCACAGAAGTTTGTTAGCTGAGTTGCCCTTGAACGAGTGAGTGGACCAGGTGCATTGATGTTGTCCAGTATTTTGTCAATTTGTACTTCATTTGCAACACGAGGGTGTGTGGGGCGAAGACTTTGCTCTTGCTGATCTATGTGGTCATTTAAAGGTATATCTTCAGGCTGAGCATTGTCTTCATGTGGATCAGGTGCTGAGATGATAAGTTCTTCTTCAGGTTGAGCTTCAGACGGTACAATTTCTCCAGTTCCCATAAGCTTGATTGATTCATTTGCTGGAACTTCATCTAGCACATTTGGCAATTGCTCTCTTTGTGATCCATTGGTTTCATCAAATCGCACATCCACTGTTTCAACCACTTTGTAGTGGAAGAGATTGAAGACTCTGTAGGAGTGCGAATCCTTTCCATATCCAAGCATGAAGCCTTCATGTGCTTTTGGTGCAAACTTTGAGGTGTGGTGTGGGTCCTTGATCCAGCATTTTGCGCCAAATACTCTGAAATAACTGACATTTGGCTTCTTGCCAGTTAGGAGTTCATAGGATGTCTTGTTCAGAAGCTTGTGAAGATAAACACGATTGATTATATGGCATGCAGTATCAATGGCTTCAGTCCAGAATTTTCTTGGAGTCTTGTATTCATCTAGCATTGTTCTGGCCATCTCAATGAGTGTTCTGTTCTTGCGTTCGACGACGCCATTCTGCTGTGGCGTGTATGGAGCTGAGAATTCATGTGTGATGCCCAAGGTATCCAGATATGTATCAAGGCCAGTGTTCTTGAATTCAGTGCCATTGTCACTTCTGATGTGCTTTATCTTGGCGCCAAAATTGTTCATAGCTCGATTTGCGAAGCGTCTGAAGACATCCTGCACTTCAGTCTTGTAAAGGATTATGTGCACCCAAGTATATCTAGAATAATCATCAACAATTACGAAACCATAGAGGCATGCAGAGGTAGTAAAAGTTGAGTAGTGAGTGGGACCGAAAAGATCCATGTGGAGCAGTTCGAAGGTTTGAGTAGTGGTCATGATTGTCTTCGAAGGATGTTTTGCCCTTGTCATCTTCCCTGCTTCACAGGCACCGCATAAGTGATCTTTCTTGAACTTGACGCCCTCGATGCCTATGACGTGCTTTTTCTTCGCAAGGGTGTGGAGGTTCCTCATGCTAGCATCCCCAAGCCTTCGATGCCAAAGCCAGCATTCTGAAGCTTTTGCAAGAAGACATACTGCAAGTTGTGGTCCTGCTGAGAAATCTACCACATACAAATCACCTTTCCTATACCCTTCAAACACTAGAGATTTGTCAGATTCCATTAGCACCAGGCAGCGATATTTGCCAAACATTACAATCATATTCAAATCGCAAAGCATTGAGACAGACATTAAGTTGAAGCCAAGGGATTCAACAAGCATGACTTTATCCATGTGTTGATCCTTTGAGATTGCAACTCTACCTAGACCCAATACCTTACTTTTACCAGTGTCAGCGAATGTAATGTGGCTCTTGTCGGATGGACGTAAAGTTGAGTCCATAAGAAGGCTTCTTCTGCCAGTCATGTGATTTGTACACCCACTGTCAATAATCCATTCTGAAGACTTTGAAGTCGCTGGTGTCGTACCCTACAGTGCAGTTAGGGGGATAGGCTTCACGAAGAGTGTTGTGAAGCATAAACATTTGACGAACCAGTGGGTTATGAAAACTTAGATCCAGATTAGGACTAATGGGGAGAATAGCATGCGATTCAGGAACGAAGTACATAATGATGCCATTTGGGCAGTTTATCTTGCGCCCCACAAGATTTTTATGGTCCCCAGCAATAGCATCAGATGATTTTGTTTTTGTGCTGGAGACCTTTCCCTGCAAAAGAGAGTTAAGCTTTCTTAACCACCCACATCTTCAAGGGTGGCTTAGAAGCTATGAGTCTAAGTGCAGCATCTGAGAATTTTGGCTTTGAAGCCTTAGAAAATAGTCTAGCAGGGGGACAATAATACTCATAGGCATAAGCAGAATAATTTTTGGTCATATGAACATGACGGTTCGATGAACCGCTCTCATATTCATATGCCCGAGTGTGGTTTCCCTGCAAAACATTTGCGTTAGTGTGACTCAGGTGAGTCCTCTGTCTGTATGAAGCCTTTGGACCGAGGTTTGTCTTCTTCAAGTGAGGTGTCATGAAGACATTCACAGGAAGATTTTCCAGACATGTTTTCGGAACCCAGATCTTCTTCATAGGCGGTCCATTCCTGCAGTTAGTACCAATGTACCTGGCAAACACTTCACCATTCTGATTCTTAAACAGTTTATAGTTTGCATCAAAGGATTCATCAATGATAATAGGGTTAGCATAAGTGAAGCCAGATAAATTGGATGGATCTGCTGAAAGTTCCTTTGCAGCAACCCATGTAGTTTTGGGATACTGCTCAGGTTTCCAGTAAGAGCCATCTGTATTGATTTTCCTCATAAATCCAACACCCTCTTTCCTAGGGTTACGATTCAGGATCTGTTTTTTGAGGACATCACATAATGTCTGATGCCCTTGAAGACTTTTGTACATCCCTGTTTCAAGCAATGTCTTCAACCTAGCATTCTCATCAGCAATAGCAGTGGTATCCTCAGTAGAGGGGTTAGTTACCACATCAACAGTTGAAGATATTGAAACAGTAGTAGCAGTGGAACATTCAGCAACAGAAGCAGCATTATCACGCTCAATGCATTTAAGACATGGTGGTTCAAATCCTTCCTGAGCGGGACTGATGTGTTCAGCGCGAAGTGACTCGTTTTCCTTTTGAAGATCTTCATGAGCCGCCCTCAATTTCTCAAGTTCTTGCTTCCTTTGAAGATAATCATAGGAAAGCTTTTCATGAGTTGTTGAGAGAGTATCATGACGATCTTCAAGTTCCTGATACTTAACATGAAGGTTTTTTTATGTCTTCAATTAAGGATTCAGATCGAGTCATTTCAGCACCCAACAGATCATTGCTTCGGTCTAACAATTTTTGAATATGTTCCATAGCTTTCTGTTGTTCAGTTGCAAATTTAGCAAGTGTTTTGTAGCTAGGTTTTGAATCACATTCAGAGTCATCGTCACTAGATGTTTCATAGCGAGTTGTGCGTGTGTTTACCTTGGCACCGCGTGCCATGAAGCAGTAGGTAGGAGTGGAGTCGTTCTTATCATTTGCGTCGGTGTCGGTGATGCAGTCATTGTCTTCAGTATTGAAGATGGACTTGGCGACGTATGCTGTAGCCAGACTCGCAATGCCAGAATCAGACTCCTCCTCAGACTCCACCTCTGCCTCCTCAGATGCGGACTCCTCCTCTGAATCCATCTCCTTTCCAACAAACGCACGTGCCTTGCCAGATGAGCTCTTCTTGTGTGATGAAGACCTTGATGAAGTTTTAGAAGAAGACTTTGAGTATTTCTTCTTCTTCTTGTCGTCAGAATCATATTCCTTGCTCTT
This sequence comes from Triticum urartu, assembly GCF_003073215.2. Taxonomy (NCBI): domain Eukaryota; kingdom Viridiplantae; phylum Streptophyta; class Magnoliopsida; order Poales; family Poaceae; genus Triticum; species Triticum urartu. The sequence goes on from NC_053027.1 coordinate 264,304,365, forward strand.
CTTCTTCCTTCTGTTCTCATTGTCCCACTGTGGACACTCAGAGATGAAGTGTCCAGTTTTCTTGCACTTGTGACATGTTTTCTTCTTGTAGTCATGAGCAGAAGCTTCATCATTCCTTGAGCTTGATCGTGAAGATTTCCTGAAGCCTTTCTTCTTAGTGAATTTTTGGAACTTCTTCACTAGCATTGCAAGTTCTCTTCCAATGTCTTCAGGATCATCAGAACTGCAGTCAGATTCTTCTTCAGATGAGGATACAGCTTTTGCCTTCAAGGCACGAGTTCGCCCATAGTTTGGGCCGTAGATGTCTCTTTTCTCAGAAAGCTGAAACTCATGTGTGTTGAGCCTCTCAAGTATGTCAGACGGATCGAGTGTCTTGAAATCAGGACGTTCTTGAATCATCAGGGCCAGGATGTCAAACGAACTATCAAGTGATCTCAGCAGCGTCTTGACGATTTCATGTTTGGTGATCTCAGTGGCGCCGAGGGCTTGAAGCTCATTTGTGATGTCAGTGAGCCGGTCAAATGTGTGCTGGACATTCTCATTGTCATTTCGCTTGAAGCGGTTGAAGAGGTTGCGAAGAACACTGATTCTTTGATCTCTCTGGGTTGAGATGCCTTCATTGACCTTTGAGAGCCAGTCCCAGACTAGCTTGGATGTCTTCAAAGCACTCACACGGCCATACTGTCCTTTGGTCAGATGACCACATATTATATTCTTGGCAGTGGAGTCCAGTTGAGCGAACTTCTTTACATCAGCAGCAGTGACACCTTCTCCAGCCTTGGGAACGCCGTTCTCGACGACATACCATAGGTCGATGTCAATGGCTTCAAGATGCATGCGCATCTTATTCTTCCAGTAGGGATATTCAGTTCCATCGAAGACGGGGCAAGCAGCGGAGACTTTGATTATCCCTGCAGTCGACATAGCTAAAACTCCAGGTGGTTAAACCGAATCACACAGAACAAGGGAGCACCTTGCTCTGATACCAATTGAAAGTGCGTTATATCGACTAGAGGGGGGGTGAATAGGCGATTTTTATGAAAGTCTTCAAAAGTGAGAGTTATGAAGACAAACAGTGAAGATTATGCCTATTACTATACAGCGGAAGTTAGATTACACTAGGCAAGCCATGGTCAAGTATTCAATAAAGTGAAAGCGCAGTGACAAAAGCTTCAGTGTAATAAGGATCAGGTAGGAAGAAGTTATGAAGCCAAACAGATCATACATTCATGTTGTGAAGACAAAAGATAAAGCAAGCATGCAATGGCTTCACAATGAATAACTGTAAGTGAGAGGAAGTGAAGATGAAACCAGCGATGCGTTGAAGACAATGATTTGTTTGACCAGTTCCAGTTGCTGTGACAACTGTACGTCTGGTTGGAGCGGCTAGGTATTTAAACCAAAGGACACACAGTCCCGGACACCCAGTCAAGGACACTTAGTCCAAGACACCCAGTCCTCACCGTTTTCTCCTTGAGCTAAGGTCACACAGACCTCGCCCAATCACTCAGGTAAGTCTTCAAGGTAGACTCCCAAACCTTCACAGACTTCGTTCACTGGCAATCCACAATTTCTCTTGGATGCTCAGAACGCGACGCCTAACCGTCTGGAGGATGCACAGTCCTCAAGTGTAATAAGTCTTCAAATCACACAGACACGAAGACTTAAGTGATGCCCAATTTACTCTGGCTCTGGGTGGTTAGGGCTTTTCTCCTCACTGGGAATTTTTCTTTCAAAGGCTTCGAGGTGGGTTGCTCTCAAACGACAAAAGCCGTGCACTGAAATCTGAGCAGCCAACCGTTTATGGTTGTGGGGGGTGGACTATTTATAGCCACTTGGCAACCCTGACCTGATCTGTCCGAAATGACCCTGGGTCACTAAGGAACTGGGACGGGGGTGTAGCAACTCTTGCAACTCTTGGTGCTTCTTCTACATCGGCTGATGCAGCTGGAATATCTTCAGCCATTTTGGCTTAGGATTCAGACACGTGCAGAGTGGGAGTGACTTGGGGCCTTGGTCCTTTGCGAAGCCTGCGTAATGCTGGCGACGCTTGTGGAGATGGAGTGTGCTGGGCCTCAAAGTCATCGTCATCTTGCACTGGTGGGGTAGCTTGCGGTTGGGGAGAGCTTGGAGTGTCTTGTCGTTGTGGGTGATCAGCCCACGATGCATCCTGAGCAGTTGGCGTCAGAGGACGACCAATGCTGATGAGTTCGCTGTGCGTGAGCACAGCGATGATACCAATTGGTGCTCGATCTGAGGAAGGACTTCATCATCTTCAACATTGTCGTGAGGACCAATGTCTTCAGCTGCGGTGGGGTCAACAGCTGGATTGTCTTCAGCTTCAGGAGCCTCTGGAGAAGCAGGCTCATGAATTACCACTTGGCGTTCTTGATTTTCAGACGCAGGACGAGCCACTGAGATTGGCTCGACCTCAAGGGGCTCTGTGGGAGCAGCCCGATCTCTCTTCTTGGTTTTGTTTCTTAGTTGGAGGAGCATCATCAGTGGTGCCCTTGGTTTTGCGCTTTCTGGCTTCAGCTTCACCCCTTGTTTTCTTCAGTTCTGAAGCCACTGTGGGGACCTTAGGCTTCGAGCCTGTCATACTGGCTGGGAAGACAATTGGATGTACTTCCTGCCTTGGTGCTTCGGGTTCTGCCACAGCTGGCTTCTTCTTCTTCTTGGCCGCCATTCTGGGGTCGATTCCTGGTCGCCCCAAGGCCTTGCGCTTTTCAGCCTCATTGTATCCTTGGACACATTTAGCAGCAAGATCCTTCATGCGCTCACGAGAACCTTTGGCTTCTTCGCGTTTGGTTCGGAATGCTTCCTTAAGCTCATGCATCATGGTCTGGAAGTTCTGAATGTCTTCAACATTGAGCTTGGCCATGTGCTTCTTGAACTGAGCCTTTTCATAATCTATCTTATGCTTCAGCTCAACAATCTTCTGAGCTAGAGCAGCTCAGCAGCAATGGCTCCGTGGAAGGCGACGCTGAGGCCAATGGGAAGCTGAAGATCATCAAAGCTAACATTTGGGCTGTCAAACCACTCATCAATGAATGTGTTGATGATTTCAACATCAAAGAGAGGAAGGTCATTGAAGATTTCTGCCTCTTGCTTGCTCTTGATCAACTGCTCAAGAGCATCATCGCCAAGATCGTCGTCGCTGGACAGATCAATGGCGTCATTGCGCAGAATAGCAGCAGCGGTCAGTGCTTGGCTAGTGGGTTGCAAGGGCATCTTCACTTTTGGAGGGCTTGGAGATGCGTGACAAATCTTCAGACTGCACACTGTGTTCAGGAGGTGCAGTGGCCAGAGGCTTCGCCTGTGAGACCTTTGGTGCAGGAGCAGGCTTTGAAGCTTTAGGCTTTTCAGCTTCTTTGGCTTCGGTGGTGCAGGCGCTTCGTCAGATTCAGCATCGTCTGCAGGTTGATCCATGACTGCCCCTTGAACCATAATATGAGTGATGAGACCTTCCAGGTTGTAGAAGGGCCCAACAAGATTGGGTTCAGCTTCGCGTGAGCCATCGGCACGAGGAGCAGAGGGACCTGGGTTGAAGTCTAAGCCGTGACTTCTTGTTTTCTTTGGCCGAGTTCCTGGCAAACTGAAGGTTGCGCTTGAACAGATTGTCGTCACGACACCATAGCAATGACGATGGGTCTGCATCTGCAGGCTGTGGTCCACGGACCATACAAGGATAGAAGCCTTGTTCAATGGCTTCAGCTCTGGACCTGGGTTGAAGATTTTTGTATAGGATGTCTCCCCATGGTCTTGATGGCATTCTTCTCAGCATACTCCTGGGTCACGAACCTGTACTTGAACCACTATTGTTCTGCCCAATATCTTCGAATCCATTGGATTCGAGTTTTTCGCTGATTGTAGTCCTCCTCCGGATCTGTCTTGTACAGCTCATAGAGGTCAGGAGGCAAATCTCTTGAGGTGTTGCCACGACGCTGTCTGCCACCCTTCCTTGCAGATTTTTCTGGTGCCATGAAGTTTAAACTGAAAGGCTTCAACACTGTCAAAGTCTTCCGTCTACTGGTCAGACAGAACTGGCTTCAGGAGAATTTATATGATGCTGTAAGAATTCTGCAAATGAATGCAGACTATGAGAACCAAGGGATTCTCCCACGGACATGTACCTGTGACAGCATTAAGGTGCGAGGGAAGGGGAAGAGGTCATATGCATTCTCAGAAGATTTTGAAGATAAATCAGTTTAGAAGACATTGACCTCATAGTGCAAAGACATTCACTCATAGATATAGAGTTGGTTCCAGATTTGTACGAATCCACGAATAAGTACAAGTGAGGAATCTAACTACTTTGTGAAGCATGAGTGAACATACTAGGCATATTATGAGATGCAGTATGAAATAGATCCAACTTGTGTGAACAGAAACTGCTTGTGGTAGAAAGTGATGAATCTATAGGATCAAAGGGGCCATAAAAAGGAAGTTTTATTTACCACACGAAGAACTGCTAGACGGAGTGGGAGAGGAGGCCGAGCAGTTCGATCGTCCATGCCCTAACTTGGCGACGGAGGACACCTACGACGACGGCGGAGAAGAGATGTCCGGCGGCGTGAAGACGGCGTCGGTGAGGTCGCGGCAGCAAAGCTTCGTCGCCGGCGTCGTCGAGGGCTAGCGGTGGCGCTAGGGTTTGTGCGAGAGTGGAAGAAAGGATAATGACTGTGGTGAGGCGTGTATTTATAGGGACAGGGACGGCACAATGTTATTACACAGGTGCCCCTGGCGGTTCACATCTGAAGGACACGTGGCTATCATGCAACACATCGGAGGTTGTTCCACGTTCCACGCACGCCTGGATTGTCGGGTGGTCGTTCCCACTTCTCCGGGTTTCAGGTGAAAGGATTTAGCATTGAAAACGGATTAATGTTTGTCTCTGTGTCTTCTGCTGACAAGGATGCAGAGAAGACATTTTGACAGTGTCAATAGAATGCATATGATTTGGATAGATAGACTTAGGAAAGAAGCATAGAGGGGTTAGGGTCCGATCACATTCACTTAGTTCAAAAGATTCGAGAAGCCATAGCTATAAGTGAATGCTGTAGAGGCACGGAAACCAAATCAGTATGTTGAAGATAACATGAGGACATTTTAACATTGAAGACAAACAAAATGCGAAGACTTTGCAAATGTAACGCCATGAGAAAAACACTTCAAAGGGAAAAAATTTGGTGGTGGCGTTACCCACCGTATAGGAAATATTAGACCCAGACACGGCAATTATCGTGGCGCTCCGAAGTCAAATTCCACGTTAATATATTCACACTCAGAATGTAAGTCTTCATTGTTTGAAGATATACTTTACTTCGTGTGTTGCACATCTAAGTCATCAACATGCTTAAGTGTTAGGATGTGTGCCTGATCACAGGACATTTGAGGATTCCAAGATATTTAGCTCACACCGTAACTTGCAAAACCTCTTCTCATCCAAGGGCTTGGTGAAGATATCTGCCAATTGCTCTTCAGTGTTGACGTGTATGATATCAATATCTTCCTTCAACATGATCTCTGAGAAAGTGATGACGAATTTCAATGTGCTTTGTCTTCGAGTGCTGAACTGGGTTGTTGGCAATCTTGATGGCGCTTTCATTGTTGCAGTAGAGTGGCACTTGCTTCAGATGATGCCATAGTCTTTGAGTTTGCTTCATCCATAGAAGCTGAGCGCAGCAAGATCCAGCAGCAATGTATTCAGATTCAGCAGTGGAGAGAGATACACAGTTCTGCTTCTTTGAAGACCAACATACAAGTGATCGTCCCAGAAAATGACATGTGCCTGATGTAGACTTGCGATCCACCTTGTCACCAGCATAATCAGCATCCGAGAATCCAACTAGATCAAACTCTGAGCCCTTTGGATACCATAATCCTAGTGTTGGGGTGTGAGCCAAATATCTAAGAATTCGCTTCACAGCTAAGTGATGCGATTCCTTTGGTGCCGCTTGGAACCGGGCACACATGCAAACACTAAGCATGATATCTGGCCTAGATGCACATAAATAAAGCAAAGAACCAATCATGGAGCGGTATACCTTTTGATCGAACTCTTTACCATTGTCGTCGGGACCCAGATGGTGTTTGGCTGGCATTGGCGTCGTGTAGCCTTTGCAGTCTTGCATTCCAAATTTCTTCAGGCAATCTTTGAGGTATTTCTCTTGAGATATGAAGATGTCGTTGCGTTGCTGACGTATTTGAAGACCAAGGAAGAACTTCAGCTCACCCATCATGGACATCTGATATTGCTCTTGCATCATATATCCAAACTCTTCACTGTATTTCTGATTAGTGCAGCCGAAGATAATGTCATCCACATATATTTGGCACACAAACAGTTCACCATCATATGTCTTCGTGAAGAGAGTGGGATCAGGGAACCAGGTTTGAAGCCTTTGCTCTTCAGGAAGTCTTTGAGTGTGTCATACCAAGCCCGAGGGGCTTGTTTGAGGCCATACAGTGCCTTGTTGAGCTTGTACACCATGTCAGGATGTTTTGGATCTTCAAAGCCAGGCGGTTGTGCAACATACACTTCTTCTTCAATCTTGCCATTGAGAAAAGCGCTCTTCACATCCATTTGATATAGAAGAATGTTATGATGATTTGCATAGGCCAGCAGTATGCGTATGCTTCAAGCCTAGCCACAGGAGCAAATGTTTCATCGAAGTCAAGCCCTTCAACTTGAGTGTATCCTTGAGCAACGAGACGAGCTTTGTTTCTGACAACTTGACCATGCTCATCTTGCTTGTTGCGATATATCCATTTAGTGCCTATTATATTGTGCTTACGAGGATCAGGACGCTTAACCAGTTCCCATACATTATTCAGCTCAAACTGTTGAAGCTCTTCTTGCATAGCTTGAATCCATTCAGGTTCCATGAAGGCTTCATCAACTTTCTTGGGTTCAGATATTGAGACGAATGCGAAGTGCCCACAGAAATTTGCTAGCTGTGTTGCCCTTGAACGAGTGAGTGGACCTGGTGCATTGATGCTATCAATTATTCTCTCAATCTGTACTTCATTTGCAACACGAGGATGAACGATGAAGATTTTGCTCTTGCTGATCATTGTCATCGTTAGAAGGATTGTCTTCAGGCTGAGCATTGTCTTTAGGTTGATCAGGTGCGTAGATGATAAGTTCCTCTTCAGGCTGAGCTTTCAGATGGTATGATTTCTCCAGTTCCCATAAGTTTGATTGATTCACTGGATGGAACTTCATCTAGCACATTTGGCAGGTGCTCTCTTTGCGAGCCGTTAGTCTCATCGAACCGCACATCCACAGTTTCAACCACTTTATAGTGAAAGAGGTTGAAGACTCTGTAGGAGCATAAAACCTTCATGTGCTTTCGGTGCAAATTTTGAAGTGTGATGTGGATCCTTGATCCAGCACCTGGACCAAATACTCTGAAGTAACTGACATTTGGCTTCTTGCCAGTAAGGAGCTCATAGGATGTCTTGTTCAGAAGCTTGTGAAGATAAACACGGTTGATGATATGGCATGCAGTATCAATGGCTTCAGGCCAGAACTTTCTTGGAGTCTTGTATTCATCAAGCATCGTCCGGGCCATCTCAATAAGTGTTCTGTTCTTGCGTTCCACGACGCCATTCTGCTGCGGCGTGTACGGAGCTGAGAATTCATGTGTGATGCCCAAAGTATCAAGATAAGTGTCTAGGCCAGTGTTCTTGAATTCAGTGCCATTGTCACTTCTGATGTGCTTGATCTTGACGCCATAGTTGTTCATGGCTCGATTGGCGAAGCGTCTGAAGACATCCTGCACTTCAGTCTTGTAGAGGATTATATGCACCCAAGTATATCTTGAATAATCATCAACAATGACAAAGCCATAGAGACAAGCAGTAGTAGTAAGAGTTGAGTAATGAGTGGGACCAAAAGGTCCATGTGGAGCAGTTCGAAGGGTTGAGTCGTTGTCATGATTGTCTTCGAGGGATGCTTGGCCCTCGTCATCTTTCCTGCTTCACAGGCACCGCATAAGTGATCCTTCTTGAACTTGACGCCCTCGATGCCTATGACATGCTTCTTCCTTGCAAGGGTGTGGAGGTTCCTCATGCCAGCATGCCCTAGCCTCCGATGCCAGAGCCAGCATTCAGAAGCTTTTGCTAGAAGACATACGGCAAGTTGTGGTCCTGCTGAGAAATCTACCACGTACAAATCATCTTTCCGATACCCTTCAAACACTAGAGACTTGTCAGATTCCATTAGAACAAGGCAACAATATTTTCCAAATATCACAATCATGTTTAAATCGCAAAGCATTGAGACAGACATTAAGTTGAAACCAAGGGATTCAACAAGCATGACTTTATCCATGTGTTGATCCTTTGAGATTGCAACTCTACCTAGACCCAATACCTTACTTTTACCAGTGTTAGCAAATGTGATGTGACTTTTGTCAGATGGACGTAAGGTTGAGTCCATAAGAAGACTTCGCTTGCCAGTCATGTGATTAGTACACCCACTATCAATAATCCATTCTGAAGCAGCTGGTGTCGTACCCTACAGTGCAGTTAGGGGGATAGGCTTCACGAAGAGAATTGTGAAGCATAAACATTTGACGAGCAAGTGGATTATGAAAGCTTAGATCGAGGTTAGGACTGATAGGGCAAGTAGCAAGCGACTCAGGAACAAAATACATAATAAGACCATTTGGGCATTTGATCTTGCGCCCTACAAGATGTTTAAGGTCCCCAGCAATAGCTTCAGACGAATTTGATTTCGGCTGGAGACCTTTCCCTGCAAAAGAGAGTTAAGCTTTCTTAGCCACCCACATCTTCAAGGGTGGCTTCGAAGCAATGAGTCTAAGTGCAGCATCTGAGAACTTTGGCTTTGGAGCCCTAGCAAAAAGTCTTGCAGGTGGACAATAGTACTCATAAGAATAAGCAGAGTAGTTCTTGGTCTTATGAACATGGCGGTTTGATGAAACACGCTCATATTCATAGGCCTGAGTATGGCTTCCCTGCAAAACATTTGCATTAGTGCGACTCAGGTGAGTCCTTTGTCTGTATGAAGCCTTTGGACCATATGAAGCCTGTGGTCTGGGGTTTGTCTTCTTCACTTGTGGTGTCATGACACATTCACAGGAAGATTCTCCAACAACCTTTTCGGCACCCAGACTTTCTTCATAGGTGGCCCATTCCTGCAGTTAGTACCAATATACCTGGCAAACACTTCACCATTCTGATTCTTAAACAGTTTATAGTTTGCATCAAAGGATTCATCAATAACAATGGGATTAGCACAAGTGAAGCCAGATAGGGTGGATGGATCCACTGAAGGTTCCTTTGCAGCAACCCATGTGGTTTTGGGGTACTGCTCAGGTTTCCAGTAAGAGCCATCAGCATTCATTTTCCTTACGAACCCAACACCCTCTTTCCTCGGGTTTCGGTTCAGAATCTGCCTTTTGAGGACATCACATAGTGTCTGATGCCCTTTAAGACTTTTGTACATCCCTGTTTCAAGCAATGTCTTCAACCTAGCATTCTCATCAGCAATAGCAGTGGTATCCTCAGCAGAGGGGTTAGTTACCACATCAACAGTTGAAGATATTGCAATAGTAGCAGCAGTAGAACATTCAGCAACAGAAGTAGCATTATCACGCTCAATGCATTTAAGACATGGTGGTTCAAATCCTTCCTGAGCGGAACTGATCTGTTTGGCGCGAAGTGACTCGTTTTCCTTTTGAAGATCTTCATGAGCCGCTCTCAATTTCTCAAGATCTTGCTTCCTTTGAAGATAATCATAGGAAAGCTTTTCATGAGTTGTTGAGAGCGTTTCATGACGACTTTCAAGTTCCTCATACTTAACATGAAGATTTTTTATGTCTTCAATTAAGGACTGAGATCGAGTCATTTCAGTGTCTAACAGGTCATCGCTTTTATCTAACAGTTTTTGAATATGTTCCATAGCTTTCTGTTGTTCAGTTGCAATTTTAGCAAGTGTTTTGTAGCTAGGTTTGGAACCACAATCAGAGTCATCTTCACTGGTTTGATAGTGAGTAGTGCGTGTATTTACCTTGGCACCGCGTGCCATGAAGCAGTAGGTGGGAGCGGAGTAGTCCTTGTCATTTGCATCGGTGTCGGTGATGAAGTCATTGTCTTCAGTGTTGAAGATGGACTTGGCAACGTATGCTGTAGCCAGACTTGCGACGCCAGAATCGACTCCTCCTCAGACTCCACCTCCGCCTCCTCAGAAGCGGACTCCTCCTCTGAATCCATTTCCTTGCCAACAAACGCACGTGCCTTGCCAGATGAGCTCTTCTTGTGTGATGAAGACTTTGAGGAAGACTTGGAAGAAGACTTTGAGTATTTCTTCTTCTTCTTGTCGTCAGAGTCATACTCCTTGCTCTTCTTCTTCTTTGTTGTTCTCATTGTCCCACTGCGGACACTCAGAGATGTAGTGGCCAGGTTTCTTGCACTTGTGGCATGTTCTTCTTGTAGTCATGAGCAGAAGCTTCATCATTCCTTGAGCTTGATCGTGAAGACTTTCTGAACTTTCTTCTTGGTGAATTTTTGGAACTTCTTCACAAGCATAGCAAGTCTTTCCAATGTCTTCAAGATCATCAGAACTGCTGTCAGATTCTTCTTCAGATGAGGAGACAGCTTTTGCCTTCAAGGCACGAGTTCGCCCATAGTTGGGACCGTAGATATCTCTTTTCTCAGAAAGCTGAAACTCATGTGTGTTGAGCCTCTCAAGTATGTCAGACGGATCGAGTGTCTTGAAATCAGGACGTTCTTGAATCATTAGGGCTAGGGTGTCAAATGAGCTGTCAAGTGATCTCAGGAGTGTCTTGACGACTTCATGCTTGGTGATCTCAGTAGCGCCGAGGCTTGAAGCTCATTTGTGATGTCAGTGAGTCGATCAAACGTGAGCTGAACATTCTCATTGTCATTTCTCTTGAAGCGGTTGAAGAGGTTGCGAAGGACACTGATTCTCTTGATCTCTCTGGGTTGAGACGCCTTCGTTGACCTTGGAGAGCCAGTCCCAGACTAGCTTGGATGTTTCCAGAGCACTCACACGGCCATACTGTCCTTTGGTCAGATGACCACAGATGATGTTCTTGGCAGTGGAGTCCAGTTGAACGAACTTCTTGACATCAGCAGCGGTGACACCTTCACCAGCCTTGGGAACGCCATTCTTGACGACATACCATAGGTCGACATCAATGGCTTCAAGATGCATGCGCATCTTATTCTTCCAGTAGGGATATTCAGTTCCATCGAAGACGGGGCAAGCAGCGGAGACTTTGATTATCCCTGCAGTCGACATAGCTAAAACTCCAGGTGGTTAAACCGAATCACACAGAACAAGGGAGCACCTTGCTCTGATACCAATTGAAAGTGCTATATCGACTAGAGGGGGGGTGAATAGGCGATTTTTATGAAAGTCTTCAAATGAGAGTTATGAAGACAAACAGAAATATCCTATTATATGCAGCGGAAGGTAGACTACTAAGCAAGCCATAGTCAAGTATTCAATGAAGTGAAAGACAACGATGACTAATAGTAGCTAGGCAGTATAGATCAGGTAGGAAGATAGTGTGAAGCCAATCAGAACAAGCAGTCACTCAGTGAAGACAAAAGATAATGCAATCATACAATGACTTCACTAGAGCCAACAGTAAGTAAAGGAAAGGGAAGGATGAAACCAGTGACTCGTTGAAGACAATGATTTGTTGGACCAGTTCCAGTTGCTGTGACAACTGTACGTCTGGTTGGGGAGGCTGAGATTCAACTCAGAAGACCTCGTCTTCACCTTATTCCCCTTGAGCTAAGGACACCCAGTCCTCGCCCAATCACTCTGGTAAGTCTTCAAGGTAGACTTCCAAACCTTCACAGACTTCGTTCACCGGCGATCCACAATGACTCTTGGATGCTCAGAACGCGACGCCTAACCGGCTGGAGGATTCACAGTCCTCAAGTGTAATAAGTCTTCAGATCACACAGACAGGAAGACTTAAGTGATGCCTAACTTTCTTTGGCTCTGGGTGGTTAGGGCTTTATCCTCGCAAGGAATTCTCTCTCAAAGGCTTCGAGGTGGGTTGCTCTCAAACGACAAAAGCCGTACACTAACTCTGAGCAGCCAACCGTTTATGGTTGTAGGGGGTGGGCTATTTATAGCCACTAGGCAACCCGACCTGATTTGTCCGAAATGACCCTGGGTCACTAAGGAACTGACACGTGTTCCAACGGTCAGATTTCAAACACACACGACAACTTTACTTGGGCTACAAGCAAAGCTGACTTATCCAGCTCTGGATAAGATTTGCTCTCATTGTCTTCGCTCGAAGACATAGGATTTTGGTTAAGCATCACTTCAGTCATTCTGACTGGTTCACTTGGACCCCACTTAACAGTACAGTGGTTCCTATGACTCAACAAAGAAGAAAAAGAACGACGAAACAACTAAGTCTTCGCGCTCCATAGTCTTCACTCGATGTCTTCTCTTGTCATAGTCTTCAATGTGATGTCTTCACATACCACCTTTGACTTCAATGTCTTCATACATTTTTAGGGGTCATCTCTGGTAGGAAAACCGAATCAATGAGGGACTTCTACCTATGTTATCCTGCAATTCTCACAAACACATTAGTCCCTCAACCAGGTTTGTCGTCAATACTCCAAAACCAACTAGGGGTGGCACTAGATGCACTTACAACACATTAGTCCCTCAACCAGGTTTGTCGTCAATACTCCAAAACCAACTAGGGGTGGCACTAGATGCACTTACAATCTCCCCCTTTTTGGTGATTGATGACAAACTAGTTGAAGTTTTCAACGGGGAATAAAATATGTGAAATTGTAAAGGATAGGGTATTGTCTTCATAAGTTGCAAAGGCTCCCCCTGAAGATGTGCATATAAGAATTTGCTCTTGGAACGCAAATGCACATGGCAGGTTGTACTTGTGGAGATCCTCTTCAACCTATGATGACAATTCATCATGCATGATATGATGTAACGAAGATAATGACATGCATAATGGAAAATGGACGTCTGAAAAATGATCTAAGTGCGGAATTTATCATCGCACATGCGGAATTTATCATCGCATCACAGAATAGCAAATAAGTAGCAGACGTCCATCGAGTTTAAGTGTTACAACTCAAAGAACCAAATGTATCGAAAACGAGAGTTGTAAGCACTTGGCTAAAGTATCAAAAAGTAAAGCAACCACCCATATGGACCCACTTGAAGACTATCAACTCATATGCTTCTCCCCCTTATGTCAGTAAGGACCAAAAAGGTTTGAAGACATAGAGCGCCTACTCGTTCCCATGAGGTGCAGGTGAGCACTGAGCTACGGCTAAATCACTCAAGAACAGGTTCAAACAAGCATGGCAAAAGTGCAAAAGATATCAGCTTCACAGACTTGGTGAAAATACTAACATGTCATAAACAACATCAGGAAGCAATGTTTAGAGCAACCAAACAACATGCTACAGGAACATATCTTAGCAGACGAAGGCATGTCATGATTCTACTAAATGCATAGAACAAAAGTCCCTTACTGAACTTGAGCCAAAAAGGCACAGAAGATATGATGGAACCCACGTAAACATAGCAAGTTTTATTAACAGTTTCAGACTTAGTAGAAAAATAGAGCATGTCATAAAAAGATTTATGATAGCAACTTTGTGAGCTCATGCCACTCACCACAAAGCATTGCATGACAACACAAGCATACCAACAGTAAGAATACATGTTCACAAAGCTAAAAATGGCAAGAACAAGTACATAGGATGCATGTATCACCAGCAACAACATGGCAATATTGATTAACATGTTAACAATCTGCCAGGAACATTTTATAGAAAAAGTAGAGCAAGAAAAAGACATGCTAGAGCACTCCATAATTTTAAAAAGGGGAATGAATTGATAGAGCGTAACCACATATTCAAAACATGCTTACTAAAGTATCTCAAAATAAGCATGGATCTCAATGTAGCATCAAGTTTACATGGCATCGAAATAACAGCAGGAAAAAGACAGCAAAAACGTAAGTCCCTGAAAACAGCAACATCACGGAGTCTAGTTTGCATGCTTTTGCTAGTCACCACATAGATCACAAAAATACAAGACTTGCACCCATGTAAACATGGCATGTTGTACTTCAAAACACATGTAGACCTCATGCTCATAGAATGCACAAATCAAATGCAACAAAAATGACAAATCACCATGTTCTGATAAGTACTAGCAGCTAACATTTTATAGCACTCTTGCAACAATAAAAAGGCATCACAATGGACAGTAGCATGCATGGAAAAGCTTCTAACATGAATAGCTCAACGAGACGAACAATTTGACATATCATATGCATGATTTGGAGCCACGGTCACCGAGATATGATGCGATGAAGGAGGCATGAAAATGTTATGGTTCAAGGACTTAGACGAAAAATCACCTCCCAGATCTGGATCTAGGGTTTGCACGCAGATCGAGGATGGCCGGATTCTCGCCGGAGTTGGTCGTTGGGGTGGAGGGAGATGGCCGACCGAAGCTCGAGGAGGAGTCGCCAGAGGTCGGGGACAGAGCTGGCGCCAGCGGGGAGAGATGGCGCGGGCGCGGGTCCCAGGCGGTGAGGCGCCGGCGAACTTCGGCAGGAAGGCGGCGAGGCGATGGGCGGAGGCTGCGGAAGCATGCGGCGCCGCTGGCGCATGCGGGCGGTGGCGGAGCGAGCGGGCGAGCAGGAGGAGGCGCGAGCCCGGAGCGGCGGGGAGCGGGCCGGCCGCGGGCTGCGCAGGCCGCCGCGGTGGTGGGTGGTGGCGTGCCACATGGCGGGCGGTGAGTGGCTATGGGCAGCGGTGAGATCTTGTCCGGTGGGTGGCGGACATGTCCGGCGGCGGAGTGGGGAGATTTGCTAGGGTTTCATCCGCGAATTTTTCGGGGAGGGGCACATATTTATAGGTAGATGGAGGTAGGAGTGTACAAATGAGGTGCGGTTTTCGCCCACACGATCGCGATCCGACGGCGGAGAACATGGAGATGGTTTAGATGGGTTATTGGGCTGTTTTGGAGGGGTGTTGGGCTGCAACACAAAAGAGGCTTTGCGGTTACCCGGTTAACCGTTCGGGCATCAAACACCCTCCAAATGGAACGAAATTTGATAGGCGGTCTACCTATGGTGTACCAAGGCCACTTGACAAATCTCGGCCCATTCCGAGAATGTTTAACTCCTGGTCACGAAATGAGACAAGAGGGGTGCGCCGGTGCATGTGGGAGTGTCGGATTGCGAAACGGACGTGGAAAAGGCTCGGATGCATGAGATGAGCACGAATGCAAATGTGATGCACATGATGACATGATATGAAATCCATGACATGAACAAAATGCAAAACGAAAACAAAAACCCAAACACAGAGGGAATGCCATGACATAAAGCTAAAAATGGCAAGAGTCGGAGTTACAAATAAGGAAAGTTACATCCGGGGTGTTACAACGGTCTTCCGGAGGCCACCTGAGCCTCCCGAGGCTCAGAGTCTCGGCGGCTCGTGAGAAGTGACTTCTTCGCTATGTGTCTTCAGCTACCCCAACACTCCTTCGGCAACCAAATCAGGTGACATTTTTCCAAGTTCATTCAGCTGGGAGCGTCCCCTGGACTGCATCATCCCCAGGCTGCGTGGGTCCGTTCCTGCTGTATGTATCCGCTTGCATCTTTGGTTCACTCTGCTGGGAGCGCCCCTCGGGCTGCATTAACCCCAGCCTGCTCGGGTCCAACCCAGTGGCATGTATCGTTCTCGCATTTACCTAAGCTGGCTACTTTTCATGCGTAATCTATCCATGGATATCACTTTCCTGATTGTGACCCACCAAGGGAGCCGCGCACCGATTTTCTTTCTTCAGGATCCTTCGCATAAGAAGGCTAGGCAGGGCGTCTGTGCTCGGGCCCGTCCCTGCAGCATCGATAAATCCAATGGCTGAGCTCTGGTCTGGCGGGCCGGCCCCGTTCACGTCACCTCCTGGGGTCGTTGGTGCTTCGCCTTCTCGTGCGATAGCCTCAGGAAATCCACTCAGCGCAGGTTGTCTAACCATCTCGCAGGAACGCCACAGCCATCAAGAACCAAAGACCAGGCGCAACCCGCCTTGAGGTTAGGGCCTCGTGAGTCCTGCGCTGGCTCACGAGTGCCCAGATACACCTCGTCTAGCCCTGTCATGCAAGCCACGTGTCAGGGCGGGGCTGTACATGCCCCAGGGGCTCCACGCGGTAGGGAGTCTCCTCCCACGTGCCAGTGTAAGCACCATGCTCCGCGCTGGCACTCGACACTGCCGAGGAGCGGCTATACCCGTGCAAGCACGGAAGCACAATGCTCTGCGCTGGTGATAAACAACTGAGGGCGGCCTCAAGGCCGTACCAACCTCAGGGAGCCTCCGGGCTCGGTGTCTGGCCTCATCGCAACACCTCCCCTCGGGAGAGTCGTGCGAGGGGGCTGGGCACGGGGGCTGCGCTCGGGTCACGCCCAAGCGTACGCCACCCTACCAGGTCCCTCGGACCTGGTCGTCGCGCGCCCTCCCAAGCGGAGCTAAGGTACGAATGTCGTTTGAACGTCAAGGGGGACTCCTTAGCATCACGACTCAGGACCCTAACTGACCACATAGCCCCTCACTCCTTGGTCCGTCCTGGTGCTCCGGTTGGCCCAATGGCGGCTGAGGTATGCGCGGGGTCAGGCCCTCCCGACGTAGAACACTAGACCTACTCCCAGATCTCCTTTCTATAAGCTGTTTGTGCATCAAGGGGGACTCCTGAGCATCGCGACTCAGGAGCCTAACTGATCACTTAGCCCCTCACTCCTTGGTCCGTCCTGGTGATCCGGACGGCCCAACAACGGCTAAGGTATGCGCGCGGTCGGGCCCTGCCAACGTAGAACGTAAAGCAAATAGAAAGGAAATCACAGAATTTCAAAGGAAATATTACAGGACATATTGTTCCCCTAAAATCAAACATGAGTTTAACGCCTCCACGAGGCATGGTGCATATTGCAGAAGCTAAAATAGGAAAAGAGCCGCCATCAGGTTGCCTCGTCATCCCTGGACACCGCCCTCGCTTGCAAGGGATGCTTCTTCTCCAACAACATCGCCTTCACTTGCACCACCAGCCGGAGTTGCAGGATCGGTAGCACCGCCGGTCGGTGGCGCGGGAGTGAAGGCGCGGAACCTCTTCAGTAGGTCCTCCACTTGACCCTTCATAGCCGCAGTAGCGGCCTCGTAATGCTCGTCTTTCATAGGATCTAGTAGCTCGTCAAGGCGGGCGGCGGGATCACGAAGGTTGAGGTGGCTAAAGACGCGTGTCAGCGTGGCTGAGGAGAGAACGCGGGCTTCTTCGTCCGCCATGCTGATGCCGCTCACAACGTCCTCCAGCGCACCAACCAGATAAGGAACCAGCTGGTTGGGGCCCTCGTCGGCGGCAACCAGCGGCTCCACCAAGCCCTTCTTGTAGAGCGACTTCAGTGCCGTCCGAGCCTTCTCTTCAAGGAGCATGAAGGCCGCGTCCTCAGTCAGGACCTTCGCCTTGGCGTCAAGCTCGGCCTTCTCCGCCTTCAGCTTCTGCTCCAACTCCTCCAGCCGGCCGCGCTCCGTGGCCTGTGCCTTGCAGCCTCAGGCTTCCTCCGTGTGCTCCCTCCGCACGGCCTCCAGCTTGGCAGCCAGCGACCGGCAGCGGTCCTGGGTGGCCTCAGCATCCTTCAGCGCCACCTCGCGGGCGGCCACGGCCTGGGCGACAGCCTCCCTATCCTTCTCGGAGTCAGCAGCAACTTGGCTCAGTGCCACCCGGACGGATGCGTTGGAGTGCAGCCAGCCAGAGACCAGTTCCAGGTGCCCGGCCACCAGGCGGCGGTCGGTGCCCTGAAGGTCTTCTCGCAGCAGGGCCATCGCAGAAAGAGCTCGCTCTAGGACGTCAGGGCAGGCGGAGGAACCTGGGGTCAGTAGTACGACCGAAGGAGGAGGAAGAGGCATTGTCATCACCATGGCTTGAGAGGCCAGAGGCTCCTGAGCCTCGGGGACCCCAGCGCCCGAGCCGAAAGCTGGCACCTCCGGAGCGAGCGGGGCCTCAGGGGCTGACTCCTCCCGAGGATGTTCCACCTAGCCTCGCGAGGATGATCGGGCTGGAGTGGCACGAGCGCCGTCACCACCTCTACTCATGGAGAGGGGTGCGGCCGTAGGAGGCGATCTAGGCTCAAGCAGTACCACCTCGCCCTCCCTTCTCCTCTTCGCCGCAGGTGTCGGCCTAGTTGCATAACAATGAAAAAGAGTCAGAAACGAGCGGCAGAAGCGAGAACAAGGCAGGACGAGAACACATACTGGTCCATCGCGGCATAGTCACTTCGCTTCGTAAGCTTGAAGCCGGAGAGCTTCGCAGCCCGAGGCACGGACGCGCCAACTCTGGGAGCAGAAGCAGGGGCAACAGCTGGACGGAAGTAGCTCCAGGTGGCGATGAGGCAGGAGCATCGTCCCGGGAGAGCAGCGCCGACCTGCCCTTCGTCGGAACCACGGGCGGCTCCCCCTTCTCCGGGAGGATGTCGGCCTCGCCATCGTCGTCAGGAAGGAAGCGGAGGATGTCGGCCTTGCGCAAGGGGGAGGTCTCCCCCATCCCCTCGGGGGCTGCCTCTGAGTCGCGCTCCTCGTCCTCGTCCTCCTCCCCGTCCCTACGGGAATCACCAGAAGACACGTGCACCGTCGCTGTCGCCACTGGTACTTCAGAGGGCACCGGCGGCACCAGGCCATGCCCGTCAAAGGTGGGCATGGCGGCCGCGATCACCGCCCCGTCCTTCCGAAGGAACAAAGGAGCATGGGCACTCGGCAGATACTCTTGGTCATCCCCGACCAAGAGGCGGAGCGCCACGACCAGCTCCCCTTCAGACAAAGCCTCCGGACTCAGGTGAAGCCTGTCCTCTCCATCCCTGAGCATCCACAAGGGCCGGGAGCATGCCTGGAGAGGAGCCACCCGCAGGGTCAGGAACTCCCTCAGAAGCATGGCCCCTGTCAGCTTCACCGCCTTCGCGTTGCCCGTACTCAGGTCGACGGTCATCCTCTCCAGCATCGCCTTCGCCCGGTCGTCGCTAAGCTTCGCACGAGACCACCCCTCGTCGGACTGGGGCATCTCCGTCAAGAGGTTCAGCCATGGGTGGACGCACTTGGCATCCATCATAACCCACTTGCTCCGGAAGCCATCAGCCTTCTTGCCGGCTTTCGAGATTGCGTTGGCCTTGCCAGCTGTGACGAAGTTGGCGCAACCCGTGGTGTGGCCGTCGTTGATTCGGAGGAAGAAAAAGTGGCGCAGCAGTGCCATGGACGGCATCACCCCGACATACGCCTCGCGGTAGAAGGCAAAGATTGACAAGAGAAGAACGGAGCTGGGATGGAGGTGGAGAGCCTGTAACCCGTAGTGTTGGAGGACTGCGTAGAAGAAGTCGGAGAAGGGGGAACGAGGCCGGCGACGATGCTGCTCATGAAAAAGGGGTAGAAGGAGCTATTCGAAGCCTCGGGCACGACGGAGCCAGCCCAGAGCTCGGTCTTCCCCTTCTCGTTGTTCTCCCCCGCCGTCAGCACGCACGTGTCAGTGAGGTTCTTTGCCGAGACATTGGGCGCCTCCAGAGCCAGCTCGTACCAGGTAGGTGGCGAATCAACCTTGGGCTTTCGGGGCGCCATTGGTCGGAAGCTCGGAGGGAGATCCGAGCAGATCTGGAGATTTCAGAAGTGAGGAGTGAGAGAGGGGATCTAGAGCAAGGTGGAGGAAGGCAATGAAGGCAAGCGTTGCTTGCACCGGCTTTTTTGTTAGTCGGGCAGTTGCCGATGCAGCGTGGGGAAGTGGAGACGCCCACGTCCAATCAGTCGCCACGCGCCAACCGTGGCCGCGGGCTGATGCGGCCCCCAGTGCTCCGTGCTTGCCCTTTGGCTTCGCCTCAAAGCCAAGCCCGAGCACGCCTTGGGCCCAGGGGCTACTTTCGGCGTTCTAGGAACGGGGGTCCCCAGACTTGTCTCCCTGCGGCCCACGGCGTGGCTCCACCAGCGGCCCTGTACGGGCCTGATACGTCTCCAATGTATCTATAATTTTTGATTGCTCCATGCTATATTATCAACTGTTTTGGACATTATTGGGCTTTATTATCCACTTTTATATTATTTTTGGGACTAACCTATTAACCAGAGGCCTAGCCCAGAATTGCTGTTTTTTTGCCTATTTTAGGGTTTCGAAGAAAAGGAATATCAAACGGAGTCCAAACGGAATGAAACCTTCGGGAACGTGATTTTCTCAACGAACAAGACCCAGTAGACTTGGACCCTACGTCAAGACACAAAAGAGGAGGCCATGAGGTAGGGGGCGCGCCTACCCCCCCCCCCCAAGGCGCGCCCTCTACCCTCGTGGGCCCCCTTTGCTCCACCGACGTACTCCTTCCTCCTATACATACCTATGTACCCCCAAACGATCAGATACGGAGCCAAAACCCTAATTCTACCGCCGCAACTTTCTGTATCCATGAGATCCCATCTTGGGGCCTGTTCCGGAGCTCCGCCGGAGGGGGCATCGATCACGGAGGGCTTCTACATCAACACCATAGCCCCTCCGATGAAGTGTGAGTAGTTCACCTCAGACCTACGGGTCCATAGTTAGTAGCTAGATGGCTTCTTCTCTCTTTTTGGATCTCAATACAATGTTCTCCCCCTCTCTTATGGAGAACTTTTCGATGTAATCTTCTTTTTGCGGTGTGTTTGTTGAGACCGATGAATTGTGGGTTTACGGATCAAGTCTATCTATGAACAATATTTAAATCTTCTCTGAATTCTTTTATGTATGATTGGTTATCTTTGCAAGTCTCTTCGAATTATCAGTTTGGTTTGGCCTACTAGATTGATCTTTCTTGCAATGGGAGAAGTGCTTAGCTTTGGGTTCAATCTTGTGGTGTCCTTTCCCAGTGACAGTAGGGGTAGCAAGGCACGTATTGTATTGTTTCCATCGAGGATAACAAGATGGGGTTTTCATCATATTGCATGAGTTTATCCCTCTACATCATGTCATCTTGCTTAAGGCGTTACTCTGTTTTCATTAACTTAATACTCTAGATGCTTGCTGGATAGCGGTCGATGAGTGGAGTAATAGTAGTAGATGCAGGCAAGAGTCGGTCTACTTGTCTCGGACGTGATGCCTATATACATGATCATGCCTAGATATTCTCATAACTATGCTCAATTCTATCAATTGCTCAACAGTAATTTGTTCACCCACCGTAGAATACTTATGCTCTCGAGAGAAGCCACTAGTGAAACCTATGGCCCCCAGGTCTATCTTCATCATATTAATCTCCTACTACTTAGTTATTTCCTTTGCTTTTTACTTTGCTTTTAGTTTACTTTGCATCTCTATCACAAAAATACTAAAAATATTATCTTATCATATCTATCAGATCTCACTCTCGTAAGTGGCCATGTAGGGATTGACAACCCCTTATCGCGTTGGTTGCGAGGATTTATTTGTTTTGTGCAGGTACAAGGGACTGGCGCGTAGCCTCCTACTGGATTGATACCTTGGTTCTCAAAAACTGAGGGAAATACTTATGCTACTTTGCTGCATCATCCTTTCCTCTTCGGGGAAAACCAACGCAGTCCTTAAGAGGTAGCAAGAAGTATTTCTGGCGCCGTTGCCGGGGAGGTCTATGCAAAAGTCAATATACCAAGTACCCATCACACACCCTTATCTCCCGCATTACATTATTTGACATTTGCCTCTCGTTTTCCTCTCCCTCACTTCACCCTTGCCGTTTTATTCGCCCTCTCTCTATCCTCCATCTCTTTCTCTATTTGCCTCTTTTTGCCCGCTTTCTTTTTGTTTGCTTGTGCGTTAGTTCGTTTGCTTGTCATTATGGCTAGTCCCTTATCTTCTCCGTTATCTCCCGAGAATGAAATTCTTAATTTTAAGAAAAGGGAGGGGAAAAATATAAAAGACACTTGGTATAGAATTTTCAATGCTCAAAATAGATCTACCAGGAAGCAATCTACTTCTGTTCTTCTTCGCAATTTTTATGTAGGAGTTACTCCTTGGCACCAATATGTCCTTGATACTATTACTGGAGGGAACTTTTTGGGTAGCCATACTTTTGATTATTATAATGCTATGATAGATTTGTTTGGCTCACCCCCTCTTTTGGTTAATGAAACTGTATTAACTTTGGAGCATGTAATGCAAAGACTTGAAATTGTTGAAAATGAGGTTGCTACCATAGAGTTAATTGAAAAATTGGATAAAAGATCCACAACCGAATCTCTCAATATGGATCTAAAGTAGGAGTCACTTTGAAAAATATTAAAGAGAAGGAACCCATAGTTAATGAGAAAAAAATAAATCATGATTCCACTAGAGTCGATAAACTTGAGGATATTATTACCAACTTGGGAACCGCTTTTTCTTCCGTAAAGAATACTCCAAGTCCTCTCACTAAAATTGCCAAGCTTATGTATGTTCCTAAAAATAAGGGTGAATCCTCTAGTAAGGAAACCGTGGATCTCAAATCTATAAGTATTCATCCCAATATTTTTGCTATCATTAAGGAACCATTTGTTACTAATGATTTTTTCTATCTTGTGCCTAAAAATTTGATAATCAATAAAAATAAAGAAATTCCTAAAGATGGTAGATGCCTCATTGAAGAATTGCCTACCAAAGATGGCAATACCTAGATCTATCCTTGCTTGTTATGCCTAGCTAGGGGCGTTAAACAATAGCGCTTGTTGGGAGGCAACCCAAATTTATTTTTATTCCTTGCTTTTTGCTCCTTTTTAGTAATAAATAATTTATCTAGTCTCTTTTTTGGTTGTTTTTTGTGTTTAATTAGTGTTTGTGCCAAGTAGAACCGTTGGGAAGACTTGGGGCAAGTCTTGTTACACTTGCTGTAAAAAAATAGAAACTTTAGCGCTCACGAAAACTGCTGCCATTTTTATTTGGAAAGTGTTATTTAGTTAATTCTTTTTGAAGATGATTAATAGATAAATTCCTCACGTCCAGAAATTTAGTTTAGAATTTTTGGGGTTCCATATCTTGCGCTAGCTACAGATTACTACAGATTGTTCTGTTTTTGACAGATTCTCTTTTTCGTGTGTTGTTTGCTTATTTTGATGAATCTATGACTAGTAAAATAGTTTATAAACCATAGATAAGTTGGAATACAGTAGGTTTAACACCAATATAAATAAAGAATGAGTTCATTACAGTAACTTGAAGTGGTCTTTTATTTTCTTTCGCTAACGGAGCTCACGAGATTTTCTACTTTGAGTTTTGTGTTGTGAAGTTTTCAAGTTTTGGGTAAATATTTGATGGATTATGGAACAAGGAGTGGCAAGAGCCTAAGCTTGGGGATTCTCATGGCACCCCCAAGATAATCTAAGGACACCTAAAAGCCAAAGCTTGGGGATGCCCCGGAAGGCATCCCCTCTTTCATCTACTTCTATCGATAACTTTACTTGGAGCTATATTTTTATTCGCCACATGATATGTGTTTTGCTTGGAGCGTCTCATATGATTTGAGTCTTTATTTGTTATTTTACCAAAATCATCACCTTTTGAGAGAGACATACATGATTTGGAATTTGTTAGAATACTCTATGTGCTTCGCTTATATCTTTTGAGTTATATAGTTTTACTCTAGTACTTCACTTATATCTTTTAGAGCACGGTGGTGGATTTGTTTTATGGAAACTATTGATCTCTCATGCTTCACTTAGATTATTTTGAGAGTCTTAAATAGCGTGGTAATTTTGTTAAAATCCTAATATGCTAAGTATTCAAGATTAGTAAAATTTTCTTATGAGTGTTTTGAATACTAAGAGTAGTTTGATGCTTGATGATTGTTTTGAGATATGGAGGTAATAATATCAAAGTCGTGCTAGTTGAGTAGTTGTGAAATTGAGAAATGCTTGTGTTGAAGTTTGCAAGTCCCGTAGCATGCGCATATGGTAAACGTTATGTAACAAATTTGAAACATGAGGTGTTATTTGATTGTCCTCCTTATGAGTGGCGGTCGGAGACGAGCGATGGTCTTTTCCTAACAATCTATCCCCCTAGGAGCATGCGCGTAGTGCCGAGATTTTTGATGACTTGTAGATTTTTGCAATAAGTATGTGAGTTATTTATGACTAATGTTGAGTCCATGGATTATACGCACTCTCACCCTTCCATCCTTGCTAGTCTCTTCGGTACCGTGCATTGCCCTTTCTCACATTGAGAGTTGACGCAAACTTCGCCGGTGCATCCAAACCCCGTGATATGATACGCTCTTTCACACATAAACCTCCTTATATCTTCCTCAAAACGCCACCATACCTACCTATTATGGCATTTCCATACACTAATAGGAAAAACCTTACCAGCAGCGTGGGTTTTTGGACTACCAGTAGCGTAGGTTCCCACACTACTGCTATGACGCTACAGCTATTTTTTAACAGTAGCGTGTGTTTTACCCCACGCTACTACTAAACAGACATACCAGTAGCGCTGGTGCCCCACGCTACTAGTATTTCACACCCACGCTACTAGTAAAGGAATAGCAGTAGCGCTTCTATGATGAACGCACGCTAGTAGTAACAAATTAGGATTTAAAAAAAATAATAGTCTACCTATTTCAGTTTAGACATGCATTTCACAATACGTACATGTTATGCATACAGTCAATCATCAATCATACATATCTGATGTAGATAATTAACACACGCACACGCACACACGCATGTGCGCGCAGGCACACACACACAATATATATGCCACGTGTCTACGTCGTCGGCGTCGGCGCCTCCACAAGGCCATGTTGATGGTGTTGATGTCGTCGTCGTCATCGCCGCCGCCAAAGCACCATGACGATGTCGTCGTCTTTGTCGCCGCCGTAGCCCTGTGTCGATGTCGATGTCGTCGTCATCATCGTCGCCGCAGCCCCATGTCGATATCGTCTTCGTCGCCGCCGTAGCTTCATGTCTATGTGTTCCCTTCTAGGAACTCACAAATCCTGGAATTAAACAATGAACCAAGACCCCACTACTAAGAACTCGAAAGAACCTGGAGCATTAGTACAGTATAACAGTAACCTATAGAGCACTAAGTAACAATAGCAAAAACAAAAGCATATAGCAGCAGCATAGTATATATGAATTATAAGTAGTACCTAACAGACCAATCCTAGAAATTGGGGAAAACCCAACTTAAGAAGGATACAATGGTAGGCATGACCAAATCTTATTATAGATTCTGAATCCAAGCTTTTGAGGCAAATTGCAACAAGCAAAGTTTGTGCACCAAGTAGGAGTAATTCCCAGGTCATTCGCAAGCACGCAAGCAAGAAGGTATCAGCAACAGTAGATTATTACCAACATTGTACCCTTTAATGTCAGGTCATTTCAATTTAACTCTTGGTTGCAGATGTATTCTTGTTGTATTACTAGTAATCATCAGTAGTAACAACACCTGGTCATTATAAATATCACTGGTCATTATAGTCGACATGGCAACTTCCCATTTATTACTATATTTATAAGGAAATTTTGTAATAACATTCATTCATGTGACATAAGAGACTTAGAGCAACACTTCATATATTAGTGACAGTTAAGCTGCTGCACTTGCAAATTTGTAACAGCAATCAAATAGATGTGTTATGTATATTCTCTAGTGCGGTCTTAAATTGCAAGGAAATGAGGAGTTTCTTCTTTCGAACCAATGTAGTGGTTTTATTGAAAAGTATGAGCAGGTGCACTTATATTATATCAAATATATATATATATATATATATATATATATATATATATCAGTACGTTTTTTATCTCACATGGATGTATTAAGTAATAATGTGTGTGTATGTGTAAAATAGACTATTCCAGTATATTTAATCCTTGATTCCTCCCAATAGAGAACAATATCTTGAGGAACTACATAGAATATCATATTGTTGCAAAAATTAAGAGTGAAAAAGTAAAATTATAGGCAGTTTTGCCTTGATGGGCAAGTTAGTTCTCCTATAAGAAGAGACTTAATCCCGATAACAAAAGCAAGCCAATGCAGAGTATTTACTTTACCAGAGCTGCCTAGAGTAACTAGAAATTCAAGTTCTTCCAGAATGCTGAATTGTAACATCTCATCCTAAAACAAAATCATATATATGGAGAGTATTGTCATCACCTAACGAACTGTCATAGCGGCAAGTACCAGCAGGAGTTGATGGATTGAGTGGTGAGCCTGTACATGAAAAGATGTGCATGTTTAATCTTTTGCAGCCTGAATAAATAGGCAAAAAAGAGTTTGGAATTCAGAGCAAACGGCACTCAAGAAGTTTTCACTTACCAACATTTGGCGTAGGTGTCTGAGGCCCAGCTTTATTTTTCTTAGTCTTTGATTTAAAATTCTTAACAGCTTTTCCGGACACTGGGGTGAGTAGCGGATTGCCAGTAACTCCAGTGGCGACAATCATACAGTCACTCAACTCAGCCGCATTATTTTCTTCACGTGTGGCTTTTCTTTTTAGCTGCAGAAGAGGGGACTTGTGTTATATGATGGTAAGACAGACTAGCTGACGTCTGGCAAGGATGTCTATCATTAACTATTTCAGATTTTGAAGTAAGGCCTTACTGGGAAGCTGAATCGCATAACATCCTTTATGTGGATTGATATATTGTAGACCAAAATACACTTGCCGTTAGAAATAATGCTATATGAGAAGATATAGTTTTATACCTGAACTATCAACGACATGATCCTTCCTTCCCAGTCACGAGTAGTACATGGACCGGAACCGACTGCTCCAAGCTATCAGCAACACGAGAATCACAATCGCGCGGACTGCTGCAACATAGGCGTGAATAGAAAATTTTATACCTGAACTAAACTCAAGTTGAGCACCACTACAATGAACGAAAACTAAACTTGACATTACTGAACTAATTGTGCATCTATCTTCTAACATCTAATTTGTTTGCCATACACTATTACTACACTGAACTATAACTGATATCCCAAAGCCTACACTAGTACTACACTTAACTAAAACTGAACTTGGCTGTTGCACTTACGAAAATTCAGAAAACGCACTTGGCATTACTGAAAATTCAGAAACGAGCAGCTCCAGCGGCGTCCAAGAGCAATTGGCCGTCAACCAGCCACCGGAATCCATGGAGGACAGCGCCTCACCGCGACTCCGGCTGGCCACGAACGACGAGCCGCCCCGGCGGTCACCAGTCCGTCGCCGCCATAGCTTCTCCTGCTGCTGCGCCTGCACTCGTCTCCGTCCGCGACCAATCCCCGTACTGCTCGTCTGCCTGGGCACGCGCAGGTGCGGGGTGCTGCTCGTTGGCCAGCGGGCCGACCTGGGCACTCGGCGGCAAGAACACGGGGGTGCCTGAATCCCTAGCCGCGGGCAAGGGTGCAGACCTTGAGGCATGGATCTGGCGAAGGGGAGGGCGGGGCAGAGCTTGGGGGCATGTTGCATGCGGCCGGAGATCGCCGGAACCAGCCGGCGTGGGTGGTGGCTGCGGCGACGAGATGGTGGGGGAGAGAAGGTCGACCGAGAGCCAGGGGTACGGTGGGGGTGAGATTTGTGGGAGAAGAGTTTGCTGAGTAGTAGCGTGGGTGTATCGGCTGCGCTATAGTTATTGGTAGTAGCGCAGGATTTACTATCCGCGCTACTAATATTTTTTGATCTGGTGGTGTGGTGTGGCACACTTACCAGTAGCGTGTCCACAAGAAACCAACGCTGCTCTTATGCCATACCAGTAGCGTGCTTTGTACCCAGCGCTACTGGTAATTACCAGTAGCGTGGGGACACAAACAAACGATACTGGTAAACTTTTATGTATAAGCATTTTTCTAGTAGTGGTAGCCATTCCGAAATATATTGCCATGCAACTTTCGACCATTCCGTTCATCATGACACATTCATTATTGTTGATCATGTAGTTGACATAGTATTTGTGGCAAAGCCACCGTTCATAATTCTTTCATGCATGTCACTCTTGGTCAATTGCATATCCCGGTACACCGCTGGAGGCGTTCATATAGAGTCATATTTTGTTCTAGTATCGAGTTGTAATCATTGAGTTGTAAATAAATAGAAGTGTGATGATCATCATTTTCTAGAGCATTGTCCCAAGTGAGGAATTAAAAAAAAAAAGAGAAAGGCCATATAAAAAAAGAGAAAGGCCAAATAAAGAAAATGAGAGAAAAAGAGAGAAGGGACAATGTTACTATCCTTCGCCACACTTGTGCTTCAAAGTAGCACCGTAATCTTCATGATAGAGAGTCTCTTATTTTGTCACTTTCATATACTAGTGGGAATTTTTATTATAGAACTTGGCTTGTATATTCCAACAATGGGCCTCCTCAAGTGCCCTAGGTCTTCGTGAGCAAGCAAGTTGGATGCACACCCACTTCGTTTCTTTTGTTGAGCTTTCATACATTTATAGCTCTATTGCATCCGTTGCATGGCAATCCCTACTCCTTGCATTAACATCAATCGGTGGGCATCTCCACAGCCCATTGATTAGCCTCGTTGATGTGAGACTTTTTTGTCTTCTCCACATAACCCCCCTCATTATATTCTATTCCACCCATAGTGCTATGTCCATGGCTCGCGCTCATATATTGCGTGAAAATTTATAGGTTTGAGATTACTAAAGTATGAAACAATTACTTGGCTTGTCATCGGGTTTGTGCATGATGAGAGCATTCTTGTGTGACGAAAATGGAGCATGACTAAACTATATGATTTTGTAGGGATGAACTTTCTTTGGCCATGTTATTTTGAGAAGACATAATTGCTTTGTTAGTATGCTTGAAGTATTATTATTTTTATGTCAATATAAATTTTTGTCTTGAATCTTTCAGATCTGAATATTCATACCACAATTTAGAAGAATTACATTAAAATTATGCCAAGTAGCACTCTGCATCAAAAATTCTGTTTTTATCATTTACCTACTCGAGGACGAGCAGGAATTAAGCTTGGGGATGCTTGATAAGTCTCCAACGTATCTATAATTTTTGATTGCTCCGTGCTATATTATCTACTGTTCTGGACATTATTGGGCTTTATTATCCACTTTTATATTATTTTTGGGACTAACCTATTAACCGGAGGCCCTGCCCAAAATTGCTATTTTTTGCCTGTTTTAGGGTTTCGAAGAAAAAGAATATCAAATGGAGTCCAAACGGAGTGAAACCTTCGGGAACGTGATTTTCTCAACGAACAAGACCCAAGAGACTTGGACCCTACGTCAAGACACAAAAGAGGAGGCCACGAGGTAGGGGGGCGCACCTACCGCCCAAGCGCGCCCTCCACCCTCGTGGGCCCCCTGTTGCTCCACCGACGTACTCCTTCCTCCTATATATACCTACGTATCCCGAAACGATCAGATACGGAGCCAAAACCCTAATTCCACCGCCGCAACTTTCTGTATCCACGAGATCCCATCTTGGGGCCTGTTCTGGAGCTCCATCGGAGGGGGCATCGATCACGGAGGGCTTCTACATCAACACCATAGCCCCTCTGATGAAGTGTGAGTAGTTCACCTACACCTACGGGTCCATAGTTAGTAGCTAGATGGCTTCTTCTCTCTTTTTGGATCTCAATACAATGTTCTCCCCCTCTCTTGTGGAGAACTATTCGATGTAATCTTCTTTTTGTGGTGTGTTTGTTGAGACCGATGAATTGTGGGTTTATGATCAAGTCTATCTATGAACAATATTTGAATCTTCTCTGACTTCTTTTATGTATGATTGATTATCTTTGCAAGTCTCTTCGAATTATTAGTTTGGTTTGGCCTACTAGATTGATCTTTCTTGCAATGGGAGAAGTGCTTTGCTTTGGGTTCAATCTTGCGGTGTCCTTTCCCAGTGATAGTAGGGGCAGCAAGGCACATATTGTATTATTGCCATCGAGGATAACAAGATGGGGTTTTCATCATATTGCATGAGTTTATCCCTCTACATCATGTCATCTTGCTTAAGGCATTACTCTGTTTTCATTAACTTAATACTCTAGATGCATGCTGGATAGCGGTCGATGAGTCGAGTAATAGTAGTAGATGCAGGCAGGAGTCGGTCTACTTGTCTCGGATGTGATACCTATATACATGATCATGCCTAGATATTGTCATAACTATGTTCAATTCTGTCAATTGCTCAACAGTAATTTGTTCACCCATCGTAGAATACTTATGCTCTCGAGAGAAGCCACTAGTGAAACCTATGGCTCCGGGATCTATCTTCATCATATTAATCTCCTACTACTTAGTTATTTCCTTTTCTTTTATATTACTTTGCATCTCTATCACAAAAATACCAAAAATATTATCTTATCATATCTATTAGATCTCACTCTCGTAAGTGGCCGTGTAGGGATTGACAACCCCTTATCGTGTTGGTTGCAAGGATTTATTTGTTTTGTGCAGGTACGAGGGACTGGCACGTAGCCTCCTACTGGATTGATACCTTGGTTCTCAAAAACTGAGGGAAATACTTACGCTACTTTGCTGCATCATCCCTTCCTCTTCGGGGAAAACCAACGCAGTGCTCAAGAGGTAGCACGACCCATCTTCACCAGCAAACATTCAAGACCCTCGCGAGGGGCCAAGCCTCGCGAGGCGGACGATGTAAGACCTCCTCAAGGGCGGTCTCACCAGGCTGGCTTGTGAGGGGTTGGGAGATCAAGGCAAGGGGCGCCTCACAAGGTTTCTGTGACGCAAGACATGACAACTGGAGCCAGGCAGGTGCCAGGCGGGCGCAGTGTCCTCTATTCCTCTTTGGTGCTAAAGGGGCAAGCGCAGACAAGGAGTCCCGAGGCGTCAGCCAAAGGTTTCCATATCGGTGCAACAAGACCAAGACCAGCAGGACGGCAGGACGGAGGTCACCGTGGAGCCCAAGACGGCGTCACCACCAGAGCCTTTGGCAGGCGAAGACTACTTTTGTCATGATAGCTTGTACTAGTTGTCTCCCTTCGAATTTGGCTGTTGTGGGATCCCTTCCCGCTCAATATTTGGGAAGAGGACGAGGGCCTCTATAAATAGGACTAGCCACCATCATAGGGAGGCATCTGATTGAGACCAAGATCTGATCCATATCACCCCAGCCACTCAAGTTCACTAAGCACAAGAACACCCCTCCTCGCGAGGCTGTTCTTCCCTTGTAACTGTTCATACTCAGCCCAAGAGGCATTCCACTACACCACACTAGAGTAGGGTATTACACCACAACGGTGGCCCGAACTAGTATAAATCTTGTGTCTCATGTTCTTTGGGTACGTCGAGCTAGGCTGTGAGATCGTAGAGTGCGCGAGCTAGAGAGGGGGAGAGATCTTTGTGTGCCCCCCAGTGTTCGAACCTCAAGGGTTTTGCCGGAACCCGAAATCCGACAGGCTTGTCCCGAACGCGTTGTCGGGCATCGTCAGGGTAGGCCCTAACGAGTGCACTGGCAGGGACATGGAAGTGGCCGGCCCCTTTGAGCTCTTCTTTGGTTCTTCATTAACTTGCGTTCGGGCCAGTTTCTGGTTTTCCCGCGTATCGTGTAAAGCCAATCGTGGTGGGGCCATTCTTGTAATGGCCTGTGAATGACTTTAACGCATGGGGGAATAACTGCCAATTCACTCTTCCCACCACACCCTTATCCTCAGCCACGTATGCTGCATGCATCGCGCGGGGTAGGTAACGGAGGCGCGTAGTGCGGGAGAGCATCAAAGCAGGGCCCCGGTCTTCTTGAATTGTTGGAGGAGGGCAGTGGTTACCCATGGAGGGACCGTCTCTCTTCCCCGACCTGCCTATAAAAGGAGGGTGGGGGGGAGTAACGACGTCATCCGTCCTCGCATCCCTTCTCCTCCATCCTCTGCTTTCTCCTAGTTATGCTGAAGGGAAGGGCCTGGGGCCAGCCCCCGGGCAGTAGCTTGAGGTTTGCGATACCAAATGCTCGTGCTAATGCTTGGGGAGTGAGTCTGGTCCAAGCCCAGAAAAGACGCGGCGGACGAGTCGTCCGTGGTGTGGGAGATACGAAGCTTTCCCATTGTGGTGAAATGCTTATCTCCTCTACCTCGGTCGGTCATCCATCGGGTAACCCAGCATCTTGCCTTGAGCTGCTGCCACTCGTTAGCCCGACGACCAGGTTCTTGGAGCCCTCGGTGCCCGTCCGGGGTGTAGTGCTAGGGATCATTGGTAATCCCAGCACTGCCCCTTTCGGTAGGTTTGGGGCTGATGTTGAAGGGAGATGCGCCTTCCTGCCCCGAGCCGCTGGCCATCTTGGCTCTCGGCTGCTTCTCCGGGGAAGGTGCCGCGCTGGTGGCCTAGCGTCTCTTCGGAGCGGTGGTGATGGAGAGAAAGCGAGGGAAGACGGAGAAGGCGGGTGGCAGGGCGTCAAGTCGGAGTACAATGGCACTGATTCCTTCGCCTCCGACTTGTGACTTGTCGCCTCATCTTTCCGCTCTTTCCCTTGCTCCCCGGCACCATCATCACCAGTCTCTTTGGGTGATAGCCAGGGAGGGATGTTCCCTTGGTGCCTTCACCTCCCCTCCAATAGTCTTCCGGCTGAGATTGGGTGGATGACTCCACCGGTGCTCAAGCCGGGTCTTCTTGCTGGTCCTGGAGGTGGTGACCAGGGCACCACTGAGCTGCTCCCTGTCCCCTCCTTCGTAGCCTTGCCACTTCCGATCTTGTCAGGCCGCGCCTGGCAGGCCGTGATGGGCTCCTGCTTGGGTGCTTCTTTAGTCCTCTCCTCTTCCGACCGCAAAACCTGGCGGAGGGAAAATGAAAAGAGGAGATTACGGGGAACTTATCTCTTTTCAATCTTAAATCTGTAGGCGTCTACCAAATTTTAGTTCAAATAATGTAATCTCTTGAATCCATGCCTGTGCCATGTAATGTTTGTACTTGTTTGATCAACATATTAATGAAAAATATGAACCTTGTCGGGGACTCGTGCATGTATACATCCATGCAGAGGTGGAGTGCCTCTTTATTTTTTAAATAAACAAGTTTTCCCTGGCAGGCTATCCTGCCGGTACCCTCTATTTTGTTGCCAGGGAGTTAAGCCAACAGGGCACAAATTGCGGTGAGGGACCAGCCCCCGCCAATCTTTTTTCAGCAAAGGCCACTGCGACCATCCTGACCGAAGTAGTGTTCAAGTCTAGGGATGGGAACTCCTAAGTTTCAAAAAGCGGCAAGGTTCTCTTATGCACAGGTTTTTGCTTACACAACACGTATGGACAAGAGATTGAACATATCTCTTTGGTTTGCCGGAGACCACAGTGTTGGTTCAACTTTCCAGCTTCACTTAGAGGCCAAGTTCTCGGCAAGAACCTGCAGTTGTATGCAGATGGAAATGATGCCAGATGCGATCTTATCTACATGAACATGCGATGCTCATGAAATTCTTAGGCATGCATGCAACTTGTCGGGCCCCCAGCGCTTCATTTATTTCTTTGTTGCTCAGGGTCTACGACTGGCTTTGTACAAGGGGTTAGATGCAACTGAGGCAAGGACTATACAAAAGGGTGGCTGCCGGACAGGGCCCGACAGTCACGCCTTACGGGTAGAACTTCCAGAGATGCTAAATATTCCATGAGTTTTGCAATTGAATGCCATCTCCGGTCTCCAGACGGACCGCGCCAGGTCTGCTGACTCGAACTACCCGGTAAGGGCCTTCCCACTTTGGTGTCAACTTTTTTGTACCCTTGGCGGACTGAACGCGCCTAAGGACAAGGTCGCCTTCCTCAAAACACCGGGCATGAACCCTGCGGCTGTGATAGCGACGCGGGGCTTGCTGATAGCGTGCAACACGCGTAGCAGCTCGGAGACGGTTCTCCTCAAGAAGCACAGCGCCGTCACGCCGGTGTTGATCCTACGCTACTTCATCGTAGGCAAGCACTCGAGGCGACCCGTAAATGAGTTCCGTGGGGATAACTGCTTCTGCCCCATAAACTAGGGAGAAGGGAGTCTGCCCAGTAGCTCGATTTGGTGTCGTTCTGAGGGACCAGAGAACTACTGGCATCTCATCAATCTATTGCCTGCCGCACTTCTACAGCGTATCAAATGTTCTCGTCTTGAGTCCTCGCAACACTTCAGCGTTCACCCTCTTAGCTTGTCCATTGCTTCTGGGATGTGCAATAGAGGCAAATGAGATCTTGCTTCCGAGGGCATGAATGTATTGCATGAAGGCATGACTCGTGAACTGGGTGCCATTGTCGGTGATGATCAAGGACCCTGAAGCGGCACACCAATCCTTTCAATAACTTGATTGCTGACTAAGTAGTCACCTTTCTGACGGCATCTACTTCCGGTCACTTTGTAAACTTGTCGATGGCAACGTAAAAGAATTCAAAGCCGCCAACAACTTGGGGGAAATGGCCGAGGATATCGAGCCCCGAGACCGAAAAGGGCCATGACAAAGGGATTATCTGAAGAGCTTGTGCAGGCAGATGGACGTTCTTGGAATGGAACTAGCAGGCTTCACACTTTGTAACTAGCTCAACCGCATCTTGGAGGGATGTGGGCCAATAGAATCCTTGCCGGAATGCTTTCCCAACTAATGCCCTTGATGCAATGTGGGAGTCGCACATGCCTTTGTGTATTTCCGCCAGCAGTTCCTTTCCTACTTCTCGATAGATTCACTTCAATTTTACACCATTGGGCCTCCTTCTGTATAGAGTGTCATTGACAAACTGATACATACTGGCCCTCCGGGCTACTATTTCAGCTTCCTCTTGCTCATCGGGAAGTTCTCCAATTTTGAGGAAATGGACTATGTGCCTTGCCCAAGATGGGGCCTGGGGATCGGCAACAAGGACTAGTGGCACCTCCTCATCTGCGGGAGCGCGTTCCTCGACCGTAGGGACTAGTGGCCCGACAGGAGGGCGCAACCTGGTAATCGATGGGGAGTTGTTTCTGGCAGGGTCCCTACCAGGGGCCCCGGGAGGCTCTACCAGGAGAGGCTTACCGGAGTCCAACTTCCTCCTCTTTTGGACCATTGTTTCCGGGGATACGGAGGGCTGAGTAAGATGGAGAACAAAAGTTTCTGGTTCCACAGGAAGTTTTTGCGCATCACACTTTGACAGATGATCAGCTATGCTGTTTTCCACATGGGGCACGTGCTCTATTTGCAATCCGTCAAAGCGCTCCTCCAATCTTGAACCCGACAAGGAGCCCTTCATATTCTGCTATATTGTTTGTTGCATCCTCCCAGGGAAAATGCATCTAGATGACGTACTTCAAGTGCTCCCCAGTGGGAGCAATAAGAAGCACGCCAGCCCCTGCACCTTGCATGGAGAAAGCACCATCAAAATACATGATCCATTCTCGGGGCGCTTCCTTGCCGGGGGTAACTATTTCTAGTACTTCTTCATCAGGGGTTGGCATCCATTCTGCAATAAACTCTGCAAATGCCCTGCTCTGAATTGTTGATGTGCTCTCAAATTTCAGGACAAAGCTGGATAACTCCAAAGACCACTCCACTATTATGCCTATATCCTCAGGGTTTCGGAGTATCCTTTGCAATGGAAAGCGGGTGACAACCATAATCTCATGGGCTTGGAAGTAGTGGCGCAGTTTCCTTGAGTCCATAATGAGGCAAAAAATCAACTTGTGCACAGGAGAGTACCTCGATCTAGCCCCCTGTAATAGGGACTGGCGAAGTATACTGGGTGCTACACCACTTTCTTCCTTGTCGCGTCCTTGGGGTTGCCCGTGCTGCCGTGATCTTCTTTGTCCTGATCCTCATCCGGACCTGTCGGGCTTTGTTCACTCTTTGTTTCCTCTACTTCCCGATGTTCCACTAGGGCTGCACTAACCACTTCATTAGTTGCCGCTAAGTACAACAACAACGACTCTTGTGGTTTAGAGGAAACCAAAGTGGGCATAGAGGACAAGTAGGTCTTCAAATCTTGTAAAGCTGCATATGCTTCTGGGGTCCACTTTATGGGCCCTGCCTTCTTCAAAATTTTGAAGAACGACAGGGCACCCTCGGTAGACTTGGAGATGAATCTGCTAAGTGCGGCAACACACCCTATCAGACGCCTCACATATTTGACTGTCCTGGGTGCCTGGATCTGTTCGATAGCCTTGATCTTGTCAGGGTTGGCTTCGATCCCACGATGGGACACAAATAACCCAAGTAGCTTGACAGAGGGAACGCCAAACACACACTTCTCCGTATTCAGCTTCAAGTTGATCTTGCGCAGATTAGCAAATGTCTCCTCCAAATCCTGAATGATGGTTGATTTGTCCTTGGTCTTGACCACGATATCATCCATGTAAACCTCAATGTTTCTATGTAACTGTGGTTCAAAACCAATCTGGACTACTCTTGCAAAAGTGGACCCAACACTCTTTAACCCAAAAGGCGTGCGCACAAAGCAGTACGTACCACATGGGGTGATGAATGAGGTCTTCTCTTCGTCTTCCTTGGACATGAAGATCTGATGATACCCAGAGTATGCATCCAGAAAGGAGAGCAAATCACAACCTGAAGTGGAGTCCACAATCTGGTCGATGCGCAGCAAGGGAAATGGGTCCTTCGGGCAAGCCTTGTTGAGATAAGTAAAATCTATGCAAAGCCTCCATTTTTTGTTAGCCTTGCATAAGACCACTGGGTTCGCTAACCATGTCGGATGCATTACTCCTCTGACCAGACCAGCTGCCTCAAGCTTCTTAATCTCCTCTACAATGAACTGCTGCCTCTCCAAGGCGTGCTTTCGAACCTTCTGCTTGACGGGTCAGGCATGTGGGCAGGCAGCAAGGTGGTGCTCGATTACCTCCCTCGGAACACTGGGATATCAAATGGTTGCTAGGCAAACACATCGACATTCGCTCGCAGGAAGGCAACGAGCGCACTTTCCTATTTGTCATCAATGGTGGCGCTGATGGTGAAGGTACCATCAACGCCAGGCAGCCCTGCCCGGACCTTCTTCACATGTGGTGCAACAACCTTGGATCTCTTGCTGTTGGAACTCTCCGTCAAGTCATCAATAGGCTTAGCACACTCCAAAGAGGTACACTTCTTGGATTCCTTGCTGGTGTCTCTGCTATCCTTCTTCTTTCCCCTGTTCTCCTTGGCGGGCAGTGCTACTGTCGCGGCCTTTGCCGCGACTACGTCTACATTTTATCCATGCAAATAAATGCATCTTTCTCATCTGTCAGAATGGAAATGACTCCTACCGGCCCTCACATCTTGAAGGTGTTGTAGGCATAGTAGGATGCTGCCATGAATTTTGCCAAAGCTGGGCGTCCAAGGATCCCATTGTAGGGTAGGGGGAGATCCACCACGTCAAACACAACCTTCTCAATCTGGTAATTCAATTCTCCTCTGAATGTCACTAGCAACGTGATATTTCCATTAGGATGACTCCTGCCGAGATTTACTCCTTGAAATGTGTTGTAACCTTTAGTTCTCCCTCTGCTATCTGAAGCTTGCTGATAATCTTTGGGTAAATCAGATTCAACCCGGCCCCATCGATAACCAACATCTTTGTGACCTTGAGGTTGTGAATTGTTGGAGAGACCAACAATGGCAAACACCCTACCGCAGTGGTGCGGTCAGGATGGTCCTCTTCATCAAAGATGATGGGAGTGCATGACCATTTGAGCGGCTTCCGAGACTTTGCCGTTGGCTCCACAACATTGACCTCACGTGCCCATCGTCTAAGTTGGTGGTGAGAGGAGTGCAAAGATGCACCCCTGTTAATGCATAGGGTGTCAGTGGCCTTCTGGTATTCCTGCTCGCTGGTTTTCTCCTCATCCCCTCCATCACTCTCATCATTGCAAACTTCCTTCTCTCGGCCCATGGCGGGTTTTCCTTAGTTCCGAAAAGCCTTGCCAGGGCAATTTTCTTCACCGCCTCACCCCTTCCTGCCAGTGCCATTCTGACCTTTTTCCTTATCACTCTTCTCATATTCAGCCCTCTGCCTCTTGATGAGCTATTCCAACTAGTGACACTCTTGAAGATCATGGCCTTTGGTCTGAAGAATCTTGCAGTATGGCCCATCGCCTTTCCCAGCCCTCTCGACAGCTGCAGCCTCCCGGCAGTCAGCGCACGTGACAGCTTCCTTGCCGGGCATCGGCCTTAGCCTTCTTGCTAATACTAAGCGTGCCCGATCCTTCGACGGTCATGACTGCCTTATCCTTGTGCCTCTTGTTGGGCTTCTTGTTCTTCTTCTGGCTGGTGGACTCGTCGTCATCCTCTGAGTCGATGTCGACGCAAGCTTCTTCTCAAGGGAGTTTCTTTCCCTCCTCCACCCGAGCGCATTTTTCCACCAAGGTTTACAGCTCCTTCACAGTCTTGGGCAACCGCACATTCATCTTGGAACATATCCCGCGGTTGTGCAAATTGGATTGGAAGGCAGCTATCACAGCCGCCGGGTGGATATTTGGGATATTTCTGTGGACTCTGCTGAATCTCTGCATATACTTGCGGAGAGTCTCTCCTTCTTTCTGTTGGAGAAGCTCCAAGTCACTGGGCCGTCCTGGTTTTTGATGGCCTCCCGTGAAGGCGCCAATGAACTCATGGCACAGGTCAGCCCACGACGGAATGGAGTTCTTCGGCAGGTGTATCAGCCAAGACCTCACATTGGACTTGAGTGCCAAAGGGAAGTAGTTGGTGAACACCTTCTCGTCTCTTCCCCTGGTAGCTTGAACAACAATGGTGTAGATGCTCAAGAACTCTACCAGGTTCAGCCTCCCATCATACTTCTCGGGTATCTATGGCTTGAACATGCGAGTGGATGCCAACGGACTTGTGGCAGATCACGAGTAAAGGCAGGGCACCCAACCTCGAAAGGCAAACACCCACTAGTCTCGAGCACATGCTCGTTGACGTCGGGGACATCGCACCCATTGGTCCGATAGTGGTCGTCGTGGCGTCGCTCGACGATGACGCGCGCCTCCCCTCCGCCTATCCTCCGGGGCTTGCCATTAGCCTGGATGTTCTCGAGGGTCGGAAGAGGTCATCGAGATGTCATCGGGTTCTTGATTTTGCGGCTCCCGCGCTGATTGCCGTGGTGGGGACTACACAGTGGGGGCGACTCCTTCCATACGGCCAACAGCGCGAGCCGTTGTTGTCACTTGGGGAGGCCGCGATGGGCCTGCTCACTGCGAGCCCCCAGACTCGGCGAAGCCAATCCGACATTGAATAGTAGCTCTCCATTCATCCATCTGATCGGCCGTCGGCGGGAACATCAACAGCAGTTGGGCCCACGCCATGGCCTCCTTAGTGATGCTTGGCATTAGTAACGATGATGTAGATCCTACGGTCACCTGGCTTCTGACGGTGCCGGTGGTGACTGCGTCTCACCCCCGTTGTTGCGAGCCAGCCACTTGGATGGCGCGGTGACGCGGTGAAGGCGCTTGAGGGCCAGTGGCTCCATTGGGTATAGTGGTTGGGTCAACCCGCTCCAGGTGAGGCGCACGCCCTACGGTCGCACCCGCGGTGGGGGCTGCCGGAGGGTGGCGATTCGCCCCAGACCGGGTGCCACCACTGTGGTTGTGCCCTTAGGCGAGGGGAAGAGGTACAGATGGAATAACCCCTTCGTCCGTACATCGTGGAGCATGACCGTTGGTATGCTGCTGATGCTGCTCTCCTCTGGTGCCTCCCGCTCCTGCTTCGGCCGCGGGGGAGGTGGTGACAACGCCTCCTGCACCGACCGCATCCCCCGCAGCGCCCACATCCTCGCACGACTCCACATTCCCCGTGGCGCTGGCAGCCGCAGGTGGCGGAGCCTTCGAGGTGGACAGGTGAGCTATGGCACCGGGCTTCTTCTTGGGCGCCATGGTCGATGGAGTTGTCGATGATGAAAATAGTGATGAAGATGAGGTGCTGCTCATGCTTTCAGGTTCGCGCAAGTGATCCCCCTACCTTGCGCACCAAAGATGACATGGGAAACCACAACCACCTATGGGACCAAGAGTGGATGAGTGGAACAAGACGGTAGAGATCACATGGGTAGTCTTCACCCAAGTTCGGGCTGCCATGAGGCGTAAAACCCCACTCCTGCTTTGGTGGATTAATGGTGGAAAAATGGTGGTGAGCGCAACACGCTTGCCTGACAGGGTTTGCCTCGGGGTGAGAGTGACTACACGTGCAAGGACGTGCGAGGGTCCGAATCCTTTCTACGGTTGCCATGGGCCTCCTTTTATAGGTCAAGGGGTCACCATGGTGGCAAATCAGTCTTCATGCACTGATTAGATAGAAAACAGTGTTATCATACCTAACTCCGCAGGCTAACATAGCGCATTAAATGCGCCGCTAAACGTCACATTGCAGCTCGCCCGGCAGGCCGTGTCGGGCTATTTTGCCAGCTTCGCGCCTGCTTGCTTGACACGTCTAAAGACAGGCGTCACTTGGAGATATTTTTTGTAGTATGTGGCTTCCATGTGGCGAATAATAGCCACTTAGTCACTATGGAGCTTGACACCGCTGTGATTGACGATGTGCATTGTGATGGGGTGGTGCGATGGAGTGGTTCTGCTTCCGTAAGCCCCGACAGGCCTGCCGGGATGACCCGATGGCTTGCTTCCGAGGGCTAACCCCATCCTGGCCAGCCTGGCTTGCCCGGTAAGGGAGGTTTTCCCCTTAGCGATATCTTGATTTTCTGGCTCTTCTTGGTCTTCCCGATCTTTTCTTGGATCCTTCAAAGGACTGGTCCCTTGTACTCCAATCCGACCTTGGTGCTGTGAACTTATTCTTGTGCCTGTGCACAGTCTGGGCAATGCACCCAGGGTTTGTTGCACCAACACAATCTCTTAAATCGCTTCAAAAGACTCGACAACGAAAATGTTCAGCAAACCTTCGATCGCCTCACTAACATCTAAAATGAGCTTCAAGCACTTGGTGCCACTGACATCACCAACCATGAGGTGGTGAAGAAATTGCTGACATGATTCCTCATTCGATACACTAGTACTGATGATTCAAGAACATGGAGACAACAATTCACTAGATCCTACTGATATCCTCGAGAGGCTAAATACTCATGAGTTCCAACAAGCTGAGAAAAGAAATCTCTACGGGCCAAGCTATGGAAGATCACGTGCTCTTAAGGCCAAGGCAATTTCCTCATCTGAAGGGGAAGATTCTGATAGCAGCCTTGGTGATCCTAAGGAACTGAGCCAGGAGCTAGCTATGCTCGTGAGGAAATTCCAGAAGTTCTCTAGACGTGGCCAATTTGGAAAATCTTCAAGGAATGATGACATGATATCAAATTCTTCATACTATGACTACAAGAAAAGGACTTGCCATAAATGCAAGAAGCCTGGTCACTACATGGCTGATTGTACTCAAGGGTTGAAGGATTCAAAGAGAAGAAATACAAGGATGAAAATTCAGATGACTCAAAGAAAAAGAAGAAATCTTCAATGTCCTCATCATCAAAATATTCCTAGTCTTTCATCTCACAAGAAGAGCAGTTCCAGAAAGGCTCGGGCATCCATTGGCAAGGAAAGGGACTCTGAAGCTGAATCTAAGGAAAATGAGGAAGACGAGGAATCTTAGGAGCCAGACTCTGGTGTGGCGAGCCTAGCTCTCACTACTGCTTTCGTCAGAAAGTCCATCTTCAACACCG
This sequence comes from Triticum urartu, assembly GCF_003073215.2. Classification (NCBI taxonomy): domain Eukaryota; kingdom Viridiplantae; phylum Streptophyta; class Magnoliopsida; order Poales; family Poaceae; genus Triticum; species Triticum urartu. Next base: position 264,345,936 of record NC_053027.1, read on the forward strand.
AGGAACATGGCAACACCAACACCGCTAACGATGGCGACGTGACTACGCTCCCACCTATTGCTTCATGGCAAAAGGTGCCAAGGTACTCAAATATCCCTCCTCTGAGTCAAGTGAAGATGAATCTGATGAAAACCTCAAACTAAGCTATTCCAAGCTTGCTACTATTGCCATGAAACAACAAAAAGCTTCGGAAATGGTTCAAAATTTGCTAGACTAAAGCCGTAACTAGTTGGGTGAGGAATTGAATCGGACTCAAACCTTGGCTGATAATCTTCAGTGACTATAGTCTAAGTTTGGTAACCTTCAAGATCATCATGTAAGACTCTTAGCTGATCATGAGAAGCTTTCTTATGAATTTCTTCAAAGAAAGCATCTGGAGAAGCTAAGGGTGAGTCATGATGATATTTAAAAGGAACATGATTCTTTGCTTGCTCAACAGATCATTTCCGCTCAGGATGAATTCATTCTACCATGTTTGAAATGCATTGAACGTGAATCTGCTAATTCTTCACCTGAAAGTTCAAATGCTTCTATTGTTGCAAATTCTTCGACTATTTCTCTAGTCACAAATTCCTCATCTAAGGATACCACAAGTATCACGGACAATGCAAGGTTGAAGGAATTGTATGTGACAGGCATGTACAAAAGCCTCAAAGGGCATCAGGCTCTTTGTGATGTGCTTAAGAAGCAGATCCTCAGCAGGAACCCTAGGAAAGAGGGTATTGCATTTGAGAGGAAACTCAATGTTGATGGGTCCTACTGGAAATCTAAGCAGTACCCCAAAACCATATGGGTTGTTGCAAAAGGACCTCCCGTAGATCCACCCACTTTATCTGGCTTTACATGTGAATCTTCGTATTCATCTGATGAGTCATTTGATTCCAACTATAAGTTGTTCAAAAATCAGATGGTGAAGTATTTGCTAGATATGTTGGAACTAACTGTAGGAACGGTCCTCCTGTGAAGAAGATCTAGGTTCCCAAAAGCTGCCTTGAAAGTATTAAGGTGAATGTCCTCATGACACCACCTATGAAGAATAGGTATCCCAGATCAAATTCTTCATATGCACCAAACTCTTCATGTGGATCAAAGTCCTCACGTGGATCAAATTCCTCATATGGATCCAAGTCCTCATATGGATCAAATTCCTCATATTAACATCATCGTGCTAATGCATCTGTTTCATAGGGAAACTCTAAGAGTCATGAATATGTGCATTATTCTTTGAATCATTATATTCATAAGTCCTTGAATAATTTATCTCTTATTCATATGCATACTCTAACCGTGCTTATGTGAAACAAAGTGCACTGGCTTCAATGCCACCATTCTCTTGTGGAGCTCACAGAATGATGAACTCTTTGCCACTCCTCCAGATGTGGGTGGTGAAGAAAAAGAACTAATCTCTTATGCAGGGTCAGGTCTCTAGACGAACTTGAACGTTTGAAGAATTTGTTGGATACATGAGAATGCTTGAAAGGACGCAAGCTAATCATGAAGAAATGATTCACTCATTTCTCACGTCCTCATACTGCTATATACATATATGTGCTGCATTATTTGATGAGATTATGTCTAATGAATTGGATGTCATATTCTTCACTCTGAAGAATATGAGTTCGTAAGAAGCACTAATTCATCTGCAGGATGATACACCCAAAGCTACTGGGTGGGTCCTCGATATTGGATGTACAAATCACATGACCGGTGACAAGAACTTATTAATGGACACTGCTTTATCTCCATCGCATCTGAAGCATATCACCTATGTTGACAAGGCAAAAACAAGGTATTGGGTCTAGGTAGGGTTGCAATCTCAAAGGATAGACACGTGGACAAAGTCATGCTTGTTGAGTCCCTTGGATTTAACCTCATGTCTGTCCCAATGCTTTGTGATCCTGATATGGTTGTCGTCTTTGGCAAATATCATTGCATTGTGCTCATGGAATATGACAATTCCTATGTCTTCGAAGGCATTATGAGAGGAGACTTGTACATTGTTGATTTCTCTGCAGGACCATAGCCTGCCACATGTCTACTTGCAAAAGCTTCAGAAGGCTGGCTATGGCATCATCGACTCAGTCATGCTGGCATGAGGAACATGCACACGCTTGTGAACAAGAATGTAACACCCCCAGTGTCATGCTATAGTAACCCCCTGTGACTAAACTAATCATTTTCCTAATAGTTCTTAATCACCTTTGTTCAATACCCCATTTCGAAATTCCAGTCAATTCAAATTCAAGTGAAGTTTGAAGTTGCCCAAAAGTTGCTGGAAAAATGTTCATCATTTGTCAAAAATTCCATAACAATTATTTGTTAAGGAACACAACATCACTTTTGTGCAAAGATGAGCATTAGTAATTAAAACAACACTAATTTAGCATTTTTTAAATGCTATCCTATTTATGGAGAATACCAAATGAATTCTTCTGGTCTCCAAAATATTTTTGGCACTTTCTATAATCACCAGGGATTTTATGGGACACCTCCCAAATTTTTGCTAAGTGGAATAGTTGGCCAAATAATTCCCTTTCTATCTCTGTTAAATAAACAAAAGATTTTATTTAAGAAAATGAAAGAGCACAGGCCACTGTGCACTAGGCCAAGTGCACAGTGCCTGGCCCGAGCAAACTGGCCCAGGTAGGCCGACCCACTCCCCCTCCCCCAGTCGCTTCCTGTTCCTTCGACAGGGCGGGGAAGCACGCGCCTGTCCCCGTCCAACCACCTCGCCGGCAACGCCCAGCGAGGGGATAAGGCTCCGGACGCCTCGGTCCTCTCCCCCGCTCTCCACTGTCGCCCGCTCCGCCTCTCCCTCTCCCACCAGATCCCTCCTTACTCCCCCTCGTTCCCCACCTCAACCGAGCGCCGCCGTAGCCATGGCTGTGCCGTAGCCGCGACCACCGCCCACCCCGCGCCTCGCCAGCACGTCCGCAAGACGCGCCGTCGACCTCTACCTCAACTACACCTCGCCATCGAGCTCGAGGAGCACCGCAGGCCGTGGATCAAGCCGTCCCCTTCCGGCTCGGTCGCCGGCGATCTTCCTCCTCTCTGACGCCGCTGCTGCTACCAATCCTCCAAGGCCCAACGTGTGAGCCATGCGGTGAGATTCTCCGTCTCCTGCTCCCCTCTGTTAGCCTCTTCGCGCGCCGTAGCTACCTTGTCGCCGTTGCTGTGAGCTCGTCGCCGCGGATCGCCCCGCCGTCGTGGCCATAGCCCCTGCCGCGCTCACCTGGGCACGGCATCGAGCTCCTGGTGCTCCCTGGAGCACAACGAGCTCACGACCAAGCCTCCCCGCGCCCTCTAGCCTCATTTTCGACCACGGGCGAATGCCAGCGTCCGCTCCGCCTCTCATCGTCGTGGTTCTAGCCCGTTACGGGCCGCGCCACCACCGTAGATGGATGCGGGGTCGAACACCCGATCGTACGCGCCTAGCCGCACTTCTCCCGTGCCCCGTAGCGCGATCCCGGCGAGGCCCCGAATGCCACCACTGCCTCCCCTCATCGCCGGCGCCGTTTCTGGTAGCTCGCTCTGGCCGGCCTCACCACGCGACGCGGCGGGCTCTCCCCGTTCAAAAGCGCCCGCCCGCGCCCGTGTTGGCCCCTTGTAGGCGAATCCCGGCCGTCTCCGGTGATGTGCCGCCGCGGGAGAGGTTGTCAGAGCCATCTCCGACGCCCTACCGGCGTGGCCGGTCAGGGCCACTCCCCTGGTCACTGCCCCGTGGGCCCCCTGGACCCAGTTGACCATTTTGACCATGGTCAACTATGCTGACTGGGCACTCAATGCCACTAACACGCGGGCCCCCCCACATAATTAACTTAATTAAAACTTTTTCCTAAATAAAATAATTAGCTAAACTAATTAGTCACTAACATGTGGGGCCTAGCTAATAATTGCTCTGTTTAATTTAAAAATAACCCAGTGTTAGCTCTTTGTGTATGACATGTGGGACCCACTAGTCAGTTTGACCTGGTCCGCCGTCCTGTTGACTGCTGATGTCACAGTGATGTCATGTTGACGTAGTTTTTCCTTTCTGTTAATTTATTTAATTCCAGTAAATGTTTAAATCCTTGATAAATCATAGAAAATAATCCGTAACTCGGATGAAAATGTTTTCTACATGAAAGTTGCTCAAAAAAACAAGACGAACCCGAATACGCTACCCACATACCTGTCAGATGCCTCTAACTATCTGAAAGACATGGAACATTCCCCTTCCGGTCACCTGTCTGACATAGGTCCGGAACCGGGAATACCTTCCCGGTTGAATTCCCCTTCACCTGTATCATGCAGCGCTATGTTAGAGCACTCCTAGCGCTGCGTGTTGCCATGTTATGCCTTGTGATGTATTGTTTGCTTTGTATTTACTGTTTCTTCCCCCTCTTCTCTCCGGTAGACCCCGAGACCGATGCTGCCCCTGTGATCAACTACGTCGATGACAACACCCTCCTTACCAGAGCAACCAGGCAAGCCCCCGCTTTGATCATCCCGATATCGCCCATTCCATTCTCTCATGCTTGCATTAGATTTTGCTACTGTAATTGATTTCTCCTATTCTGATGCATAGCCTACTTTTGTAACCTACTTATTGTTACCAACCTGCTTATCCTAAACTGCTTAGTATAGGCTGGTTAGTGATCCATTAGTGACCCCACCTTGTCCTTGTTGCCCCTGCTTCATCATCGAAGACCCGTTCAACGGGATCGAAGACCAGAGCCCAACACCTCACATCACTTCACGCCCCTTTTGTTGCTCGACTCTGCAGAGTTACCATCGAGTGCCGAGGGTGGAACCTCATACATCACTCCTGATGAGATCTCTGTAGTGTAGCTATCCGGTCGTGGTCATTGAGGGTGATTTCCTCCTTAACCACTTCCGATACGGCTCTGTCGTGCAACCCCCCAAGTGTGAACCCCGAGGGTGGATCCTCTTACGTTCACCTTGATGATTACATAGAGTAGAATTCATTGGGGGTGATTCCTCGGGTTTTCCCCTTGGTGTTAGACACGCGGTTACTATGGTTGCTATGACTTTACACTGAACCATGTTACTAAAGACGGGTCAGCCCTGAGGGGTACCCGCGCGAGCTTAATTGCGAGTGATGTGGAGTCGGGTTGACCGGGAAGGTGCCCGCGAGATTCTTACGAGGCGTGACCAAGCATTCTTACCCCTTGCCGCAAGCCCTTGAGACGGGGTGAAGGGGTCACATCTTTTGTGAGTCTCTGCTTGTTGCCACGTATTCCTAATCCACCACGATTTGGATATTTGATCCGAGGGTCCTCTGGCCTGATAGCACGAACCATCACGTGGGAATTGTATGGGCGTTCTGTGTCGTATGCATCAGCCGAAGCTTAATAGACGTCAGCGACTGAGCGGCGCGCACCGGGTCGGACTGGTAAGCTCCTGCTTTTTTAAGGAGGTAGCTAGGTCTATTCACCGGCTGCCCACGCAACGTGCGGGAGTTCCCCGTGTGATGGCCCATGACCCCTGGGGGGCATAGGTTTAGTCCGGCGTGCTAACCTCTCTATTAAGCCTAGGTCGGGTTGCGGTGTATTGTTTGGCCGAGGCCGGGCATGACTGAAAGCACAAGTGCTCCCTAGGTGGTTTTGGCAATTGATGACAACATATCTCTTGTTGGACTAATGTTTCTCTCTAGTATGTTTCAGATAAGTTCAACAATGGAGTGGCATGGACTAAAGGTTGTGGGAACTCCTTCAAGATGCTAAGGACAAAGGATTGGCTAAAGCTTAAAGCTCAAGACTCTTCATTTTACATTTTAGTGATCCAAGATCACATTGAGTCCATAGGAAAAGCCAATACTATCAAGGAGGGATGAGGTGTTGCTTAATGAGCCTCTTGCTTCATGTGCTTAATGATATGCTCCAAAATCCTCAGCTACTTTCCCACTTCCACAAATCACCTAAACCCTAAGCCAAACTCGGTCATACCGATTCTTCCTATCCGGCGCCACCGAGTTTCACATGTCATAAGCCACTGCCAAACCCTAGCAATTCGGTTCTACTGATAGGGATCTCGGTCTCACCGAGATGGGATTGCAAACTCTCTGTTTCCCTTCCATAACTTTTCGGTCTCACCGAAAGAGCGAATCGGTCCCACCGAGATTGCAGTGTAAACTCTCCGTTTCCTTTTTGTAACTTTTCGGTCTCACCGAAAGAGCAAATCGGTCCCACCGAGTTTACCTGACCAACTCTCTGGTTAGCTTATTACCAAACTCGGTCTCACCGAGTTTGTGTAATCGGTCTCACCGAGATTACATTATGCCCAAACCCTAACCATATCGGTCCTACCGAGTTGCATGTCAGTCCCACCGAAAATCTCTAACGGTCACTAGGTTTACCTTTTCGGTCCGACCGAGTTTGTTGATTCGGTCCCACCGAGATTGGAAAACTATGTGTAACGGTTGGATTTTGTGTGGAGGCTATATATACCCCTCCACCTCCTCTTCATTCGTGGAGAGAGCCATCAGAACACATACACAATTCCAACTCATATGTTCTGAGAGAGAACCACCTACTCATGTGTTGAGACCAAGATATTCCATTCCTACCATATGAATCTTGATCTCTAGCTTTCCCCAAGTTGCTTTCCACTCAAACCTTCTTTCCACCAGATCCAAATCCTATGAGAGAGAGTTGAGTGTTGGGGAGACTATCATTTGAAGCACAAGAGCAAGGAGTTCATCATCAACACACCATTTGTTACTTCTTGGAGAGTGGTGTCTCCTAGATTGGCTAGGTGTCACTTGGGAGCCTCCGACAAGATTGTGGAGTTGAACCAAGGAGTTTGTAAGGGCAAGGAGATCGCCTACTTCGTGAAGATCTACCGCTAGTGAGGCAAGTCCTTCGTGGGCGATGGCCATGGTGTGATAGACAAGGTTGCTTCTTCGTGGACCCTTCGTGGGTGGTTGCTTCTTCGTGGACCCTTTGTGGGTGGAGCCCTCCGTGGACTCGCGAGACCATTACCCTTCGTGGGTGGAGCCCTCCGTGGACTCGCGCAACCGTTACCCTTCGTGGGTTGAAGTCTCCATCAACGTGGATGTAGGATAGCACCACCTATCCGAACCACGGGAAAAACATCCGTGTCTCCAATTGCGTTTGAATTCTCCAAACCCTTCCCCTTACATTCTTGCAAGTTGCATGCTTTACATTCCGCTGCTCATATACTCTTTGCATGCTTGCTTGATATGTATTGTGTATGTTGAAATTGTGCCTAAAACTCCACTCAAACCAAAAAGGCCTAAAAATTGCAACTTTAGCACTAAGTGTTTAATCACCCCCTCTAGACACATCTACTTCTAGATCCTTCAATGACCCAGGAAAGTGTGTCCGGCCGGAGTTAATCGAGCATGGTGGGTAAGTTGGTGCACCCCTGCTGGGAAGATAACATCTATCGATAGCCTGTCCTATGGTAACGGACACTTGGAGTTGTATCCCGATCGATACAACTAGAACTGGATACTTGAGATGAGACATGGATATGAGAAATGGATAGTATGGCTCTGGGATTACTTTCTCGCATGGAGTCGAGAAAGGATCTCTGGCCGAGGTTGTTAACACTACTACTACTTACATTATGCTAATCTGCACTCTTCTAATGCTGCAAGACCTCCAAATATGATGAAGATGCTAGTCGTCGATAGGACTAGGCCTTTTCTCTAATCTGGCATCTCTGCAGTCCAGTCCACATATACAACCCTTCCTTTGATGCTGTTGCATAATTAGTGTAGATCCTTCCTTGCGAGTACTTTGGATGAGTACTCACGGTTTCTTTGCTCCCTCTTTTTCCCCTTTTCCTTTAATTCCGGATGTTGCAACCAGATGGTGCAATCCAGGAGCCAGATGCCACCACCGATGCTTACTACTACCCCGAGGGTGCCTACTACCATGTGGAGACCACCGACGACCAGGAGTTGTTAGGAGGCTCCTAGGCAGGAGGCCTTGCCTTTTCGATCGTTGTTGCTTTTGTGCTAGCCTTCTTATGGAAAACTTGTTTAACTTATGTCTATACTCATATATTGTTGCTTCCGCTGACTCTTGTGTATTCGAGCTTATGTATTCGAGCCCTTGAGGCCCCTAGCTTGTAATATAAAGCTTGTATTATTTTAATTTGTGTCTAGAGTTGTGTTGTGATATCTTCCCGTGAGTCCTTGATCTTGATCGTACACATTTGCGTGTATGATTAGTGTACGATTGAATCAGGGGCGTCACAAAGAAGCACATCATTGGCATTGAGGGTGTCAAATTCCTCAAAGATAATCTTTGTGGGGCTTGTGAGGCTGGAAAGATGACCAGATCCAAGCAACCCTCGAAGAGTATCATGCCTACCACTCGTCCTTTTGTATTTCTTCACATGGACCTCTTTGGCCCTAGTCATTATGCCACACTAAAAAATGCAGCATCTCTATATGGCTTTGTTATTGTTGATGATTATTCTCGTTACACATGGGTGCATATCATTATGTACAAAACTGAAGTGTAGGTAGTCTTCAAACGATTTTCCTCAAGGGCCTCGACGAATTTTGGTGTGAAGATCAAGCATATCCGGAGTGATAATGGGACCAAGTTCAAGAATACTGGTCTTGATGACTATCTTGCTGAACTTGGTATTACTCACAAGTTATCTGCCCCATATACTCCTCAGTAGAATGGCATCGTGGAGCGCAAGAACATGACTCTTGTTGAGATGGCTCGCACTATTCTTGATGAATACAAGACGCCTCATCGCTTCTAGCCTTAGGCAACTGATACTGCATGCCACATCATCAACAAGGTATATCTTCACAAAATCTTCAAGAAGACCTCATATGAACTCCTCACTGACAAGAAACCCAATGTGAGTTATTTCAAAGTCTTTGGTGCTAAATGATGGATTAGAGATCCTCATCACAATTCTAAATTTGCACCGAAAGCACACGATGGTTTTATGCTTGGTTACGGAAAGGACTCGCACACCTACACAGTCTTCACCACCTATCACAGCATAGAGCCCACCAAAGTTGATGAGGCATTTCTAGATCCTGAGTGGATTCAAGCTATGCAAGAGGAATTACATCAATTTGAGATCATCAATGTGCGGGAACTTGTCAAGCGACCAGACCCACACAAGCACAATATCATCGGTACAAAGTGGATCTACCGCAACAAGCAAGACGAAAATAGCCTAGTGGTGAGGAACAAGGCTCGTCTTGTAGCTCAAGGCTACAGACATGTTGAAGGAATTGATTTTGATGAAACTTTTGCACCTGTTGTTAGACACGAGGCTATTCGCATATTGCTTGCTTATGCTAACCATCATAATATCATCTTATATCAAATGGATGTGAAAAGTGCATTCCTCAATGGTAAGCTTGACGAAGAAGTATATGTTGCTCAACCCTCAGGTTTTGAAGATCCTAAGCATGCCGACAAAGTCTTCGGACTCAACATGGCCCTATATGGCCTCAAGCAGGCCCTCAGACTTGGTATGATACACTAAAGAAATTCCTCATGAAGAAAGGCTTCAAACCCAGTTCACTTGACCCAACTCTTTTCACCAAAACATATGACGATGAATTATTCATGTGCCAAATATATGTTGATGATATTATCTTTGGCTGTACTAACCAACGTTACAGTGACGAATTTGCCTATATGATGAGTGAGGAATATCAAATGTCTATGGTGGGAGAATTGAAACTCTTCTTAGGTCTTCAAATTCGTCAACAATGCAATGGCATATTCATATCTCAAGAGAAATACCTCAAGGATGTGCTGAGGAAATACGGCATGCAAGACTACAAAGGCGTCGAAATCCCTGTGCCCATGAATGGCCATCTATGCACCGATGAAAATGGTATAGACTTCGATCAAAAGGTATAACGCTCCACGATTGGCCCTTTATTGTATTTATGTGCATTTAGGCCAGATATTATGCTTAGTGTTTGCGTGTGTGCCCATTTTCAACATACACCGAAGGAATCACACCATAAGGATGTAAAACATATTCTTCGATATCTAGCTCACACTCCAACACTTGGATTATGGTATCCCAAGTGCTCAGCTTTTGATCTCATTGGATATTCTGACTCTGACTATGCTGGTGATCGAGTGGATCACAAGTCAACATCATGCACATGCCATTTCCTCGGATGATCCTTAGTTTGTTGGACCTAGAAGAAGCAGAACTGTGTATCACTCTCTACTGCTGAAGCTGAGTACATTGCTACTGGTTCTTGCTGTGCTCAATTGTTGTGGATGAACAAAACCCTCAAGGACTATGGCATCAACATGAAGAATGTGCCACTCTACCGCGACAATGATAGTTCCATAAAAATTGCTCATAACCCAGTTTAGCACTCGAAGACTAAGCACATCCAGATTTGTCATCAATTTCTTTGTGATCATGTGTTGAAGGGCGACATCTCCATCAACCATATGAAGACTGAAGAACAGCTAGCAGATATCTTCACAAAGCCCTTGGACAAGAAGAGATTTAGCAAGTTGCGATGTGAGCTAAATACCTTAGAATCTTCGCACTTTCTTTGAAAGGACACACATCCTAACACTTATGCAAAATTGATGACTTAGATGTGCAACACACAAATTAACTTTTTTGCTCAATCAATGAAGACTAACCCTCTAAGTTTGAAGAAATTAACGAAGACTTTGATTCCCAGATCCCTTTGACAATTGTACGCAGCGTCTGAAATCATCATTCTTATACGGTGGGTCACAACACCAACAAAAGTTGAAAATCTTCAAAATTGAGTTTTTCTTCATTTGGCAAATTCTTCAAATCTTTCAAATTCTTCAATGTTCAAATTCTTCAACTTTGCAAAGTCTTCAAACTTTTTGACTAGTGATCTTCATTGACTATATATATATATATTTGAGTTTTCATGTCCTCAACAACATTCACTTATAGCTAATTCTTCAAGTTGATATTCTTCTAAGTGAATGTGATCGGACCCGTTCCCCCTCTATGCTAAACTCAACCCAGTCTATTCACAAACTCTTCATGTGCATTCTATTTGAAACCCATTCAAAGTCTTCACTATGTCCTTGACAGCTGAAGAATTAGCGAACGAAACTTCAAAATTTTCACATCTGGATTTTCAGTTGTTGCCGCTCAAACCGCTCTGCATCCCACGATGGATTAAACAACTCACACATGATCCCCCACGATCTCCACCTCTCTGTACATGGGTGACACATGTTGTTAGAAGAGTAAGGGTCAGGGGCATGTTTGTCCAAAATCTTCGGACGAGCAGTTTTTCACAGTGGCTATAAATACCCCTCCCATTCCTTAGACCTCATTTACTACACTTGATCTCCCTTCCCTCACTCGAGCTCTTAGACCTAGCACCGCCGCTATTCTCCATCAATGCCGGTGAGGAAGAGCTTCACTGCCTTGACCTCCTCGCCGTCGTACTCGTGCCGACCGCGGATATCTTCACTCCGCCGCCGCCGTAGCTATCTCTCGCCGCCAAGTTAGGGCGTGGGAGATCTGAATGAACGAACTTCTCAAACTCCCCTCCCAGTTCGCCGTGTTTATCTTCCAGGGTAATTAAAATCTAATTTTACTGCCCTACTTTGATTCATATGATTTCCAAAAAATCTTCAAAAGGTGTTTATTCTTTAACTTCCCACTCCTTAAACATTCAGATGCTTATGTACCTTGATTTGTTTCTCTAATTTATGTTTTTCTTGGAGATTCCTCAAATGTGTGGATTTTCAAATGTATACAACTCTAGAACCTAAGTCAAGAATGCTTAATGAAATTCCTCAAGACACTCATGGTCAAATTCCACAAACTTGATACTTTTGAAAAATTTCTGAGAACACATATGACCTTTCCAAATTCTTCGCACCTATACTCTGTTCACATGAACAAAATGTCCGCTGCTGAATCACTAGGTTCTTGTCAACTTAACTCATTTGTAGCGTTCCTCGAAGATAAGTTGCATATTTCCTCATAAACATCCAAAGTTCAAAGTCCTCGAGTGAGGAAAAAGGCAGATGGGAAGAGTGAAAGTGCGTTATATCGACTAGAGGGGGGGTGAATAGGCGATTTTTATGAAAGTCTTCAAAAGTGAGAGTTATGAAGACAAACAGTGAAGATTATGCCTATTATTATACAGCGGAAGTTAGATTACACTGGGCAAGCCATGGTCAAGTATTCAATAAAGTGAAAGCGCAGTGACAAAAGCTTCAGTGTAATAAGGATCAGGTAGGAAGAAGTTATGAAGCCAAACAGATCATACATTCATGTTGTGAAGACAAAAGATAAAGCAAGCATGCAATGGCTTCACAATGAATAACTGTAAGTGAGAGGAAGTGAAGATGAAACCAGCGATGCGTTGAAGACAATGATTTGTTTGACCAGTTCCAGTTGCTGTGACAACTGTACGTCTGGTTGGAGCGGCTAGGTATTTAAACCAAAGGACACACAGTCCCGGACACCCAGTCAAGGACACTTAGTCCAAGACACCCAGTCCTCACCGTTTTCTCCTTGAGCTAAGGTCACACAGACCTCGCCCAATCACTCAGGTAAGTCTTCAAGGTAGACTCCCAAACCTTCACAGACTTCGTTCACTGGCAATCCACAATTTCTCTTGGATGCTCAGAATGCGACGCCTAACCGTCTGGAGGATGCACAGTCCTCAAGTGTAATAAGTCTTCAAATCACACAGACACGAAGACTTAAGTGATGCCCAATTTACTCTGGCTCTGGGTGGTTAGGGCTTTTCTCCTCACTGGGAATTTTTCTTTCAAAGGCTTCGAGGTGGGTTGCTCTTAAACGACAAAAGCCGTGCACTGAAATCTGAGCAGCCAACCGTTTATGGTTGTGGGGGGTGAACTATTTATAGCCACTTGGCAACCTGACCTGATCTGTCCGAAATGACCCTGGGTCACTAAGGAACTGACACGTGTACCAACGGTCGAATTTTGAACTCACACGACAACTTTACTTGGGCTACAAGTAAAGCTGACTTGTCTGACTCTGGACAAGATTTTCTCTCAAAGTCTTCGCTCGAAGACATAGGATTTGAATTAGGCATCACTTCAGTCATTCTGACTGGTTCTCTTTGACCCCACTTAACAGTACGGTGGTTCCTATGACACAACATGAATGAAATAAAACTACGAAGGATCTAGGTCTTCGAGTTCCAAACGCTTCATAGGGAGTCTTCTCCTGTCATTGTCTTCAATATGAATATCTTCATAAACCACCATTGTCTTCAATGTCTTCGTACATTTTTAGGGGTCATCTCTGGTAGTAAAACCGAATCAATGAGGGACTTCTACCTGTGTTTTCCTGCAATTCTCACAAACACATTAGTCCCTCAACTAGGTTTGTCGTCAATACTCCAAAACCAACTAGGGGTGGCTCTAGATGCACTTACAATCTCCCCCTTTTTGGTGATTGATGAAAAATTAGTTGAAGTTTTCAACGGGGAACGTAATTTGTGAAATAGTAAAGGAATTTGTCTTCATAAGTTGCAAGGGCTCCCCCTGAAGATGTGCATATAAGTAATTTGCCTTTTGAATGCAAATGCACATGGCAGGTTGTACTTGTGGAGATCCACTTCAACTTATGATGACAATCCACTATGCATGTGAAAGTATATGAAGATAATGTCATGCATAATGGAGAATGGACGTCTGCAGTAAGAGATGAGTGCGGAATTTATCTTCGCAAAACGGAGTGACAAACAGGTAGCAGACGACCATCAGGGCTAAGTGTTACAACTCAATGAAGCAAAAAGAACGGGAGTTGTAAGCACGAAGCAAAATATAGCAAAAATATGAAGGCACCCTCCCATAGTGGCATAGTGACCCGCTTGAAGACTATAACCATCATATGCTTCTCCCCCTTTTGTCAGTGATGACCAAAAAGGTTTGAAGACATAGAGGTTTCTATGCGTTCCCAGGCGCAGCAGGGTCGGTGGAGTTGTTTGGCGGTGGTGCAGACGAGCTTGGTGCAGATTCGACGCGCTTTGAAGCAGGTGGAGATGATGTCGCGTCGTCTTCTTCTTCAATGATCCGGGCAGACACGGTGGCAGCAGAAGAAGAGAACTCTGACTCTTCAAGTGATGGTGTGCTGCGCATCACCGCTCTTCTTGGAGGCGTGGAGTCAAATTTGAAGTGCTCTGTGAAGCCATCCTCATGCAGTTCAGCTTCAGGGCACATCATAGTGAGGCCCTTCCAAGTGCGGCGACAGGTCTCGTGTGTGACAAATGCATTCTTGGTTGCCAGATTTCTGATGCGATTGACTTCTTGCATGATGCTTTTCATCTGCCTCTTGAGCCAGTCGTGATGCCTATCTTGCTTTTGGTGAAGAGCCACAAGAAGCTCTCTGTCATTGAGTGCACGAGCGCGCTTCTTGGGTCTCTTTGCAGCTGTGCTGTTGGTGGCTTCAGTTGATGCAGGGGCACGTGTGGTGCCAGCCATTGGATACACTCGGGAGAGAGCTTCAACACCTTCAATATTTTGAGTGAAGCTCTGGTGTTCTGCATTCTGAAGACTTAGTGGTTGCTTGGCCGGCTCTGGATATATTGCTTCAGCAGATGTGTCCATGTCGGGCAAAAATATCTGATGATTGCGGGCGGAGGGTTGATAGGAGATTGCAGAGTGAAGCTTGATCAGCCTCATAACCCAAGGAGCATAAAACTTTAAGCCAAACAGTTCTGAAGCAGACGCTGCAAATTGACGGATGAAGAGATCCTGTGTATTGAAGCATTTGCCGTGAAGAATGCAGAAGATGAGAGTCTTCATTGCACCATCAATCGTTGCATATCGAGAGTGTCCCTTGACTGGCCAGAGAGTCCGCCTTATGATGTGATATATTGTTTTGGGCAGGTACTCTAAGTCTTCAACGAAGAACCTAGTTGGATAGGGTGCATTTGGAGGAAATGGCTTCATCATTGAGAGCATCTGACTCATATCTGGCTCAGGACGCTGAAATATGCTTTCAATGGCTTTAGCATGGAGTTGGCACCCTTCGTCAAAGAATTCGCCAGGAGTGGGAAGGCCGGTAAGCTCAATTAGGTCGAAAGCATTGGCTTCATGATGGATATTGCCTGTCATCCACTCCAGGATCCATGTCTTCGGGTCTTTGTTATAGCCTTTGATATGCAAAGTGGCATAGAACTGGAGCAGAAGCTCTTCATTCCAGTGCTCTTCGTCAGTGATAAATGGCAGCAACCCCACTTGCTTGAAGCAATCCAGTGCTTCTTCCAGACCAGGCAGACCTGCAACAGCTTCAACCTCAAGGCGCTTGTGAGGAAAGATGCGGCCTTGGTTGTAGAGGATGCATGAATAATAGCTGCGCTGTTGATGGCTCCAGAACCTATCTGATACAATCCGTTCCCTTGAATAAGGGTTCTTGGAGCGGTCGAAAAACGTGTTATCTGCCCTGAAGCCGTTGATGTTGAAGGAACCAGGAGCTGATGCAGGACCTGAGAACCTTGGTAGTCGTGGGATCGGCTTCTGGACCTGGGGCCTATGCGCAATATGATAGTGGAATTGTGGTCCGGCAGCAGACTCAGGCATAGAATGTTTAGGAGCAGTAGCTTCGGTGTCTTCTGAAGCTGTTGTTGGGGAGGGCTCCACATTTGCTTCGGCGTTGTTTGTGGCAGCCTCAACATTTTCAGCTTCAGGCACGTTCTCCTTGAGAACTGCTTCTTGTTGGTGCGGGGGAGTTGGAGCTTGTGGTATTTCTGCTTGCTCTTCGGCTGATGTAGCCGGAATGTCTTCAACACCCTGAGCCCTTGGCCCTCTGCGAAGCCTATGGAGGGTAGGCGTCGGTGGAGTTGAAGTGGGTTGGAGCTCATCTTCCTCCTGTGGGCGATCTGCCCACGATGCATCTTGTGTGATTGGCGTCAATGGAAGACCAATACTGATCTGTTCGCTTGTCTCAAGCTGAGGAAGGGCTGCATCACCTTGCACATTGTCTTGGGGACCAATGTCTTCAGCAGCATTAGGGTTGGCTGCTGGAATGTCTTCAGCGTGCGGAGCCTCTATGTAACCAGGCTCATGCACAGCCATCTGACGATCTGTGTCAGGATAGCGGACGCAGAGTGGTTCAACTATCAGGGGCTCTGTGGGAGCAGCCCGAGATTTCTTGGTCTTGCGCTTCTTGATAATGGGTTCAGAAGGAGAGGCTTCAGAATGTTTTCTTTTCATAGCTTTAGCTTCTGCAGTCCGTGTCTTCTTGTGCTGTGAGGCGATTGATCGACTCTTGGGCTTTGAGCCAGTCGTTGCAGCGGGGAAGACAATCGGAGCATCAGGTTCTGACCTTGGCGCTTCAGGTTCGGGCACAGACGCCTTCTTTTTCTTCTTCGCGGCCATCCTGGGGTCAATGCCGGGACGCCCAAGTGCCTTGCGCTTTTCTGCCTCATTGTAGGCCTGCACGCAGTGATCAGCCAAAGTCTTCATGCGTTCTCGCGAGCCTTGAGCTTCAGCACGCGTCTTCACGAAGCTCTCTTTCAGCTCATGCAACATAGTTTTGAAGCTTTTCACTTCTTGCACACTGAGCTTGGCCACGTGCTTCTTGAATTGAGCCTTTTCGTAATCAATTTTCTGCTTCAGTTCTACAATTCGCTGGGCTATTGCAAGTTCTGAAGCGATTGCACCTTGAAAGGCAACACTGAGGCCTATGGGTAGCTGCAGATCATTGAAGCTTATGTCTGGTGTGTCAAACCATTCATCGATGAAGTTGTGGATGATGGCGACATCAAACAGAGGCAGATTGTTGAAGATTTCAGCCTCCTCCTTGCTCTTGATGAGCTGCTCAAGAGCATCATCTCCAAGATCTTCATCGCTTGAGAGATCAATGGCTTCGCAGCGCAGAATGTCAGCAGCTGTGAGATCTTTGCCTGTGAGTGGCTGAGGCTTCTTGGCTTCTTGGGGCTTGGACACTCGTGATAAGCCTTCTGACTGCACACTGGCTTCAGGAGGTGCAGTTGCTAAAGGCTTCACTCTTGCTATCTTGGGAGAAGCGGCTGGCTTTGAAGCTTTTGGAGCTTTTGGCTTCTTCTGCTTTGGCTTCGGAGCAGCAGGGGCGTCATCTGACTCAGTATCTGCTGGAGGGTCATTCACAGCAGTCCCTTGGACTAGGATGCGAGTGATGAGGCCAGCAAGATTGGCATACGGCCCGATGATATTGGGATCGGCGTTGCGTGTGCCATCTGCCCTTGGTGAGGAGGGACCAGGGTTGAAGTCAAGCCCAAATTTCTTCTTGTTTATCTTCGCTGACTGTTGTGCAAACTGAAAGTTGCGCTTGAAGAGATTATCATCGCGGCACCAGAGAAGTGATGACGGATGTGCCTCAGCTGACTGTGGTCCTCTCACCATGCATGGATAGAAGCCTTGAGCAATGGCTTCGTCTCTGGACTTGGGTACGAGATTTTTGTATAATACATCTCCCCACGGTCTCTTGATGGCGCACTTCTCCGCATATTCCTGAGTGACGAAGCGGTAATGGAACCATTGCTCTGCCCAATATCTTCGAATCCATTGGATTCGTGTCTTGAGCTGACCATAGCTTTCTTTAGGATCAGTTTTGTACATCTCTGCCAATTCATCAGGCAGATCTTTGGATGTTTCACCACGTCGCTGTCTTCCTCCCTTCCTTGCTACTGTTTCTGAAGCCATGAATAACTTGCAAGGCTTCAAGATGTTCAAAGGCTTCAAAGGATTCCTTTTGCAAGAACTGGCTTCAGGCGAGTTGATGTGATGCTGCAAGTACTCTGCAAATGAATGCAGACTATGAGAACCAAAGGATTCTCCCACGGACATGTACCTGTGACAGCATTAAGGTGCGAGGGAAGGGGAAGAGGTCATATGCATTCTCAGAAGATTTTGAAGATAAATCGGTTTAGAAGACATTGACCTCATTATGCGAAGACATTCACTTATAGATAAGAAGTTGGTTCCAGATTTGTACGAACCCACAGATCAGTACAAGTGAGGAATCTAACTACTTTATGAAGCACAAGTGAATATACTAGGCATGTTATGAGATGCAGCGAGAGATTTAACTGGTGTGAAGAGAAACTTCTTATGGCAGAAAGTGACTGAACTGTAGGATCAAAAGAAGCTGTAAAAAGAGGTTTTATTTACCACACTTGGAACTGCTAGACGAAGTGAGAGTTGAGACGAGCAGTTCAATCCTCCGTGCCCTAACTTGGCGACGGAAGACACCTACGGCGACGGCGGAGAGAGCGATGTCCGCGGTCGGCGTGAAAACGGCGTCGGAGAGGTTGCGGCAGTGAAGCGCGTCGTCGCCGGCGTCGTCGAGTGCTAGCGGTGGCGCTAGGGTTCGTGCGAGGGTGGAAGAAGGAGATAATGACCGCAGTGAATCATGTATTTATAGGGATAGAGGCGGCACAGCGCTATTACGCAGGTGCCCCTGGCGGTTCGCATTTGAGGCACGCGTGGCCAGTTAGAGGAAGATTGGGATTTGTTCCATGTCCCACGCACGCCTAAATTGTCGGACGGTCGTTCCTGCTTCTCCGGATCTTATGTGGAGGAATGAGCATTAAAAACGGACTTTTATGGTTGTCTTAATGTCTTCGGCTGACAAGGACACAGGGAATACATTCGACAGTTTCAACAGAATGCATATGACTTGGAGAGATAGAGTTTGAGATAGAAAGCATAGAGAGGTTAGGGTCCGATCACATTCACTTAGTTCAAAAGATTCAATCAAGAAGACATAGCTATAAGTGAATGCTGTAGAGGACAGAACATCAGTACATATATATCCATATAATCAACGAAGTGAAGATAATCATGAAGACATATTGAGAATTAAACCAAACCAATTGTGAAGACATTGAGAGGTAACGCCATGTGAGAAACGCTTCAAAATGGAACGTTTGGTGGTGGCGTTACCCACCGTATAGGAAGTATTAGACCCAGATACGGCGCACAATTATCGTGGCGCTCCGAAGTCAAATTCCACATTAATGTATTCACACTTAGAATGTATGTCTTCATTGTTTGAAGATATACGCTACTTTGTGTGTTGCACATCTAAGTCATCAATATGCTTAAGTGTTAGGATGTGTGCCTGATCACAGGACATTTGAGGATTCCAAGATATTTAGCTCACACCGTAACTTGCAAAATCTCTTCTCATCCAAGGGCTTTGTGAAGATATCTGCCAATTGCTCTTTAGTGTTGACGTGTATGATATCAATGTCTTCCTTCACAACATGATCTCTGAGAAAGTGATGACGAATTTCAATGTGCTTTGTCTTCGAGTGCTGAACTGGGTTGTTGGCAATCTTGATGGCGCTTTCGTTGTCGCAGTAAAGTGGCACTTGCTTCAGATGAATGCCATAATCCTTGAGTGTTTGCTTCATCCACAGAAGCTGAGCGCAGCAAGATCCAGTAGCAATGTATTCAGATTCAGCAGTGGAGAGTGATACACAGTTCTGCTTCTTCTTTGAAGACCAACATACAAGTGATCGTCCCAGAAAGTGACATGTGCCTGATGTAGACTTGCGATCAACTTTGTCACCAGCATAATCAGCATCCGAAAATCCAACTAAATCAAACTCTGAGCCCTTTGGATACCATAATCCTAGAGTTGGGGTGTGAGCCAAATATCGAAGAATTCGCTTCACAGCTAAGTGATGCGACTCCTTTGGTGTCGCTTGAAATCGAGCACACATGCAAACACTGAGCATGATATCTGGCCTAGATGCACATAAATAAAGCAAAGACCCAATCATGGAGCGGTATACCTTTTGATCGAACTCTTTACCGTTGTCGTCGGGACCCAGATGATGCTTGGCTAGCATTGGTGTTGTGAAGCCTTTGCAGTCTTGCATACCGAACTTCTTTAGGCATTCTTTAAGATATTTCTCTTGTGATATGAAGATGCCGTTGCGTTGTTGCCGTATTTGAAGACCGAGAAATAACTTCAGCTCCCCCATCATGGGCATCTGATATTGCTCTTGCATCATGTATCCAAATTCTTCACTATACTTCTGATTGGTGCAGCCGAAGATAATGTCATCCACATATATTTGGCACACAAATAGTTCACCATCATATGTCTTCGTGAAAAGAGTGGGATCCAGGGAACCAGGTATGAAGCCTTTGCTTTTCAGAAAGTACTTGAGTGTATCATACCAGGCCCTAGGGGCTTGTTTGAGGCCATACAGTGCCTTGTTGAGCTTGTATACCATATCAGGATGTTTTGGATTTTCAAAGCCAGGTGGTTGTGCAACATACACTTCTTCTTCAATCTTCCCATTGAGAAAGGCACTTTTCACATCCATCTGATAGAGAAGTATGTTATGATGATTTGCATAGGCTAGCAGTATGCGTATGGCTTCAAGCCTAGCCACAGGAGCAAATGTTTCATCGAAGTCAATGCCCTCCACTTGAGTATATCCTTGAGCAACTAGACGAGCTTTGTTTCTGACAACTTGACCATGCTCATCTTGCTTGTTGCGGTATATCCATTTGGTGCCTATTATGTTGCGCTTCCGTGGATCAGGACGCTTAACCAGTTCCCATACATTATTCAGCTCAAACTGTTGAAGCTCTTCTTGCATAGCTTGAATCCATTCAGGTTCCATGAAGGCTTCTTCAACTTTCTTGGGTTCTGATATTGAGACGAATGCGAAATGCCCACAGAAGTTTGTTAGCTGAGTTGCCCTTGAACGAGTGAGTGGACCAGGTGCATTGATGTTGTCCAGTATTTTGTCAATTTGTACTTCATTTGCAACACGAGGGTGTGTGGGGCGAAGACTTTGCTCTTGCTGATCTATGTGGTCATTTAAAGGTATATCTTCAGGCTGAGCATTGTCTTCATGTGGATCAGGTGCTGAGATGATAAGTTCTTCTTCAGGTTGAGCTTCAGACGGTACAATTTCTCCAGTTCCCATAAGCTTGATTGATTCATTTGCTGGAACTTCATCTAGCACATTTGGCAATTGCTCTCTTTGTGATCCATTGGTTTCATCAAATCGCACATCCACTGTTTCAACCACTTTGTAGTGGAAGAGATTGAAGACTCTGTAGGAGTGCGAATCCTTTCCATATCCAAGCATGAAGCCTTCATGTGCTTTTGGTGCAAACTTTGAGGTGTGGTGTGGGTCCTTGATCCAGCATTTTGCGCCAAATACTCTGAAATAACTGACATTTGGCTTCTTGCCAGTAAGGAGTTCATAGGATGTCTTGTTCAGAAGCTTGTGAAGATAAACACGGTTCATGATATGGCATGCAGTATCAATGGCTTCAGTCCAGAATTTTCTTGGAGTCTTGTATTCATCTAGCATTGTTCTGGCCATCTCAATGAGTGTTCTGTTCTTGCGTTCGACGACGCCATTCTGCTGTGGCGTGTATGGAGCTGAGAATTCATGTGTGATGCCCAAGGTATCCAGATATGTATCAAGGCCAGTGTTCTTGAATTCAGTGCCATTGTCACTTCTGATGTGCTTTATCTTGGCGCCAAAATTGTTCATAGCTCGATTTGCGAAGCGTCTGAAGACATCCTGCACTTCAGTCTTGTAAAGGATTATGTGCACCCAAGTATATCTAGAATAATCATCAACAATTACGAAACCATAGAGGCATGCAGAGGTAGTAAAAGTTGAGTAGTGAGTGGGACCGAAAAGATCCATGTGGAGCAGTTCGAAGGTTTGAGTAGTGGTCATGATTGTCTTCGAAGGATGTTTTGCCCTTGTCATCTTCCCTGCTTCACAGGCACCGCATAAGTGATCTTTCTTGAACTTGACGCCCTCGATGCCTATGACGTGCTTTTTCTTCGCAAGGGTGTGGAGGTTCCTCATGCTAGCATCCCCAAGCCTTCGATGCCAAAGCCAGCATTCTGAAGCTTTTGCAAGAAGACATACTGCAAGTTGTGGTCCTGCTGAGAAATCTACCACATACAAATCACCTTTCCTATACCCTTCAAACACTAGAGATTTGTCAGATTCCATTAGCACCAGGCAGCGATATTTGCCAAACATTACAATCATATTCAAATCGCAAAGCATTGAGACAGACATTAAGTTGAAGCCAAGGGATTCAACAAGCATGACTTTATCCATGTGTTGATCCTTTGAGATTGCAACTCTACCTAGACCCAATACCTTACTTTTACCAGTGTCAGCGAATGTAATGTGGCTCTTGTCGGATGGACGTAAAGTTGAGTCCATAAGAAGGCTTCTTCTGCCAGTCATGTGATTTGTACACCCACTGTCAATAATCCATTCTGAAGACTTTGAAGTCGCTGGTGTCGTACCCTACAGTGCAGTTAGGGGGATAGGCTTCACGAAGAGTGTTGTGAAGCATAAACATTTGACGAACCAGTGGGTTATGAAAACTTAGATCCAGATTAGGACTAATGGGGAGAATAGCATGCGATTCAGGAACGAAGTACATAATGATGCCATTTGGGCAGTTTATCTTGCGCCCCACAAGATTTTTATGGTCCCCAGCAATAGCATCAGATGATTTTGTTTTTGTGCTGGAGACCTTTCCCTGCAAAAGAGAGTTAAGCTTTCTTAACCACCCACATCTTCAAGGGTGGCTTAGAAGCTATGAGTCTAAGTGCAGCATCTGAGAATTTTGGCTTTGAAGCCTTAGAAAATAGTCTAGCAGGGGGACAATAATACTCATAGGCATAAGCAGAATAATTTTTGGTCATATGAACATGACGGTTCGATGAACCGCTCTCATATTCATATGCCCGAGTGTGGTTTCCCTGCAAAACATTTGCGTTAGTGTGACTCAGGTGAGTCCTCTGTCTGTATGAAGCCTTTGGACCGAGGTTTGTCTTCTTCAAGTGAGGTGTCATGAAGACATTCACAGGAAGATTTTCCAGACATGTTTTCGGAACCCAGATCTTCTTCATAGGCGGTCCATTCCTGCAGTTAGTACCAATGTACCTGGCAAACACTTCACCATTCTGATTCTTAAACAGTTTATAGTTTGCATCAAAGGATTCATCAATGATAATAGGGTTAGCATAAGTGAAGCCAGATAAATTGGATGGATCTGCTGAAAGTTCCTTTGCAGCAACCCATGTAGTTTTGGGATACTGCTCAGGTTTCCAGTAAGAGCCATCTGTATTGATTTTCCTCATAAATCCAACACCCTCTTTCCTAGGGTTACGATTCAGGATCTGTTTTTTGAGGACATCACATAATGTCTGATGCCCTTGAAGACTTTTGTACATCCCTGTTTCAAGCAATGTCTTCAACCTAGCATTCTCATCAGCAATAGCAGTGGTATCCTCAGTAGAGGGGTTAGTTACCACATCAACAGTTGAAGATATTGAAACAGTAGTAGCAGTGGAACATTCAGCAACAGAAGCAGCATTATCACGCTCAATGCATTTAAGACATGGTGGTTCAAATCCTTCCTGAGCGGGACTGATGTGTTCAGCGCGAAGTGACTCGTTTTCCTTTTGAAGATCTTCATGAGCCGCCCTCAATTTCTCAAGTTCTTGCTTCCTTTGAAGATAATCATAGGAAAGCTTTTCATGAGTTGTTGAGAGAGTATCATGACGATCTTCAAGTTCCTGATACTTAACATGAAGGTTTTTTTATGTCTTCAATTAAGGATTCAGATCGAGTCATTTCAGCACCCAACAGATCATTGCTTCGGTCTAACAATTTTTGAATATGTTCCATAGCTTTCTGTTGTTCAGTTGCAAATTTAGCAAGTGTTTTGTAGCTAGGTTTTGAATCACATTCAGAGTCATCGTCACTAGATGTTTCATAGCGAGTTGTGCGTGTGTTTACCTTGGCACCGCGTGCCATGAAGCAGTAGGTAGGAGTGGAGTCGTTCTTATCATTTGCGTCGGTGTCGGTGATGCAGTCATTGTCTTCAGTATTGAAGATGGACTTGGCGACGTATGCTGTAGCCAGACTCGCAATGCCAGAATCAGACTCCTCCTCAGACTCCACCTCTGCCTCCTCAGATGCGGACTCCTCCTCTGAATCCATCTCCTTTCCAACAAACGCACGTGCCTTGCCAGATGAGCTCTTCTTGTGTGATGAAGACCTTGATGAAGTTTTAGAAGAAGACTTTGAGTATTTCTTCTTCTTCTTGTCGTCAGAATCATATTCCTTGCTCTTCTTCTTCCTTCTGTTCTCATTGTCCCACTGTGGACACTCAGAGATGAAGTGTCCAGTTTTCTTGCACTTGTGACATGTTTTCTTCTTGTAGTCATGAGCAGAAGCTTCATCATTCCTTGAGCTTGATCGTGAAGATTTCCTGAAGCCTTTCTTCTTAGTGAATTTTTGGAACTTCTTCACTAGCATTGCAAGTTCTCTTCCAATGTCTTCAGGATCATCAGAACTGCAGTCAGATTCTTCTTCAGATGAGGATACAGCTTTTGCCTTCAAGGCACGAGTTCGCCCATAGTTTGGGCCGTAGATGTCTCTTTTCTCAGAAAGCTGAAACTCATGTGTGTTGAGCCTCTCAAGTATGTCAGACGGATCGAGTGTCTTGAAATCAGGACGTTCTTGAATCATCAGGGCCAGGATGTCAAACGAACTATCAAGTGATCTCAGCAGCGTCTTGACGATTTCATGTTTGGTGATCTCAGTGGCGCCGAGGGCTTGAAGCTCATTTGTGATGTCAGTGAGCCGGTCAAATGTGTGCTGGACATTCTCATTGTCATTTCGCTTGAAGCGGTTGAAGAGGTTGCGAAGAACACTGATTCTTTGATCTCTCTGGGTTGAGATGCCTTCATTGACCTTTGAGAGCCAGTCCCAGACTAGCTTGGATGTCTTCAAAGCACTCACACGGCCATACTGTCCTTTGGTCAGATGACCACATATTATATTCTTGGCAGTGGAGTCCAGTTGAGCGAACTTCTTTACATCAGCAGCAGTGACACCTTCTCCAGCCTTGGGAACGCCGTTCTCGACGACATACCATAGGTCGATGTCAATGGCTTCAAGATGCATGCGCATCTTATTCTTCCAGTAGGGATATTCAGTTCCATCGAAGACGGGGCAAGCAGCGGAGACTTTGATTATCCCTGCAGTCGACATAGCTAAAACTCCAGGTGGTTAAACCGAATCACACAGAACAAGGGAGCACCTTGCTCTGATACCAATTGAAAGTGCGTTATATCGACTAGAGGGGGGGTGAATAGGCGATTTTTATGAAAGTCTTCAAAAGTGAGAGTTATGAAGACAAACAGTGAAGATTATGCCTATTACTATACAGCGGAAGTTAGATTACACTAGGCAAGCCATGGTCAAGTATTCAATAAAGTGAAAGCGCAGTGACAAAAGCTTCAGTGTAATAAGGATCAGGTAGGAAGAAGTTATGAAGCCAAACAGATCATACATTCATGTTGTGAAGACAAAAGATAAAGCAAGCATGCAATGGCTTCACAATGAATAACTGTAAGTGAGAGGAAGTGAAGATGAAACCAGCGATGCGTTGAAGACAATGATTTGATTAGGCATCACTTCAGTCATTCTGACTGGTTCTCTTTGACCCCACTTAACAGTACGGTGGTTCCTATGACACAACATGAATGAAATAAAACTACGAAGGATCTAGGTCTTCGAGTTCCAAACGCTTCATAGGGAGTCTTCTCCTGTCATTGTCTTCAATATGAATATCTTCATAAACCACCATTGTCTTCAATGTCTTCGTACATTTTTAGGGGTCATCTCTGGTAGTAAAACCAAATCAATGAGGGACTTCTACCTGTGTTTTCCTGCAATTCTCACAAACACATTAGTCCCTCAACTAGGTTTGTCGTCAATACTCCAAAACCAACTAGGGGTGGCTCTAGATGCACTTACAAAGAGACCTCAGAAGGGAGGAAAGAGGCCAGAGTCAAACACTGCCTTTGAGAACCCTAGGGATATCTATGCTGGGTACTGTACACCTGATGAAGAAACTCATGGCAAAGAAACCAAGAATCAGTGCAAAGTGCGCATACAGAGAATTGAGAGGAGATGGGCTAAGGAATGGAGTGAATATTGCTATGTTACTCCCAAGTACATGAAGAAATTCGCTGTACGCCCTCCATGTCCATGACCTCCTTTGGCTGCTGGCCAACAAGCTGATCCCACCAGCATCAGGCGTGGTGAGGAATTTCCTAAAGAATGGGCCAAGCGCCAAGCCAAATTGGCTAAAGTTGCAAAAGAAGCAGTGAAGAAATTCAACGAGGATTCTCAAGCTCCTGCTAAGGCCTCTGTCAGTAAGCCGAAGAAATCTGTTGTGAAGCCGAGTTCCCCAACGGCAATGCCCTCATGGACAAGTTCTTCAATGTCAAATTCCTCAAGGGAAAATCATTAGGCAACTTCTTCAAGGGCAATGCCAATCCCCTCTGTTTCCACAAAATCCTCAGCTGCTGCTGCAAAGTCCTAAACAGCTGTGCACCTTGCAATGTGTAAACGGACTGCAGGCTTTTCCATTGCTTCTGAAGCATCCAGAAGTTCCTCAGCTCCACCACAGTCCTCAACAGGTCCAACCTTACTAAAAGTCAAAACCACTACTGGACGGGGAACGAGGCCAAGTCCTCATAAGAAGCAATTGGCGTTCCAAGTTTCGTCTGATGACGATGAAGCTGATGATGAAGAACTTGCTAAAATCATCAGGGAAAGACAAGAAAGGGCCGCTAGAGCCAAAGGCAGTGTCGGATTAATTGACCACGGGTACCCCGAAGACAGCAAGATGATATTTCAAGACATCGGGGCTAGCAAAGCCCCTCAGTCCGACTGCCCGGCCGGTCCTGCCAGCTCCCCATTCGAGTACTCCACCCGGCCGGCTGTCGGCTGCCGACTGCTCCACCCGGCCAGCTGCCGGCTGCCGACTCCGCCAACCAGCTGGCTGCCCGAAGTCAACTACAGCCCGGTCGTTCCTGTCGGCTGCCGACTGCTCCACCTGGCCGGCTGCCGGCTGCCGGCTGCCCGAAGTCAACTGCAGCTCGGCCGCTCCTGCCGGCTGCGCCAACCAGCCGGCTGCCAGAAGTCAACTGCAGCCCGATGCAACCCCGACGAGATGGCTGTACCTGAGCACTGTTCACGTGTCACCCCAATCATCATGTATAGTGTCACTTGTCCCCTAGCACTATTTATGAAGTGACCCAAGTTAGCTAGCCACCATGCCTACTTAGCTTACTTCCTAAGCTAGCCCCACTATATATAGCAACCATCCATCTATCCACACACACACGCCACATGCACTTGGCTGGCCACAATGGCACCCTGGATAAGCATCGACGCTCATACACTCACATGCATGCATCTTGACCATCAGAGCATCCTATGCATATGCATATATGAGATCAGATACCCGCGGCACTGATCTCAGATACAGCTTCAGGAGCTCTTTGTACTGCCTGATGTACACCCCACATATATACTCACACATGCAGGAGTAGGGGTATTATCTCTCCGGAGAGCCTTGAACCTGGGTAAACTAGCATCTGCTACTCGCATACCCGTCCCTGGATATTCCAGCAGCGGTCTTGCCCTCACACTCAAGCCACCTTGTTGCATTTGTCGTCTTGCACCCCCCGTGAGAACACCACGACAGTTGGCGCCCACCAGGGCCTGGTGCTACTGGTTTCGCAGTCCGGGCGGGACCATTTTCGTCATCACCGTGGCGTCATGCCATCTCTCCGATTGTGGTCGGGGGCTCGACATCGACATGCCCCCGGAATGGCCGTGAGGGGTGGCGTGTCCTCGCCGTCGGCCTTGCCTTCTTCACCAGCACAGCAGCGTCAGTCGTCCGTCCGCGTGCACCGCGCGCGGGGCCTTGTTTCGGTCGGTCGTGGCCATCCATGCGCTGCTCGCCTCTGCTTCCCTCCGCGTTGCGCCTTGCTCCGGCCAAAACACGTGTTCGTTCCTCCACATACAATCTAGGCAAGCTAGTTAGATGCAAGTCAAACCATGGTTAAACCATTGGCCATACACTACACAGATACTACCCAAACAATCCCCATACACTAGCGAGATGCAAGTCGGGTGATAGTCACACAGTGATTGTAGTCGGCCCGTATGTTGGCTAGATGCAAGACGCACACCGCCCGTGCACTAGCTCCCTCCGACCGGCTGCGCTGCCCCCGCGCGCCACTCTACCTCGCTCGGCTAGCCGGCTCCTGCGCGCCCGTTAGTGGGGTCGCCGCTCCCAGCCGGCGTCTGGCTTCACATCGGGACGCCCCCGCGGGCCGGCTCCGCCCGCTCGCCTCCTGGCGCCTCCCGGCTCTAGCGACCCCGCTTGCCGCCTTGCCTGGCTGGCTCCCTCCCGCGCCGGCTGCTGGCCTCCCGTGCCGGGTCCGACCCCCGCGCCCGCCGCCTTGCCGCTCCAGCCGGCGGCCGGCTTCCACCCACTTCTCGGCCCGTGGGCTTAGCCGTGCCGGCTGCTCCGCCTACCCACCTACACCCCACCCTGCCAGCTACAGACTGAAGAACGAAGCGGCCCGGCTGGAGAAACAGAGAAGGAATGTGGCTGACTGAAAGAAAAAAATAGGCCGGTTGCTGAAAAAAAGATAGAGTGCGAGTCGGCTGCTCGTTTCTAGATGGCCGAAAAAGAGAGTCCGGCTGCCCAGCCGGCCGAAAAAGAAATGTGCGTCCGGCTGCCCATAGCTGGACAAAGAGAAGAAGAAAGAAGGCAAAGTAGATGCCGGGAGATCGGGACCGACTGGTCAGCAGTTGGCCCGAATCTCGGGGGCTACACCAGCTAGTGCGGTGACACGCCCCCACGAGGAAGAAGATAAAGTAGTTGCCGGCAGATCCGGCCCGACTGCTCAGCAGTTGGCCCGAATCTCGGGGGATACACCTAGCGGATGTGCTGACGCGCCCCCACGAAGAAGAAGACAAAGTAGTTGCCGGGATATCCGGCCCGACTGCTCAATAGCCGGCCCGAATCTCAGGGGCTACACCCAGCGGATGCACTGATGCACCCCCGCAAGAAAGAAGATAAAGTAGTTACCGGGAGATCCGGCACGATTGCTCAGCAGTCGCCCTGAATCTCGGGGGCTACACCCAGCGGGTGCGCTGACGTGCCCCCGCGAGGAAGAAGACAAAGTAGTCGCCGGGAGATTCGGCCCGACAGCTCAGCATTTGGCTCGAATCTCGGGGGCTACATCCAGCGGATGCGCTGACACGCCCTGATAACCCACAAGTATAGGGGATCGCAACAACTTTCGAGGGTAGAGTATTCAACCCAAATTTATTGATTTGACACAAGGGGAGCCAGAGAATATTTTGAAGTATTAGCAGCTGAGTTGTCAATTCAACCACACCTGGAAACTTAGTATCTGTAGCAAAGTGTTTAGTAGCAAAGTAATATGATAGTGGTGGTAGCGGCAACAAAAGTAAAGACAGCAAAAGTAGTGTTTCTGGTATTTTGTAGTGATTGTAACAGTAGCAGCGGGCAAGTAAATGAGCGTAAACCAGTATATGGGAAACTCGTAGGCACCGGATCAGTGATGGATAATTATGCCGGATGCGGTTCATCATGTAACAGTCATAACATAGGGTGACACAGAACTAGCTCCAATTCATCAATGTAATGTAGGCATGTATTCCGTATATAGTCATACGTGCTTATGGAAAAGAACTTGCATGACATCTTTTGTCCTACCCTCCTGTGGCAGCGAGGTCCTATTGGAAACTAAGGGATATTAAGGCCTCCTTTTAATAGAGAACTGGAACAAAGCATTAGCACATAGTGAATACATGAACTCCTCAAACTATGGTCATCACCGGGAGTGGTCCCGATTATTGTCACTTCGGGGTTGCCGGATCATAACACATAGTAGGTGACTATAGACTTGCAAGATAGGATCAAGAACTCACATATATTCATGAAAACATAATAGGTTCAGATCTGAAATCATGACACTCGGGCCCTAGTGACAAGCATTAAGCATAGCAAAGTCATAGCAACATCAATCTCAAAACATAATGGATACTAGGGATCAAACCCTAACAAAACTAACTCGATTACATGATAAATCTCATCCAACCCATCACTGTCCAGCAAGCCTATGATGGAATTACTCACGCACGGCGGTGAGCATCATGAAATTGGTGATGGAGGATGGTTGATGATGACGACGGCGACGAATCCCCCTCTCTGGAGCCCCGAACGGACTCCAGATCAGCCCTCCCGAGAGGTTTTAGGGCTTGGCGGCGGCTCCATATCATAAAACACGATGATTTCTTCTCTCTGTTTTTTCTCTCTGAAAGCAAATATATAGAGTTAGAGTTGGCGTCGGAGGGCATCCAGGGGGCCCACGAGATAGGGGGGCGTGCCCTAGGTGGGGCGCCCCCCACCCTCGTGAGAAGGGAGTGGGCCCCCTGGTCTTCATCTTTGGCGAGGATTTTTTATTATTTTTTATAAGATGTTCCGTGGAGTTTTAGGTCATTCCGAGAATATTTGTTTTCTGCACATAAAACAACACCATGGTAATTCTGCTGAAAACAGCGTCAGTCCGGGTTAGTTCCATTCAAATCATACAAGTTAGAGTCCAAAACAAGGGCAAAAGTGTTTGGAAAAGTAGATACGATGGAGATGTATCAACTCCCCCGAGCTTAAACCCTTGCTTGTCCTCAAGCAATTCAGTTGACAAACTGAAAGAAACAAAGAAAAACTTTTACAAACTCTGTTTGCTCTTGTTGTTGTAACTATGTCAAGCCAGCATTCAAGTTTTCAGCATAGATCATAACTAACCACATTTGCAATAATTCTCAGGTCTCATAATTACTCATATCAATAGCATAATCAACTAGTAAGTCATAATAATAAATCTCGGATGATAGCACTTTCTCAAAACAATCATAATATGATATAACAAGATGGTATCTCGCTAGTCCTTTTTGAGACCGCAAAACATAAATGCAGAGCACCTTTAAAGATCAAGGATTGACTAGACGTTGTAATTCATGGTAAAAGAGATCCAATCATAGTCATACCCAATATAAATTAACAGTGATGAATGCAAATGACAGCTGTGCTCTCCAGCTAGTGCTTTTTAATAAGAGGGTGATGACTTAACATAAAAGTAAATGGATAGGCCCTTCGCAGAGGGAAGCAGGGATTTGTAGAGGTGCGAGAGCTCGGTTTTTAAATAGAGATAAATTGTATTTTGAGCGGTATACTTTCATTGTCAACGTAACAACTAAGAGATGGCGATATCTTCCATGCTAAACACATTATAGGCGGTTCCCAAACAGAATGGTAAAGTTTATACTCCCCCTCCACCAACAAGCATCAATCCATGGCTTGCTCGAAACAACGAGTGCCTCCAACATACATCAGGTCCCAAGGGGAGTTTTGTTTGCAATTAATTTTGATTTAGTTTGCATAAAGCATGGGACTGGGCATCCCGGTGAACAACCATTTTCTCGTGAGTGAGGAGCGGAGTCCATTCCTCTTGAGAATAACCCGCCTAACACGAAAGATAAGGACAACCTTGGTTGGTACATGAGCTATTCGAGCATACAAAACAGAATGTTTATTTGAAGGTTTAGAGTTTGGCACATACAAATTTACTTGGAACGACAGGTAGATACCGCATATAGGAAGGTATGGTGGACTCATCTGGAATAACTTTGGCGTTTAAGGGATTGGATGCACAAGTAGTATTCCCGCTTAGTACAGGTGAAAGCTAGCAAAAGACTGGGAAGCGACCAACTAGAGAGCAACAACAGCCATGTACATGCATTAAAATTAATGAACATTGGATCCAAGCATGAGTAGGATATAATCCACCATGAACATAAATATCGTGAAGGCTATGTTGATTTTGTTTCAACTACATGCGTGAACATGTGCCAAGTCAAGTCACTTAAATCATTCAAAGGAGGATACCACCACATCATACCACATCATAACCATCTCAATAGCATGTTGGCACACAAGGTAAATCATTATAACTCATAGCTAATCAAGCATGGCACAAGCAACTATGATCTCAAATTGTCATTGCAAACATGTTTATTCATAATAAGCTGAATCAAGAACGAGGGACTCATCATATTTACAAAAACAAAAGAGGTCGAGTTCATACCAGCTTTTCTCATCTCAGTCAGTCCATCATATATCATCATAATTGCCTTTCACTTGCACGACCGAATGGTGTGAATAATAATAAGAGTGCATGTGCATTGGACTAAGCTGGAATCTGCGAGCATTCAATAAACAGGAGAAGACAAGGCAATATGGGCTCTGGGTTAATTCAACAATAATGCATATAAGAGCCACTTCAACAATTTAATTATGGTCTTCTCCTACTGACCCCCAAAGAAAAGAAAAGAAATAAAACTATTTACACGGGAAAGCTCCCAACAAGCAAAAGAAGAATGAGAAATATTTTTGGGTTTTCTTTTTAATTATTACTACTACAGCAGAAAAATAACTACTACTATTTTTTTTGTTTTTTCTTAAGGTTTAGCAAACACTCAAGAAGAAAGCAGGAAAAAGAAAATAAACTAGCATTGATATTACAGTGAAAAAGTATGAGCACCGACATTTAGTAATGAGTGTGTGTGAACATAAATGTAATGTCGGTGAGAAATATGTACTCCCCCAAGCTTAGGCTTTTGGCCTAAGTTGGTCTATGGCCACGGATGGCCTGGCGGATATCCATAATAATAGTTGTTGGGGTCGTACTATGATGAGGAGGAATAGTTGGGATCATACTGTGATGAAGAAGAAGGCTTTGATTGCCACTGGCTGGCAATCATCTCCAGATCCCACTGATAGTTAGACTGCCGTGCAGGATCAAATTGTAGTTCCGGTTCTGGCTCCTCGGCTGGTGCAGGGTTCCGGTAGGCGTGAATAGCCGTCAACGGAACAAGGTACATGCCTACAGTCAAATCAAACAAAGAAGGAGCAGGCAGAGTAATAGTCTCAGGGTGATGTTTGTTAAAGAACAATTGATAGTTAAGCTCTCCTGCCCTATTCTTAACAATAAAATCATGTGCCACCATACTTTTATGATCTAGATAAACATGGGGCAGCACCTTTTCTTCCTTCTCAGCATGCCTAATAGGTATGTTAAAATGTGCAGCTAGGCGTGTAGCATAGATGCCTCCAAAGATGGGACCCTTAGTACGGTTCATACTTAACCGTCTAGCAATAATACCACCCATACCAAAAGTGTTATCACTGTATAAACTGTGGTGCAAAATAATTATATCAGGGATACTACGGTTTCCACAGTTTCCGCGTCCAATTAAACAAAGACTAGCAAATAATGCAAAGTAACGTAAAACAGGAAAATGTATGCTAGTGATTCGTGCATCGGAAACCTTCCTAGTTTCTCCTATAGTGATAGTATCAATAAACCCAGGCACATCATCATAATGTGGTTCTTCTATCTTGCCCTCAAAGGGGACTAAACAAATCCGACAGAAATCATAAAGTGACATCTCCTTATGCTCATCATATAAATGAAACTCCACCGTGGGTGGTGAGTTCCTAGAATGAAAATGAAAGTTTTGCACAAAAGTATTTGTGAGTAAGAGATAATGATCGCATTGGTCGTGGAGGAAAGTGGTGAGGCCTGCATTGTGAGCCAATTCATGAAAATCTTCATAGATACCGGCTGCTCTCAAGAAATCATCAGAAGGCCACTCACACACCCTAATCTCCGCGGTGCGCGGCAAATTATACTTAGGCTTTGGTGCTTTTTCCTTCGAACTTTGGTTCGATGAGCCCCTCAAGAATCTCCTCATTATTTTTCAAGGAACAATCTCCCCAAGTAGTTTTGCGAGAGGTGCTTTGAGCAAGGAGATCAAAAATCACAGCAAAAGTGGCTGGAACTCGTGCTTGAGTTGGTTTTTCGGGTTTGTGTGAGACGGAGGAAGAAGATGGGTGCTGGGATAAGTGGAGGAGGGCCACCATGGGCCCACGAGGCAGGGGGGCACACCCTAGAGGGGGGGGGGCGCCCACCACCCTCGTGGCCAGGTGGCAGCTCCTCCTGCGGTAATTTTTGCACAGTAAATCCTCAAATATTCCCGAAAAAATCATATGAAATTGGCATGGCATTCTGAGGACTTTTATTTTCGAGATATTTTTATATTGCACAGATAAGCCAGGAAACAGACTGAAAATACTATTTTTACTTTATTTAATATAAATAACAAAAAGTAAAAGTGGGGTACAGAAGTTTGTGCTTCTAGTTTCATCCATCTCATGCTCATCAAAAAGAATCCACTAACAAGGTTGATCAAGTCTTGTTCACAAACTCATTCCGATAATCATGAAATCGGAGAAATTTCGAGTAACACTAAGTTACCTCAACGGGGATATGCACATCCCCAATAATAAGAATATCATATTTCTTCTTGACAGTTGGTAGAGGAAATTCAAAACCTCCAAATATAATCGATGGAATTTTTCCAATAGAGTTGATACTATGAACTTGAGGTTGTTTCCTCGGAAAGTGTACCGTATGCTCATTACCATTAACATGAAAAGTGACATTGCCTTTGTTGCAATCAATAACAGCCCCTGCAGTATTAAGAAAGGGTCTTCCAAGAATAATAGACATACTATCATCCTCGGGAATATCAAGTATAACAAAGTCCGTTAAAATAGTAACGTTTGCGACCACAACAGGCACATCCTCACAAATACCGACAGGTATAGCAGTTGATTTATCAGCCATTTGCAAATATATTTCAGTAGGTGTTACCTTATTCAAGTCAAGTCTATGATATAAAGAGAGAGGCATAACACTAACACCGGCTCCAAGATCACATAAAGCAGTTTTAATATAATTCTTTTTAATGGAGCAAGGTATAGTAGGTACTCCGGGGTCTCCAAGTTTCTTTGGTATTCCACCCTTAAAAGTATAATTAGCAAGCATGGTGGAAATTTCAGCTTCCGGTATCTTTCTTTTATTAGTAATGATATCCTTCATATATTTAGCATAAGGATTTGTTTCGAGCACATCAGTTAATCGCATACGCAAAAAGATAGGCCTAATCATTTCAGCAAAGCGCTCAAAATCCTCATCATCCTTTTTCTTGGATGGTTTTGGAGGAAAAGGCAGGGGTTTCTGAACCCAAGGTTCCCTTTCTTTACCATGTTTCCTAGCAACAAAGTCTCTTTTATCATAACGTTGATTCTTTGATTGTGGGTTATCAAGATCAACATCAGGTTCAATTTCTACATCATTGTCATTACTAGGTTGAGCATCATCATGAACATCATTATTAATATTTTCATTAGGTTCATGTTCATTTCCAGATTGTGTTTCAGCATCAGACATAGAAATATCATTTGGGTTATCAGGTGGTCCAGCAAGAGGTTCACTAGACGTTTGCACAGTTCTATCATTTTTCTTCTTCTTCTTTTTAGAAGAACTAGGAACATCAATATTATTTCTTTGAGAATCTTGCTCGATTCTCTTAGGGTGGCCTTCAGGATACAAAGGTTCCTGAGTCATTTTACCAGTTCTTGTAGCCACTCTAACGGCATAATCATTTTTCTTACTATTCATTTCATCAAGCACTTCTTTTTGAGCCTTAAGTAGTCGTTCTACTTGAGTGGTAACCATAGAAGCATGTTTGCTAACAAGTTTAAGTTCTCCTTTAATATTAGCCATATAATCACCCAAGCGTATAATCATATAAGCATTTTCTTTTAATTGTCTACCAAAATAAGCATTGAAGTCGTCTTGCTTAAACATAAAGTTATCAAACTCGTCCAAGCACTGACTAGCAATTTTAGTAGGAGGGACTTTAGCTTTATCATATCAATAGAGAGAATTTACCTTTACTACATGTGTCGGGATATCGGGATCAGGAGGTTCTTCAGTAAATAAAGAATTGAGATCATATGTTTCTTCAACAGGCGGTATATTAAGACCATGTATTTCTTCAATAGAGGTAAATTCTTAACGTCTTCAGCTTTAATACCTTTCTCTTTCATAGATTTCTTTGCCTCTTGCATATCTTCGGGACTGAGAAATAAAACACCTCTCTTCTACGGAGTTGGTTTAGGAATAGGCTCAGTAATTGGAGCAGGAGTTGGCTCAGGAGCTGGCTCAAGAGGTGCCCAATTGTTTTCATTTGTCAACATATTATTCAATAGAATTTCAGCTTCATCCGGTGTTCTTTCCCTGAAAAGAGAGCCAGCACAACTATCCAGGTAATCTCTGGAAGCATAGGTTAGTCCATTATAAAAGATATCAAGTATTTCAGGTTTCTTAAGAGGATGATCAGGCAAAGCATTAAGTAACTTGAGAAGCCTCCCCCAAGCTTGTGGGAGACTCTCTTCTTTAATTTGCACGAAGTTGTATATTTCCCTCAAAGCAGCTTGTTTCTTATGAGCAGGGAAATATTTAGTAGAGAAGTAATAAATCATATCCTGGGACTACACACAAAACCAGGATCAAGAGAATTGAACCCTTTAATGAGAACGGAAATATTTTGAGTATATAAAAGTAACGCGATCTCTCATCATTAGTAAATAGGGCAGCGATATCATTTAACTTAGTAAGATGTGCCACAACAGTTTTAGATTCATAGCCATAAAACGGATCAGATTCAACCAAAGTAATTATATCAGGATCAACAGAGAATTCATAATCCTTATCAGGAACACAAATAGGTGAAGTAGCAAAAGCAGGGTCGGGTTTCATTTTATCTCTAAGTGATTCTTTGTTCCATTTAATTAATAACCTCTTAAGCTCATATCTATCTTTGCAAGCTAAAATAGCGGCAGAAGATTCCATATCAAAAAGATAGCCCTCAGGAATAACAGGCATATTTTCATCATCACTATCATCATCGTATTCAGATTCAATAATTTCTTTTTCTCTAGCCCTAGCAATTTGTTCATCAAGAAATTCACCAAGGGGCACAATAGTATCAGGCATAGAAGCAGTTTCATCATAAGTATCATGCATAGCAGAAGTGGCATCATCAATAACATGTGACATATCAGAACGAATAGCAGAAGCAGGTGTAGGTGTCGCTAACTTACTCATAACAGAAGGTGAATCAAGTGCAGAGCTAGATGGCAGTTCCTTACCTCCCCTCGTAGTTGAGGGATAGATCTTGGTTTTTGGATCTCTCAAGTTCTTCATAGTGTCCAGCAGATATAAATCCCAAATGACTCAAAGAATAGAGCTATGCCCCCCCGGCAACGGCGCCAGAAATTAGTCTTGATAACCCACAAGTATAGGGGATTGCAACAGCTTTCGAGGGTAGAGTATTCAATCCAAATTTATTGATTCGACACAAGGGGAGCCAAAGAATATTCTCAAGTATTAGGAGCTGAGTTGTCAATTCAACCACACCTGGAAACTTAGTATCTGCAGCAAAGTGTTTAGTAGCAAAGTAATATGATAGTGGTGGTAGCGGCAACAAAAGTAAAGACACCAAAAGTAGTGTTTTTGGTATTTTGTAGTGATTGTAATAGTAGCAGCGGGAAAGTAAATGAGCGTAAACCAGTATATGGGAAACTCGTAGGCACCGGATCAGTGATGGATAATTATGCCGGATGCGGTTCATCATGTAATAGTCATAACATAGGGTGACATAGAACTAGCTCCAATTCATCAATGTAATGTAGGCATGTATTCCGTATATAGTCATACGTGCTTATGGAAAAGAACTTGCATGACATCTTTTTTCCTACCCTCCCGTGGCAGCGTGGTCCTATTGGAAACTAAGGGATATTAAGGCCTCCTTTTAATAGAGAACCAGAGCAAAGCATTAGCACATAGTGAATACATGAACTCCTCAAACTATGGTCATCACCGGGAGTGGTCCCGATTATTGTCACTTCGGGGTTGCCGGATCATAACACATAGTAGGTGACTATAGACTTGCAAGATAGGATCAAGAACTCACATATATTCATGAAAACATAATAGGTTCGGATCTGAAATCATGGCACTCGGGCCCTAGTGACAAGCATTAAGCATAGCAAAGTCATAGCAACATCAATCTCAGAACATAATGGATACTAGGGATCAAACCCTAACAAAACTAACTCGATTACATGATAAATCTCATCCAACCCATCACCGTCCAGCAAGCCTACGATGGAATTACTCACGCACGGCGGTGATCATCATGAAATTGGTGATGGAGGATGGTTGATGATGACGACGGCGACGGATCCCCCTCTCCGGAGACCCAAACAGACTCTAGATCAACCCTCCCGAGAGGTTTTAGGGCTTGGCGGCGGCTCCGTATCGTAAAACGTGATGATTTCTTCTCTCTGGTTTTTTTCTCTCCGAAAGCAAATATATAGAGTTGGAGTTGACGTCGGAGGGCATCCAGGGGGCCCACGAGGTAAGGGGGCACGCCCTAGGGGGGCGCGCCCCCACCCTCGTGAGAAGGGTGTGGGCCCCCTGGTCTTCATCTTTGGCGAGGTTTTTTATTATTTTTTCTAAGATGTTCCGTGGAGTTTCAGGTCATTCCGAGAATATTTGTTTTCTGCACATAAAACAACACCATGGTTATTCTGCTGAAAACAGCGTCAGTCCGGGTTAGTTCCATTCAAATCATACAAGTTAGAGTCCAAAACAAGGGCAAAAGTGTTTGGAAAAGTAGATACGACGGAGACGTATCACGCCCCCGCGAAGAAGAAGACAAAGTAGTTACCGGGAGATCCGGACCGTCTGCTCAGCAGCCGGCCCGAATCTCGGGGGCTACACCCAGCGGATACGCTGGCGCGCCCCCGTAAAGAAGACAAACTAGTTGCCGGGAGATTCGGCCCTACTGCTCAGTAGCCAACCCGAATCTCTGGAGCTACACCTAGCGGGTGCGCTGATGCGCCCCCGCAAAGAAGAAGATAAAGTAGTTGCTGGGAGATCCGGCCCGACTACTCAACAGCCGGCCCGAATCTCGGGGGCTACACCCAGCAGGCGCGCTGATGCGCCCCCCTGAGGAAGAAGACAAAGAAGTTGCCAGGAGATCTGGCCCAACTGCTCAGCATTCGGCCCGAATCATGGGGGCTACATCCAGTGGGTGCGCTGGCATGCCCCCACGGAAGATTGCAAGAAACAAAAACAAGAGGCAAGAGAAAGAGTTTTGTCCGGCTGCCAGCAGCCAGCAGAAGAGAAGAAAGAAGAAAAAAGGCAATGCCAGATGCCTCGACGCCTAGCTGGTCGCACCTAAACGGCCGGGACCCCTTCGAGCACCCGGAGGCTCGAAGGCTTCACCCAGCGGGTGTGCCGGCGCGCTCCGCGGGGCCGTGCCGGGCCGGTTGTCTTTGGCAACCTCCGCCTCAACTACACGAAAATCAATGTGAGCTCATCACCCGCATATTTTTGCACCGCAAAAACACGGATAACCTCAAGCGATGCTCGGGGGGTTATCTCCGCATTTTATTACAGTTGCATCACTGTTTTCCCCGGCGCCAGCCAGAGTTGGACCGGGGGCTGGCCGCATGGCCTGAGGCATTTGTTCTCGCGGACGGTTTAGTAGCGTGCGCGGTACCAATGGCCCACTCTTAGTCACAGACCGCAGAGCGGCTGTCCGGCTAGCAAGAGCGAACGTTGGAGGCCACCCACGCGAAAAACGTCCAGGAAGAAAAACGTTTCGGGAAACCCGGCCGTTTCCTTTACAAGTATCTGCTCAGTCGAATCTGCTTCCTGAGTTTGAGTACTGTACACTCCAATTCACGGCCCACTCTCAGCCACAAACCGCAGAGCGGCTGTCCGACAAGCAAGAGCACAAGCCAAAGAGTGGAGGAAACATGAAAAAGAGTGAAGGGGGCTCGGACGAAACCGAGTCGGCACCCTCCGCATAGAACTTGCAATGCTAAAAACAAACATTTGATATATCTGCGTGGACTAACATTGTCTTTTGCATTATCATTTCCGTGGGGACCCCCCCTCCTCGCTTGGAGGTTCGGAGACCACACCCAGCGGGCGCGCTTGCACGCCCTCGCCGGAAGCAAGCCGAGCTGGCTGTGGTCCGCAGCCGGCCGTCATCGACATCTTCTACATCAACACCCGCCAAAAAACCTCCGCCCAACTTTGCCAAGTTGCCCGGAGGCTTTGAGGCTACTGTCGGAGTAATTGACCACGGGTACCCCGAAGACGACAAGACGATATTTCAAGACATCGGGGCTAGCAAAGCCCCTCAGTCCAACTATCCGGCCGCTCCTGCTGGCTCCCCGTCCGACTGCTCCACCCGGCTGGCTGCCCGAAGTCAACTGCAGCCCGGCAGCTCCTCCCGGCTGCCGACTGCGCCAACCAGCCCGCTGCCTGAAGTCAACTATAGCCCGGCCGCTCCTGCCGGCTGCCCGAAGTGAACTGCAGCCTGACGCAACCTCAACGAGACGGCTGCACCTAAGCATTGTTCATGTGTCACCCCAGCCATCATGTATAGTGTCACTTGTCCCCTGGGACTATTTATGAAGTGACCCAAGGGACAAGCATGACACCCCACCATGCCACTAGCTAGCTAGCCACCATGCCTACTTAACTTACTTCCTAAGCTAGACGCACTATATATAGCAACCATCCATCCATCCACACACACGCCACATGCACTTGGCCGGCCACAATG
The DNA here is from genome assembly GCF_003073215.2 of Triticum urartu. Lineage (NCBI taxonomy): Eukaryota > Viridiplantae > Streptophyta > Magnoliopsida > Poales > Poaceae > Triticum > Triticum urartu. Next base: position 264,386,434 of record NC_053027.1, read on the forward strand.
GCACCCTGGATAAGCATCCACGTGCATACATTGACATCCATGCATCTTGGCCATTAGAGAATGCCATGCATATGCATATATGAGATCAGATGCCCGCGACACTGATCTCAGATACAGCTCCAGGAGCACTTTGTACTGCCTGATGTACACCCCACATCTTTCCCTAATAATAAAGCGTTGATCGCTTCTTCCTCCCTAATTTTTGTACGTGATTAGGTCCGTACGTCCGTCCGTCGTCCTTTCGTATCTGTCAGGTCCGTTCGTGCCAATCAAAGCCAACCAAACGAGCATCAATCCAGCCCACCTTTTCTTTAGCATTGACTCGGCCCACCTCGGCTAACCAAATCAGCCCGCTTGTGCACTATAGCCCAATTAATCCGGCCCGCCTATCCCAGTTGATGAAAAAATTACTCGCTGGTGAGCAGACCCGAACTCAAAATCTGACCACCAACACATAACGGCGAATAGATTGATTCATATAGTAATAGTCCCACCTCGCTGTCTCACATCCAATCCACACAATTTATATACACTTTTGTGTTTCTTGGGTGTTAGGAAGCCGTGTCAGAGATCATTACAGATTAAGGAAGGAAAGAGAGGCTAATTAATTGGAAAGCGAGTATTGATGTGGGCTACTAAATGGGACACGAGGTGACAGAAAAAGAAAATAAGGAAAGGCATTGGAATCCTGTAACGAAGAAATATGAGAAGGACACGGGGTGACGAAGAGTAATTAAGGAAGACTTCCTGCATAATTTAAGGAGGAGATAGATGCATGTTGATTAACTCTATGCTATGCGCTGCCCTGATCAATGAATGAGAAAAATACATAGTACAATTCAGACTCCATGTACTACACGTTGCCGGGTTGAAAGTTGGAAAGTGCTCGAAAAATAGTGTAAGGAAAAAACTTGATTGGATTTTTTATGCTTGTTTGTGTCTGTGACGAACAACCTCCATCCAATTAAGATTACACAATGTTGTACTTACATATACACAGTAAACACACACACACGGGAGACGTCTTGCGAATTTACAACGAAGATTTGCACATGGAAGCAAAATACAAAACATATTGTTTTCAGGCACTGTTGATCTCGCCTATATACGTGTGATTGCATGATAAACCGTCGATGCCAAAACATAAAGATTTAGAAGTCATGGCCATAGAGTCTGATCTCAGTGAAGTTGTTCTGACCAAGAAACAAGATGCCTTGCTTAATTTCTCTGAAGACGGACATGCTGAAGGCTGTATGGAGGAACAATTGCGTCCAGGTAAAATAACTTCAACAAAAGTGTTGCGTGTATGATATTTTTATTGTCCGATGTTAGTAACTCATTAGGATAGTTAATCTGCCGATGTAATACGCTTTGTCACTATTTATACACGTCTGACCTACATGCATCATAGTATTTTTATTGACCAATGTTAATAACTCATTAGGAAGGTTAATGCCAGTGTGATGTGTTTTGTCATTATTTATAAATGTCTGATCTATATTGTCATACTGAAGTTAGTCAAAAAATATCATGTGTATATCAGTGCTCTTACTATCAATCTCATTTTCCTATTTTCTAAATTGGATCTAGGAACATGTATGCTCGTGCTATTGTCCGACATAATTGATGTAACTTATAGGTAGCTCCTATGTTTTATTTATGATGCAAAATATAACCAGTTTTTTTAAGAAACAAGAGTTTGTGAGACCTTCAACTGGTAATCTTCAGCCCAAGCTACAAAATCATCATGCAAAAATACCAAAATTCAAGGCTGATGATTTATATGATGAGCATAATTTCTTCATTGATTTCAATCCATATGACTCAGTAAGACTTCGACGCAAGCGGTTCTGGATAGCAAGCCAAATGAACTTCTATTCATCACTTCTATTTGATAAGGACAAGGTATTTGAGCACCGTCAAATTCCTCATGTGGATTTGGAGTCCATTCCCTGCTTCCAACCTATCTTGAATGTTCTTCACAAAGCTGGGCTCCTGAATTTCTGTGCTGACATATACAATTGGAAAGAAGAGCTAATTTTTCAATTCTATGCTACTTTGCAGCTCACTGGTAATGTGGCTGATGTGAGTTCATGTGTGCTTGATTGGATAACTGAGAACACTTGTCGGTGTTCTGGGACCGGGGGTGCCCAGACTTGCCTGCCTGCGGGCTTGAGCGTAGCTCCACCAACGGTCTAGTACGACCCTTCTTCAGCAGCAACCACTCAAGACCCTCGCGATGGGCCAAGCCTCATGAGGCGGACGACACCAAGACCCCCCTAGGGGCAGCCTCACTAGGCAGGCTCTTGAGGAGCGGAGATCTCCATGCAAGGGGCACCTCGCGAGGTTCACGTGATGTGAGCCATGATGACCAAGGCCAGGCGGGCGCCAGCGGGCGCAGTGTGCCAGTTTCCTCTTTCCTGCTAAAGAGGCAGGCGCAGGCGGGGAGTCCTGAGGCATCAGACAAAGGTTTCAATATCGGTGCAAGGAGACCAAGACCAGCAGGACGGCAGGATGGAGGTCACCATGGATCCCACTGCAGTGTCACCACCAGAGCCTTTGGTAGGCGAAGACCACCTTTTGTTAGGATAGCTTGTACTAGTTGTCCCCCTTCAAATTTGGCCATTGTGGGATCCCTTCCCGCCTTACATTTGGTAAGAGAACCGAGGCCACTATAAATAGGACTAGCCACCACCATAAGGGGAGAGAGATCTTGGATCAGATCCATTCCATCCTCATATTCACAGCTCACCGAGCTCAAGAACACCTCTCCTCTTGAGGTTGTTCATCCATTGTACTAGTTCATCCTTAGCCCACGAGGCAATCCACCAACACCACACTAGAGTAGGGTATTACACTGCAAGGTGGCCCGAACCAGTATAAACCCTTGTGCCTCTTGTTCCTTGGGTTCATCAAGCTAGGCCATGGGATCGTTGAGCGAGCGAACTAGGGAGAGAGTGTTCTTCGTGTGCACCCCAGAGATCAAACCTTAAGGGTTAGCCAGAACCTGCAATCTGACATTTGGCGTGCCAGGTAGGGGTGTGCCGAAGCCTTTCTCCATCGGTCGACGTACCACTGCTCCGCCGCATCCATGGCTGACGCTCGCTGAGCCTGTGTTGAGCTCTGGGTTGCCCTTGCCACTCGCGTCATTCTGACGGCACCCATTGGTGGACCTCCCCGCCATTCTCCATCACCCGCTGCCAACGCCGCCATCGGCCCAGCGGGAAACGAGCAGCAAGCCTCGTTGCTACACCCCTCTGTGCGGCGGGACGGACGCACCGCTACCCTGTCGCTGACTCCGGACGGCTCGTCGTCCCACGCTTGTGGCGCACCCATGGACGCGTAGGCCGTGCTGCTCATGGGACACGAGCTCCTGCGTTACTGCCCGGTCGACGACCTCTACGAAGACTGGCTGGACCGCGTCGCCGAGCTCGTCAGCGCAGCTGGGGGCTCTCCTGCACCGTCTCTCTCGCTGCCTCGCCCACCTCCAGCTGCGGGTGGCGTAGCCCATGGAGAGCCTTCGCCATCACGACCCACCACGCAGGGCGCCCGAGCGCGAAGAAGGAAGCAGCCAAGAAGCCCCTCAGCCGCAAGAAAACACTCCCACGCTCCCAGCACCACCACATCAGGATAGCGCGCCGCCTGCGGCAGTGGCGCGCAGGTACCAAGACGGGGATCCGTCTCCACAATGGGCTCCAGTGACCATGGCAGGCTGCCACGCCTTCACCCCTGAGCTGCGCAGCGTCATCACGCCTGGCAAGTTCAAGCCTGACCTGCCTCCGCGCTACGACGGCACCCCTGACCCTGCTGAGTTCTTGGAGCACTACGAGCTGAGCATCGAGGCGGCCAACGATGACAAGAAGGTCGTGGAGAATTGGTTCCCCATGGCTCTCAAGGACGCCACGCACTCATGGCTCCTGAACTTGCCTGCGGGATCGATCTCCTCCTGGGGTGAAATGCGCGAGCGTTTCGTCGCCAACTTCCAAGGCACTCGCGACCACCCACCCGCTGCTGGTGACCTGCGGCGTATCAAGCAGCAGCCAGGGGAAACCCTGCAGAAGTACATCCAGTGCTTCAACAACGTTCGCCTCAAGATCCCCAAGGTGACGGATGAGGCCATCATCTCAGCATTCTACGATGGCATCCATGACGTGAAGATGAAGGAGGAGCTCGCCATCCACGAGGACCTGTGCATGGATCTGGAGATGTTCAACATGGCGACCAAGTGCGCAAGAGCTGAGGATGGGCGCCTCTACCTCCTCGAGCTTCCAGCTGCCGACTAGAAGACAAGAAGGCCAAGACCAAGGATGTGAAACACAAAGGGGCTGCTGTACTCGCGACGGAGCCAGAAATGAAGCGCGACTGTGACCACCCGAGTCATCCAAGGCCAACCGCCCGTTTAGTGCCTTCCACAACGTGCACATCCACAACACTAATGACTGCCAGGAGCTCAGGGCCATCCGCGACGGGCGCTTCGGTCGACGCCCCGAGCGCAACGACCGAGGCTACGACCGTGGAGGAGGCCGTAGTGGGGGACGCTGGGACGACCGCGGCCCCTGTCAGGAGTGGCGTGACCGGCCTCGTGAGGACCGCTGGCAGGGCCAGCCTGGCAAGGGCACCTAGAAAGACCAGCCTCGTGAGGACCGCTGGCAGGGCCAGCCTGGCAAGGGCACCTAGAAAGACCAGCCTCGTGAGGACCGCTGGCAGGGCCAGCCTCGCGAGGGCACCTGGAAAGACCAGCCTCATGAGGACCGCCCTCAGGGCAACGCTGGCCTCCCTCCACTGCCACCACCACCAAGAAGGAACGGCGACCATCATCAGGACGAGGGGGCTGGGGGCTTCTAGGAGCATCGCGCCATCACTTGCATCTTGGGTGGCGCTCATGCCCCAGCCTCTTAGCGTGTCTTCAAGAAGTTTGCTCGCGAGGTTAACGCGGCCCTCCCCAGGCTCGAGGCCACGCGCCCGCTCAGGTGGTCCAAGTGCGCCGTTACCTTCAGCTCCTCCGACCAACTCAAGTGCGCTGCAACTGTCGGTGCCCTCCCGATGCTCTACCCACCCATCATCAGCAATGTCCGAGTCACCAAGACCCTCATCAACGGTGGCGCGGGGCTCAATGTCCTGTCCGTCGAGATGTTCAACCGCCTCCAAGTGCCATACAATCAGCTACAACCTACCAAGCCCTTCTCAGGAGTAACCGACGGCTCCACCACCCCGATCGGGCAGGTTCACCTCCCTGTCACCTTCGGCAAGCGCGACAACTACCGCATCGAGCTTATCGACTTCGACATCGCCCACATCTGCCTGCCATACAACGCCAGCCTCGGGTACCCAGCCCTGGACAAGTTTATGGCAGTGACCCATCACAGCTACAACATCCTCAAGATGCCCGGGAGGTGCGGCGTCATCACCGTCGTCTGCGAGGAGAAGGGCGCAGTCTGCTCCCTCGAGCGTTCTTACCAAGCTGCAGCGGCCGAAGACCCAGATAACGGAGTCACTGCCTACCCTCCTGAGACCATCCCCAAGAAGAAGAAGCAACTGCTCTATTAAGGGCTTCAGGAGAGCGGTGTCTCCAGCGGCACTACCTCAGGACCCGCGTCCCCAGATGGGGCGCCTCCTTCCCTCACATAGGAAGGCGCGCCCGACGCCCTCCTCGGGCTGGGCTCGGGGGCTCTCTTCTGGAGGGCCTCAGACTTAGCCAACGTCACGAGGGAGGCGCTCGGGCACCACGCGGAGGCGTGCTTCGCCGCATGTTTACCTCAAGAGAGGACAAGGTGTGGAGTGCCTGGTGCTCAGGAGTTAATCACCAAGGAAACAGAGGAGCTTCAAGGGGTGAGAGCCATGCGCGGTGACTGCCGCCCACCACCTGGCGCATCTCCTTGTCCTGGTAGGGATGACGAGCTGCGCGTCTGCGTCGACATTCCTGGGCTCAACAGGGCCGCATCTCAGGGGAGCTTCTGACCATCAAGCGTTGGTTAGTGCGGAGGCCCCCCACACAACTACGTTCACATGCCCTTCAGCCTACCGAACGCGGTTGTCGCCTTCAACCGGCTCATGCAGGGCGCCCTGTCAGCTCGCGAGGCCAGGCGCCAGGCCGTCCTGGGGGAGGAGCCGGAACCTCCGGGGTTCCCCGGGAACCACCCGCCGAACGACTCATGAGGAGCGACTTCTGCATGCATCGTCAGCTGCTCCAACACCTCTTCAACAACAGTGCCAGGTGACATTTTCTGGTTTATTCAGCTGGGGGCGCCCCTCGGGCTGCATCATCCCCATGTCCCATGGGCCTGTCCCTACGGCATGCATCCTTTTGCATCTTTAGCTTACTCTATTGGGGACGCCCCTCGGGCTGCATCATCCCCAGGCCGCATGGGTCCGTCCCTATGGCATGTATCGTTCTTGCATCTATTCGAACTAGCTTGCATCCTTACATGAGTCATCTTATGATTATCGCCTACCTAGTTATTATTCATCGCGGCCTCTTGCATTGCCGATCGGCCACTAACTCATCCCGCAGCGGGGGTTTCACATGCTGGCACGGCGCTTGCGCTCGGGTCCGTCCCTGCAATGCTGATAAACCTGTGCGATCGAGCTGTGACTCGCGGCCTGCTCCGCGCACGTCACCTCACCAGATCCATAGTGCCTTCATCTTATTGCGGAAGGGTCAATGGCAGGACGACAAACACGGCTATGAGATGCACTCTCTCCTCGCACTAACCCACAGGAATCTCTGGAGCCCAACTACAGGTGGCCCTGCCAGCTGCTCTCTCTCTCTCATGCGCTTGCTTGCGCGTTAAAGCGGGGGCTCCTGAGCATCGCGCCTCAGGAGCTCTTACTAACTCTCCAGCCCTCACCCCTGGCCTTGGCCACGGCATCATGACCTAGCATACCAGCAGCTGCTGAGCCTCGCTCGAGGGTTGGGACCCGAGGACGCAAAGCACTTAGAAGAACATGAAAATGGTAAGCTGGCGCGGATCTAACCTGGCAGTATCACCATCACTGACGCAAAAATCAGGCACAGCGCAAGGAATTGCTTCGGGCCCACTAAGGTAAGTCACGCATTCAAGTTGGCCCGGCACTGCGGCTTAGGATTTTTCAACTCTTGCAACCTTGCTCTGGCAATGCTGCCCCCTTTTTTGCCTCTAGGAAGTTGCTTGCATGACAAGGGGGACCTCCTGAGCATCGCGCCTCAGGAGCTCTTACTGGACCTTGGGCCTCTCACCTCCTGGCCTTGACCACGACATCCAGACCTGGCATACCAGCGATGGATGAAGCCTGCCTGGGGACTGGGGCCTATCGGCGTAGAGCACTAAGCTACCGCGAGGATGAAAAGGGGAGACAATGTCATAGAAAGACACGCAATCGCAAATTTCATAATAAGAATAACATTGATGCAACAACACTACAGATTCTTTACACGGCCCCATAGGGTTCATCTCGGTCCCTTGCAGGGAACCCAAAAAGGAGGTTTTTAGGAGTCACATCTACAGGTGTCGCCGCCGATGCCATAATCAATAGTGGGCCACGAGGGGCCGACGCCAATCCCATCTAGATCAGTGACAACGACGAGTGGACACCGCTGCTACGCTCCGGGCACGGCGAGAGCTCAGGGCACGTAGCTGTCGTCGCTCGTCTCCGAAGTCTCGTCAGGCTCAGGAGAGTCGCTGGACTCCCAAGCACTATCACTGTTGCTGGAGGAGCTATCGGTAGGGCCCAGGGCGGGCCCAGCGTCTGCCGCTGCGCTGTCCTGGCGACCCACTCCAGGGAAGCACTCCAAGCGGCAGCCTTCCTCGTCGAAGACCTTGAAGAATAGCATGGAGGCGGTGTCGAACTCGAAATGGATGGCGAGGGCCCCCTCAGCACGGCAGGCGCGGGCAACCTCTCCCCATTCACGAGTCATGAAGATCTTGCCCGCAGAAATGGCCTCAACCTCCGCTCCCTTTGCTGAGGTGCTGCATTCGACATGCTGCAACCACAGCTCGAGCGCCCCCCTCGGCGGCATCTCTTTGGCAAAGAACTGCAGGAATCTGATCCACGTGCGCGGTGGGATCGCCGCCCACATCATGAACTCGTGGGATGAGCCCTCGTCATGAGTTCTCGGACGACATCGGCCTGGCCACCGTGGCCGTGACGCGAGCGGCGTGTGGCGCCGCCTCCTCCTCTAGGGCCTTGTGCTTGGGAATGCAAGGGCAGCGGGTAGCCTGGGGGAGGACGCTCGTACCAGGGCCTCGTCACCTCCTGCCTCATGGCGACGCCATGTGGGCGGGTCAATCTCTTCTTCGGCGGGAGTGGCCCCTGCTCTTCCCGAGGGGTCTTTCCTTTCTCAGCGGCGGAGAGCCTCCTTATCAGCGCCATGGGTGTCATAGCAAGACGGTTAAAGAGGAAGAAGAAGAAGCATACGAAATGGAGGAGGAGATGAGCAACGGGGGCTCCGCCTCTCTCCTCATTTATAGCCAGAGGAAGGCCAACCGCCGGTCTCCACGATCACAGGTAATGAGGATCTTTCTTCTGCATGCTGCAGGGTCTCGTCAAGTCGAACAGATGCTGAGGCAGAGTGGGGAAGTGGAGGCCCCCGCGTCCCACCAATCGCTATGCATCAATCAAGGCCGCAGGCGGTTGGGGCCCGCAGCCCTCCGCACTTGACCTTTGGCTTCTCCTCGAAGACAAGTTCGAGCGCGCCTTGGGCCCAGGGGCTACTGTCGTCGTTCTGGGACCGGAGATGCCCAGCCTTGCCTGCCCGCGGGCTTGAGCGTGGCTCCACCAACGGCCTAGTACGGCCCATCTTCAGCAGCAACCACTCAATACCCTCGCGAGGGGCCAAGCCTCGCGAGGCGGGTGACACCAAGACCTCCCTAGGGGGTAGCCTCACTAGGCTGGCTCCCGAGGAGCGGAGATCTCTATGCAAGGGGCACCTCGAGAGGTTCATGTGATGTGAGCCATGACGACCAAGGCCAGGCAGGCGCCAGCGGGCACAGTGTGCCAGTTTCCTCTTTCGTGCTAAAGAGGCAGGCGCATGTGAGGAGTCCCCGAGGCATCAGGAAAAGGTTTCCATATCGGTGCAATGAGACCAAGACAAGCATGACGGCAGGACGAAGGTCACCACGGAGCCCACTGCAGCGTCACCACCAGAGCCTTTGGCAGGCGAAGACCACCTTTTGTCAGGATAGTTTGTACTACTTGCCCCCCTTCAAATTTGGCCGTTGTGGGATCCCTCCCACCTTACATTTGGGAAGAGGACCGAGGCCACTATAAATAGGACTAGCCACCACCATAGGGGAGAGAGATCTTGGATCGGATTCATTCCATCCTCACATCCACAACTCACTAAGCTCAAGAACACCTCTCCTCCTGGGGCTGTTCATCCATTGTACTAGTTCATCCTTAGCCCGCGAGGCAATCCACCAACACCACATTGGAGTAGGGTATTAGACCACAGGGTGGCCCGAACTAGTATAAACCCTTGTGTCTCTTGTTCCTTGGGTTCATCGAGCTAGGCCATGGGATCGTTGAGCGAGATAACTAGGGAGAGAGTGTTCTTCATGCACACCCCATAGTTCGAACCTCAAGGGTTAGACGGAACCCGCAATCCGAAAACACTCACTACAAAGCTCTGGCCTCTGAATTGCTTCAGGCCATACTAGTAAGTCCCCCTGTTGAAGGCGCAAGGCTAATGTATGAAGAACCTGAACTTTCTCATCATCTGATGCAAGTGCTAATGAAGCCTTTGCGGCTAGGCCAAGCTCCAAGGACCACCTTACTAGTGAAGGATTTTCTTTATGTTCTAAGGACAATCTACCGCATTCTGACCAAAATCCTCAGTCCAATCAAAGGCCACAACTCAGAAGAAGAGGAAGTTGTTGGCATTATGAAGAATCTGCTCTTCAACATTATACATGGCATTCCCATTAACTACTGTGATTTCTTCATGAGGACTTTGGTGAATGTTGCACTGTCACCGTTTGAGTTGAAGCTTTTTGCTCCATGGATTATGAAATTCATCAGAACCAGGTCTTCAATTCACTACAAGACAGATTGTCAGAATCACCTCAGCTTCTTGCCTCCCATTGAAGTCCTCAAACGGACCATTTCCTCAGGTAATTAAAAAGGCAAAGCTGTTGTTATTGATGAAGGCACTCGTCCATTGGATGGTTAGTTTCGCAAAGCTGCATCTTACTCCACCAACAATGACTCTGCTGCTAAAGCCACAAAGCAAAATCCTCAAGCCACTTCTCCATGAGTGATGACTGATCATGAGCTTCTTATAAGTCTTCATCAAAAGGTCGATCACAATCACAAGTGGGTCAAGCGTCAATTTGGCTCAATTCTTCAAAACATGACTGTCATGCAAAACACTATGAAGAAGAATCACTATTAAGTGCATGAAATCTATACGGTGATGAAGACCTCAAGTACATGTGATTTCAACAGGACTTTGACTGCTCTCAGCCTCCTTCAAAGGAATTCAAGGAAGTCAAAGTTCATCAGCTCGTCACAAGTTCATATTCTTCATCGCGCGAGATGAATGAAGCTGAAGATCTCAAAGACACTTCGGCAGGCTCTATTTCAATGGATGACCCCAACAATGCCTGCGCTCCTCCATCGACATCATGACGATATTATTGGGGGCGTTAGTCCTCATTTTTGTCCCTTTTGGTCATTCAATGACAAAGGCGGAGAAATCTGAGTTAGTCTTCAAGCGTGTCTTAGCTGTTTTTTTGTTAAGTTACAACTCTCGCTCTTCTGAAGTGTTTGTTGACCGAGTTGTAAACTTAAGTCCGATGGTGGTCTAATACTTTTGAAATGCTTTCTACATGCTTAATTCCTCAAGTACCTTAATGCACAAATGTTGAATTTCGTCAGCCACCATATTTCATCATGCATTTTAAATTCTTCATATTATATGTTAAATGCGTGTATGAATTACAAGATATAGGGGGAGATCTCCATGATATTACTCTACAATGTGTATTTGCAATCCAAAGAAAATTCCTCAAATATGCACATCTTCAAGGGGAGTTCTTCTATATCTTGCAATCAAATTCCTCAATATCAATATTTACACTTCATATGTTTATCCCCGTTGAAAACTTAACCTATTTGTCATCAATCACCAAAAAGGGGGAGATTGTAAGTGCATATAGTGACCCTTAGTGATTTGGTGTATTGAAGACTTATTGGTTAAGGGAATAATGTGCTTGTGAGTGTACACAGGTTCTATAACTTTCTGGGAGTTTGATATTTATGAAGAAAGTCGACCCCTAAAAATGAATGTCTTCATTTGAAGACTTTGGTTTTCTTTAAGACTTTGAAATTAAGGAAACTGGTGTGACCTTGAAGACTTTGATATTGATACGAGGATTATGAAGCGTGAAGACTTTTGTTTTCATAATTTCATTTTCTCTTTCTTGAGTCATAGGAAACACCTTAATGTTCAAGGGGATTGAGGTAAAACTAAGGAGAAGTTTCCAAGTGATGCTCATCTCAAATCCTACACCTAACCAATCCTTTCGAGTGAAGCCTTTGGAAATCTCATGCAATTCAGTCTATTTCTTCAGTGACGGAGATAAAGATTTCATGGTCCCTACAACCACTAGTTGGTTGGCTCCTCCGAGAGAAACTGACACTTGTCATTGTGAGCATCCCATTCTCCGAGGACTTTAAGAGAAAATCATTAGTGAGGAAAAACCCAAACCCAAACACCTACAACCCAAAGTGATTGAGCATCACTGAAGAGATTGTTCCTATGTGGAACTGACGCTTGTTGCCTTTGAAGACTATGCATCTTCCAGATGGTTAGGTGTCATGGTCTAAAGCATCCAAGAGGAATTGTGGATCGCCGAGTGACCAAATCTGTGAAGATTTGGAACTCACCTATGAAGACATACCACTCAAGATTGGGCGAGGTCTGTGTGACCTTAGCTCAAGGAGAATACGGTGAGGACTGTGTGTCTTTTGGTTTAAATACCTAGCCGCTCCAACCAGACGTACAACTATCACAGAAGTTGGGAACTGGTCTACCAAATCATTGTCTTCATCGAGGTACTGGTTCTGTTTCCTAAACCCTCCCATGTCCTCATTCATGTGTTGATGAAATTAATCATTACTGTTGCATGCTACCTGTGCTATGTGTATGTTTCGTTTCATCACATTGATTGAATAATTTCTCAAATTCTTCAATACTATTTCTTCAGTCACTTTGTCTTCTGACTGCTTATCATGGTACACGCTACCTGTGCTATGTGTATGTTTCATTTCATCATGATGACTATGTTTCTATCTTGTTATGCATGCACCTGAGTACTTATTCCGCTGCTTGTAGTTCGTCACTTAGAAAATTCCTCAAGTAGTATTTCCTCAGTGACGAATTTGTAAAAATCGCCTATTCAGCACCCCTCTAGTCGATATAACACACTTTCATTGGAGGACCATGGTGGATGTGCAACACTCAAGCCCGGCATGGTTGCCTCGGGGAGAGAGGCTACGCATGCAAGGGTGTACAAGGGTCTGAATCCTCTCTTTGGTCGCCATGGCCATCCTTTTATAGGCCAAGGGGTTACAACAGTGGCAAATCAGTCATTATCTACTGATTAGATAGCCAACTGTGTTATCATACCTAACTCTGGTAGTTAGGACAAAGTGCATTAAATGCACTGCTAGGTGTCACGCTAAGGAGGCAGCCCAGCAAGATTCCCGCACCACTCAACTACCTTCTTATAGTCTGCGTGACATGCCCCTGGATGGGTGTCATATAGGGCAAATATCCTTTCCAAATGGCTTCCACGTGCCAAATGACTGCCACTTAATCATTTGGGGGTTCGACATCGCACTGATAAGTGACTTGCATCGCTATGCGGTGGAGCGATGGAGTCTTGGCGGGCTGACTTGCCTTGGGCGGCCCCGGCAAGCCTGCCGAGAAAATCTTCGGACTTGTCTTGGGTGAAGCCTAGACCTGGCCAGGTTCTCCTGCCTGGCAAGGGAGGTTTTTCCTTAGTGATATCTTGTTCCTATGGCTTGTCTTTGTCTTCCTGATCCGCCCTTTGATTTCTCAAAGAGATACCTCTCCGGCTTGGTCTTGTCTTGTCGTTGTAACCTTGCCCTTGTGCCTGTGTACCGTCTGGGCAACACACGCCAAGGTTTGTTGCACCGACAATGTGCCCAAAACATATGTATGGACGTGCGTGATGCATGTATTTGTTTGAATACCCAAGGCACAACATTTTGATGTGGCGCATGCATCAAAAATCGCACAGTCCCCACAAAGAGCGAGGTTCATGACGCGTCGCGTGCTCGCCACGCTCGCCGCCACTTCAATCTGGTGTGAGGGATTCATGCGTACACATGCGCCAAAAGTATATTATGTGATCTCACAGCATGACCTGTACTATATAAGACAAACCAAAATTTAATCCCCTCCTAATTATAAGTCAAATTAACCTCTATCGCTATCAGTCAAAATAATTGACCAACTGATACGTCTCCAATGTATCTATAATTTTTGATTGTTCCATACTGTTATATTATCAATCTTGGATGTTTTATAATCATTTTATATCATTTTTGGTACTAACCTATTGACATAGTGCCATGTGCCAGTTGATGTTTTCTTCATGTTTTTTGCATCGCAGGAAATCAATACCAAACGGAGTCCAAATGCAACGAAACTTTACGGAGATTTTGTTTGGACCAGATAACACCCAATGGGCCAAGGCAGCACCTCGGGGGTGCTCCGAGGGGATCACAACCCACCAGGGCGCGCCAGGAGGCCAAGGCATGCCCTGGTGGGTTGCGCCCACCTCGGGTGCCCCCGGACCGCCTCCTTGCTCTATAAATACTCCAATATTCCAGAAACCCTAGGGGAGTCAACGAAAATCAATTCCAGCCACCGCAGAGCCCATAACCACCAGATCCAATCTAGACACCATCACAGAGGGGTTCACCACTTCCATTGGTGCCTCTCCGATGATGCGTGAGTAGTTCTTTGTAGACTTTCGGGTCCGTAGTTAGTAGCTAGATGGCTTCCTCTCTCTCGTTTGATGCTCAATACAATGATCTCTTGGAGATCCATATGACGTAACTCTTTTTCTGATGTGTTTGTTAGGATCGGATGAACTTTGAGTTTATGATCATATCTATCGTTTTATATCCATGCAAATTATTTGAGTTTCTTTGATCTATTATATGCATGATTGCTTATAGCCTCGTATTTCTTCTCCGATATTTGTGTTTTGTTTGGCCAACTTGATCTATTTATATTGCAATGGGAAGAGGTGCTTTGTAGTGGGTTCGATCTTATGGTGCTTGATCCCAGTGACAGAAGGGGAACTGACACGTATGTATGGTCGCTACTAAGTATAAAATGATGGGTTCTATCTCTACATATATAGATATTGTCTACATCATGTCGTCGTTCTTATTGCATTACTCCGTTTCTCCATGAACTTAATACACTAGATGCATGCCGGATAGCGGTCGGTGTGTGGAGTAATAGTAGTAGATGTAGGGAGGAGTCGGTCTACTAATCTTGGACATGATGCCTATGTAATTATCATTGCCTAGATATCGTCATGATTATTTGAAGTTCTACCAATTGCCCAATAGTAATTTGTATACCCGCCGTTTGCTATTTTTCTCCAGAGAAGCCACTAGTGAAACCTACGGCCCCTGGGTCTATTTCTCATATTATTTGCCTTTGCGATCTACTTTTCCTTAGCTTTTATTTTCAGATCTATTAAACCAAAAATACAAAAATACCTTGCTGCGTTTTATTCTTATTTATTTTATTTGCCATTTGATCTATCAATCTACTACAATTTTAATCAAGCATGTTTGCCTATCTTGGGGCACCGCTACCCGAAAGGGATTGACAACCCGTTTTACACGTCGGGTTGTGAGTATATGTTATTCGTGTGCAGGTGTTGTTTACGTTGTGTTGCTTGGTTCTCCTACTGGTCCGATAACCTTGGTTTCATCACTGAGGGAAATACCTACCACCGCTGTGCTGCATCATCCCTTGCTCTTTGGGGAAATACCGACGTAGCTTCAAACCGCCATCAAAAGGAATTTCTGGCGCCGTTGCTAGGGAGCATCTTCAACATATACCAGGTTCCTAATCACAAATCTCATCTCACGGCAATTTACATTATTTGCCATTTGCCTCTCGTTTCCTGTCCCCCACTTCACAAAAAATTTCCATTTTTATTCGCCCCTCTTTTTCGTTCGCCGTTTTCTTGCCAAATCAGTTTTTGAGTGAAATCCTGTTGCGTAGTCATCATGACTCAAGAGAACACCAAGTTGTGTGATTTCTCAAATACCAACAACAACGATTTTATCGGCACTCCGATTGCTCGTCCCGCCACTAGTGCGGAGCCTTGTGATATTAATACTGCTTTGCCGAATCTTGTTATGAAAGATCAATTATTTGGTACTCCTAATAAAGATGCCGTGTCCCATCTTAATAACTTCGTGGAATTATGCGATATGCAAAAGAAAAAAGATGTGGACAATGATATTGTGAAGAAGAAATCTTTTCGTTTTCTTTGCTTGATTCTGCAAAAAATGATTTTCTTCTTTGCCTCGCAATAGTATCGATTTTTGGAATAAGTGCAAAGATGCTTTTATCACTAAGTATTTTCCGCTCGCAAAAATTATTTACCTTAGAACCCAGATCATGAATTTCGACCAACTTGAACATGAGCATGTTGCACAATATTGGGAAAGGATGAAATGATGCTAAGGAATTTCCCAACTCATGAGTTAAATGATGCGGGGTTGAATTTTTTTTCTCGTAATCTTTTAGATTCCGCCGCGGGTGGTACTTTTATGGAAATTACTTTGGGTGAAGCCACCAAATTGCTGGATAATATCATGGCAAATTATTCACAATGGCATACCGAAAGAGCTCCTAGTAGTAAAATGGTTAATTCGGTTGAAGAAATTTCTTCTTTGAGTGAAAAAGTTGATGCTCTTATGAAATTGGTTGCTAGTAAAAGTGCTCCGATTGATTTTAATGATACGCCTTTGTCTACTTTGATTGAGCAAACTAGTGATGTCGTAGATGTGAATTTTATCTCACGAAATAATTTCAACAACAATGCTTATAGAGGTAATTTTAATCCTAGGCCTTTTCCTAGTAATTCCTCTAATAATTATGGTAATTCCTATGGAAATCCTTCTTATAATAATAATAGGAACACCTCTAAATCTTGAGAATAATATTAAAGAATTTGTCAACGCGCAAAATGTTTTCAATAGTACCATACAAGAAAAGTTGAATAGGATTGATGATTTGTGTAGAAGTGTTGATAGAATTTATCATGATGTGGAAAATCTCAAGATGAAAATTTTTGTGCCTAAGGCTGAGGAATCGATTAAAGCTCTTTATGTTTCTATGGACGAAAGTAAGAAAAGAACCACTATGCTTAGAGCTAAAAGAGAATTTTTAGAAAAAGCGTTTTCTAGTGATTGCTTTCGTAAAAGTGATGAAGGTCTTAAAATGATTGGTGTTTCTTCAATTGGTTCCTTGTTTAGTAAAGTTAAGATTGATGAAAAAGGGACTGGAGAAGACTCAACTTTAGTTAGAAGGCGTCCTGATAATTCAGAGGGTGTAAATCTTGTTGAGAAACTTGATGAAAGTTGGTTTGAAGAGGTCAAAAATTTAACTAGTGATGTGCCCACTCTTTTGGATTACAAGGACTTTAATTATGATAGTTGCTCTTTGATTGACTGTATTTGTTTGTTTCAATCCATGATAAATTCACTCCATTCTTATAAAAAAAATAAAGCTTTTACTAAACATATTGTTGATCCTATGATGAAAGCTTTAGAAGAAAAGTTGGAATTAGAAGTTTCAATTCCTAGGAAATTGCATGATGAATGGGAACCTACTACCTACTATCAAGGTCAAGATAAAAAATTATGAGTGTTTTGCTTTGTGTGACTTAGGTGCTACTATTTCTACAATTCCGAAATCTTCATGTGATGTGCTTGGTCTTACCGATATTGAAGAGTGCTCTTTAAATTTGCACTTGACGGATTCTACTATTAAAAATCCTATGGGAATAATTAATGATGTTCTTATTCTTGCAAGTAGGCATTACGTGCCCATAGATTTTGTTGTTCTTTATATTGATTGCAATCCATCTTGTCCAATTATTCTTGGTAGACTGTTTTTACGCACTATCAGTGCCATGATTTATATGAAAGAAGGCAATATTAAGTTCCAATTTCCTTTGAGGTTGGGTATGGAACACTTCCCTAGAACAAGAATTAGGCCACCATATGAATCAATTATGAGGGCATCTTATGGATCTCGAAACAAAGATGAAAAAACTTAGATCCTTGCTTTATGCCTATCTAAGGGCGTAAACCTATAGCGCTTGTTGGAAGGCAACCCAACGAATACAATTTATTTTTGCTTTTTGCTTTCTGTTCTTGAGAGTTAGCACAATTATGCTACTGTTATGATTGTGTTTTGTGTTTTAATTAGTGTTTGTGCCAAGTAAAGACTTTAGGATCTTCTTGGGTGATAGTTGTTTGATCTTGCTGAAAAAACAGAAACTTTTGCGCTCGTGAAAATAATTTTCACTTTCAACCAGAGAGCGATAAAATACCAATTCCTTTTTAAGTAGATTAATATAAAAATTTCCCAGGTTGTTCTATTTTTCAGAGTTTTTGGAGTTACAGAAGTATTCGAATTATCCATATTGCTATAGACTGTTCTGTTTATGACATATTCTGTTTTCTTTGCGTCCTGTGCTTGTTTTGATGGCTCTATGGTTTTCTTTGATGAGTTTTTGCCATAGAAAACTTGGAATACAGTAGATATAATGCAAGAACAAAATATGAATTGGTTTACTACATCACTTATAGTGGTGATTTGGGGTTAGTTTTAGGTTGCCTTGGGACGTCCTCCCACCTCCTTGGCCACCACCCCTTACTCCTATATAAGTAGATCAATCTGGTATCTTTTTGCTTGGGATTTATTAAGTTAAAAGTTAGCAATTGTGTCAGTGGAAACGACACCTATAGGATCATAGGGAATCCCTTCTACGGTTGAAGGGCGCGTGGCTTTGGAAAGAGCCGGTTTAGAAGATCAACACCGGGGAATTTATCCAGGTTTGGGCCGCAAGTGATGCATAATACCCTACTCTTGCTGGTTTGTGTTTATCTGGTGTTCTTCGACTAGCTACAAAGTGTGCATGGTCCAAAAAGCCTGAATACCTCTCCAGTATGCCTCGGGCCTCCTCTTATAGCCAAAGGGGGTTGCCATAGTGGCACATAGGTGGTGGAAACTTTGTATTGTATCCAATTCTATCGCCTGGTACCGTAGGACAAATGCATTTAATCCGCTACCGATGTGCACCCTCACTTTATCGGGGACAATAAGGAAGCTCGTCTCGTCTGTCGCCGCCTCGTCTCGCACTGACGCACGTCCAAGCTGACTAGGCGTGCAATGCCATGCTGGCTGGCTGTTGAGTTGGTGTGGTGGTGGAGTCTTCACCAAGATCTGCATGCCACCACGCAGGTGCTCGCTGAGTTGGCCTGGAAGCTGCACATCGCCACGCAGGTGCCTGCCTTGTTGGCGGGTTGACTGCTATGTTGGAACGACGGTGGAGCCTTGGTAGGTGGGGGGCTGGCTGCGGCCCCGCAGATATCCCCGGCAAGGGTCTTGCCGCGGCCCCGGCAAGGACCTTGCCGGGGTCTCATAGGTGTCCCCGACAAGGGTCTTGCCGGGGGTCTCGTGAGCGTCCCTGGCAAGGATCTTGCTGGGGGGTTTCCGTCTTCTAGTTCTCATCTAGTCGTGTATGTTCTTGGTCTTCACAAAGATCTGCATGCCACCATGCTGGTGCCTCCCGAGCCTTGGTTCCAATGTTGTCAACGGTGTCGGAACTCTTAGGTTCAAGGGTGGTGGCACTGCTGGTGTTGGCCAAGTTGCCCCGGCAAGGCCCTTGCCGGGGCTATGTAAGCTGCCCCTGGCAAGGTTCTTGCTGGGGAAAGCCCACCTTGTCCCTCTGCTTCTCGCGCCTTCGGCTTGGTGCTGCTCTGGTAGTCTTGTGTCTTTGCTTCCTCTGCCCCGCCAAGCATGGCCGCAGGCATGTGGCTGCTACTGCCCGTGCACAAGTAAAGGGGTACAAAAGGGACCCCTACTTTTCTACACCGACAGGAGCCCCCGGGTCTGGGCCACATATAAGCACGGAGCATTATTGGGCCAGGCCCAGAACAGGGCGCGGGGACGCATGGCAGAGTTTTACCGTAGTAACTCCCTCGCCAGTTGCGCTTCCCCACGACCCGCGTTGAATGCGCGGCGTGTGGGTCGTGCGTGGGGCGGTTGCTGCATGCTTGCATCACACCATGGTAAATGGTAAAGAGGCGGCCCACGCCTTCCCATAGAAATGGAAAACTGCAGGCGCGCTGCTCATTTACCCCCTGTGCATTTCCCAATCTCGGAACCGTTGCCCCCTTCTTATTTTTTGAACCTTGACTTTGGTCTCATCTCATTCTTCTTCTTGGTATCTAGACCCTCCCTCGGCGGGCCAGGAGGATATTGATATCGTCATCGAGGAGGTCACTAAGGACGCTGAGGCCGTGGCCGACAAGATTGCTACCGAGGAGGCCGCCAAGACTGCCGCCGAGGAGCCCGCCAAGCCGCTGCCGAAGGGGCCGGCAAGGGGCCTGCCGGGGAGGAGGTGGCCGACAACCAACCTTCCTCCTCTACAACCCCTGTCCCGGGCAAGTACTTGAAGGTGGGCGACGACCTGTTCGTCCCCCTCCCAGGGATGGCGGGCACTAAGGTACCAGACGAGGGGGAGGTGTTTGATGACGAGGTGCTCGCCACCGCCAGGCTCCAGGTTGTTGATGAGCCGAGCACTAGCGGTGGCGGTTCCCAAGAGGAGCAGCTTCTCCGGGCTATGAGCGCCAACTTCTAGAAGCTCCAGGCGCTCCACCGTGCACACCTAAACAAGACGAAATCCAGGATGGCGGAAGCGGACAAGGCCGAGGCGGATCTTGAGGAGCGCGTCGCTCAGACGCAGGCTTGGTTCCATGAGGCTCAGGAAGAACTGAAGGCTCCCCGGGGTGAGCTGGTTGAGCGCAAACGGGAGCTCATCCTGAAGCAGGCTGACATCGAGAATGCCCAGGGGGTGGCCAAGGAACAGCCACCAAGAATGAGGCCGCTCGGCAACAGCACCAGGCTTTGCTGAACACCCAGGAGGAGGACCTTGCCGCCCATGAGGAGGCGCTCACCGCCACACTCCGCGGGAAGGATGAGGAGGTTGAGAAGCTCGTCGTGCAGCGGACCCAGGAGCTGGAGCAGAGGCACAAAGACGCGCTCGATGCTCGAGCTCGGGTTCACGCCGGTGAAATGGAGAAGCCGGAGCTGGAGCAGGATGGGCTGAAGAAATTGATCTTGGAGCTGAGGGAGGAGAGGGACGTGGCCAAACGCGCTTTGGCGCATGCCTAGGCCGCAGTCTCTGACAAGGCCAAGCTGCTCTCCAAGGCTAACGACTCCATCAGTGACCTTAAGCTGAAACTGGACGGCTTGGAGGGGAAGCTTTCGGAGGCCGGAGCTCGTGGGGAGACCCTGAACAAGGCCCTAGAGGACAAGAAGCTGCTTCGGAGCAATGACGCCGCCAAACACAAGGATCACGCGAAGAGCGTAAACTTCTGGATCAACCACCTCGTTGATGTCGCGGAGAGGCTCACCACGCATCTGGCCGCCATGGGCATGCCGAACTTCAAGTACTCCTGGGAGGTGAACGTGAGCCCCAACGCCGGGTTGACCTTGTTCTTCGAGGGCATCCTTGAAGCCCTGGAGCAGCTTCGTTCGAACCGAGCGACTTCTATGGCCAATGAGGCCCGGAAGCTCTGCCGGGGTGGCCTGACCAAGGTCCTCACTAAGGTGGCCTACTGGAACCCCAACATCGACTTTGCCGACGCGCTGGAGAGCTTGCCGGAGGATGTGGACCTCGCGGCGCTCGAAGAGTGTATCGAGCCCATCATCAGCCGCGTCGACGGAGTCAGGAGGGTGGAGGGACAACACCGAGACTAGGCACCCCATTTCTCATTGCCACTGCAAGTTCATGACCAAGACGATTTTGTCTAAATTAGAACCGCAGCAACAATTGATGTAATATAACTCTGCAGTACTTTAAGATGAAACATGCTATCTTCCTGTGTCAATCTTTCTTTGTACGTGTACACCCTACGCCCAGTAGGATAGGTTGGTCGGCACATAAACCCATGCTATGGCACTTCGAGGACAGATCCTTAGCAGCCTGCCGGGGCCGCTTGCTGCCAGACAAACCACCTTGCCGCTCTCATCGCCGCCGCTTGAACTGTTGAGCGGACTCGAAACAGAACAAGGGCGTTGCTAATAGCGGGCATGTCACCTTGCCATTCTCAGTGCGGCCGCTTGAACTGTTGAGCGGACTCAAAACAGAACAACAGTGCTGCCAATAGCGGAAGGGTCCCAATGCGTGCAGGTTTTCCGTACAAAGAGCAAGATCTTTCGAGGAGAATGACCTTATATTAAGAAGAATTGCTCAAAGTTGTGCGTGACTTAGCTTTTTGCGGCAACGCGAACGGTCGTTGCGGCTGATTAACGTTGCCTTCTTTTCTCAAGCCATCGCGACGAAGGAGTTGGCAAGTTGACTCTAAAACCGGATTTTCACAGCTTGCGCCCCCTACCTAGCGCGCCAAATATGTTGGTGGAAACGGCACCTATGGGATCATAGGGAATCCCTTCTACGGTTGGCGGGCGCGGGGCTGTGGAAAGAGCGAATTTAGAAGATCAACATCGGGGAATTTATCCAGATTCGGGCCGCAAGTGATGCGTAATACCCTACTCCTGCTGGTTTGTGTTTATCTGGTGTTCTTGGACTAGCTACAAAGCGTGAAGGGTCCAAAAAGCCCGAATCCCTCTCCAGTATGCCTCGGGCCTCCTTTTATAGCCAAAGGGGGTCGCCACAGTGGCACACAGGAGGTGGAAAGTTTGTATTGTATACAAGTATATCACCTGGTACCGTAGGACAAATGCATTTAATGCGCTGCCGACATGCCCCTCACTTTATTAGGGACAACAAGGAAGCTCATCTCATCCATTGCCGCCTCGTCTTGCACTAACGCGCGTCCTAGCTGACTAGGCGTGCAGCGCCACGCTGGCTACTGAGTTGGTGCGGTGGAAGAGTCTTCACGAAGATCTGCATGCCACCACGCACGTGCTCGCTGAGTTGGCCTGGAAGCTGCACATCGCCATGCAGGTGCCTGCCTTGTTGGCGGGTTGACTTCTGTGTTGGAACGGCGGTGGAGCCTTGGCAGGTGGGGGCCTGGCTGCGGCCCCGCAGATGTCCTCGGCAAGGGCCTTGCCGGGATCTCGCAGGTGTCCCCGGCGAAGGTCTTGCCGAGGGTCTCGTGAGTGTCCCAGGCAAGGATCTTGCCGGGGGGTTTCCGTCTTCTGGTTCTCATCTAGTCTTGTATGTTCTTGGTCTTCACAAAGATCCGCATGCCACCATGCAGGCACCTCATGAGCCTTGGTTCCAATGTTGTCGACGGTGTCAGAACTCTTATCCTCAAGGGTGGCGGCTCTGCTGGTGTTGGGGAAAGCCCACATTGTCCCTCTGCTTCTCACGTCTATAGCTTGGTGCTGCTTTGGTAGTCTTGTGTCTTCGCTTCCTCTGTCCCGCCAAGCGTGGGCACAAGTGTGTGGCTGCGACTACCCACGCATGATGTCCCACAAGTATAGGGGATCTATCGTAGTCCTTTTGATAAGTAAGAGTGTCGAACCCAACGAGGAGTAGAAGGAAATGATAAGCAGTTTCCAGCAAGGTATTCTCTGCAAGTCCTGAAATAAGTGGTAACAGATAGTTTTGTGATAAGATAATTTGTAATGAGCAACAAGTAACAAAAGTAAATAAAGTGCAGAAAGGTGGCCCAATCCTTTTGTAGCAAAGGACAAGCCTGGACAAACTCTTATATAGAGAAAAGCGCTCCCGAGGACACATGGGAATATCGTCAAGCTAGTTTTCATCACACTCATATGATTCGCGTTCGGTACTTTGATAATTTGGTATGTGGGTGGACCGGTGCTTGGGTATTGCCCTTACTTGGACAAGCATCCCACTTATGATTAACCTCTATTGCAAGCATCCACAACTACAAGAAAAGTATTAAGGTAAACCTAACCATAGCATGAAACATATGGATCTAAATCAGCCCCTTATGAAGCAACGCATAAACTAGGGTTTAAGCTTCTGTCACTCTAGCAACCCATCATCTACTTATTACTTCCCAATGCCTTCCTCTAGGACCAAACAATGGTGAAGTGTCATGTAGTCGACGTTCACATAACACCACTAGAGGAGAGACAACATACATCTCATCAAAATATCGAACGAACACCAAATTCACATGACTACTAATAGCAAGACTTCTCCCATGTCCTCAGGAACAAAAGTAACTACTCACAAAGCATAAACATGTTCATATTCAGAGGGGTATTAATATGCATATAGGATCTGAACATATGATCTTCCAGAAGTTAAACCAACTAGCACCAACAACAAGGAGTAATTAACACTACTAGCAACCTACTAGCACCAATCCCGGACTTGGAGACAAGAATTGGATACAAGAGATGAACTAGGGTTTTGAGAGGAGATGGTGCTGATGAAGATGTTGATGGAGATTGCCCTCTCCTGATAAGAGGAGCGTTGGTGATGATGATGGCGATGATTTACCCCTTTGGGAGGGAAGTTTCCCCGGCAGAACAGCTCCGCCAGAGCCCTAGATTGGTTCCTCCAAGGTTCCGCCTCGTGGCGGCGGAGTTTCGTCCGAGAAGAAGGCTTATGATTTTTTCCCATCGAAAGACTTCATATAGCAGAAGATGGCCACCAGAGGGCCACCAGGGGGCCCACGAGGTACGGGGGGCGCGCCCAAAGGGGTAGGGCGCGCCCCCCACCCTCGTGGGCAGGGTGTGGCCCCCCTGGTGAGTTTGTTCCGCTGAGTATTTTTTTATATATTCTGAAAACGTCTTCCGTGAAGTTTCAGGACTTTTGGAGCTATGCAGAATAGGTCTCTAATATTTGCTCCTTTTCCAGCCCAGAATCCCAGATGCCGGCATTCTCCCTCTTTATGTAAACATTGTAAAATAAGAGAGAATAGGCATAAGTATTGTGACATAATGTGTAATAACAGCCCATAATGCAATAAATATCGATATAAAAGCATGATGCAAAATGGACGTATCAACTCCCCCAAGCTTAGACCTCGCTTGTCCTCAAGCGAAAGCCAAAATCGAAAAATATGTCCACATGTTTAGAGATAGAGGTGTCGATAAAAATAAAATACAGACATGAGGACATTATGATCATTCTTAGAACAGCAACTTATATAATTCTTGTCATATAGTTGCTTATGCTAGAGTAATAATTCAATCACAATTTGAAGTATGAATCGTAAACTTCATTGAAAACTAACAAACTATAATCTCAGTCATTGGAGCAATTGCAATTTAGCATAACATAGGAAAGAGTCAATATATAAGAGGTTTTCAGCAAGTCCACATACTCAACTATCATATAGTCTTTTACAATTGCTGACACTCATGCAATACTTATGGGTATGGAGTTTTAATTGAACACAGAGAAAGTTAGGGGCTTATAATTTTGCCTCCCAACGTTTTACCTCAATGGTAATGTCAACAATAATAGTTCAAGAAAACTCACATCCAATTAGCCATATATACTAGGATCTTTCCAACATACTGTGCTTGCCAAAGGAAAAAGATGTAAAAAGGAAAGGTGAAGATCACCATTTCTCTTATGCAGGGTAGGAGATAAAAGTAAAGGATAGGCCCTTCGCAGAGGGAAGCAGACGTTGTCATGCGCTTTTATAGTTGGATGCACAAAATCTTAATGCGAAAGAACGTCACTTTATATTGCCACTTGTAATATGGACCTTTATTATGCAGTTTGTCGCTTTTATTTCTTCCATATCACACGATCGTATAAAGCTTATTTCTCCCACACAAATAAGTCATACATATTTAGAGAGAAATTTTTATTGCTTGCACCGATGAAAACTTACTTAGAGGATCTTACTCAATCCATAGGTAGGTATGGTGGACTCTCATGGCAAAACTGGTTTAAGGGTATTTTAGAAGCACAAGTAGTATCTCTACTTAGTGTGATGAATTTGGCTAGCATGAGAGGGAAAGGCAAGCTCAACCATGTTGGAAGATCCATGACAATATAATTTATCTCAGATGTAAGAAAACATAACCCATTACGTTGTCTTCCTTGTCCAACGTTAACTCTTTAGCATGTCATATTTTAATGAGTGCTTACAATCATAAAAGATGTCCAAGATAGTATATCTATATGTGAAGACCTCTCTTCCTTTATTACTTCCTATTAATTGCACCGATGACCAAAACTATGTTTGTCAACCCTCAACAACTTTTATTCATCATACTTTTTCTATGTGAGCTCATTACTCTCCATAAGACTCACATGATATCTTTGTTTCTTTTTATTTCTTTCTCTTTTTCTTTTATTCACTTAGGATCATGGAAAAATAATGAAGCCCTTGACTCAACACTAATCTTTGTTATATAGCTCACGGACTTAATTACATAGAAGGATTATAAAGCAAAACTCAAAACTAGATCATACTAAGAACTTTTATTCTACTAGTTCAAGATATTACCAAAAGGGTCGAACTAGGAAAAACGGTAAAGGTAAAAGTGATGGTGATACGATACTGGGGCACTCCCCCAAGCTTGGCAGTTGCCAAGGGTGGTGCCCATACCAGATACTCAATTCTTCTTTGTTGGTGGAGACGGTGGTGATTTTGTTGATAGTGTAGGCTTGTCTTCCTTCTTCCAAGGCATAGGCTCACCATCATAGAAGGATGACCGAGTCTCCTGGAACCTCAAATCTGCAGCCAAACTCATCCTCTTGAATCTATATTCATACTCACGGTTTTGATTTTGCAGGTCATAGATCTGGGCTTGGAGGTGCTCGTTTTTCTCATGAAGCTTGAAGATCGCCTCCCCAATGTCCTTGACGTCCAGCTTGTGGTTGTTGGTGAACTCGTGGTCATGATGTGATTGGAATCGAGTCCACGCTCCACCATCTCCTGACACTTGAAAACTTCTTGCTCCAATGCCTCGAGCCTTGCCTCCGTGCTTCTGGTCTTCCTTGGTCCCTCAACATCGCGGATGTGTAATAACACCTCACGCATCTCAATGGTTTGAGGGTGTTGCAGCACTTCTGCGAGGTAGGGGTTGATGACCTTCTCGAAGAACTGGTCCTTGGGGGCGCTTGAAGACGACATGACGACCTGGATCTGTCAGAAAAACAACTCGAAACGAAAACAGGAGATTTTTGCGTGATACGGGAGTCAAAACCTCCGGGAGATTATATAATGAATTTTTACCGACCAAAATACGTGTCGTGTACAAAAACGGAGTCCGGAGAGCACACGAGGTGCCCACAAGGTAGGGGGGCGCGCCTAGTAAGGTAGGGCGCGCCCTCCACCCTCGTGGAGCCCTCGCGTCCTTCCCGGACTGCTACTTATTTTTCTATTTTTCTAAATATTCCAAAACGGAGAAATATTGCCTTAAAAACTGTTTTGGAGTCGGTTTACTTACCGTACCACATACGTATTCCTTTTCGGAGTCTGAAACGTTCCAGAAAGTGTCCCTTATGTATTCCTCCGGGGTTACGGTTTCAATAATATTGGTTTCAACATTTATGGGATTACCTGAAATATAATGTTTGATTCTTTGACCGTTCACCACCTTCAGATTTGTGCCTTCGAAGTTGTTGATTTTTATGGCACCGGAATGATAGACCTCCTCGATAACGTAAGGACCTTCCCATTTAGAGAGAAGTTTTCCTGCAAAAAATCTTAAACGAGAGTTGTATAGCAATACATAATCACCTACATTAAATTCACGCTTTTGTATTCTTTTGTCATGCCATCTTTTAACTTTCTCTTTAAACAACTTGGCATTTTCATAGGCTTGGGTTCTCCATTCATCAAGTGAGCTAATATCAAATAACCTCTTCTCACTGGCAAGTTTGAAATCATAATTGAGTTCTTTAATAGCCCAATATGCCTTGTGTTCTAGTTCGAGAGGTAAGTGACATGCTTTTCCATAAACCATTTTATACGGAGACATACCCATAGGATTTTTATATGCAGTTCTATAGGCCCATAATGCATCATCAAGTTTCTTGGACCAATTCTTTCTAGATCTATTAATAGTCTTTTGCAAAATTAATTTGAGTTCTCTATGACTCAATTCTACTTGACCACTAGACTGAGGGTGATAAGGAGATGCAATTCTATGGTTAACATCATATTTAGCTAGCATTTTACGGAAAGCACCATGAATAAAATGTGAACCACCATCAGTCATTAAATATCTAGGGACTCCAAATCTTGGAAAAATAACTTCTTTAAGCATTTTAATAGAAGTGTTATGATCATCACTACTAGTTGGAATAGCTTCCACCCACCTAGTAACGTAATCAACAACAACTAAAATATGTGTATATCCATTAGAGGAAGGAAAAGGTCCCATATAATCAAAGCCCCAAACATCAAATGGTTCGATAACGAGTGAATAGTTCATAAGCATTTCTTGACGTCTACTAATATTACCAATTATTTGACATTCATCACAAAGATAAGACAAACTTACGGGCATCCTTGAAGAGAGTAGGCCAATAAAAACCAGATTGCAATACCTTATGTGCAGTTCTATCTCTAGCATGGTGTCCTCCATAAGCTTCGGAGTGACACTTGCGTAGGATCTATTCTTGTTCATGCTTAGGTACAAAACGTCTAATAACACCATCTACTCCCTCTTTGTAAAGATGTGGGTCATCCCAAAAGTAATGCCTCAAATCATAGAAGAACTTTTTCTTTTGCTGGTATGTGAAACTAGGTGGTATAAACTTAGCAACAATGTAATTAGCATAATCAGCATACCATGGAGCAGTAGGAGAAGCATTTATGACATTTAATTGCTCATCAGGAAAGCTATCATCAATAGGAAGTGGGTCATCAAGCACATTTTCTAACCTAGACAAGTTGTATGCAACGGGGCTCTCAGCTCCCTTTCTATCATCAATATGCAAATCAAATTCTTGTAGCAAGAGAACCCATCTAATAAGTCCAGGTTTAGCATCTTTCTTTTCCATAAGATATTTAATGGCAGCATAATCAGTGTGAATAGTTACTTTAGAATCAACAATATAAGGTCTGAACTTATCACAAGCAAATACGACTGCTAAGAATTCTTTTTCAGTGGTAGCATAATTTCTTTGAGCATTGTCTACGGTTTTACTAGCATATTGAAAAACATTTAATTTTTTTATCAACTCTTTGCCCTAGAACAGCACCTACAGCATAATCACTAGCATCACACAGAATTTCAAAGGGTAAATTTGTAACGCTCCGAGACCGATGTGCCAGGTGTCCTCCAGTTATTCGCTGTTGTTGTGTTGTCATTGCTTGCGTGTCATGCATTGCATATCATGTCATCATGTGCATTTCATTTGCATACATGTTCGTCTCATGCATCCGAGCATTTTCCCCGTTGTCCGTTTTGCAATCCGGCGCTCCTATGTCACCCGGTGTCCCTTTCTACCTCTTTTCGTGTGTGGGTGTTAAAAGTTTATGGATTGGACCGAGACTTGTCATGCGGCCTTGGTTTACTAACGGTAGACCGCTTGTCATGTTTCGTGCCATTTGGACTTCGTTTGATACTCCAACGGTTAACCGAGGGACCGAAAAGGCCTCGTGCGTGTTGCAGCCCAACACCCTTCCAATTTGGCCCAAAACCCACCTAAACCTCCTCCATCATCTCGGTCGTTCGATCACGATCGCGTGGCCGCAAACCCCACCTCATTTGGAGTTTCCTAGCTCCCTCTACCTATATGTATGTGGCTCTCCCCAAAAATTCGCGCAGTCTAACCCTAGATCTCTCCTCCACCGCGCCACCGGACATGTCCGTCCGTCGTCGGACGCGTCCACCGCCGCCGGCCACCTCGCCCCAACCAATCACAAGCCGCCACATCATCGCCGCCGCCGACTGCAACCAGTCCCGTGCCGCCACATCATCGGGGACGCCCACAACGCCGCGCGGACCAGCCAGGCCCATCTCCAGCCCGCTCCGGACCGCGCCGGGCCGGGATCCAACCGCGCCTCGCCCGCAACCACCGTCCCCGAGCTCCCTTGTCTGCCGCCGTGCCGGACCTTGCCGGAGGCCGCGCACCTCACCGGCCGGAGTTCACCGCCGCTCCGCTTAGGCATCCATGCCCCCGCGCCAGCATCGCCGCCCGGCCTGCCCGCATCGCTGCTCCCTGGCTCCTCCCGTCGCCCGACCTCCCTGCTGCCTTGTCGCCGTCCAGGTCGCCGGATTCCCGCCGCCTAAGCACAAGAGCTCCGGCCGTCTGTCTTCCCCGCGCCGTCGGAGCTCCGTTGACCCTGCCTCCACCGGATCCGGCAAGTGGCTGGCCGGATCCGCCCGTTCCCATCGCCGGCTGGCCGCACCCGCTGCCGTGCTCCTGCCTTGCCTCCCGTCGCCGGCGCCGCCATGGCCTCACCAGAGCCTGTCGAGGAGGACGACGAGCGTCCGCGTGGCCAACCTCCTCATCGATCCAGCCCATCCCCAGCAGGCCTGCTCCACCGCCGACTCGGGCCAAGCTTGCTAGGTGAGCCCCGCCTACATCCCGCTCAGGCGACTGATAACTATCTAATGCTCAGTTTCAGATCTGAGAATTCGTCTAAGACCTGAAATTTTCAGATTCATATGCCTCTTTTCATCATATCATAACTCATCCTCAGTTGCTCCGATTCATGCGTGTAGCATTTCAAAATGTTCACCTCGACGAGTACATCATTTCATCTCACTGCATCATTTTCATTTGAGCTCATATTGATGCCCGAAATGCTGCTGGAAGAGGGCTATGTGATAATTTAGCTAGATCTGTTTCATCAAATAGATATTTGTCATTTTTGCCATGATTAATGTGTGCATGATATGCTCCTTAGCTCTACATGAGTTTTGTTATATGCCATGCCATCTTTACAGAGGTGCTTACCATGTATTTTTGTGATATGTGTGCTGACTAGCACAAGCTTGCAAAGTAGTATAATCGGTAAAGCTGATTTCAGGGACTTAGAATTTCACCAAGTCCTTGTCCTGTTTTTGTCGTTATGCCATATGTTCATGTTGTTTCCTAGTGATCCGTGCCTCTTTTGAGGATGATCAGTAAGGATGTTTTGTTAACATTGTGGTGCTCTATTCATCCATGTCTTTGTTTTCATTTATGGAGCATCCTATCTTGAGTCAATCGACATCTACTTTTGCTATAAAATGTTCCTGGCAGATCGTTGACATGTTTAGCGATTTTGCCGAGGTTGTTGCTATTGATCCGTGCATGCTATGTTGTTGTTCTTTCCATGTCTAGCTTCTATGCTATGTCTTCTTGACGAGTGTAGGCTTAGTTTTTCATGACATGCTCTGTAGTGAGTGCATCGAGCTCGTAAACATGCCTACTTGTTAATCTGTTTTGCATGCTCCAGTTTTTCACTAAGTCTGAATCTGTTTATGTTTTTGCCATGTTCACATGCTTGCAATTGTATTTTCTGATCCCTTTTGGCTCAAGGTCACTAAGGGACTTTTGTTAAGTGCTTTGAGTAGCTTCATGCCATGCCTTTCTTTTCCATGTTAAGTTCCTGTAGCATGTAGTTTTCATGTTGTAAAATTTGCTTCCTGATGATAAATTCCAGACTTGTGTTAATTTCACAAATTCTGAAACCTGTTATCATTTGCACTTTTGCCATGCTTGTTTGAACCTGTTATTGAGTGAATTAGCCGTAGATAAGTGTTCATCTTTTGTAAAGCATCATGAGTGGATCCCTGCCATGTATATTTTTGCCATGTTTGAGTGTTGTAGCATGTTTATCTTGATACATTTAGTTGGTCACTTGCTGATTATCGCAGACCGGTGCCATTTTTGTTTTGCTTGCCATTTCCAAACCGTGCATCCGATTCCGGTGATCTTTATATCGATTTCAACCGAAATCACCTCAAATTTCCAATGTCACTCTTGGATTTCCAAGTTGAGGCCAGGTTCAATCATTCCTTTCCAAATCATGCATATGCACCGCATACCGCATCCCGCATATCATACCATGCTATGTGTTGGTTGTTTACTATGTTGTGTGCTTCTTTCCGGTGTTCCTTCTTCGGGTTGGTTCCGATAACGTCGTGTTTGTGAGGACCCATTCGTCTACATCCGTTTGTCTTCTTCATGGACTCGTTCTTCTTCCTTGCGGGATTTCAGGCAAGATGACCATACCCTCGAAATCACTTCTATCTTTGCTTGCTAGATGCTCGCTCTTTTGCTATGCCTATGCTGCGATACCTACCACTTGCTTATCATGCCACCCATATTGTTAAGCCAAGCCTCTAACCCACCTTATCCTAGCAAACCGTTGTTTGGCTATGTTACCGCTTTGCTCAGCCCCTCTTATAGCGTTGTTAGTTGAAGGTGAAGATTGAAGTTTGTTCCATGTTGGAACATAACATGGAGATGTTGTTCCTTGTTGGAACATGTTTACTGTTTGGGATATCACAATATCTCTTATTTAATTAATGCATCTATATACTTGGTAAAGGGTGGAATGCTCGGCCTTATGCCTGGTGTTTTGTTCCACTCTTGCCTCCCTAGTTTCCGTCATATCGGTGTTATGTTCCCACATTTTGCGTTCCTTACGCGGTTGGGTTATAATGGGAACCCCTTGACAGTTCGCCTTGAATAATACTCCTCCAGCAAGGCCGAACATTGGTTTTACCATTCGCCACCTAGCCTTTTCTTTCCCTTGAGTCGGCCGGCTCAAGGGTCATCTTTATTTAAACCCCCGGGCCAGTGCTCCTCTGAGTGTTGGTCCAACCTGTCAGCTGCCGGTGGCCACCAGGGGCAACTCTGGGCTGGCCTATCGGAACCTTGGACAATCCGGTGTGCCCTAAGAAAGAGATATGTGCAGCTCCTATCGGGATTGGTCGGCACATTCGGGTGGCTTTGCTGGTCTTGTTTTACCATTGTCGAAATGTCTTGTAACCGGGATTTCGAGCCTGATCGGGTCTTCCCGCTAGAAGGAATATCCTTCGTTGACCGTGAGAGCTTGTGATGGGCTAAGTTGGGACACCCCTGCAGGGATTTGAACTTTCGAAAGCCATGCCCACGGTTATGGGCAGATGGGAATTTGTTAATGTCCGGTTGTAGAAAACCTGAAGTTGATCTTAATTAAAATACATCAACCGCGTGTGTAACCGTGATGGTCTCTTCTCGGCGGAGTCCGGGAAGTGAACACGGTGTTGGAGTAATGCTTGACGTAGGTTGTTCTAGGATCACTTCTTGATCATAGTGTTCGACCATGCTTTTGCCTTCTCTTCTCGCTCTCTTTTGCGTATATGTTAGCCACCAAATATGCTAGTCGCTTGCTGCAGCTCCACCTCATACCTTTATCTTACCCATAAGCTTAAATAGTCTTGATCACGAGGGTGTGAGATTGCTGAGTCCCCGTGACTCATAGATACTTCCAAAACCAGCTTGCAGGTGCCGTTGTACCGTGCAGATGACGCAACCAAGCTCAAGGAGGAGCTCGATGAAGATCTTGTCCTTTGTGTTGTCGTTCCAGTTGATCAGTAGTGGAGCCCAGTCGGGATGATCGGGGACCTGTGTAGCAGTTGGGGTAGTCTTCTTTTATTTTGGTTCCGTAGTCGGACGTTGATTATATCTGGATGATGTAATGCTTTATTCTTGTATTGTGTGAAGTGGCGATTGTAAGCCAGCTATGTATCTCTTTCCCTTATGTATTACATGGGTTGTGTGAAGATTACCTCACTTGCGACATTGCTTTCAATGCGGTTATGCCTCTAAGTCGTGCTTCGACACATGGGAGATATAGCCGCATCGAGGGCATAACAAGTTGGTAGGTATCAGAGCCTTCCCCGACCTTAGGAGCCCCCTGCTTGATCGAATCACTGGCGTTATTGAGTCTAGAAATGTTTTGAGTCATTTAGGATTATATATATCAGAGAGTTAGGAATTCTTTTTACTCCCCAGTCCCTTCGTCGCTCTAGTGAGGCATCCTGGCGTAGAGTTTTGACTCTTCTCTTCTCAAATTTCACTAAATTTTTTTAGGATCACGCGGGTATCTTGGAATCGTTCTGATGGTTTTGTGACGAGAACATTGTTCTTGGTGCCTCCTGACATTTAGGGGTTGTGGCAGTGTCCCGGGGAGTTGAGCTCCGAGGTGTTGTCGTCACAATTTTATCGTTGCAGTTCTGGAATACCTGAGTTTAGTTTCGCCGACATCGAAAATCTCTTTTATGCAGTTGTTGGTGAGATAACCTCGACGCCACCCAGTACTGGGGCAGGAGTTCGGGAGTATTGCCATAACTCGTATAACGGATGCTTTTCGAAGGTTGAGGTAAACGATTTCCGAAGGTTTGTTGGTTATGTGTTGAAGGATGGATACAGCTGGATGTAGGATTTGCTAGTTTTGGGTGAGATATTATGCTTCCCCTATATCCCCAACACCTGATTGCATAACCGGGAAAATTTCAGGAGTTTATAAGTGGGAACTCAAGTAGCTCTTAGGATATCCTTCCGACAGATGTATGATATGAAATTGGGGTTCAACGTCTAGTGGTACGCCTATTCACAGTTGGTTTTACAGTGGCCTCGTTGTGTCTTAAAGAGTCCTTGGCTATGCCGACTCGGGGACGCTTCGTATGTCATGTGCACTGTCTTGTACATGATGGTACTGTACGATCGAGCCCGTGTAGGCCCCACCATGAAAACTTCGGACGAAATCTCTATCATATGTTTGTTCTGGCTTATTTTGCCAGCCAATCCTTTGTTTTGTTTTGAGTTGTGGTATTCGAGTTGCTTCAATGTCAAGTGTTTGATTCCATACCTTCCCCAAATGGTGTTCTCATACTCCGATGCGAATACTAATCCTTCATGATAATCGAGATTGTCATGTCAATCCTTTTTCAACCGGTGTGGTTCTCTTCAAGATGATCATATCATTTTTTTTCATTCGCAAGATCAATTATCAGTTCTTCTCAACGGTGTTTGTTTCATCTGTCTCCAAGTTGCCTTTGTTTTTCCCCCCCCCCCACCCTTTTTCTTCAAGGATTCGGATTTCTTATTCAAGTATCCTTTTATTCATGTGAAGTCCCTCCATTCTTTTCCTTCATGTTCTTACCCGGTGGTTCTCATGAAGATGCTCTACTAGTTCAATATTCTCCATTCTTTTCTTCTCCGGTGGATTCAATTCAAGCTTTGTCGATCATATCTGTCCTCGCTTCAAATGTTTTCTCATGCCTGTGCACCTCATATTCATTCACTTCTCGCTATTTAATTGTTCTGGAGTGCTCAAGATATCTCGAAGATTCGTGTTTTCCACTCTGCATTCATTCAAGATCTTTCGAGGTTGTTATCTCATTCAAGTCATTTAATTCAACCGGTGCAACCTCTCTTTTAAACCATTTCAACGGTGTATCTTTTGAGTGGGCCCTAACCCACAGGTCTTTCCCAGGATCTTACCTCACTCTTCTTATTTTACCGGAGCTTCTCAAATTCTTTTCAAAGTTTGACGTAAGAATGAAGTATCATCAGTCAAATGTCTTTCTCCAAGATCTTTCAAATTCTTTCACCATTGGTTCAACCTTTCTAATTTTTTTATTCCGGAGTACCTCAATAATTCATGGTGGTGTTCCTCGTCGTCATTCTCAGATTGGAAGACCGAAGAAGATTTTTTCTCTCAATCTTGCTCCATTCTCTTCAAGATTCGTGATTCTAGCTTGTTGCCATCCTCTCATAATTATTTGCGATTGTGAGATTTTCTTTTCACCCATCCGGAATAATTTAGAGTATTTTCAGTTTGATTCTCCGGATCCCATCATCTCATAATTATTCATTCCCAGCTTTCAGGTATCGTTCTCCTAATCTTACCGGTGCATCGATCAATTATCCTCTAATCAGTTCTTGATCTCTTCGTTCTCATGTAACTAAATCCCCTCAAGCTTCTTCGTTCATTTGCTAATACTTACCGATGTTTCTTTATCTTTTCTTCATTCATTTTCAATTCTTAAAGTGGTTCGTGCAAGATTCCTCTTCTTTCGTTATCATATCTATCCATTCGTTGTTTCGATTCTACCAGCGGTTTGTTGAAGACATTCTCAAGTTTATGTTATATCTCTCTTAATCTTTTCTACGAGAATTAGTAATATGTCAAATCCGTTGATTGTCATCAATTTAATTGGTGAAGGATAAGCATAATGTAATTCTTATTCTTGCTTCATTGAGTAAATTCAATTCCTTATTCCGGAGGTTCATCATGTCACATACTCGGTTCGAGATGCTTATTTTTTCTATTCCCGGAGTTCCAAGCTCCCTCAATTATCTCATCGCATAGCTCCATCTAAATCATTGCAAGGATTCACCTGGTGTTTTCAACTTCTCTTTCCTTCCATTTGATCATTCTTTTGGTTAACATAGTTCTTCATGAAGGTTCTACATGATGGTTCATCAAAGATTTAATTCCTTTTCGAAGTGTTCATCGAGATTCTTTTCAGAGGAATTCAAGCTTTCTTTATTTTGCAATCCGGAGTGCAATTCTTTTTACCATATTATTGGAGATGGTATTATGTCATTCTTGATAATTTGAGTTCATGTTTCATGTTTCACACGTTATCGAGAATGGGGTATTTTAAATCCATCATTCTCTTCATTGGAGTTATATTGGGTTATATTTCACCTAAAGCCTTCCCTAAGGATTGTGGCTATCTATGGTGTTTATAAATGACCCAAGTTCTTCTTGTATCCTACCAGTGAGATAGTTTCTCGTCGCCTTGGTCATACCAATCCAATTCTTTTTCCCATGAATGGCAGGTTGTCACCTCATAATTTGAGATGTATTCCATAAGACCATATCAAGCTTATTCTTTTCGTTGTTGATTTTCCAACAACTCCGTTCTAGCATTTGTTGTAAGTGTGCTCCCTCAAGATCTTGTTTTCCCTTCATTCATTCCATTCCATTCTTACTTTTGTTATGGAGGCTTTGTGATGTTGTTCTCTTCAACCCATCTTTTCATTTTGTCAGGACCTTATTCTTTTCATGCCTACCCATTTAACCGGAGTATTGTGCCCCTGTGTTAAAGCTCTTTCATTTTATCAAGCCTTGCATATCTTTCCAACCGGAGTGCTAACCGAATCGGTTCTTTCTTATTCCTCTTTCTTAACGGAGTGCTTTCAACTTTGTTCTTCTCCGTTGCTTTCTTTCTTTCATTTTTCTCAACCTTTTCAAGGTTCTTTGGTTTCACTCGTTTGTCAAAGAAGCAACTTAGTTTTACCTCTTCTCTTTCTCTTCCGTTTTTTCCCTCTGGTGCCAGTCTAGATCTCGGGACGAGATCCTCTCGTAGTGGTGGAGTTGTTGTGACGCCCCGAGACCGATGCTCTAGTTACCTTCCTTTTATTTCGTCGAGGTTGGGTGTTCCAATTGTTTGTTGCCGTGATCTTGATGGTGCCTTTGTCATATTTTTGTTTCTTGCATCATGGTCATCTTTGGTTATATTGCGTTGACATGCTCACCATTGTCACGTTGCATTTCTGCCTCTTGTCATTTTTCTTTCATAATGTGCATTGTGGTATCCATCTCGTTGTGCTTGCATTATGTTTGTAATGTTGTTTGGCTTTGCATTTGACCCATGCATCATCACCTCCCCCATTACTTCTTTTTCCTTCCTTGGTGCAAGTGCCATTTCTCCCTTCTCCATTAATGTTCAATCTTTGTCAATGA
Organism: Triticum urartu; assembly: GCF_003073215.2. Taxonomy (NCBI): domain Eukaryota; kingdom Viridiplantae; phylum Streptophyta; class Magnoliopsida; order Poales; family Poaceae; genus Triticum; species Triticum urartu. The sequence goes on from NC_053027.1 coordinate 264,423,319, forward strand.
GTCATGCACCATGCCTTATACCTCTCTGTCAAGATTCAGACTTTTGGGAGTTGTTTTGGTTAGGTTCAAAACTGCCTCAAGTTTGAATTTTATTCAAACTTGTTTTATTTTTCTACCTCTAAAAATGCCCAAACCAATTTTATAAAATGGTGCTTAATTCCAGGAGTCCACATGTATCTTTACTTCTTTCTATTTCTTACCCAATATCCCTGGCCTTTCCCTTTTGTTGGCTGTTTATTTTAATAGGCAGATAGATATAAAAAGGAAATAAGGGAGCCCAACAGGCCATTTAGGCCCAGCTGCACCTAAACCCAGCCGGCTCTAAGGCCCATCTATCCCTTCCTAGCCCAGCCGACATCCCTTCTCAACCCTAGCCTCGACCTACCTCTTCCTCTCTATCCCTTCCTCGTCTCCTCGCGCCGCACACGCATACACCGTCGCCAGGAAGCGCTGCCCGATCCCCGTCGCCTTTCCTCGATCCCCGCCTCCCTGTCTCCCTTCTCGCGCCGCCAGGAGAGGAACACACGAACCCACCATCTCCCCGATCCCCTCGTCTCCTCCCCCTGCCTCCTCCAAACGCCGCCAGAAGACCTACGCTCGACCTCTCTCCCCCTCGATCCCTCTGCTCGTCTCGTCGGTCTTCCGCACGCAGGCGCGCCCATCTCCCTCGACCCCGCCTCCTGCTTCTCCTCGCCCTCGCCACAAGCCTGCAGCGCCGCCGCTCCTCCTCTGCCTCGTGTCGCCCGCCGCCCCTTGCGTCGTCTGCGCCGGCGACCAGCAGCAGGTTGCTGCTCCACGTCGCCCCCATCTGCCATGGCCTCCCGTCGCCAGCGTCGCGCCTCCATCGCCCGGCGAGCTCCGCCACCAGCCGGTCCCTCCATCGCGCATCTCTGCTTCGTCCGACCACCGTGTCACCATGCTCCAGCGCGCTTCGAGCTCGTCATCCCCGACCTCCTCCGTTCGGGATATCGTCGTTCCTCGTCGTCCCGTCGCCCGAGTTCACGCCCAAGGCCTACTGCAACCTCACCTTGGGCCATGGTGTTGCCTTCCTGTACTGCTGTCATTGGACGCCAAGACCACCGCGACACCTGAACATCGTGTCGTTGTTCGCTTCCCGCCTCCCGTCGTTTTCGCCAAGACCCGGTGTTGGGCCCTTTGAACGACTACAGAACCTGTAACTGGGATTTTTTGACAAGTTTCTCTCCGACTAGTGTACAACTACCGTCGACAGAGACATGTGCATCGCAAGCGTCAAGTTCATCTACCGTCGACCGCGAAGGGCTCGGAGTCAGCAAGCACCTCTCTGAACGAACGGGAACGATTACCATCGCCAAGATTGAGAGTACCGAACAAAACGCCAAGTACCACTATCGCCGAGTACGACTACTTCCACGATGATACGAGAACAACTACCGTCGACCCTCGAAGCCTCCATGGACGTCAAGTCCCTCGTCGTGATCCCGAACATCTATGGAAAATTTGTGCAACTAAGAACGTGAACGACTATTGTCGCCACGAGAACGACTACTTCCCACAACAAACCATGAACAACTACTTCCCCTGCCTTCGCCGAGAACCACTACTTCCCACGACGATCGTGAATGACTACACCGTTTGACCCGCGCTCTGATAATGCACGCTTCGCAGGTATAACGACCGAGACGACACCCGTGAATGAACGCATGTGTGTTGTATGATATGCCCGCGTTTACACTGTGCCTGACATGTTTCTTGCATGTTCCCCGTTGCTGTACCGTCGTCTCATGGGAACCCGGTAACCGGGAGCACCCCACCGTTCATCACATGACACACTCCCGCCACACTATTCTTTTCCACCGGCATCTCAATCGAGTTTCTGGAACCCGGAACGTTGCCGTGGCACGATTTCTGTTATCGTTGCCGTGGCACCCCTTTCCTTTCCACCACGGTGACAAATGCTTCATAATGCTCATGTCTACTTTTTCTTTAAAACTTGCATAAAACTTGCACATGTCATTCGCATCATGATAATAACATTTAAATGTTTAAAATTGTTGTTGCACCAAATTGATAATTGCATATGGGGATTTACCGGATTTGTTGTTTGTCCGGCCCCATTTAAATTGCTTTGATTGTGTAGTTTACTTTTGCTTCACCTCTTGCCATGGTTAACAACATTTAATATTGTTGGGTACATAAACAAGATCGATCTAATAAGTCATGTGGTGTTTTCTTCAATATGCAACTCCGTTGCATATTGAGCTCCACTTAATTGTAGTGTTGTTTGTTGCACTTTGCCATGCCATGTTTCATTAAACCGGACATGCATCATACTTGGTTGTGCATCATGGCATGATTATGTGGTGGTTGTTTACTATGTTTTTTTCTTCTTTCCGGGTTGTTTCCCTTGTTAGCTTCGGTTCCATTCCGGAGTTGTGAGGATCCGTTCGTCTACGTTCGTTTGTCTTCTTCATGGACTCGTTCTTCTTCCTTGCGGGATTTCAGGCAAGATGACCATACCCTCGAAATCACTTATATCTTTGCTTGCTAGATTGCTCGCTCTTTTGCTATGCCTATGCTGTGATACCTACCACTTGCTTATCATGCCTCCTAGAGTGTTGAGCCAAGCCTCTAACCCACCTTGTCCTAGCAACCGTTGTTTGGCTACGTTACCGCTTTGCTCAGCCCCTCTTATAGCGTTGTTAGTTGCAGGTGAGAGATGTTGTTCCTTGTTGGAACATGTTTACTGTTTGGGATATCACAATATCTCTTATTTAATTAATGCATCTATATACTTGGTAAAGGGTGGAAGGCTCGGCCTTATGCCTGGTGTTTTGTTCCACTCTTGCCGCCCTAGTTTCTGTCATATCGGTGTTATGTTGCCGGATTTTGTGTTCCTTACGCGGTTGGGTTATAATGGGAACCCCTTGACAGTTCGCCTTGAATAAAAGTCCTCCAGCAAGGCCCAACATTGGTTTTACCATTCGCCACCTAGCCTTTTCTTTCCCTTGAGTCGGCAGGCTCAAGGGTCATCTTTATTTAAACCCCCGGGCCAATGCTCCTCTGAGTGTTGGTCCAACCTGTCAGCTGCCGGTGGCCACCAGGGGAAACTCTGGGCTGGCCTATCGGAACCTTGGACAATCCGGTGTGCCCTTAGAAAGAGATATGTGCAGCTCCTATCGGGATTTGTCGGCACATTCGGGTGGCTTTGCTGGTCTTGTTTTACCATTGTCGACATGTCTTGTAACCGGGATTCCGAGTCTGATCGGGTCTTCCCGCCAGAAGGAATATCCTTCGTTGACCATGAGAGCTTGTGATGGGCTAAGTTGGGACACCCCTGCAGGGATTTGAACTTTCGAAAGCCGTGCCCACGGTTATGGGCAGATGGGAATTTGTTAATGTCCGGTTGTAGAAAACCTGAAGTTGACCTTAAGTAAAACACATCAACCGCGTGTGTAACCGTGATGGTCTCTTCTCGAAGGAGTACGGGAAGTGAACACGGTGTTGGAGTTATGTTTGACGTAGGTTGTTCTAGGATCACTTCTTGATCATAGTTTCTCGACCGTGCTTTTGCCTTCTCTTCTCGCTCTCATTTGCGTATATGTTAGCCACCAAATATGCTAGTCGCTTGCTGCAGCTCCACCTCATACCTTTACCTTACCCATAAGCTTAAATAGTTTTGATCGCGAGGGTGTGAGATTGCTGAGTCCCCGTGACTCACAGATACTTCCAAAACAAGTTTGCAGGTGCTGTTGAACCGTGCAGATGACGCAATCAAGCTCAAGGAGGAGCTCGATGAAGATCTGGTTTCTTTGTGTTGTTCCGTTTCCAGTTGATCAGTAGTGGAGCCCAGTCGGGACGATCGGGGACCTGTGTAGCAGTTGGGGTAGTCTTCTTTTATTTTGGTTCCGTAGTCGGACCTTGATTGTATCTAGATGATGTAATGATTTATTCTTGTATTGTGTGAAGTGGCGATTATAAGCCAGCTATGTATCTCTTTCCCTTATGTATTACATGGGTTGTGTGAAGATTACCTCACTTGCGACATTGCTTTCAATGCGGTTATGCCTCTAAGTCATGCTTCGACACGTGGGAGATATAGCCGCATCGAGGGCGTAACAAAATTCCAATTAGGTGGCTGAACAATAGGTGCGGAGATTAATGCTTTCTTAAGTACTTCAAATGCTTCTATGCAATCATCATCAAAAACAAATGGTATATCTTTTTGTAATAAATTGGTCACAGGCCGAGAAATTTTTGAGAAGTCCTTAATGAACCTCCTATAAAATCTGGCATGACCAAGGAAACTTCTTATACCTTTGATGTCGTTGGGACATGGCATCTTTTTGATCGCATCAACCTTGGCTTTATCAACTTCAATACCTCTTTCAAAAACTTTGTGCCCCAAGACAATACCTTCATTAATCATAAAGTGGCACTTTTCCCAATTCAAGACAAGGTTAGTTTCTTCACATATCTACAAAACTCGATCGAGGTTGCTCAAGCAATCATCAAAAGAATATCCATAGATGGAGAAATCGTCCATGCAAACCTCACAAATCTTTTCACAAAAGTCAGAGAATATAGCCATCATGCATCTTTGAAAGGTAGCAGGTGCATTACATAGACCAAAAGGCATACGTCTATAAGCAAAAGTACCAAAAGGGCATGTAAAAGTAGTCTTTGATTGATCTTTGGCTGACACGGGTATTTGAGAGAAACCAGAATAACCATCTAGAAAGCAAAAATGTGTATGTTTGGATAATCTTTCTAGCATTTGATCGATAAAAGGTAAGGGGTAATGATCCTTTTTAGTTGCCTTATTTAATTTGCGGAAATCAATTACCATCCTATAACCTGTAATAATTCTTTGAGGAATCAATTCATCTTTACCATTAGGAACAACAGTAATACCTCCCTTCTTAGGGACACAATGGACAGGACTTACCCACTGACTATCAGCAACGGGATAGATTGTACCTGCCTCAAGGAGCTTTAGTATTTCCTTTCTTACCACTTCTTTCATTCTAGGATTCAACCGTCATTGATGATCATGAACTGGTTTAACATCTTCTTCCAAATTAACTTTATGTTGACATAGAGTGGGACTAATGCCCTTAAGATCATCAAGAGTATACCCAATGGCAGCACGGTGCTTCCTCAGAGTTTTCAATAATCTCTCTTCCTCATGCTCTGAAAGGTTAGCACTAATAATAAGAGGATATATCTTTTTCTCATCAAGATAAGCATATTTAAGAGTATCAGATAACGGTTTAAGCTCAAACACGGGATCACTCTTGGGTGGAGGAGGATCCCCTAGGATTTCAACAGGTAAATTATTTTTTAGAATAGGTTCCTGTTTAAAGAATACTTCATCTATTTCCATTCTTTCATTCATAAACATATCATTTTCATGGTCTAGGAAATAATGTTCTAAAGGATCACTAGGAGGTACGGCAATAGAAGCAAGACCAATAATTTCATCCTTCCTAGGTAATTATTCTTCACGGTGTTGTCTACTAAATTTAGAGAAATTAAATTCATGAGTCATATCATCTAAACCGATAGTAACAACATCTCTTTTGCAATCTATGGTAGCATTAACAGTGTTTAAGAAGGGTCTACCAAATATAATGGGACAAAAGCTATCTTGTGGGGAACCAAGAACAAGAAAATCAGCAAGATATTTAGTTTTCCCACACAAGACTTCAACATCTCTAACAATTCCCATTAGTGAAATAGTATCTCTATTGGCAAGTTTAATTGTGACATCAATATCTTCTAACTCAACAGGTGCAATATCATGCATAATTTCTCTATAAAGGCTAATAGGTATTGCACTAGCACTGACACTCATATCACATAAGCCATGATAACAATGATCTCCTATTTTAACAGAAATAACAGGCATGCCTACCATAGGTCTAGGTTTATCTTTAGCACAAGGTTTAGCAATTCTGGCAGTTTCATCACGGAAATAAATAGCATGCCCATCAATATTATCAGATAAGAGATCTTTAACTATAGCAATATTACGTTCAACTTTAACTTGCTCAGGAGGTGTATATGTTTTAATATTGCTTTTATGAACCACAGTTGAAGCTTTAGCATGATCCTTTATCCTAACAGGGAAAGGTGGTTTCTCAACATACGAAGTAGGAACAATAGGATCATCATAAGTGACAATCTTTTCTTCAACTTTAATAGGCGCAACTACTTTTACTTCTATGGGAGGATGATATTTAAACCACTTCCCCTTGGGGAGATCAACATAAGTAGCAAAAGATTCACAGAAAGAAACTACTATCTCAGAGTCAAGTCCATATTTAGTGCTAAATTTATGGAAAATATCGGTATCCATAAAAGATTTAACACAATCAAAACTAGGTGTCATACCTGACTCCTGACCTTTGTCGAGGTCCCAATCTTTAGACTTGCATTTAATTCTTTCCAATAAATCCCATTTGAATTCAATAGTCTTCATCATAAAAGAGCCTGCACAAGAAGTATCAAGCATGGTGCGATTGTTATCAGAAACCCGAGCATAAATTTTTTGAATAATCATTTCTCTTGAGAGCTCATGATTGGGGCATGAATATAACATTGATTTAAGCCTCCCCCAAGCTTGAGTGATGCTTTCTCCTTCGTGAGGCCAAAAATTATATATATAATTGCGGCCATGATGAACAAGATGCATATGATAAAACTTCTGATGAAATTCCAATTTCAATCGTTTGTAATTCCAAGACCCCATATCATCACATAGCCTATACCATGTCGATGCATCTCCCTTCAAAGATAAAGGGAAGACCTTCTTCTTAACAACATCTCCGGGTACACTTGCAAGCTTAAATAATCCACAAACTTCATCCACATATATTAGATGCTCATCAGGATGTTTTGTTCCATCTCCTAAAAAGGGATTAGCTAGCAGTTTTTCTAACATACCCGAAGGAATTTCAAAGCAAACATTTTCATTTTCAGTAGGTTCTGTAGGTTGAGGAGCAACTCTTTGCTCTACTGGTCGAGGTGAAGATACCCAGAACAAGCCCCTCAGAGGATTACTTTCCATAGTAACAAGTGACAGTAAATTTCAGCACACTATATAAATTTTTCCTTACCAAATTCCACCTACCAAAGGCGCTTCACTCCCCGGAAACGGCGCCAGAAAAGAGTCTTGATGACCCACAAGTATAGGGGATCTATCATAGTCCTTTCGATAAGTAAGAGTGTCGAACCCAACGAGGAGCAGAAGGAAATGATAAGAAGTTTCCAGCAAGGTATTCTCTGCAAGTGCTGAAATAAGTGGTAACAGATAGTTTTGTGATAACATAATTTGTAACGAGCAACAAGTAACAAAAGTAAATAAAGTGCAGCAAGGTGGCCCAATCCTTTTGTAGCAAAGGACAAGCCTGGACAAACTCTTATATAGAGAAAACCGCTCCTGAGGACACATGGGAATATCGTCAAGCTAGTTTTCATCACACTCATATGATTCACGTTCGATACTTTGATAATTTGGTATGTGGGTGGACCGGTGCTTAGGTACTGCCCTTACTTGGACAAGAATCCCACTTATGATTAACCTCTATTGCAAGCATCCTCAACTACAACAAAATTATTAAGGTAAACCTAACCATAGCATGAAACACATGGATCCAAATCAGCCCCTTACAAAGCAACGCATAAACTAGGGTTTAAGCTTTTGTCACTCTAGCAACCCATCATCTACTTATTACTCCCCAATGCCTTCCTCTAGGCCCAAACAATGGTGAAGTGTCATGTAGTCGATGTTCACATAACACCACTAGAGGAGAGACAACATACATCTCATCAAAATATCGAACGAATACCAAATTCACATGACTACTAATAGCAAGACTTCTCCCATGTCCTCAGGAACAAAAGTAACTACTCACAAAGCATAAACATGTTCATAATCAGAGGGGTATTAATATGCATATAGGATCTGAACATATGATCTTCCAGAAGTTAAACCAACTAGCATCAACTACAAGGAGTAATTAACACTACTAGCAACCTACTAGCACCAATCCCGGACATGGAGACAAGAATTGGATACAAGAGATGAACTAGGGTTTTGAGAGGAGATGGTGCTGATGAAGATGTTGATGGAGATTGCCCTCTCCCGATGAGAGGAGCGTTGGTGATGACGATGGCGATGATTTCCCCCTTCAGGAGGGAAGTTTCCCCGGCAGAACAGCTCTGCCAAGGTTCCACCTTGTGGCGGCAGAGTTTCGTCTGAGAAGAAGGCTTATGATTTTTTTCCCAGCGAAAGACTTCATATAGCAGAAGATGGCCACCAGAGGGCCACCAGGGGGCCCACGAGGTAGGGGGCGCGCCCCTACCCTCGTGGGCAGGGTGTGGCCCCCCTAGTGAGTTTCTTCCACTGAGAATTTTTTTATATGTTCTGAAAACGTCTTCTGTGAAGTTTCAGGACTTTTGGAGCTGTGCAGAATTGGTCTCTAATAATTGCTCCTTTTCCAGCCCAGAATCCCAACTGTCGGCATTCTCCCTCTTTATGTAAACCTTGTAAAATAAGAGAGAATAAACATAAGTATTGTGACATAATGTGTAATAACAACCCATAATGCAATAAATATCGATATAAAAGCATGATGCAAACTGGACGTATCAACGCACAAGTAAATAGGTACAAAAAGGACCCCTACTTTTGTACACTGACACATTGCAACTTCATGTACTTCGTTTATGTCAAACCACCAGACCAAGACCGCTTTCGGATCCCCAGCTTAATCAATACTTCATCTATATTCACAATATTCAGATTGCATTATCATAATCTTGCTTGTTCTTCGATTGCATGCAGGAATAGATCTTCGTGGTCAGGCTGATCATGCTTCCAGCATCGTCAGGAACCTCAGGAGATTGGTTTAGCGATTGCTAAGGCACAACGTCATGAATGTTTGTAGTCGGATCATTAAAATCTACTCCACCAAATCGGTAGTTATCATCTCATCGAAAAATCGGGATACCCCCTTGTACATATCAATTTAAATATGTATATATATAAATATATACATGTGGTATTGTGGGTATGCTTTTATTTGTATGAAATTGCTAACAAACCACCAGGGTTTCCAAAACCACTCTTCTCTCTTTATTTGTATTGTGGGTATGCTTTTTTTGTTTTTATCGAGAGACATGAGGATACTTCCCGTACGAGTTTCCTGTGGGAGTGGAGGAGGGAACACCACTCAAATGGCGTTGGCATTCGTTTCATACGACAAGAAGTACATCAAAGAAAGCAATGTGGGAAAACTTTCAACTAAAAGTTTCTTTGTTACATCTATGTTCCCCTTCTATGATTTTGTGTTTTTATGAGAAACCTTCACGTGAAGGAGCCCTGTCGTCATCATTTGCGCCCTTACTTTGTTTCGAGCCTGCTCAACAATTTAAGTGGCCGCAATGAAAACGTCAAGGGAAAACTTTCATTTTCAATGTTGTCAAGATCCCTCAAGTGGTCGCACATGCCTATTATTTTAGATACTGAGGACCACCCTGATCGCACAACTGCGGTCGGGTGCTTGCCATTGTCGGTTTCACCTACAATTCGCAACCTCAAGGTCACGAAAGTGTTAGTTAATGGCGGGGCAGGCCTGAACTTGATTTCTCTATAAGTAATCGAGAGGCTGCAAATAACTAATGAAGAGCTAGAGAAAACCAGGACATTCCAAGGAATTAACCCAGGAAGGAACCAACCCAAGGGGAAGATCATGTTGCCGGTGACGTTTGGAGGGGAACTAAACTATAGGACAGAGAAAAATAGTGTTTGATGTTGTCAAGATCCCTTTGTCGTTTAATGGAATTCTTGGACGCCCAGCTCTAGCAAAGTTTATGGCAGCATCTCATGATGCCTATAACACGTTGAAGATGCTAGGACCAATGGGTGTCATCTCCATCAACTTAGATAAGAAGGATGCAGTCATATGTTTCGACGTGCTTTATAGAGATGCGGTTGTAGCAGAAACTGCCAAGGCAGCAGCTCCCGCCAAGAAAAAGAAGGACAAGAAGCTCGAGAAGACATATGGCGAGAATTCCGTGAAGCGCACCTCCTTGGAGTGCTGCGTGCCTGTTGAAGACTTGCTGGAGAGCTCCGCTGGCAAGATAGCCAAAGCCACTCCACCTGCGAAAACAAGCTACCAACAAAGGAGCACGGCATTGGCGGTACTTTCACCTTCAGTGCCACTCTTGGCAGTAAATAGGAAAGTGCACTCATTGCCTTCCGGCGGGAGAATGTCTATGTGTTTGCATGGTAACCATCTAACACCCCTGGCGTTCCCAGGGAGGTAATTGAGCACCACCTTGTTGTCTGTCCCCATGCTCGGCCCGTCAAGCAGAAGGTCAGAAAGCAAGCTTTGGAATGGAAACAATTCATCACAGAAGAAATCAAGACACTTGAAGCAGCTAGTCTGGTTAGGGATATCCTACATCCAACTTGGTTGGCAAACCAGTTGTACTGTGCAAGGCAAATGGGAAGTGGAGACTTTGTGTTGAGTACACTGACCTCAATAAAGCATGCCCAAAGGATCCTTTCCCCTTGCCGTGCATTGATCAAATTGTAGACTCCACTGCTAGTTGTGAGTTGCTCTCATTCCTTGATGCATACTTTAGTTACCATTAGATATTCATTGTCAAGGAAGATGAGGAGAAATTTGCATTCATAACTCCATGTGGCACGTACTGCTTCATGCGTATGCCTTTCAGATTAAAGAGTGTTGGTTCAACATTCACAAGATTAGTCCAGATTAGTTTTGAACCACAGCTACACAGGAATGTAGAGGCTTATATGGATAATATAGTGGTCAAGACCTAGAACAAATCAACCCTCATTCAAGACTTGGAAGAAACATTGGTAAACTTGCGCAAAATTAACATGAAGCTCAACCTTGAGAAGTTTTTGTTTGGCGTTCTATCTGGCAAACTTCTCGTGTTTTTGTATCTTAGCATGGAATAGAAGCAAATCCCGACAAGATCAAGGCTATTGAGCAAATTCAAGCACCTATAACCGTTAAGGATGTACGGAGCCTTGCCGGCTATGTTGCTGCTTTGAGTAGGTTCATTTCAAGGTCCGCCGAGTGCGCCATACCATTTTTCAAAATATTGAAAAAGGAAGGTCCAGTAAAATGGACTCCGGAAGTGGAAGTTGCGCTACGGGATCTGAAAAGGTACCTATCTTCTGTGTAAACACTGGTTGCGCCTAGGCCACAGAAGCCATTGTTGCTATACCTAGCAGCGAAAAACCAGGTGGTCGGTGTTGCACTCGTGGCCCAGACACTACTGGAATCAGGATCTTTGCCGTCAGCTGGCTCTTTGCCGTCAGCTAGCTGATGGCAAAGAAGGTCTTTACCATAAGGTAAATTGAAACTAACGGCAAAGACTAAGCTGACGGCAAAGATATTGTTTGCAGTCAGCCGTCTCTTTGTTGTCCTCTAGCCGATGGCATAGATGCATTACCGTCAGCTCGCTGATGGCAAAGAGGGAGGGTGGCCCACTAGCGACAGCCACCTAACGTCCACTTTCTTTGCTGTCCGCTAGCTGACGGCAAAGAAAGTGCACAAAATAACGTCTGTTAGCTGGGCTCTTTGTCGTCTGCTAGCATATGGCAAAGAACCGTGCCCTAACTAAAAATCAAACACACCCGCGCCCGACCCCTCGATCTCTCTCTGTACCCTCTCTCCGCCCCGTTCCACCCCAGTCTCCGGTCGCCCCGTGCCACCCCCGCCACACCCCGTGCTACCCCTGTTGCCATACACCCCGCCCCCGTGCTGCCCCACCCCTGTCTCCGGTCGCCCCGCCCCCGTGTCGCGCCGCCTCGGCGACCGCCTCTCCACCCCGGAGACCCGCTCTTCGCTCCCGTTCAAGCCTCAAGGTACCCCCTCTCCCCCACTAGTAATATTCCTCTAAGTGCTCTTGTTCTCCTTTAAATTAGGTGTTCACATGGTGGCAGAGAAACAAAACTGTTTCTTAATCTGTTGAGACCTGACTTTCAAGCATATCTAGTCATTGTTAGAGACCCCTTATCTTAATTCATACGCATGCAATCTCTAGATAGAATTGTGTGGCAGGAGTAGATATAATTTTGCATTGTGTTCCGTTTCCTTCTAATTAAGGATTGAATAATTGACTTGACATACCTGGTTATGCCATCCTAATCTTCAAGCTCAGTTTGTAAGACAGGTGCACATTTCTAGATGATAAATTTGATTCAAGTATGTATTACAGGTCACAAAAATATGCCACTGAACTGAATGCGTATTCGAAAGAGGATCCACTGATATACTCTTTGGGAGATGTAGGTCATATTTCAATTGTCCACTTGATGCTCTAGAAAGTGCTGTACATGCCTAATGAAAAACCAGAAAAGAGGGAGTACTTGTAGTTGTCTAAATGTGCAATAGGAGCAAGCGAGTGATGGCCGCTAAAGTTTCTTCAATGCAGAATAGCTGTAAAGTTCTTATGTTTCACTCACTAGTTCTGCACTAGCGCAAATAAACGTGTAACCTTGAGGTAGTCTATGCCTCTCTGGGCAGCCCAGAACAGTTTTGCTATGATTTGGTTCAAGTTGTTGCCATCATCTGTCCACAAGTGCATTTCTTTTTGAATGTGAAATGATAACTTCGTGTAGTTGATTATCTTCTGCTCAAAACTTCTGCTGCTATAATGTTGTATGATCATGTTGTAAGGGTAGTAATTGGTCTCTTTTGCTGCTTATCAGAGATGGGGGGAAGCCGCCAATCGCAGGCTCCGCTCTGGCACACCGGAGTACGAGTTGGATGCTTTTGAGTTCTCCAGTATCATACTTGGGACTTCCTAAAAGAGGCCGGTATATAAAAGGAGAGATCTCCCCTTCGCCCATCTCATTATGATAACTCTGTTGTTTGCTACATCACTCGTCCCAAACTGCAGAGGCTACCTGACACTTTTATGAAGATGTTGGACGAACATCGGCCAAAGAATGTGAAGCTGCGATAGGCCAACAGCGGGCTTCGCATGCATTGGGACGTGGAGTTGGTGATCAGGTATGGCCACATGTACATGTATCGTGGCTGGGAGCAGTTCTACCATGCGTACGACCTGTGGCACATGTACTTCCTTCTCTTCAGGTACGACGGCGACACCAAGCTCACCGTGAAGGTGTTCAACACGACTATGTGTCGCATGCGCTACTAGGACAACGATGATGCCAGTATGTTATGCCTCTTCTTCCTCTACATTTGGCTTTCTCTCACATAGATTATTAACGGTCATTGTTGCATTTGGTCAGGCAATGGGAGCAACAACAGCGACTCTGGCTACAGCCAAAGTAGCACCGACTCTGGCTGTAGCAAAAGCAGCAACGAGGATGATCCGGAATGGAGTGGGGAACAAGAGGAGCAGAGTGGGGATGAGGAGGTGCAGGCTGACGATGGGCAATAGATGGTGGTGGCTGAGGATGACCTAGCAATGGTGGTGGATGACGATGGGCAACAGATGGTGGTTGCTGAGGATGCCCTAGCGATGGTGCTTCCTGAAGATGGCCTCGCGATGGTGGTGGTGCCTGACAATGACCTCATGATGGTGGTGGCGCCGGAGTCCCCACAGTCGGGCGACATGACCATGCCAATTGTGGTAGAAGACTACATCCCACTACCTCCACCGCCTCGCCGCTCTTGGTGCATCAGGATGAGGAAGGAGAAGGAGAAGAAGGAGGAGTGAACTATGTTAGGTATGCCAGATCTCCAAAATGATCTATACTTAGCTTTGTTTCCTCCGAAGTGACATAAGTTAGCTCTAATATGCTAAGTGATCTCTAATATGCTTAGTTTCCTAGGTTTGCTCTATAATTACATACACTTGGCTTACTTGTGTAAAAATTGGCATAATTATGCTTAGTTAACTAAAAAATGGCATAATTAATTAAGTTAGCTCCAAAATGACCCATTTAACCTAGGTTAGCTCCAATATGATCCATTTTACCTAGGTTAGCTCCAAAATGACCAAGTTTACCTAGGTTAGCTCTAATATGATCCATTTTAGCTAGGTTAGCTCCAAAATTACTTATGTTAGCACAAAAATGACCTATACTTACCTTATTTTCCTCCAAATTGACATAATAAGCTTAGTTAGCTAAAAAATGGCATAATTACCTATGTAAGCTCTAAAATGACACAAATAAGGAATAAGAAGAAGAAACACAAGGAAGAGGAGAAAAAGAAAGAATAGAAGAAGAAAGAGAAGAAAAAGAAAGAATAAAAGAAGAAGAATGAGAAGGAAAAGGGTAAAAACCTTCTTCTTCTTCTTCTAGTCTTCTTCTTCTTCTCCAAAATGACCTAAGTTAGCTCTACTATGCTGAGTTACCTAGGTTAGCTCAATAAAGACCTATACTTAGCTGCTTTATATCAAAAATGGCATAATATGCTTAGTTTACTCAAAGATGGCATAATTAGCTAGGTTAGCTCCATTTTACCTAAGTATGCTTACTTCTTCTGGTCTTCTTCTTGTTCTTCTTCATTTTCTTCTTCTTCTTCTAGTCTTCTTCTTCTAACTTTCTTGTTTCCCATTTTGCAGATTTCATCTAATTCACGGAAGCTTGCATGGATGGAGTGCTTCTTTTCCCTTTCTGCTTTTATTTTGTATCGATGAACTTGCATGGATGGAACTTGTTATATGGATGGATGGATAACGGTGTTGGGTGAACAATGTGAAACTTTTGTAATATGTATGGATGGAACTATGTGTTGGTTATGTATGTATATATGATGAAACTTGTGTGTTGGATATGTCATATGTGAAATTTGTGTGTTCAAATTGAATGAATTTAAGAAAAAACAGAAAAACAGGGGCTATACAGGATCTTTGCCGTCCGCTGGCAGACGGCAAATTGATTTGCCATAAGCGAGCAGATGGAAAAGATGCCACGTGGCAGCAACCTGTGCAACCTGGCGGCTGGCCTATTTGGTTACTTTGTCGTCTGCTGGCTGACGGCAAAGGTGCAATGGTCTTTGCCGTCTGCCAGCGGACGACAAAGCACACCGTTAGCCCCCTAATGGCTGTAAGCTGCCACATGTGCCGTCTAGGTGGCTGACGACAAAGACCATTTCATCTTTGTCGTCCGCCAGTGGAAGGCAAAGAAGCCTTCGCCGTAGCCTATATAGCCGGACCTGTTGCCGTGTGCTGACAGATGGCAAAGGCCTTTGCCGTCCGCCATGGCGGATGGCAAAGTGCCTGATTCCTGTAGTGAGAGGGAAATTGATGGTGTACAAGCAACATCGGCAAGCCCGTCGCACAACAAACTAGAGTCCTCTGCCGCAAAATCAGATACCATGATGATTGATCAAAATATATATAATTATTAATATTGCCTCTTCACATTCGCAACTGGATGCTGATAATTGTTTTATTAGATAGTGTTTATACATAGGTTTTTTGTGAGATATATATAGGTATTATTGGGGTTATTAATTCTTTAGTTTGGCGGCATACTGACAGTTGAAATGGAGGAATAATACAAGAGGCTTTACATATCAAAGCAGTGATCATGGGCATTGAAATCATCACCTAGTCTTGCCGATGGCCTCGCTTCTAGATTGTGATCCAAAAATTGGGTTAATCTTTATAAAAGGAAGAGTCTTATAAGAGAAAACTATAATTTTTTGGCTGACAATTCAACATATTTTCTCATATTTTTTCTATGTTATGTTAAGGACTTTGAGATTGGGATCTAGTTTTTCCCTGGGCCTCCGAAATCTCCGGACAGGCCCTATCAGAAACAATGCCAGGAAATGAAATCAATCAACATTTAGTGGTAAAGAAGAAGCTGGTGCAGCGACCGGTGTACTTTACTAGTTCTCTTCTATAGGGGTGTAACACCCATGATGCGGCTATATCCCCCACGTGTCGGAGCACGACTTAGAGGCATAACTACATTGTAGGCATGTCGCAAGAGGGGTAATCTTTACAGATCCCATGTACTGAATAAGAAAGAGGTACAGAGTTGGCTTACAATCGCCACTTCACACAATACATAAATATAGCATTACATCGTTCAGATACAATCAAGGTCCGACTATGGAACCAAAATAAAGACAACCCCAAATGCATAAGATACCCGATCGCCCCAACTGGGCTCCACTACTGATCGTCTGGAAAGGAAATGTAGTAACGTCGTGAGTCCTCATCGAACTCCCACTTGAGCTCAGTCGCATCTCCTGGAATGGTATCATCGGCACTTGCATCTGGTTTTGGAAGTAATCTGTGAGTCACGGGGACTCAGCAATCTCACACCCTCGCGATCAAGACTATTTAAGCTTATGGGTAGGGAAAAGGTATGAGGTGGAGCTGCAGCAGGCAGTAGCATATATGGTGGCTAACATACGCAAAAGAGAGCGAGAAGAGAAAGGCAAGGCACGGTCGAGAATCTATGATCAAGAAGTGATCCTAGAAATACTTACATTCAAGCATAACCTGAGACTGTGTTCTCTACCCGGACTCCGCCGAAAAGAGACCATCACGGCTACACACGCTATTGTTTAATTTTAATTAAGTTTAGTTTCAGGTTCTCTACAACCGGACATTAACAAATTCCCATCTTCCCATAACCGCGGGCACGGCTTTCGAAAGTTCAAATACCTGCAGGGGTGTCCCAACTTAGCCCATCACAAGCTCTCACGGTCAACGAAGGATATTCCTTCTCCCAGGACGGTCCGATCCGACTCGGAATCCCGGTTACAAGACATCTCGACAATGGTAAAACAAGACTAGCAAAGCCGCCTGTCGGTGTCAAAACCGGCAGATCTCGGGTAGGGGTTCCCGAACTGTGCGTCTAGGCCGGATGGTAACAGGAGGCAAGGGACACGAAGTTTTACCCAGGTTCGGGCCCTCTCGATGGAGGTAAAACCCTATGTCCTGCTTGATTAATATTGATGATATGGGTAGTACAAGAGTAGATCTACCATGAGATCGAGGAGGCTAAACCCTAGAAGCTAGCCTATGGTATGATTGTTGTTGTGTACGTTGTCCTACGGACTAAAACCCTCCGTTTTATATAGACACCGGAGAGGGTTAGGGTTACACAAAGTCGGTTACAATGGTAGGAGATCTTCATATCCGTATCACCAAGCTTGCCTTCCACGCCAAGGAAAGTCCCTTCCGGACATGGGACGGAGTCTTCAATCTTGTATCTTCATAGTCCAGGAGTCCGGCTGAAGGTATAGTCCGGCTATCCGAACACCCCCTAATCTAGGACTCCCTCAGTAGCTCCTGAACCAGGCTTCAATGACGACGAGTCCGGCGCGCAGATTGTCTTCGGCATTGCAAGGCGGGTTCCTCCTCCAAGTACTTCATAGAAGATTTTGAACACAGAGATATTGCCATAGAGAGAATAATATTTACAAAAATCTAATCTGCTGACGTATTCCATAGTGTGACACACCACGGCCAAGCCTTTATCCGAGTCGTTTCATTATCCCACCTCAGCGCGTCATGCGAGGCGGTTTCCTTGGCACGTCTTGTTAAAGCAGAGATCGTGTCCCCTTATCCCGGGATTCTCATCAATACTGGCGTGGGTAACCCAACCGCGCCATTGATTACAGCGCTTGGAGATAAGCGAGTTTTACCAGGCTGGTGGGGACATGTAGTTGCGTCCACCCATATAAGGGGATAAGGATCCACCTTTTCACCTACACCTTCTTCCTCCTTCGCCTATCCATTCTTGCGCACTCGAGCTCCAGCGCCCAAGTCCGCACTCCCCACATCAACCTTCTCTAGCCATGTCTGGAGCGGGAGGCAAGTGGATGGTCTCTTCCGTCATGGAGGGACACATCAAAAAGCTGAGGACGGCCGGATACCTGTCTAACGACATCGTGTACCGGCTTCCCGAAAAGGGGCAGCTCATCCCCACCCCTAGGCCCCATGAGAGGGTGGTGTTCCTCCCCCATTTCCTCCGCGGACTCGGCTTCCCTATCCACCCATTTGTCCGGGGGCTCATGTTCTACTACAGCCTGGATTTCCACGATCTGGCCCCGAACTTCGTCCTCAACATCTCAGCGTCTATCGTCGTGTGCGAGGCCTTCCTCCGCATCCGCCCCCATTTCGGCCTATGGCTCAAGACTTTCAACGTCAAGCCGAAGGTGGTGCGCGGAAACCAGGCGGAGTGCGGAGGCGCCATGGTGGGCAAGATGTCCAACGTCCTATTGTTCCAGGGCTCCTTTGTGGAAACCCTGAAGGGGTGGCAATCGGGGTGGTTTTACATCACCGAGCCGCGCAACGCCAAATGGGTCGCACCCCCTGAGTTTCGATCCGGACCCCCTACGCGGCTCACCTCCTGGAAGGAGATGGGCCTGTCGTGGGGCAAGAAGGGAGAGCTGACCGGACTCCAAACATGCATCCAAACCCTGGTGGACAAGAAGCTCAAACTTGTCAACGTAGTCCAGGTTATGCTCATTTGCTTGATCCTCCCGTGTCAACAACGGGCTTTCAACCTGTGGGAGTTCGACCCGGCGCGGCACCAAACTCTGAGCAGGCTCTTCGACACGACGTATGAAGATGCCTGGAAGCTGCTTTTCAAGGGTGCCGAGGCTCCCGCATCCGCTACCGAGGATCACGGATTCAGTGCGCAGCGTCACGCTCTCGCGGTAAGCTGTTTTTTCCTTTTACAGGGTATCAGTTTTTCATAGTTTGACTCCATGTAGGATCTAAGCTCCCTTACCTTTGACAGGATTGGCAGGTGACATCCAGACAGATCAACTGTCCGGCTCCTTTGCCAGAAGGCCCAGCGGACGCTCGCTTGGCGAAGCTGCTGGTTCCGGCACCCTATGTGCTGCCGGAGAAGAAGGCCGCGAAAAAGGCCGCGGGGACTTGAAAGAGTGCCTGGCGCCAGGAGGTGTCGGATCCATCATCCGATGGTTCCGAGGCGCATTCCTCCTGTGAAGACGAGGAGGAAGAAGAAGAGACCTCTCCCCCTCCAGCGGGAGGAGAGAAGAAAAGGAAGGCCGCCCTATCTGGGGAGGCCGGAGGGTCCAAGAAGGGGAAAACCCTTCCTCCGGACTACTCCACCGACGCCGACGACGGCGGAGAGGAGTGGCAGCCCAGGGCCAAGCCCCTGGCAAAATCGTAAGTATCCGGATACCAGAGTAATTCATAGTATTCGTTTATTGCAAAGCTTTCCCTCACATCGAATATGTTTATGCAGCCCACCCAAAGACCGGCTCGACGCGTCGTCGAGCGGCTCACTGGACTCATCGGATGTGAACTCTCTTCCAACGGCTTCCTCCCCCCGCCCTACGGACGACATCGAAGTGTTGTCCCAACATGTTCCAAGCCGGGAGGAGGTGGTCCTGGAGGCGCCGCAAGGCAACCTCCCGGACTCCAGGAGTAAAGGGGATGAAACCCCCCAGGGCTCCAAGTCCGGCTCTAGGCCGGACACCGCTCCGGAACCTTCAAAGGATCCAGAGTCTGGCGGGGGACCTCCTTCCAAGAGGAGCAAGTCCACCATGCCGGTGGCCCCCGTCCAACCGGAGGCGCCGGACAATATGTTGGAGGCACTCCAAGGCGCCTCCATCGACGAGGAGCACCGCACTATTATGAGTGCGGTGGTCCAGAAGGTTCAGTCCGCCAAGAGCGGACTGATTGAAGCTTGTACTAGCCTTTTAACAGGCTTTGATATAAGTAAAGAATGTGTAAATAATATTACCGCATAGACAGTAGCCCATGATGCTCTGTTTGGCGTTCGGGAAGAAAAGACGAATAGAGGATCAAATAAAATTCGCAGGAGTCTAACAAAAATGAGTCAATATGCATATGTAGGCTTCTCTGCTTGCGTCCGCCGCATTGACTGCGGAAGTGGACACGCTAAAGCAGAACCTCGAGCGGTCCGAGCACGAGATCGGGCGTGCCAAGAAGCAGCTCGAGGACAATGAAGGTAAGAAATACCTTGTTTTTAAATATATATAAAAAGGTGCAATTGCAAAGAATGACAGGATTACCGTGGCTATTGTAGGAGCCATGTCTGAAGTGGCGACCCTTAAGCAAGCGCTGGTCGAGGCCGAGAAGAGGGCGGCCTTGGAGCGCACCGAGCGGGAGAAGTATGAGGCCGAGGTTGGCAAGATGCGGCAACAGCTCCAGGCTCTCATGGAAAACATGAGAGTTTGGAGCTTGACTCAAAGACGCGAGCGTCCGAGCTCGCGGTGGCTATTGAAAATGCCAAGTCTGCCAAGGCCGAATCCCAGAAGACCCTCCAGGAGTTGGATGAGGTGAAGAAGATAGCAGCGGGTAAGGCATTCTTTATGCAAAGCAAACACATAAACGTGAGTTACTTGTTACTTTCCCGAATCTGGAGCTCTCCAGGAGCGTTCGAAGATCTTCCCTGGAGTGTGTCTGATGCCACTGCATTCTATCGAGCCAAGGAGGGCAGCTCGACACAGAAGGTGTTCTGGTCTCAGTATGCTGAGGCCGGACACCCCGTGCCCCTGAGTGACCAGCTGAAGCAACTGGTCGAGCTCCACAAGGCGGCCGAACATGCCATGAAGGGCCTCATTGTTTGGCTGTGGCCTAGAGGGGCTCTGCTTGGGAGCTATTTCGGGCTGGTGCGGCAGCTGGTGGAGGCCTGTCCAAGGCTCGAAGTCATCAAGAACTCCATCTGCATTGAAAGTGCCCGTAGGGCCCTTGCCCGTGCTAAGGTGCACTGGGGCAAGCTGGATGCTGAGAAGCTTGTGAAGGACTGGCCACCGCCAGGGAAAGAGTATCGCAAGCCCGAGAATTACTATAAGGATGTTCTGAAGGGTGCCTGCCTTGTGGTGGATGAATGTTCTAGGGATGTAATTTTGAGTGAAACTTGCTCGTTTTGTCCTGTGCGCTGAAAACTTGTTTATATGCGCTAAGCAATGCTATTCGAATTTAAAATATTACCTTCTGTGCAGCTGTTTATCAATTCTGAGAGATGGCGAGTCGTCGGCTTCTGCCCCCGTGCCGCTAGTGCTGGGGTGTTCGGGGATAAACTTGAGCGCTCTTTTTCCCATGTTTGGGTCCCTCGAGGGAGGCGCTCAGCCCAACGAACAAGGAAATCGGACTATAATGCGTGAACACTCTCACTTAGCCATAGAATTCTATAATTTTAAATTTTGGCGAAGCCCCTGGTATTCAGAAGACCAAGTTCGGGGCGCTATCCACGCCTTGGCCGGACAGAGCCGGCTCCTCGCCCTAAGCGGCATAAGTCTTTAGGGACTCGAAAAACCTCTCGAACAGCGACCAGCTCTCGCTTCATCATGACAGTCAGTTTTAGCTTTCTCCACTGAGGTGCTCGACCCAGCTCAACTGGGGCACAATCGTAGTGGTTCTCCTAGTGCTACCTTAGCCGATATAGCGGAACGTAAGGCACCAAAACATAGGAGCCGGGCAAACCCAACTATTGACCCAAGACATGATTCGGAGCCGATGCATATAATGCTATAAGTTCGGGGTGCCGCACTTGTTAAAGTGTTCGGACTTCTCACACCATATTGAGGGGTACTAAAGCCCCTGGCGTATTTTGGTTGTACCAACGTGTACGGGTGCAACATGTCGTTAAGGAACATGTATAAAGAAAAAAGGTAATGCAAAAATAGACGAAAGCTATGCATTGTTTATTAAAAAGGGTTGCGATCAAAGCAGAATGATACAAATAATGCGATAAGTGGAAGGTTGGACTAGTTAACATGTCCATTCCAGGGGCAAGCTGCGGAATAGTATGCGGAACAGGTATACTGCTCGTGATAGAGACCACCTGGGAGTTCCGTAATGCGGCGTGGCTTGTCTGCTTCCCTGGTTCTTGCATTGTTTGTGCGGCAATTGAACTGCCGAACAGGCCTTCCGAAGGATGGAGTCCTGAAAGTAAGAGAAAATTAAAAAATCGGCAACCCCTGGTACGGTTTAAGCCGTGTTTTGGGTGTGCCGTGATGGTGCCCCTCCCCCTGTAACCATGGTATCTCTAGAGCGTAGTTTTGTACGTGAAGTACTGGTGTCGCCTTTTTGTGAGGGTTGGGGTTGGGGCCGCATTGCTATGCCTGCTCGGATCGTGCCAGGCGGTCTTGTTTTAGGTTACTCCGGGCGCGCTTGACGGTGTCCGGTCGTTTAGTGGCCGGACTGGAGAACTACCTGGAGAGGCTGCTTTGTACTTCCGCTGCAAGGGCCGCCGTGTGCTCCTCCGTTCGGAGGGAGCGTTCGATGTTTCCATTGACCGTAGTTACTCCTCGAGGGCCTGGCATCTTGAGCTTAAGGTATGCGTAGTGCGGTACCGGATTGAACTTAGCGAATGCGGTTCGCCCGAGCAGTGCGTGATAACCACTGCGAAACGGGACTATGTCGAAGATTAACTCCTCGCTTCGGAAATTATCCGGAGATCCGAAGACCACTTCAAGTGTGACTGAGCCTGTACAGTTGGCCTCTACACCTAGTATTACACCTTTAAAGGTCGTTTTGGTGGGCTTAATCCTCAAGGGATCTATGCCCATTTTCCGCACTGTATCCTGGTAAAGCGGGTTCAGGCTGCTGCCGCCGTCCATAAGGACTCTGGTGAGATGAAATCCGTCAATGATTGGGTCTAGAACCAATGCGGCAAATCCTCCATGACGGATGCTAGTGGGATGGTCCCTTCGATCAAAGGTGATCGGGCAGGAGGACCATGGGTTGAACTTTGGGGTGACAGGCTCTACCGCGTATATGTCCCTTAACGCGCGCTTCCGCTCCCTTTTGGGGACGTGGGTTGCGTATATCATGTTCACCATCCGCACTTGTGGGGGAAAACCCTTCTGTCCACTGTTGTTCGGTGGCCGGGGCTCCTCGTCGTCATTGCTATGCAACCCCTTGTCTTCATTTTTGCTGTTTAACTTGCCTGCCTGCTTGAACACCCAACAATCCCTGTTGGTGTGATTGGCCGGCTTTTCGGGGGTGCCATGTATCTGGCACAAGCGGTCAAGTATTCGGTCCAAACTGGACGGGCCCCTAGGATTCCTTTTGAATGGCTTTTTCCGCTGACCGGATTTAGAGCCTCTGAATCCGGCATTAACTACCGTATCCTCAACATTGTCGCCGTTAATGTGACGCTTCTGCTTGTTGTGACGCGACCTGCCACCACTGTCCCTGGTGTCTGAATTACCAGGGTTCTTGGTCATATTGTTGCTACGAGCAAGCCATCTGTCTTCTCCCGCGCAAAAGCGGGTCATGAGTGTCGTGAGTGCTGCCATAGATTTTGGCTTTTCCTGTCCAAGGTGCCGGGCCAGCCACTCGTCCCGGATATTGTGCTTGAAGGCTGCTAGGGCCTCAGCGTCCGGACAGTCGACTATTTGATTTTTCTTTGTTAGGAACCGTGTCCAGAATTGCCTGGCCGATTCCTTTGGCTGCTGAATTACGTGACTTAGGTCATCGGCATCTCGGGGTCGCACATAAGTGCCCTGGAAATTGTCGAGGAATGCGGCTTTCATGTCCTCCCAACAACAGATTGATCCTGTTGGCAAGCTGTTGAGCCAATGCCGAGCTGGTCCTTTAAGCTTGAGTGGGAGGTATTTGATGGTGTGGAAATCATCGCCGCGGGCCATGTGGATATAAAGGAGATAATCCTTGATCCATACCGCAGGATCTATTGTGCCATCATATGATTCGATGTTTACGGGTTTGAAACCCTCGGGGATTTGATGATCCATTATTTAGTCTGTAAAGCATAGTGGGTGTGCGGCGCCTCTGTAATGGGCTATATCATGACATAGCTCCAATGTGCTTTGTCTGCTGTGTTCGGCCCTGCCGAATTTGTGGCTGGCGTGACAGTTACCGTCTCGAGCCGTGGGGCGCCCACGTGATCCGTAGATCGATCTTGTTTGCCTTGCCTTGTCCTCCAACATGTCTCGTTAGTCCGGCGCATATTCCCGTGCCTTGGTACGGGGTGCGGCTTGAGTGGAGGGCCGAGAGGCCTCTCTATCGCGGCCACGATGTGGCCGGTCGGCCGCATCAAGTGCTTCCTCCTCTGATCGGGGTAGCAACCCGCGCTTTGGGTAGCTCTTGGAGGGGCGTTTGAGTTTATGCTCTTCGGCCGCAAGGACTTCAGTCCATCTGTCGACTAGCAAATCTTGATCAGCTCTAAGCTGTTTCTGTTTTTTCTTAAGGCTTCTTGCCATGGCCATAAGCCTGCGTTGAAAACGCTCTTGCTTGACGGGATCCTCTGGCACGACGAATTCGTCATCGTCGAGGCTTGCCTCGTCTTCGGAGGGAGGCATATAATTATCGTCCTCGACCTCTCTGTCTGCCGCTTTTTCATGAGGGCTGGTTTCTCCATCCTCCTATGCTAAATCTTGTTGGAGGGGGTTTTCTGGCACTTTCCGGAGTATTATTATCTCCCGTGCTGGAATCACCGTATTTCTTTTGGTGGGTTTTGAGCGGCGCCGCTGACGCCGGCGCTTAGGCTGTTTCTTGGAGGGGTCATCCTCCGCTGTTCCATCGCCATCTCCCTCTTTTGGGGTGTCCACCATGTATATGTCATATGATGAGGTGGCTTTCCAGGGCCTAGTAGGCGCTGGTTCTTCATCATCTCCTTCATCGGCATCCATACCGTCGATGTCTTCGGAGTCGAAGTCGAGTATGTCGGTTAAGTCGTCGTCAGTGCCTACAAAGTGGGTGGTGGGTGGGCTTTGAATTTCTTCCTCGTCCGTACCCCAACCTTGTTGACCGTAGTCCGGCCAGGGCTCTCCTGATAAAGAGAGAGACTTCATTGACTTTAGGATATCGCCAAAAGGCGAGTGCTGAAAGATGTCTGCGGCAGTGAACTCCACGAGCGGCGCCCAATCGGATTCGATCGGCAGGGGCGCGGAGGGTTCGGAGTCCGGAGAGGAGTCCGGCTCCTTGGAGTCACGAGTCTCGCAGAGTACGGGGCTGGTGTTCGGCTCAATCGCCGTTGGGGTCGCAGCCCCCGAGGTGGCGTCCAACCGCCCATCCTCGATCGGCGTAGTTGGCTCCGAATTAAGGGTAGGAGCCGATGCGGGTGCGGCCTCCAGGGCACTGTTCAGCGGCAGAGCTAGATCATGCTCGTCGTAATAGTGCGGCGTGCTCGGCAGTGGCTCGAATCCGTCGAAGATCAAGTCCCCGCGTATGTCAGCCGTGTAGTTTAAACTTCCAAATCTGACCTGACGGTCAGGAGCGTAGCTTTCGATCTGCTCCAGACGGCCAAGCGAATTGGCCCGCAGTGCGAAGCCGCCGAAGACGAAGATCTGTCCGGGGAGGAAGGTCTCACCCTGGACTGCATCACTATTGATGATCGTAGGAGCCATCGAGCCTGACGGCGACGACACAGAGGAACTCTCAATGAAAGCCCCAATGTCGGTGTGAAAACCGGCGGATCTCGGGTAGGGGGTCCCGAACTGTGCGTCTAGGCCGGATGGTAACAGGAGGCAAGGGACACGAAGTTTTACCCAGGTTCGGGCCCTCTCGATGGAGGTAAAACCCTATGTCCTGCTTGATTAATATTGATGATATGGGTAGTACAAGAGTAGATCTACCACGAGATCGAGGAGGCTAAACCCTAGAAGCTAGCCTATGGTATGATTGTTGTTGTGTACGTTGTCCTACGGACTAAAACCCTCCAGTTTATATAGACACCGGAGAGGGTAAGGGTTACACAAAGTCGGTTACAATGGTAGGAGATCTTCATATCCGTATCACCAAGCTTGCCTTCCATGCCAAGGAAGTCCCTTCCGGACACAGGATGGAGTCTTCAATCTTGTATCTTCATAGTCCAGGAGTCCGGCTGAAGGTATAGTCCGGCTATCCGAACACCCCCTAATCCAGGACTCCCTCACTGCCTGATGTGCTGACAAATCCCGATAGGAGTCGCACGTATCTCGTTCTCAGGGCACACCAGATAGGTCAAGCTACAAGTAAAACCAACCCTCGAGTTGCCCCGAGGTGTCCCCGCAGGCTGCTCGTTTCAGACCAACACTCAGAGGAGCACTGGCCTGGGGGGGGGGGGGTTAAACTAAAGATGACCCTTGAGTCCGCGAAACCCAAGAGAAAAAGGCTAGGTGGAAAATGGTAAAACCAAGGTTGGGCCTTGCTGGAGGAGTTTTATTCAAGGCGAACTGTCAAGGGGTTTCCATTATAACCCAACCGTGTAAGGAACGCAAAATCAAGGCACATAACACCGGTATGACGGAGACTAGGGTGGCAAGAGTGGAACAAAACACCAGGCATAAGGCTGAGCCTTCCACCCTTTACCAAGTATATAGGTACATTAAAGTAAACACAATATAATAATGATATCCCAACAATAATCATGTTCGAACAAGGAACAAACTCCAATCTTCACCTGCAACTAGCAACGCTATAAGAGGGGCTGAGCAAAGCAGTAACATAGCCAAAAGACGGTTTGCTAGGACAAGGTGGGTTAGATGTTTGACATGGCAATATGGGAGGCATGATATAGCATGTGGTAGGTATCGCGGCATAGGCATAGCAATAGAGCGAGCAACTAGCAAGCAAAGATAGAAGTGATTTCGAGGGTATGGTCATCTTGCCTGCAAAGTTCTCCGAGTTTACGTAAGCTTGATCCTCGTAAGCGTACTCAACGGGTTCCTCGATCACGTACTCGTCTCCTTACTCTACCCAAAGAAACAACACAATCAAAGGGAAGCATGATCAACCACGGTGCAATGCGCAAGCAACATGATGCAAAATATGGCATGATATGCGGGATGTAAAATGCAATGCATATGCGTGCTCCAGATGGAAAAGATTGAAGCAGGCCTCAACATGGCAAACCAAGAGTGCCTCTGGAAAGAAGAGTTGATTTCGGTCAAAATCGATATAAAGATCACTGGAATCGGATGCACGGTTTGCAAATGGCAAGCAAAACAATAATGGCACAATTCTGTGATTAACAACATGATGCCATCTAAAATGCATCAAGAAACATGCTACAGGAACATATCATAGCAAATCAAGGCATGGCATGAATCTACTCAAATCGTATAACAAAAGTCCCTTACTGACCATAAGCCAAAAAAGATCAGAAGATATGATGGCACCCATGTAAACAAAGCAAGTTTCATTAACAGATTCAGACTTAGCAGAAAACTGGACATGGCAAAGCCAGAGTTACGTAGGCATGTTTGCGAGCTTGATGCACTCACCACAAGGCATTACATGACAAACTAAGAATACACTCACCAAGAAGACATGTCCAAGAAGCTAACCATGGCAAGAATACTCTCATAGCATGCATGGATCAACTACAACAACCTTGGCAAAATTGAATAACATGTAAACAATCTGCCAGGAACATTTTATAGCAAAAGTAGAGCAAGATTGAGTCATGCTAGGGTACTCCATAATTGCAAAAAAAGACATGGATGGATAGAGCATAACAATATCTCAAAATCATCCTTACTTATCATGCTCAAAAGAGGCATGGATCACTCTATAGCAACATGAATACATTGCATAAAAATAACATCAGGGAAATGACTTAGAAGAATTCTAAGTCCCTGAAATCAGCAACATCACAAGAGCTACTTTGCATTCTTGTGCTAGTCACCACATTGATCACAAAAATACATGGCATACACCCCTGTAAATATGGCATGGCATATCCCAAAACACATGTAGGGCTCAAGTTCATAGGAGGCACACATTAAACATCGCAAAAATGACAAATGTCCATAATCTATTAAGAAACAGAAACTAACATTACATAGCACTCTTGCAACAGCATTTAGGGCATCAAGATGAACTCAAACAAGCATGGTTCAATGGAATGAAATGAGGGGCACATCCAGGCGAACAATTCGATATATTACACGCCCAAAACGGAGCTACGGATGCAAAGTTATGATGAGATGAACATACCAGAAAATGTTAGGGACTTAGGCAGAAAAACTGGGTCAACCTTCGGTCCAGATCTAGGGTTTGCCGGGTCCGTGAACCGAGGCGACGCGAGCTCGCCGGAGAGGAAGGTTGCGCTCACCGAAGAGGAGGGGGAAGGCGGATCCGGCACCGGGGAGCTCTCCTCCGGCCGGATCTTGCTGGATCCGGCGCGGGGCGAGGCGCGGCGCCGGGCGCGAGGTGGCGGCGAGCGGCGATGATGGCACGGCGAGGCGGCGACCGGGCAGCGCGGCGGCCCGGCGAGTCGGCGGCGAGGGCTTGGGCGGCGGGGCGTGGCACAGGCGGCGGAGGCATGCGGTGCGGCGTACGGGCCGGCGGCGGCGAGGTGGTGGCGGGGACACGTGGCGCTTCCTAACTGGCCGGGCGGTGGCGGGCGGACGCGTCCGGCCATATCGGACATGTCCGGCGGCGGCGGGGAGGAATTTTTAGGGTTTGGACCCGAGATTTTTGGAGGGGGCATATATTTATAGGTAGAGGGAGCTAGGAGACTACAAATGGAGTGCGGTTTTCGGCCACGCGACCGTGATCGAATGACCGAGAGGATGGAGGGGGTTTTGGTGGGTTTTGGGACACTTTGGAAGGGTGTTGGGCTGCAGCACACACGAGGCCTTTACGGTTCCTCGGTTAACTGTTGGAGTATCAAACGAAGTCCAAATGGCATGAAACTTGACAGGCGGTCTACCGGTCGTATACCAAGGCCGCAAGGCAAGTCTCGGTCCAAACCGAGAACGTTTAACACCCGCACACGAAAATAGGCAAAAGGGAACACCGTAGGATGTAGGAGCGCTGGAATGCAAAACGGACAACGGGGAAAATGCTCGGATGCATGAGACTAACATGAATGCAAATGCAATGCACATGATGACATGATATGAGATGCATGACATGGAAAAAATGCAAAACGAAGACAAAACCCAACCAAGAGGGAATATCATAACTTAGTGCCGAAAATAACAAGAGTTGGAATACAAATATGGCAAGTTACATACGGGGCGTTACAACACTCCAGCACTACGAAAGGATCTCGTCCCGAGATCTAGGACTGGAAAAACTCCGGGTATTCGGAACGGAGGTGGTCCTCGCGTTCCCAGGTGGCTTCACGGTCGGAATGATGTGACCACTTCACTTTCAGGAATTTGATAGACTTGTTGCGAGTCTTACGCTCAGTTTCTTCAAGAATAGCAATGGGATGCTCATGATAAGACAGGTCTTCTTGGAGATCAATCTCTTCGAAGTTGATGGTGTGGTCAGGAGTCTTGAAACACTTGCGAAGCTGAGACACGTGAAACACGTCGTGCACGTTTGCAAAGTTGGATGGAAGCTCAAGTTGATAGGCGAGATCGCCTCTTTTTCCTATGATCTTGAAAGGACCCACATATCTAGGGGCAAGCTTCCCTTTGATACCTAAGCGACGAGTACCTTTCATTGGAGAGACGCGGAGGTAGACATGGTCTCCGATCTCGAAAGCCAAGTCACGATGCTTGCTATCATAGTATCTCTTCTGGTGTGATTGCGCGGCTTTGAGGTTTTCACGGATGACTTTGCACATTTCTTCAGCCTCTGTGATCAAGTCATTGCCAAGAAGTTGGCGTTCACCAGTCTCTGGCCAGTTAAGAGGGGTACGACACTTTCTGCCATAGAGAATCTCGAATGGGGCCTTGCCCGAACTTGCTTGGAAGCTGTTGTTGTAGGAGAACTTGGCATATAGAAGACAATCTTCCCACTTCATGCCGAAAGAAATGACACAAGCCCTGAGCATATCTTCCAGAATTTGATTGACTCGCTTGACTTGGCCACTAGTTTGAGGATGAAAAGGTGTGCTGAAGCGAATGCTGGTGCCCATGGCCTTCTGAAAAGAAACCCAGAAATTAGAGGTAAAGATGCTTCCATGATCTGAAGATATCAACTGCAGAATGCCGTGCAGAGAGACAATCCTGGAGGTATATAGCTCTGCCAACTGAGCTGATGTGATAGATTCTTTGATAGGAAGAAAATGAGCCACTTTAGTGAGCTTGTCGATGGCAACGAAGATAGCATCATTGCCACGCTTGGACTTTGGAAATCCAGTCACGAAGTCCATATCAATATGGTCAAACTTCCATTCTGGAATGGCAAGAGGTTGGAGGAGACCAGCTGGTCATTGGTGTTCTGCTTTTACTCTTCTGCAGACATCACATTCATTCACGAACTGAGCAATCTCGCACTTCATTCGAGTCCACCAATACGACTGCTTAAGGTCATGGTACATCTTTGTACTTCCAAGATGAATAGAGAGGAGTGAATTTTGAGCCTCGTTCATAATGACTTTACGAAGGTCACCCTTAGGAACAACAATGAGATCCTCGAAGAATAGAGTATCATTGTCATCAAGGCGATAGCACTTGTACTTGGATTGGCTCTTGGCAATCCCAATCTTCACCTTCTTCACCATAGCATCAAGAAGTTGTGCCTCACGAATCTGATCTTCCAAAGTAGGAGAGACTTTGAGGTTGGCAAGGAATCCTTGATGAACAACTTGGAGATTAAGTTTGCGGAAAGCTTCACAAAGATCCGGTTGGTAGGGCTTGAGAATCAAACTGTTGCAGTAAACCTTCCTGCTCAAAGCGTCAGCAATTACATTGTCCTTGCCTGGAGTATATTCAATACTTGGATTATACTCTTGAATCATTTCGACCCAACGAGTCTGCCTAAGGTTGAGGTTGGGCTGAGTGAAGATGTACTTGAGACTCTTATGGTCAGTGAAGGTGTCCACTTTCCTTCCCAATAAGATATGTCTCCATGTTAAAAGAGCATGGACAACTGCCGCCAACTCGAGGTCATGAGTTGGGTAGTTCTTTTCGTTGGGCTTCAACTGGCGAGAGGTATAGGTGACACATTTCTTCTCTTGCATTAACACAGCATCGAGACCTTGCAGGGAAGCATCACAAAAAACCTCGAATGGTTTAGATTCATCAGGAGGAGTCAGAACTGGAGCTGTGACTAACTTCTCTTTGAGGGTGTTGAAAGCGATGTCAAATTCAGGCATCCAGACATAATTCACATGCTTCTGGAGAAGGTTGGAAAGAGGCTTCGCGATCTTAGAGAAATTTTCAACGAACCTTCGACAATAGCTTGCGAGCCCAAGGAAGCTGCAGAGTTGCTTCACATTATGAGGCGGTTCCCAATTCACAATTGCAGACACCTTCTGAGGATTAGCAGCTATGCCCTTGGCGGAGATGATATGCCCAAGGTAGAGAGCCTCATCGAGCCAAAACTCGCACTTTGAAAACTTCACATAGAACTGATGTTCTCTGAGTTTGTCCAGCACCAATCTCAAGTGCTTGGCATGATCCTCCTTGTTCTTGGAAAAGACCAAAATGTCACCGAGATAGACCAAGACGAAGTCATTTGTGTAGGGGTTGAAGATGAAGTTCATCATGCGAGAGAATGTTGGAGGAGCGTTGACAAGGCCGAAAGACATGACAGTGTATTCATAGGAACCAAAGCTTTTCCTGAATGCTGTCTTGGGGATATCTTGTTCACGAATGTGAATCTGATGATAGCCCATACGGAGGTCAAGCTTGGAGAATGCTTGAGCACCTTTGAGTTGTTCGAAAAGCTCATTGATGTTGGGAAGTGGGTACTTGTTCTTTATGGTCTTCTTGTTAAATGGGCGGTAGTCGACACAAAGTCGGTCCGTTCCATCCTTCTTCTTGACAAAAATAACACCACAACCCCAAGGAGAAGAACTCAGTTGGATGAGACCCATACGCTCTTGTTCATCGAGTTGTTTCTTCAGCTCCTTCAACTCTTCTGTTCCAAGCTTGTAAGGACGTTTGCAAACAGGTTCCGTGCCAGGCTCAAGATCGATGACAAATTCAACTGGCCGGTGAGGAGGCATTCCTGGAAGCTCTTCTGGAAAGACGTCTTGATATTCACAAACGACTGGAATCTGAGAGATGGCATCCAACTCGCCCTTCTCGTTGAGAGAAAACAGTCGAATGTTATCATCATGAGCGGCAAAGACGATCACATCCTCAGACGAGTGTGTCAATTGAATCTGCCTGGCAGCACAATCAAGCTGAGCCTTGTGGTTAGAAGGCTAGTCCATTCCGAGAATAAGATCAATATCCGAGTCACCAAGGACCATTGGAGAAGACAGAAACTTATAATCGCCCATCTTGATAGAAACATTTGGAACCACCAAACTGTCACTCAACCGTTTACCCGAAGAAACGATATCCATGGATTTGCCCAAATGAGAAGAAGTGAATTCGTTCTTGGCAAAAAATGGTTTTGACATGAAACAATGCGATGCACTAGTATCAAAAAGAACTTTTGCAGGAATGTCATTAATAGGAAGGTTACCCATGATCACTTCTGAAGAGTCCTCTGCCTAAGTTGCGTTCATCATATTGACCTTGGCATGCTTGGGGTTATGCTTGACCACTACATTGCTAGCAGATCTCACAGGAGGAGGAACACGCCTCTGGTTGAAGCATTTGTTTGCATAGTGACCCTTCTGCTGACACTTGTTACACGTCACCTCTGGGAGCAGACGGTGATACAGAGCACTTAACCTTGGAGCATGAGATGAAGTCTTGTTCTGAAAGCCTGGTTTGGGTGGATGGAAAGATCCATTGCCACCTTTGCCCTTCTGCTGATAAGGTTGCCAGAATGGAGGAGGAGGAGGCAACCAATACTTTTGCTGCTTAGCTACCACTTGAGTTGAGGAAGAAGGAGTTTCATCCCTGACTCTCTTCTTGGAAGCATCGCACTTGAGCTGAGCGGTCTCTTGCTTTAGTGCCATGTTGTAGAATTCATCATACTTTTTCGGCTCAAAAAGCACGAGGGCTAGTTGCAGATCTTCTCTGAGGCCACCTCTGAACTGATAAATCATGCTCTTCTCGTCAGGGACGTCTTGCTTGGCGAAGCGAGCGAGCCTATGGAATAGGATGTTGTATTGGTAAACAGACAAGCTGCCTTGCTTCAGATTACAGAACTCCTCACGCTTACTCTCAACAACACTCTGAGGAATGTGGTGAGCTTTGAAGTCTTGGCGGAAATCATCCCAGGTAATCACACGACCACCTCTGGAATCTTTGTATTGTTGATACCACTCAACAGCTTGGTCTTTGAGTTGGAACGAAGCAAACTTGACAAAGTCCTCAGGCCTGACATTGCTGCACTCAAAATGTTCGCAGATATCCACGAGCCAATCATCAACGTCTGTGGCCTCGACACAGTTACTGAAGGTCTTTGCCTGATTTGCGAGGAACTGGTTGAGGGTAGCAAACTGAGTTTGATTGTTGCCATTGCCTTGATTTCCTTGGTTGCGCTCTTGCAAGAGTTGCATAATCAGCTGCATGTTGGCGTTGGTAGCAGCCATCACAGCTTTCCATGCCTCCGGAGGTGGAGGTGGTGGCGGCGGTTCCGGATTCTGATGCGTTGGAGGAGCCATCCTGAAGAGGGTGAAATCCATTAGCATCTTGACAGACATATATTCAAGCTGAATGAAATGGATCGAAATTGCAACATATAGCCTTAACATTCGAACAAAAATGAGCGAATGAATTCCAAATTAAATGGTCACACTTCCATAAATTGAGAAGCCACTTAGATAGAGGTAGATGAATAAAACAACAAGCTACGAACATGAAAAAATACTTGGTAAGGATTAACCAATCACAAACCAAATATCTGCGGAAGAAATACTAGAGCTACATGAATTCCCACCTATGAAACTCCCGAAAAATTTCTGGTTATACAATCAGGTGTTGGGGATACAGGGGAAGCATAATATCTCACCCAAAACTAGCAAATCCTACATCCAGCTGTATCCATCCTTCAACACATAACCAAGAAACCTTCGGAAATCACTTACCTCAACCTTCGAAAAGCATCCGTTATACGAGTTATGGCAATACTCCCGAACTCCTGCCCCAGTACTGGGTGGCGTCGAGGATATCTCACCAACAACTGCATAAAAGAGATTTTCGATGTCGGCGAAACTAAACTCAGGTATTCCAGAACTGCAACGATAAAATTGTGACGACAACACCTCAGAGCTCAACTCCTCGGGACACTAGACGTTGAACCCCAATTTCATATCATACATCTGTCGGAAGGATATCCTAAGAGCTACTTGAGTTCCCACTTATAAACTCCCGAAATTTTCCCGGTTATGCAATCAGGTGTTGGGGATATAGGGGAAGCATAATATCTCACCCAAAACTAGCAAATCCTACATCCAGCTGTATCCATCCTTCAACACATAACCAAGAAACCTTCGGAAATCGTTTACCTCAACCTTCGAAAAGCATCCGTTATACGAGTTATGGCAATACTCCCGAACTCCCGCCCCAGTACTGGGTGGCATCGAGGTTATCTCACCAACAACTGCATAAAGGAGATTTTCGATGTCGGCGAAACTCAGGTATTCCAGAACTGCAACGATAAAATTGTGATGACAACACCTCAGAGCTCAACTCCCCGGGACACTGCCACAACCCCTAAATGTCAGGAGGCACCAACAACAATGTTCTCGTCACAAAACCATCGAAACGATTCCAATATACCCGCATGATCCTAAATTTTTTTTAGTGAAATTTGAGAAGAGAAGAGTCAAAACTCTACGTCAAGATGCCTCACCAGAGCGACGAAGGGACTGAGGATTAAAAAGAATCCTACTCTCCTATATATATAATCCTAAAAGACTCAAAACATTTTTCTAGACTCAACAACGCCAACGATTCGATCAAGCAGGGGGCTCCTAAGTCGGGGAAGGCTCTGATTACCAACTTGTAACACCCACGATGCCGCTATATCTCCCACGTGTCGGAGCACGACCTAGAGGCATAACCGCATTGTAGGCATGTCGCAAGAGGGGTAATCTTTACACATCCCATGTACTAAATAAGAAAGAGGTACATAGTTGGCTTACAATCGCCACTTCACACAATACATAAATATAGCATTACATCATTCAGATACAATCAAGGTCCGACTACGGAACCAAAATAAAGACAACCCCAAATGCATAAGATCCCCGATTGCCCCAACTGGGCTCCACTACTGATCGTCTGGAAAGGAAATGTAGTAACGTCATGAGTCCTCATCGAACTCCCACTTGAGCTCAGTCGCATCTCCTAGAATGGTATCATCGGCACCTGCATCTGGTTTTGGAAGTAATCTGTGAGTCACGGGGACTCAGAAATCTCACACCCTTGTGATCAAGACTATTTAAGCTTATGGGTAGGGAAAAGGTATGAGGTGGAGCTGCAGCAAGCACTAGCATATATCGTGGCTAACATACGCAAAAAATAGCGAGAAGAGAAAGGCAAGGCACGGTCGAGAATCTATGATCAAGAAGTGATCCTAGAAATAATTACGTTCAAGCATAACCCGAGACCGTGTTCTCTTCCTGGACTCCGCCGAAAAGAGGCCATCACGGCTACACATGCTGTTGATTCATTTTAATTAAGTTTAGTTTCAGGTTCTCTACAACCAGACATTAACAAATTCCCATCTGCCCATAACCGCGGGCACGGCTTTCGAAAGTTCAAATCCCCGCAGGGGTGTCCCAACTTAGCCCATCACAAGCTCTCACGGTCAACGAAGGATATTCCATCTCCCAGGACGGTCCGATCCGACTCGGAATCCCGGTTACAAGACATCTTGACAATGGTAAAACAAGACTAGCAAAGTCGCCCGATGTGCCGACAAATCCCGATAGGAGTCGCACGTATCTCGTTCTCAAGGCACACCGGATAGGTCAAGCTATGAGTAAAACCAACCCTCGAGTTGCCCCGAGGTGGCCCCGTAGGCTACCCGTTTCGGACCAGCACCCAGAGGAGCACTGGCCCCCGGGGGGGGTTAAACTAAAGATGACGCTTGAGTCCGCGAAACCCAAGGGAAAAAGGCTAGGTGGCAAATGGTAAAACCAAGGGTTGGGCCTTGCTAGAGGAGTTTTATTCAAGGCGAACAGTCAAGGGGTTCCCATTATAACCCAACCGCGTAAGGAACGCAAAATCAAGGAACATAACACCGGTATGACGGAAACTAGGGCGGCAAGAGAGGAACAAAACACCAGGCATAAGACCGAGCCCTCCACCCTTTACCAAATATATAGGTGCATTAAAGTAAACAAGATATAATAATGATATCCCAACAATAATCATGTTCCAACAAGGAACAAACTCCAATCTTCACCTGCAACTAGCAACGCTATAAGAGGGGCTGAGCAAAGCGGTAACATAGCCAAACAACGGTTTGCTAGGACAAGGTGGGTTAGAGGTTTGACATGGCAATATGGGAGGCATGATATAGCATGTGGTAGGTATCACGGCATAGGCATAGCAATACAGCGAGCAACTAGCAAGCAAAGATAGAAGTGATTTCGAGGGTATGGTCATCTTGCCTGCAAAGTTCTCCGAGTTGAAGTAAGCTTGATCCTCGTAAGTATACTCAACTGGTTCCTCGATCACGTACTCGTCTCCCGACTCTACCCAAATTAAGAACACAAGCAAAGGGAACCACGATCAACCACGGTGCAATGCGCAAGCAACATGATGCAAAACATGGCATGATATGCGGGATGTAAAATGCAATGCATATGCGTGCTCCGGAAGGAAAAGATTGAACCAGGCCTCAACTTGGCAAACCAAGAGTGCCGCTGTAAAGAAGAGTTGATTTCGGTCGAAATCGATATAAAGATCACCGGAATCGGATGCACGGTTTGCAAATGGCAAGCAAAACAATAATGGCACAATTCTGCGATTAACAGCACGATGCCATCTAAAATGCATCAAGAAACTAAGCAACTGCGCTCTAACATAGCAACAAAGCACATGGCAGTGGTCCACTCAAGATGCTTGGCAAAACATGAACACTGAGCTACGGCTAATTCACACAATAGCAGGTTCAAACAAGCATGGCAAAAGTGCAAAATATATCAGGTTCACAGACTTAGTGAAAATAACATGTCAGGATTTAACATCAGGAAGCAATGTTGAGAGCAAGATAACAACATGCTACGGGGAAATATCATGGAAAAGAAAGGCATGGAATGAATCTACGCAAAGCATATAACAAAAGTCCCTTACTGACCATAAGCCAAAAAGGATCAGAAGATATGATGGCACCCATGTAAACAAAGCAAGTTTCGTTAACAGATTCAGACTTAGCGAAAACTGGACATGGCAAAAACAGAGTTACGTAGGCATGTTTGCGAGCTCGATGCACTCACCACAAGGTATTGCATGACAATCTAAGCATACACCCAGCAAGAAGACATGATCAAGAAGCTAACCATGGCAAGAACCATCTCATAGCATGAAGGATCAACTAAAACAACCTTGGCAAAATTGAATAACATGTAAAGAATCTGCCAGGAACATTTTATAGCAAAAGTAGAGCAAGACTGAGTCATGCTAGGGTACTCCATAAGTTCAAACAAAGACATGGATGGATAGAGCATAACAATATATCAAAATCATCCTTACTGAACATGCTCAAAAGAGGCACGGATCACTCTGTAGAAACATGAATACATGGCATAAAAATAACATCAGGGAAATGACTTAGAAGAATTCTAAGTCCCTGAAATCAGCAACATCACGAGAGCTACTTTGCATGCTTGTGCTAGTCACCACATTGATCACAAAAATACATGGCATACAGCCCTGTGAAGATGGCATGGCATAGCCCAAAACACATGTAGGGCTCAAGTTCATAGGAGGCACACATTAAACATGGCAAAAATGACAAATGTCCATAATCTGTTAAGAAACAGAAACTAACATTACATAGCACACTTGCAACAGCATTTATGGCATCAAGATTAACTCAAACAAGCATGGTGCAATGGAACGAAATGAAAAGCACATCCAGACAAACAAATTCGATATATTACACGCCCAAAACGGAGCTACGGATGCAAAGTTATAATGCGATGAACATGTCAGAAAATGTTAGGGACTTAGGCAGAAAAACTAGGTCAATCTTCGGTCCAGATCTAGGGTTTGTTGGGTTCGCGAACCGAGGCGGCGCGAGCTCGCCGGAGAGGAAGGTTGCGCTCGCCGTAGAGGAGGGGGAAGGCGGATCCGGCGCCGGGGAGCTCCCCTCCGGCCGGATCTCGCTGGATCCGGCGCGGGGCGAGGCGCGGACGCCGAGGCGCGGCACCAGGCGCGAGGTGGCAGCGAGCGACGATGATGGGGCGGCAAGGCGGCGACCGGGTGGCGCGGCGAGTCGGCGGCGAGGGCTCGGGCGGCGGGGCGCGGCGTAGGCGGTGGAGGCGCGTGGCATGGCGTACGGGCCGCGGGGGCCAGATCCGGGCCGGGCGGGCCGGCGGCGGCGAGGTGGCGGCGGGGACACGTGGCGCTTCCCGACTGGCCGGGCGGTGGCGGGCGGACGCGTCCGGCCATCTCGGACGTGTCCGGCGGCGGCGGGGACGAATTTTTAGGGTTTGGACCCGGGATTTTTGGACGGGGGGCATGTATTTATAGGTAGAGGGAGCTAGGAGACTTCGAATGTTGTGCGGTTTTCGGCCACGCGATCGTGATCAAATGACCGAGAGGTTGGAGGGGGTTTAGGTGGGTTTTGGGCCACTTTGGAAGGGTGTTGGGCTGCAACACACACGAGGCTTTTGCGGTTCCTCGGTTAACCGTTGGAGTATCAAACGAAGTCCAAATGGCATGAAACATGATAGGCAGTCTACCGGTGGTATACCAAGGCCGCAAGGCAAGTCTCGGTCCAAACCGAGAATGTTTAACACCCGCACACGAAAAGAGGCAAAAGGGAACACTAGAGGACGTTGGAGCCCCGGAATGCAAAACGGACAACGGGGAAAATGCTCGGATGCATGAGACGAACATGAATGCAAATGCGATGCACATGATGACATGATATGAGATGCATGACATGGACAAAATGCAAAACGAAGACAAAACCTAACCATGAGGGAATATCATAACTTAGTGCCGAAAATGGCAAGAGTTGGAATACAAATATGGCTAGTTACATACAGGGCGTTACAAGGGGGCTAGGTGAAGGTACTCTGGGTGCAATATTTGCTTTTGGCCTTCTAATGGCATTGAGAAAGTTGCGCCAGTACTTTCAAGCACATGAGATCACCGTTGTCACTCGTTTTCCATTGCAATGCATTTTGAGAAATCCAGAAGCAACTGGCAGGATAGTGGAGTGGGCATTGGAGTTGTCAAGTTTTGCACTCAAGTTTGAGAGCACTTCTACTATTTAGAGCAGAGCCTTGGTGGAATTTATCGCACAATGTATGCCAGCGCAAGATGATGAAGTTAGTGAATCAACTCTCCCGGCAAAGAGACCGAAAAAGAAGGGATCATGTAGTTTGACGATGTCTTCTCACTACGAGGCGCGGGTGCTAGAGTTCTTCTTGTCGCACCCACCGGAGGACACCTCAAGTACGTGGTTCAAATGCCCTTCCCCAGGGAGAAAGTAACCAACAACACTGGAGAGTATGAAGGGCTACTTGCCGGCCTTAGAATTGCGGTGGAGTTGGGAATCAGAAAGTTGATCCTTCGTGGAGATTCTCAACTTGTTGTGAAGCAAGTGAATAAAGATTATTAGAGCCCATTGATGGAAGAATATGTGGAAGAAGTGAGGAAATTGGAGGAATACTTTGAAATGTTGCAAATAGAGAAAATCTGCCGTGCAGAAAATAGCATCACCGAACATCTGTCAAAGTGTGCTGCCCGAAAGCTACCCGTGGAACCAGGAAATTCTGCACTCCATTTGAATCAGCCATCAGTCACTCCATTGATGCAGGCCAAGAAGAGAAGAAAGTTAAACACCGGCAAGTATATTCCGGCAGAGCTCCCAAAAGCCACCGGCAAGAATGTTGCCAAAAACGACAACACATGCGCCGGTGAGCAGCAGCTTCATGCAGAACCCCAGGTTCTTGCCGTTGATGTCATCTCTCCCGCAGCCGTAGAGATGCCTTTAGTCCTTGTCATCAAGCTGCAAGCTCCAGCGTGGGCACAACACATAGTCCAATTCCTTCAAATAGGACAGCTTCCCGATGAGCAAGAAGAAGCAGAGAAAGTAGCCTGTCAATCAAGTATGTATCAGTTTTTGGATAACATTCTACACGGAAAGAGACCAAATGGTGTGAAATTGAAGTGCATTTACCGGAAAGATGGACTGAAGTTGTTGGCGGAGATACACAGAGGCATATATGTCTCTCACATAGGATCACGAGCCCTTGTCAGCAAAGCTTTCCGACAAGGTTTTTATTGGCCCACCGCCCTCCAGGATGCAACTGAGCTAGTAACAAGATGTGAAGTGTGCCAGGTCCATTCAAAGAATATACATCAACCATCAAAAGCTCTTTAGACAATCCCTCTTTCCTGGCCTTTTTCAATTTGGGGGCTCGATATCTTGGGCCCTATCATGGTGGAGCACAGTCACCTATGGGGCATGGCAGCCCCTTTGTAGTTCGGCGGGGGAACAATCACATTGCACGAAGAGCAGAGGCAGCAGGGGTAGCGTGCCGAGGAAGATTCGTTTTTACCCAGGTTCGGGCTGCTGAACAGCCTAATACCC